>NW_019396016.1:1200000-1800000 GCF_000612105.2 Orussus abietinus
TCTGAACCGGCCGCGCACCGGCTTCTAACCGGAGACGGCGCCGCAACGCTGAAACTGCATCGCCGGTAATTGTCGTTGCGAAACCCGCGCGCGGTCCGCCGGGGCGTTTATCCGGCAGACGCGCAAAGGCGGGAAAAGGGTTATCGCGACGAAGTGGGCCGCGATAAACGACGGGCGGTAAAAATTACGCGGCCCGGCAAGCACCTGGAATTGCAATTCCATTTAAACGCGGCACCCGCCATAACTCGACCTGGCAGGTGTGACAGTAATACGAGCGCGGTCTCGTGCATCGAAAGAAATTCCCTTTCCCCCGCCTATTTTTTTTTTCCTTTTTTTTTATTTTTCTTCATGTATACTCCCGCGATCTGATTACCGGCGAGACGTGCACGCATGCGGTCGCATACTTAAGGCGATTTGAAAGGGCCATTCTACATACACTTGTATCTAACCGTGAAAATATTGATAAAACATTTCTCCAAATTGGGTGCGTCGAATGATTCGAAACTTTAACGCGTGATCATGGAGGTCCTAACGAAAGGTGTGGAAACTCAGGAAATTTCGTTTTTTTTGAAGATACCTTTTTTTTCCTGGTTGGCAAAAATAAAAAAATTTCTTCTCGAGGGCGACATGTAAGGGACGATGATTATAGTTAGACCGAATCGCGTCGCGAAAGATTCACCCCGAACGGAGAATCCGACCGAGCTCGAGGCGGTCTACTCGGCTAAACTTTAGCCCGATTAATCGAGTCCAACTCGATACAGCGGGCCTTTGTTCGGATCGAGTGGCTCGACTCGTGCACTTCGGTCGAACCATTTCTCGGCCGACCGAGGAGTCGATCGCTCTTCCGACTTGGCGCGGAGTTCCGGTTAAGCCGCACGGAGTGGAGCTTCTTGGACGACACCTAGCCTCCAAATAGATACCGCGTGGTTCTCCCGTGCGTTTGCTGTCAACCGTTCATGAGATCCGTTCTTCATCTTCGGATTTTGTGACCGGATCACGATGAGACTTACATGGCCAAAACGCCAAAAAGAAAAAAATCGTCAAAATCGATTGAAATCCGGAAAAGCTATGCGTGAACGTAGTTAAGAAAAGAGGTGTATAGGTAGAATCGAGAACCTCTTTTTTTTTTGAAGTCGGTTAAAAATCAAAGAAAATCCTGGAGGTCGTTTTCACGGATTTCCGAGGGAGGATTTTGCTTCTCGGTCAGTGTACTCGTAACGAGCGGAAGGCTAGGAATTAATCAGAGATGCCGACTCGATGGCTCGCGACTCGGCTCGTGTTTTCGCGGCGACTCTCGCGGTAACGAACGCCGCCCGGGCGGGACTCGGATTTACATGAGCCTCGTTACGAACGATCGCGACTCGGCTGACGCATTCCATTTCGGAATGAGCTGCCGGTGATTAACGACCGGCCGCGAGAATATTCGAATCCTGCCGCTTCGCCGTGTCGCAGCGATCGATTACGCGCTAACGAGCCCGCCATTTCGTTACGTTGTCGCGCTTTCCGTCGCTTTCGTTCCGCGGACCGCTGCGAGGCGGCGACACCTCCGGAGGAGCCCTTCGGATACACCCTTTGTTCCCTCTTCCACGGGTGGGAAGTATTATTTTTCCCTCCCTGCGAAGGAAAAACTAAACCTCCTTTCCTTGGTCGTTTGCCGCACCGTCCGGACGAACGGAATTTCCGGGATTTTCCGCGGAAAAATACCGCGAGACGTGTGCGAGAACGCGGCGGCCCCTTTACGGTGCATCGCCGGTAAATAAGATTTTCCGCCGCATTTGCGTTCCTCCGGTCGTTTTCCGGCCTTGCTGCGGAACTCTCGCCGCGCGGCGGGTCCCTTAGGGTGCTCTAATTAAAGGAAGAAATCATTTCCCGGGTGATAAACCCTCTCTCAGGAGACTTTCGCGCGCTAAGATGAAGGACGCGTAGAATTTCCCTCGTGGCTCCGGAAAAAAAAAAAAAAACGGAAGGGAAATGGTTTGCGGTGGGAAATCGTTTCCTCGGGGTGAATTTCCTCCCGGTGGAGGATTTCCGAGGGCGGGTGTTTTTTTTTTTATCTTTACACGCTTACCGGGAAAAGTGGCGCGCACTTTTCCGCCGTCCAAAGGTGAGCCTTTTCCGGCGGCGGACGTGCGTTTTCGCGCCCGGCCGAGAAAGATGCGACCGCGGGAACAATTGCGCAACGACGCGGCGTGGCGACAATCGCGACGGTGGACCATTGTTCGCAGCTGTCACAATTCGGAAATAAAAAGGCCAGGCCAGAGATGGCCGCCTCTTCTTTCGGGGGGTGGGGTTTCTCGTTTTCGTCGGGCCGCACTTTGCATAATTAAAAAACGGCCGGCGGAGGTCGAGCGATATCGCGGCATTGTCGGACGTATCGCGCCTTTCTGGATTAACCCGCGTGCGGAAATGCCATTCTCTCCCTCTTCCGCATTTCGCCTCGTATCTCATGATTTTTTAAGGTGAATAATATATATCCAATATCCACCGACGTCGGTAATGATTTCTCGAGGTGTTTCACTTAGCCGTGATCACTCGTAAAGGTAGGAACGACACCGGGCGAATTTCCGCAATTCCGAAAAACCGTCGTCCAATTACGCGGCCGCGTCGCGCGGAGTGTTCGGAAATGACGAGGCGGGGCCGGCGAACTTCAAAGCCCGGGATGTCTATGCGATTAGTTCCTGCTCGCGCCTTTTTACCGCGTAATCGAGTTTCCCCCGACACGGCGCTGACCTGGGCCAATGGACGATGCTGTGGACGCGCCGTCCCGAATTTCAGGGACCCCGGACTTTCTGGACGAAATTCAATTCCGGAAACTCGGACTCGGAAATTGACGGACAGTCACCTAGACGTCCTTTTATCGGTCGCTAATCGAGACCGCCGATAAAGAATTTCACCCTTCGAACCGACCAAAGTCGGCATCGACGCTCGTCGAGAGAAAGGGAACCCTGTCGAGCATCGAACCTCTATCTGCATGCCGAATCTCCGGCGAGCGATTCGGAGCGAATTCGATCCGATCCGATTCGACGCGATTCGTCCCGGCCCCGGTCTCGCCGATGCTTTTACGAGCTTTTTATTAATTTATTTAATTTTCCTCCCACCTCGGGGGCCGGTAACCCTCGCGAAAAAGATCCTATCTGCGTGCCGAATCTCGCGCGAGCGATTCGACTCGCTCGTGGCCGCCCGTCGTGCGTATGGACCACGCAGCCTCCCTCCGATCCCGAGAAGAGCCAGGCCCGAGAGACGATCATTCGTAGAAATTTCGAGGAGGGTTTAAGGCGAAGGACTGTCACTTGATAATCAGTGACAACGATTTCCTTCTGTATGAACCGATTGCCTTTGATTGCATGTGATAAACGACGACGCGATTCGGTGACAAGCGACGTTCGATTTTATGAGGTTGACGGTATTTCGCTGATTTCCATCGATTTCCAGGGATGGAAATCGATGGAAATCGAAATCCCTTTCGAGGATTAATATCCACGATTTCCTGAGTGAACACCCCCTAGGTTTAGGGATACCCTCTGGTCGACGATAGCGGAAGCGATAAACCCGATCGAAATCCGCGAGGCTGCGGATTCCTGTCCCACGTGGAGCGCGTTGCGTTAACGCCGCTAAATTTAAACCTCGTGGCAGTAACCTCTGGCACGACGCGCCCGCTCTCCAACGCCACCTATAAATCCATCGCGAACGCCACGTTTTACGGCCGATAACCAATCGCCTCTCTCCTCTGGCGCGATCGGTCGCCGGGAGAAAAAAAAGAAAAAAAACCCAACCCGAGGTTTCGGCTTCGTCTATTTTCCGCGAGCCATTTTCCGCCGTTCCGTCGCGAAAAAGCAGGGAGGGCGTTGGCGGCGTCCAGGGAAAAGTTAGGGCTGGAGAGGAAGACCCCTTTAATGGAAATGGGTTTCCAGGGTCGGAGGCCACTTTACGCGGTTATTAAGGGGGCTGTGAAGGTGGCATCCGAAGATTCAATCGCTCATGCAGCTTTTCTCCAAACTGGACGGGCCGAATGGTTTCAAAATTTACGGCGGAATAGAGCCTGTAAGGGAGGTCCCTACCCTCGTGGATTTTTTTTTATGACAAATTTAATAAATACCTATGAAAAGATTTAATGAAAATTGAAATTTCGGGAGCTTTAGAAACTTCCTTATAGCTTCTATATTTATATCGTAAAGTTTGAATCGATTCGAGAGATCCAGTTTGGAGAAAAGATTCATGAACGAGAACTCTTTCACGCCACTTTCACATCACCTTAAGGCCGCGTTAAGGCCGCGGAAAGGGACCGCTCGGTGTCCAAGGGTGAGAGTATTTAACGTTTGCCCTCGTTCAGGGGCCCGGGAGTATGTACGTTCCCTGCGCGTAATTACGCGAGATTTACGCTCGGCGCCCTCTCTCGGAGTGTCGTGTGCCTCCTTCCACCTAAACTTTTGCGCCGTTTCAATGGGACGTTTATCTTGGCGCGAGGCCCTTTCGAGGTTAGGGCGACCGGGAAAAGGAGCGCCTCAAAGGAGTCGCTTTCTTGGGCCGAGAAGGAGCTCGCCTTCCTCGGGATGATGCTCCAGGAAAAGGTTCTTTACCCACCCGGGATTGCGTTGCGTCACCGACGCGTTGTCTTTCTGCATTTCCTGCATTTTCTGCGTTTCCGCGTCTTTCCGTCACTTTCGGTCGACGCCGCCACTCGGCCTTTTAAGGGAGGAAATAGATGACTCAAAAAATTGACTTTTTTTTATTTCATAAATTGTTAGTAAAACTAAACAAGCAAAGCTAGCGTTTTTAAGCGTTAACACGCGATTACGGAGGTCCTAATGAAGGTCTTGAAACTCAGGAAATTTTTTTTTTGCGAAAAATTAAATTTCGCATATTTTGACGTTTTGATATATCCGGAATGACTCTTTCGTATCACCTTCGCTCGCTTTCGGTCCCTTTCCTTGGAATTAATTTCCTCCCCCCGTGATAACGACCGATACCCGATATCACCGGGACTGCATAACGAGGTCGTTGAAACCGTGCAGCCGCGGAAAGCTTCGCGTGGAGATCGGCCTTCGGCGATAAGGACTGCACTTTTCCCCAGGACTCGATAGACTCGGGCATTAAGGAAGCGAAGGAGGACTTAATGAAGGAAAGTAAACCCGAGGCCGGTAGCACCTAATCCATCAGCCTACTCGGTGATACATCAACCGGCCCTCAACGGCGGGGAAAAGTGTTGTGACACTTTGACTATCACTCTGGTCACGCGACACGTATCTTCCTCCCATCGATCATTAGCGAATTATTCCCCTAAACGATTACACGTTCCACGAGTTGGGTATCCATCTCGATAAGTAATTTCCATACCGACGATATCCCGGAAAACGTGCATTCCGCGTTATCGGAGTAAAACGGGGAGCCGAGGGACCGTATCGCTCGCTAGGTCACGCATTTTTTCCTGCGTTAATCGACTTTTATAGCGGGAAAGTGGAAGAATTCCGGACATTATCCGTCACGGGAATCTGCTTTGCCGAACCGAGTCCCCTCGTACCCCGCGATCGCGACGGTGAAAAAGAAAAAAAAATGGGAAAAAGCGGGAGAAAGTCTTCGCATTAATCTCGGCCGCGGAAAAGCGCCGGCGATATTCATCTCCGAGAGAAAGCCTTTCCCGGTCCGATATTACGGGGGCTCGTCTAGACTGGATTCCACGGGGAATGAACTTCGTTCGGCAAAGAGCGCCGGTGAAAAAGATTAATCCTCCCCGCCGGCTCGAAAAACGGTGCGAATTGGCCGCCTATCGGCCGTCCTCGTTTGCCCGCGATGCGGTATTTCCATTTTGTCCCTCTCTTTTCGCGTCCCTTCGTAAGGTCGAATCGGAGTCCCGTAAATCGGCGGCCGCGACGACGTCGTTATTATTTCGCGAGAAAAATCCCCGGGCCGGAACAACCGCAAGCACCGGCCATGTTTAATGGGGACAATAAACCAGCGGAGGACAGGGAGGAAATATCTCCGGGAGATTCCGCGCTCTTCGCTCCTCCGACTTCCTCGGCCAGGTCCTCTCCTCTTCCCCGGAAGAGGAAACGTTAAAAACGGGAATAATTCATCCCGCCGATACGCATCGCTCGACTCGCGCTTTTCGGGCCGGTTCCGAGTCGGGGAAATATTTTTCTACCATGGGAAAATCGCCTAACAGGGGGGGGATTTCACGCGGTGCGTTGACAAAGCGGAACAGCCGCCGCGGTTATGCGAGGAACGACGCGAGCCTATGTCCGACTGACGCGGGGCGGTCCATGAAAATCCACGATTCAGCGTTTTTTCTCCCAAGTCGCCTCCCGTTGTGTCAACCCGAAGGTGCATGCATTATTTTCGAAACGATTACTGGCGGTTTTGGAAACGCCGGCTCCCCGATCTCTCTGCACAATGGGTCGGACTTTCGGCCTCCACTTTTGCGCCTGTGGACCGACGAGGCGACATTTGCGCGTCGAGAAAAAAAAAAAAAACATTGTATCGTCCCCGTTGGACGCGACGGCAATTAGCGTTCCCCGATTCAGAGAGCGAGTTTAAAAAGGAATTAAAATCCGTCATGCATCGTCCCCGGACGTCCTTTCCGCAAAGATCAACATTTCCGTACGATTAATCATGTATGATGAATTAATAATTCCCCCCGAAACTTGCTCTCCTTCCTTCTGAAAGATTCCCGGAATTTCTCGGGGTAGGATCTATTTTATTTTTTCCCCCTCGTTTCCACGTAAGCACCCACAAGATTACTTCTCGTACGAGCTGGATTATTTACTCGGGTCGATTAATTTCCTTCTTTTTTTTTTTTTTTTCATTTTCAATTAAACCCCCGCGTGCACGTCGCGCGAGGAGATGAACATCGCACGGGCGCACGCCGGGGGATTACATCCTGATTACACGTACCCGATAAGAACGTCAGGTGAATCCAAGGGAGATGCGATTTACACGCGTGTTAAGTGCACGGGACGAGAGCGGATGCGCCGGGGATGCGCCGGGGATGCACCGTGGATGGAATCGCGGACGTGTGCGGTGCAGACGATGCACCGAGGTAAGCCGCGGATTCCGGGCGTACTTGCACCTGTACACGTACCGACTAATGGAGGGAGATAGTCGCCAGCGAGGGGAGACGGCGGAAAAGAGAGGACTCTGTTGCCCCAATAAGGTGGATTTTTTTTTCGAAGATCGATAAGCGCTCGACGGATCGGATCGGTGATCGGATAGCGAGGCGTTTAGTCCGTGTTCGATTAGGCGCGATAATGGCGATCGATTTTATAAACGTTCCCGCCGTTTATCTCGAGTCGCCCTCGTTAGGGCGAATCACCGGCGTGTTTAAATTCGAAATAAGAGCGAAAAAGGAGAACGGCGTATCGTCTCGAAGCCGTTAAGCCGCGATAAGTCGCCAGGTACGCGGATGCAGGGATTAGCCGCACCTGTTTATGCATTTACAATTGGTTCTTGGCAATGTGCAACACGTGTCGGTGGTCTCGTTAATTAGCGCCGTTTCTTTCCCTCCCTTAATAATTTAATCATCGGGGCTCCGATCCGAGGGGAGACTTGCCGTCGATGCACTGGGCGAAGGGGGTCCAGGGGGAGGGCCCCGCCTTTTGGCAAGTTTTCGGGGGTCGTTAGAAAATCCCCAGACAATCGCGAGAGAATCCCCTAGGCGATCGCAACATGGCCGCCGAGGTCTCCCAGTTAAGTGGTCTGGGGGCCGGGAAAGCGATTTCGATTAGCCAGCTCGTTGAACTCTGCCAACTTTTTCGAGTGGCCTGGAAATTTTCCCAAGCACAGGCTAGACTCGTTTAGCTTAATTGTGACGTGGCTCGACACCCCTTTCCATCCAGGGAGGAATTAAATTTCCCGAGGTTGGATTTACGCGCGTTACGCGGCTCGCCCTTTGTAATCAGGCTCGCGAAATCCGGGGATTTTTCATTTAAATTCATCCCCCCCCCCCCTGTCGCGCGTAATATTCCGATATTACGAGGAACCAGAGTTTAACGCGATACGAAAGACGCCGAGAAATTTAATCGATGTCGGTAAAATAAAATTCATCCCCATCCTTTTCGGTCGTGACGCCAGGTTGGACACTCAAGGGGGAACACGAGCTGGCGTCGCGTTATCGATATTTCTATGAACAAACGATTTAATCTCTCGGGTATATATAGACCGATTCTTTCGTATCACCTTATCGAGGGAAATCCTGGAAAACGCCCGTCCACGATGGCATCTCGAGGAGCCGAAATTATTCCTTCGAGCGGGACTCCCCGTCCTGGCGTTCGAGTCCTCCCTTGACGACGCCCTCCACGTCGCATAATATTCCGCCGGCTTAAGGTCTATTCGGCGAGGAAGGGTCTACCTCGAATTCGCTCTCGCTGCCAAAGGGCCGAAACGGCCCTGCGGAGCCGGGAAGCAATTTCCATTACTCAGCTCGCTGAGCCGATCCTTCCCGGCGCCGAGTATTTCGGTCCTTCCGCTCTTTTTTTCCTCCTTACCCTTTTTACCCGGAGATGACGATTACGATAACGCCGATCGGTACTCCCTCGGCATATCCACGGGGGATGCATCGTTTGCGCAGATAAAATCGGACATTCCGCACCTTGGAGGGCTCGGCTCCTTTTCTAATGTCCGCCGATCCTCCGAGTCGCGGATCTCGCGCCTTTCCCCGACTCTACAGGGCGGCGCAGGACTCTCGACGACGTCGACGCCTCTCACTTTACCGCTCTCTCTTGGCCGAGAGACCTCGGCGAGGACCTCTCGCGACTCGTGTAAACAGTACCCGACATCTGTCTATAAATTCGCGCCGATTTATTTCTCGTAAAACATCCTTTTTCTCGATATTCCGCGTCACCCCGTGGACGCGCCGTCGAACTCGCGCGGAACGGGAAGCGACAAGGAGTCGTCCTCGTTGTCCCCGGCTGGGAGAAACGCATTGCGGTAAAAAAAAAAAACGCTCTCTCGACCGGAAACGACGGCGTGACGGCGGAAAACGATGTCCTTCCACCGGCAAACGGCGCATCGCGACCGGATTAAGGTCGATTTACCCACGTCTGATCCGTATTCGATCTGGTCGATCCGACATTTTCACATTTTCACATTTTCACGGTTTCACATTTTCACATTTTCACATTTTCACATTTTCACATTTTCACATTTTCACATTTTCACATTTTCATTTTCACATTTTCACATTTTCGAATTTTCACATTTCCGGTATTTTTACGCTGATTTCCCCCTCTGGTTTAAAATGGGACTTTGGGCTCCGTTCATATATTCTTACGCCCATGGTGTAAATCGACCATTATGCCCTTATCGCGCATCATGTCGGAAACGTCGACCCCTTTCATCGCGGCGATATTACCTCTTTTCGACGCAACGCGTAATAGCGGGAATTTCGAGGGGCCTCGAATTTGGGAATTAATCGAGGGCTCCGATCCTGTTCACGGAGGGAAATCTAAAAGCGAAGCCCTCGCTCGCCGCGCATTATGCATCGGTCGCAGGGGTGGAGGTTAAGGGATGTTTGCACGGAGAGGACACGACGAGGCGAATAAGCCTTGAGCAAACACGTTGGCTCGGCGCGAAACCGGGCCGCGATGCGAGATTTTGTTAAAGCTCGTTAAGCGAAAGAGTTTCCTTGGGAGAATTTTTCAGAGAAACGCGCGACCAACTTATCGCGGATTGAGGTTAGGTCGCCGCGAAGAATGTCCCGCTGACCGGCCGAAGACGTCGCGTCGATACGTAAAGGTGCGATCGCGACGCCGGATGGGAAAGATGAATGAAAACTGATGGAAATTGATAAAAAGTCATAACCGCTAGTTTTTAGAGAGGCGACCGGTCTACCTTCCACCCTAGGGGAAGGTCCTCCGGCATTCCGCTCGGCTACATCGCAAAACCTGCATCGCGATTATGTCGGGAGGTGTCCATTTTTTCGGGGTAATTGAATCCAGCACGGAGTACCCGCGATCAAGAAGTAGGAAGCCGTTGGCTTAATTCCTGGCATCCGGGGAAATCCGCAGATACGGTAACTTCATTTTCGAGAACGCTGACGCATAGCTGGCCCACGACTCGGGGGCATCTTCCACGTGCGCGATTCCGTGCAGCTTGCAGGGGATGCAATTTCCATCTCGGCATTCGGCTCGCCGTAAACGGTCGAGCAGTCGATGTTGCTCCTCTGGGTGCGGCTTAACGGTGCGGTTCCATTTTCTGATAGGGATCGCGTTATTGCTTTATCTTTCCCTGGAACGAGGCGATGTCTTCGGGCTACGCGTCGAGCACTCCCGGGTAAAAAAGAAGGGGCAGCGAAAGAGATATCGGTAATCGGCCGCGTTCTCCAAAATGGCGGCGCCGACCCTCCCCAAGGCCGAGCAATCCCGCCGAATGGCCGACCGAGGAGGACCTCGAAATTCCCCGTTCCGGGCCGAGGTTAAATCCGGAGCGCCGTCGGGGCCGGAAGGCACGTAAGCTTTCTAGTTTCTGCCCGGAGAACGGCTCGAGGACGAGGAGGAAAAAAGAGGAGAGGCGAAAAAGCGAAGCCCGTCTCTTGCTCGCGTTAATGGCGGAATCGCGTGTGCTAAGCTAACTGGTTCGACGCGAGACCAATTACGGCCAAGAACGCTCTCGTTGGAGGCTTCTCTTCGGCCCCGCTGGGAGAAGCTCCAGGAAATCCGAACCTCGGGACCCCGTCCCCGGTTTCCCTTGGGATGTCATTTCAAAAAATCCGCGGCGAAATGAATTTCCATGAAAAATCCACCGCGCGCACAAAGGGACCGCGTAGAGATCGACGCGCCGATCTGACTATCAAAGCCGGGGGAAATCGGAGAGAGGAAGCTCGGATCGGTCCCAAGACAGGCTGCGGGATGTCGGGCACAAAAGGACGCAGAAATAGGCACCTAAGTACGTGGCCCGTGTGCGGCCTCAAAGCCACCGGGACGCCGCGCGATACGGCGCTATCACAAAGGCGCGATAACGAAACGGTGAGGCCCGACATTCGATTCCGAAGTTCCTGCTTTGAGCTCCGACTCGACCTGTCACGGTGTCCTAAATCGACTACAATGGCTCTTGGTCTCTAAGCCTCGGGTCGCGGGTCGCGAAGGAAGCGATCGAACTAACCTGGACCGATAAGAGTGCCGACTAACGGTGAGGCTGAATCTCTCGGCCATTTCGTATCGCTTTTTGGACGAGATAACTCGATCGAACCGACCTGGACCGACGATAAGACCGACGACGAGGCTGCAGGCTCTTCGTCGCTTTGTACCCGAGGGGTCTATTCCCTCGGAAATGGGTGAAAACGATTTCCTTTTTTGGGAACCGATTGCCTTTCATTTCATATGATAAACGACAATGCGATTCTGTGACAAGTGATCTCCGACCTTTTTTTTTTAATACCTTCATCATTTAAATAAACTTCTCATTTAAAATCGGTACAAGCGGGTACGAGCGGGTAAAGTTTTTGATTTTTGAGAAAGTAGAGGCCTACTTCACAGACATGACCTCTCCACGTTTAAGCAAAAAGCGTGAAATAATTTTCGATCGGCACCTGCGACGGATCGCGCAGATTGACGAGGGTACTGTCGAATTGAAAACCGTGGAAAATGGGGAGAAGTTCCTCGGATTTGTGTCCAGGATCGCGCTTCTTCTCCGCGGTTCGATTTTACGCCGAAAGATTGGATTCCCTGGCGGAAAATCGATCGTCGGGCGAATGGAGCCCGAAAACGCGAATCGCCCTTATAGAATCAAGCTCGAATGACGGCCATTTTTTCCGCGAACCCGGGAATAAAAGCTCTTTCTTTCCCCGAGATTCCCCTTATGAAGGGGCAATTTTAGAGACACGCTCAGGGGTTGTTCCGAGCTTCTTCCGGGCTTAGGGGAGGGACGCACTAAACTGCCACTGAAACGGAAGCTGGAATATCAGACCGCTGCCATTTCTGACAAAAGCGGCAAACTGATACCGGCGATCGCGTTTCACGTGTAATTAAAGCCTCGCTTACGTGTCCGCTTAAGGTGATATGAAAGGGACCGTCTATATCAAAACGTGAAAATATTTAAATAACTTCTCTCCAGACTGGGCGCACCGAATAAATCAAAACTTTAAGGCCGTTTGCAGAGGCACGAAAGAAATTTCATTTCTTGACTCTTGTCCGTAATAAACGCAAAAGTTCTTTGATGAAAAAATGAAACTCCGCACCTTCGCTAGGACCTTCATAATCGCACGTTAAAATTACAAATAATTCAGTACACCCAGTTTGAAGATTGATAAATATTCGGGGCGACTGGTATGTGCGCAATAATAAATTCGCGTTAATAAAATAATTCCATTCGTAAGTCGATTTCCCTCCCCTTTTATCCCGATAGTTTACGGAAGCGATGGCAGGGTAAATTCGGAAAGTTTCGGGGCATTGGTTTCGAAAAGCCGGAGGTTTCGGTGTCGGCAGTCCGGGGACGGATTACGCGTCCACCCCCGCACCCCTCGGCCCTCGAATTGGGCGGATCGGACTATTTAGACGAGCGGCCGTCGCGCGAATTTCCGGGGGATGAGAATTGGAATTTCACGAGCCCTCCTGGCGCCAGTCGATACGTACAGGGCCAATTCCGCCGGGCAATCGTATCCGGTACACACGGTGGCCATTGTTCCAAGGGGGATATCCGTCTCTCTCCAGCCGGCGCGGTTTCCCCGCGGACCGTGTCGGGGTGTCTCGTTCTAGCCCATTGCTCGTTCTCTGTCCAGGGTAACGACGATGCGACCGCTAATGAAACGCGTTGCGGTTAGATTAACCCTCCCTAACCGGCTCCGGGATATAACTCGAGTGCCACCCTCCCTCGTTTTCCAAAACTTCGACCGAGTTCCTTCGCCTCCTGGAAGAAACTCCCTTTCGCCGCTGGTAGACAAATTTTCTCTTTTCAATATTTCCTTCTTCGTGATCCGTGGAAATATCGGAATCGAATGAACGGTGGAAACGGAGTGCAGATATGGAATTGAAAAATTCTCGGTAACATCAAATTAAAGAAGGTAATTATGAAACGTTCCGCATGTTACCGAGACTATCGAGAATTTATGCGAGCGTTCATTTTTTTTTATTTATTTATACGGGAGGTTTCTTCGTTTAAGTAACGTTTCGTTTCGATGCACTTCGGAGTTCGAGTTGCAGAGTAAACTTTGGAAAAGTGACCGACAAGTAACCGGAAATTCATTATCGTTCCTGACGTAACTTACCGCGTTCAGAACGCTAGTGTCGTGGTGCAGGTCTCGACTGTAACTAGATTCGCGGCCACGATCCCCTTTCCGGCGCTTTCCCCTAGAACCAAAGTGGACCTACCGCAATAACGAATTACTAAGCATTTCCGACCTTAACTTCGTGACTTCCGAGGCCACTTAGAGCGTTCCGGTTAGCCAACGAGGGTAGTTTCCATTGCTTTGGCGTGTCAGCCCTCGTGACGAGGAAACGAGATCGCATCAAGCGGTCGTTTTTTTCCCATTCACCGAGATTATCACAAAACCGGACGATTCGCATTTTCAAGGGTGCTCTCAGTGACCACCTCCCTCGGAAAGGAATATTCCTAGATAAAAAGAGACCGCCGATTCAAGTACCTTCTCCTCTCCCTCGAGAGAGAGAAGCACCCCTTTCGTTGCCGCGGATCTCTTTTTATTTCCCTCGTTCATTTTCTTTATCCCGTTTAGATTTTTCACGCCGGGAAGTGGCACTCGGAGGCCATTTTCCCGCGCAACTGGTTGCTTTCTCCCTGGCCTTTTCGCACAATTTGTACACGCGTCGGCCACGTGGGCAGCGCTCGCGTTTTGTAAGGACAAGCTCGCCCACGCCCACGGGGAGCAGGTTTCGACGCGGGGAACTATTTTAATGGCGTCGTAAATTCTGCCTCGCGGATATCGGTCTCGTCTCGGGCGCGAGGCGCAACCTGACGAGAAGTGTATCAGGTTGTTAACGCCGGTCAGCCCCGAATCGGCCTCGCGGCGCATTCGCTCCCTCCACCAGGGCCGGGACGATCGACTGCAGCGCGCGCCCATAGATGCAATCGGCTACCGGAAGTTATGTCTCAATAACCGCTCCTCGAGGGAATAAACCACCCTCGTTTCCGCGGTTATCCCAGATTTCCTGCACGCGAACGAGCTCCTATCCCCGGTAATCGCCGCCGCGAATTCCTCTCTTCCCCTACTTTCTCCCAGAATGAAGCCCGACTTTTGTGGTCCCCTCGTATTTTGTCGTAATATCTGCTATCGCGTTTAGTATATCGGATATGTACAAGATCGATAAGAATTACCGTGTAATAGGCGGTTCGCTAAATGCAAAGTGGTAGGCGACTCGTTCGACCGTCGGGAGCTAGGTCTCGATAACCGGTCCCTGGGATAGAATTTGTTATCCCGCTTCCGCGGATATCCCGGGGATTTGGGATCCACGGGTGGAGAACGGATTTGGAGGGTGCAACAAGTTAATCCTAGCGCGGTAAATAGTGCCGGGGCGGAGAGCGAAATAAGAAGGAAGGAATTCCCCTTAAGTCTTCTTCTCGCTTCGCGTGATTTAGCCTTTAGCGCTGACTTTTTTACTCTTTCCCTAGTGGGTGGTTAAATTCATTTTCGGTAAGGTTTTAATTTAACCGGAGTTTTGGCCCTAGTTTGCTCGGAGGCGAGTTCGTTACCTCGGAGGGTCTCGCGGTGATTTATAATTATCGGGACAGGCGACAATGGATCCTTTCAAGCATGGACTTTCACAAGACGCGCCTTCATTGACTTCGAACTAATCCAATCAGACGGAGTCCTCGCTCTACAAGGGTTCGCTAAGTACGCCTACTTACAATTAGTACACTCGCATATGCGCGGACTGCATTACCGGCGATGTTCAATGAGAATGTCTCGTCGAGCCTTACGTGCGAGACAGCTTCCATTATCGGCACACTTACTAAAATTGGTGGGAGCTAATTACGCGGATGTTGCATCGAGGATCCTCTCGGGGGACTTCGAAAAGAAGGTTAACGATCGTTTGACTTTTTGCGGAGGCGCCGCCATCTTGATTCGCCGCGACCGGAGCGGCCCTCGAAATATGGCTCCCGGAAATGACGACTTTGCGTGTACTATTTCCGCGGAAAATTTAACGGTGTACGTTATAATGTACGGCGAGGACATTAGCGCGTCCTTCCTCGGAAAATGGACCGTTTCTTCCTCGGGAAAGGGGTGTCGGGATTTCCGGAAGTGCCGCCAACTTTACAGACCCTTGCGACCCGATAAAGCGGGAGGGCGGGGTGGCGATTCGATTTTCCCGAGTCGCCTCCCCGTAAACTAATTCGAGTTAATTAATTCCCGACGCGAAGGTGCGCCTAATTGGAAAAGTATGCGCATCGGAGTTCCCGACCTCGATTCGCCAAGATGGCGGCGGGCTCGAAGTCGCGTTATCGGGCGCATCGATTTCATCGGTGTCGAAGACTTCGCATCCGAAATTGGCCGGCTGCGCTAATCCGGCAAGGCTAAACGGAAATCCGACTTAAGTTAATATCCTGGCGCCGCTGGCGCTCGCAAATTGTCCGGGATTAGGACTCCTGGGGGATGATGAAAGCCTCCCGCGGCCGCCATCTTGCCAAGGTGGCCGGAAGAGCCGCGCAAAGATTACCCGTGGAATCAATTAGTCTGCTCGACTAACCGAGTAATTGCCGGCCGAGTTGGAATTTATTTCGGGGAAAAAAAAAATCCTGGGCCACGAATTAATGAGATTCGGGACCCATTGAATAAAGACCCCCTCCTTTCGCGCGAGATTAAAAATATCCTAGGGAACCCGTCAGCCTCTGATCGTTAATTCCTATAATTCGTGCTCGCTCTTAAACAGTTACCGAAATGTATCCGATTATTATTGATCATAAAATATCGTTTGTGTCCAGGTGGCATTAACGACGTCCTGGTCACCTGAGAGCGAGGAACGACCTACGCAACGCCGCCAGGAGACGAGAGGTGAGCGCCATTTGGTTTTCTCGGTATCGCCATATTTCTTCAAGGAAGAAGAAAAGAAGTAGGCTAATATTCGTGCCTAAGAAAAAAAAAAAAAAACATTTTCTTGGGAGGGTTACGTAACGGGCACCCCCCGAAAAATCGCAGGGACATCCCTCGGGATTTCTGGGTAGGAATCGGGGCCACGGTCTTTCATAATCGAGAGATCTCCGGCACTTCCGGGCGCATTTGCATTAATTTCAATAATTCGCCGACGCCGAGAGACAATTCAAAGGGAGGACGCGCGGCGGCCGAGGAACACGGCGCAAAGGAGAGGGGCTTGAGTGCCTTTATTGGCCCCCTTTCTCCGAGGCTCGACTCTTTTTCCAAAATCCGAGAGGTTCCGCATATTTCTCCCCGGATGTGCGGAAACCCCGCGTCGATTCCTCTCCTCGCGACATAATATAACGAGGACCTCGGGGGCGGACGTGCGACTCTTTGATTTATCCCCGCCGGTTCATAAGCTAAATTCAAATGGAAACCGCAAGCCTTTCTCCCGGCCACTTCCCCGAGTCTTGCGGCTCGAAGATCTTTCCGGGAGAAATTACGATCCCGCCTAGGAGGCGCAATGAATGCAGATTGAACCTCGGATTGCTCCGCCATCTTTCTTGGTCTTTCGACGCGGGACCTTCCGGTCGTCGCAACGTATTTCTCCCCTTTTTTCTTTATATCGCCCAGACTTAATAACTTGTATATCTCGTTCCTGGGAGGTGTCTCGTCTTCGAGAAAATCGTTCGCAGAAGCCGGGGGCTCGTAATGCCCCGGCAAATAAACACAGCGTGCGTCCAAGCAACGCGTAAACGATAAGTAACCGCCAGCGCGGTAGTCCAGGGGCCATCTGTAAAGTTTTATGTAGCCACGGGTAATAGTGCATGCATAATGATCACCCGGGCCCATATAAGTGTACGATTCATGACTCGGCTTCGCGCTTTGCCCATGTTTCGTGTCATTATACCGATGGTTCTCGCCGGCGCTAAATTCATTCGCCTCCCTGTCGCGCGCGTCCCGCGCCGCCATTTTGGATCGCGGACTCGCGAGGGCGATTTTCGCCCATAACGAAAACCAGGAAGTATCGACACCGGCCTGATCGATCCCCGACACCGTACCTCGACAATTAACACGAGTCGGGTTTAATGGTCGCAAAGTCGCGGCAAGTAGCTGCAAGTGCACCCAGTGGAGGCTGGGGATAAGTGCGCCGGATGCAATCTGCATACGAAATCGGAACGAGCCGACGGTCCCTAATGGATTTTAATTGAAACAAATACAGTTATTAAGCCGCGACCGGCCGATAGATCGGTATCGGGCCCTAATAACAGTAATTTATCGGTCGCGATGTAAACGCCGTGCGCGACGCGGACGCGTGTCAACTTTTCGCCGCGGGTCGAGCCGCACCGTTTACATCGAAACTCGTGTTTGCCGAACGCCCCGATCTTGTACGTATAATTACCGCCAAAATGTGCACTTCCTGCAACCAATTCGAGGTACATCCCAATCGCGGCCTTTGCCGTCGTGCAGGGGAATTTTCTTTCCCCCATTGACAGGATATTTTTTCCTCGGTGGATAATTATGCTTTTCCTGACCATTCTTTTTATTTTATTTTTTTTTCCGCGTGAAAACGGAGCGACAATTTCGCAAGACGGACCGAGGGAACGGAACTCGTTAGGAGTTTGTTCGAGAAGCCGGACAGTTGTATCTAGGTAACAAGGTCCGCAACTAATTGGCACCGGTGTCCGATCGTCTCAGCGGTGCAACGAATTAGTCCGCTAAGCCCGATGCACCGGCGGTGCATATCGATCAGTCGGGGCACAGGTGCATCGGTGGCGGCGATCACGGCGACTTAAGTCGCCTTTGATTTCGAGAAGGAAAGCGTCGAGTCGGAGGTCGGGGTCTCGGGGATGTTCCTGGATCCCGTAGAGTGGTTCGATATGCAGCCGGTGCACGGGAACACGTAAACTCATGCATATATACGGGGCCGTGATTGGTACCCCCGGCTCAATGGCGGGCATTATCCTCGGAGCACCTCGAGGAAGGAGCATCTCACCGTGCCCCTTTTTCCCGGGGATCTCTAAGCAGCCGTAAATACCTGAGCTGCTCGCCAAAGTTGCACTCTCGAGGGTAAGGATTTTCCTGCAGTTTTAGGTTACCGACAAGTAGCAAGAGCGGAGGTTCTCGCGTTTCGCCGCTCGTTCCCCTCCCCGGGATGAAAATACTACCTCCGGGGCTCTATAAAGCCGGGATATTCGCCGGATTCCGCGATTCGACCAAATTGAACCCCCGACCTGGGGGGTGTCCTTTACGAAGTTAGCCTTGGTTTAATGAAAAGCACAAGTCGACCGACGTCGCGCCAAGAACATTTTGCGATCCCTGGATTGCGGGGTTCCTTTACCTTCGTTGCCAGTAACCTTAGAAAAAGAATTCACGGTTGTAACAAAAGATTTTCCCTTCCTTCGACCAATCTTAACTCTTGAAAATGAGCCAGTAAAATGTTCGGAAACACATTTATTATATTAATTAAAAAAAAAAAAAAAAAAAAATTGATCACTTCACTGTGGCGACAAAAATTCTATTCATGGTTGCAATATCCTTTTCTAGCAACGATAAATTCGATATAAATGCTAAGATTTTTGCTATTGGTGTTAAGATGCAGCAAGAACGAAACTTTATCAGCGATGCCGCCTTTTGCTAAAAGTCCAAGTTTATCGGGAGGTGTAGTTTATTTATCACTGATTTTAAATCGCGAAAGTGTCGAGCCGGGATGGATGTCGCGATGGTTGCAGTTTCAAGGTGTGTCATGGCGAGCAGCGAGCCAGACCGAGGGGCTCTTCTTCCGGTTCCGAGAGTCTCGCGTTTCTCCTCTGGTCTCCCTCTCTCTCGAGTGAAAATACACGCTCCAAGTTTCATATTAAAGCAATAAAGTGTCCTAGCCCGAAGCGGGAGCCGCGCGCGGAGTCTCCGCATGACTCCGAGGAATATATATTTCCACCTGAGAGTTATCCGCTCTGCCGGCAACCGGTGACAAGAGTGTCCTCGCGTTACAACGCGGAAACTTCCTCTCCAGGGACTGCGTCCTCCCCGAGGACGCGTAGCTTTATGAGCTCCGGGTTCTTATTTACGTCTTATCCTGGATAAAGAGACCGGCGAGAAATCGCCGCGGGGACTTCCGGAGGACAGGTCGTTGTAAAAAATCGGATATCTCGCGAAGAAAGGCCCACGCTCTCGAGGAGGCGTTCGCTCTTCCTGGATTTCTTTATTTCCGCTTCATTATAAATAGGGAAGTGATTTAAAGAAACCAGGCCGTTGCCAATGTACTTGGCGCGAGACTCAGGCGAGCTTTTCGACGCCACGATTAATGGGGCAACCTGCTGATCCCCGGGCAAACGGAACTCCCGCGAAGTAAACGGAAGTCGGAGGGACGTTTGGGAAGTTCGGTTTGTTTTCGCCCCCGTAAATTGCCGAGACAGGTCCCGTGTAAACGCCCGGCTGGTGGTTTTCGATTTTCGGGGGGGCGTTCGGTCCAGGAATAACCGAAACAGCCGAAAAGCGAAACGAGGGCGCCGGCTCTCCGCACTTTCGACCCGACTAATCTTCCCTCTGACTTCATCTCGTGTAATTAAACACGGACGTTTCATTGACTTAGTCAAACCCGTGACTCACGTCCCGGGCATTTCGAGACGTTAATTGATAACTGCACCGACGACCCCTCGCCTTTACAGCCTGTCCTCTGTAACGCATGACGAATTAACATTGTACGAGCGTTACGTGCCGCATACGTTTACGCGTATTTACGGTCGATTTGTGTTTACGGGACGGGTGTTTCGATAACAGGTGTCGATAAACGATAGGATACCATATCGCTCCGATAATCGTTCCGTCTCCCTGTTCGTCAGGAAAAATCTCCAAAATTCGTTAAGGTGGAGTGAAACCCCCCTCAAACCAGTCGATTCGAATTTGACACTTTTTTCAAGGGTATGGACGAAATTGTCGAAATTTGGACACATGGCTCGTGAGCACTTACGAATCATTCTGATAGCTTAAAAATTAAAATTTTCTAGATGACATTTGTTCACTGAATTTCGTACTCCGGACTAGTCTCGACATCGTCTTCGGGGGTTGAGAGGATTCTCTCGTCCCTTTTTCGACCCCCGAGGGTCGGCCATGGAGTGCCTTCGATGAAGTTTCCCTCGGATCTTCGGGGCAACGCCTAGAAACTGGAGAGCCGTCGTTACTCGTAGATGGCAGCGCTCGTTATTTCGAGGCCTCTCCTGGAACTCTCGTTACTCCGGCGCTTCTTTCCCCCGGTAATGCCCCCCGAAGGAATAATAATTAATGGCCGAATCGTCCCGGAAGGCACGAATAATAAAAGGGGCGGATATCGGGGCGAGGAATCCATCCGAGGGCGCGGATCTTCCCGTCGACCTCGGCCAGAGGGATTTCTCGCGAGGCGCCGTTTGCGGCCCTCGGAACGAGCCCTTAACTCCTCGCTCGTTTGGTCGCCACTTTGCGGCGGCCTGCCTGAAATCCCGAGGTTTTCTCCAAATTAATTAAACTCCATTAAGTCCATCTCGCCGCGCGCATCTAACGCCTCACCTTATCCGCGCCGCTCTCGCGCGCTTTATTGCTCGCTCTCGTTACTCTCGTTGCTCCCGTTTGCGCCGCCGTTACCTACACTCGGGATCCCGCGGTAAATTGTAACGAGTCGACTTTTACTCCCCGCGGTGAGAGTAAAACCTTTCCCTCCCCCGTACCCGGGGCAAGCTGACCAGCCGCCCCGTCGTGCATAAATAACCTTTTTCTTGAATTATTTGCAAAATACCCTGGACCGCAATTATTACGCCCGAGTGTATGTCCTACATTTCGAAGCACGATATTTTGGAAAATTCTCACGTTACGGAAGCATGTCGCGGAGAAGTGAATTTTAGGTACCGAAAGTCCCGAGAATACGCGTGAACCATGTTTTCGTTGCTTAAAATCATTTGATGGAAAAATCTTCGTTAATTTCTCGCCCGGGACTTTCTCCGAGACGGGCGATAATGCCTCCGTTAACGGCGGTTTTAATTCCAAGCCTTTGTTCGCGAATAGAAGGGATCTCTCCCCGCGCGTTAATTCCCGAGATCCGCGTTTCTCTCCAGGCTGGGAAAATGTGCATCCTGGGAATGCACGGGGATGAGTCCCGATGTCACGTGCACCGTGTGAATGATCGCAGGTGCACCTATGCACGTCCCGAAATAAACTCGAACCGACACTCGGGAGATCGTCGGAATTCCGCATCGGTCCTTACGAGCCGCAACAATGCAAACGTGCGGCCGTTCCCGCGAATCGCGGTAATCGGCTCCTTGGCGGAACGTCCTTCCTGAGCCCGACCAATAAAATCGCCTCCGGTTTTTCCGCAAGCCCCGGTCCATCTGCCAAGCCTTCCGGCCGCATTGCGGATACACGTGCCGCGTCTGCTTTTTGATACCTTTTTGTCGCCCCTCCCCGGTTGTTTTTTTTTTCACCGCCACGTGGAGGACCCCGGGCAGCCATCTCGAGCCACTTCCGGCTGCTGAAAAATTCCTTCCAACCTCTCTTTCCCTCGGCGCCTCATTGATAATACAATACCTCTTAGGCGTTAAATAATTCCCGGATTCGGTGATCGGGCCCTCCGGCACAAAAACCGTCGACTCGTTATCGCAAGTACTCGTCACGTGCGGGGAATATCGACCGTCGAGTGCGCGCGCATGTAGATGTGCAGCCCGAGGTTTATCCCCGATTCCCTCGACTGCGCGATTGTCCCTCCGGGACGCGAGATTGCAAGCCGAGGGTAAAAATATTAATTTCATAAATTAATTCCATATATGGCGGTCGCGACGTCGCGTCCCCGCTTTATAGACCCGCTATACTGGGTACGCGTCGCATTCATCGTTCTCTCCCGATTGCCTCCGATTATCCTAATTGGGGTCGTTAGCGCTATACCTATCACGTCGGTAATTCAGTAAGAATCATCTGCCAACGCGTAACGGTGTCGAGGAGTTACCCTCGCGTGTAGCCGTGAAATAACTCTGGGAACCTAACGGCTCGGCGACAACCTGGGAAAAAAAAAAAAAATCAGGAGACACGGTGAATTGTTAACGCGACTTCGTAACCACCGTTATTATCAAGCGAAAATCTCATCAAATCATTCTATTCGAATAAGACACATTTTTAAGGGTACTGGACCGAAGTGCCTGAAACCTTGACACGTGACTCGCCGATATAATTCAACATAGCTGTCGATATAAACTCGCGATAGGAATTGCCACGCGGAATAGATTACGGAAAAGAGTCGAGTTAAAATGATTTTAAAAAAAGGAGATATCGGTAGAGGGTAAAATTCCCAGGGACGAGGTCGCCCCTTTCGGGGGGGAGCCCATCCCGGTCCCACCTCTTCGGGTTATTTCTTGGGGCGGCTTTTTCCCGATCGCGAGGGGCTTTTCTGCAAGGGAGTGGCCCTCGCTTTGAGCGTTCTTCCTCTCGCGGCGGAGTTCGTTCCATTAAACGTCCAGACTCCATTAAGGCCGGCGACGAGCGCAGTCCTCGTCGTTATTAAGTCTCCCTCCGACAGGCATCGCGTACCGTAAAACGGGGTTAAGTTTCAAGTTTCAGCGGAAAGTACGGCGCGATCGACGGGAGGAGGCGAGAAAATTTCACCCTGATTAAATTTCGGGAATTTATCGCCGGTGGATTTCTTTTTTATGGGGTTGCCAGGTCGATCTCGCGAAATCCCGGAAGCGGGGCTGGGGAATAAGGGATGCGAGGGCCTCGATTATTACTCGAAAACGATGGAGAAGCCCGGAGCGGTTGCCTCCCCTGGGAGTCGGCCCTCTCGTGGACGTGCGATAAGAGGGCGCGTTACAATGGTTCGCCCCTTTTCGCACTCTTTATCAATATATACCGACTTTTATGCGCGCGTTTACGGGGGCGAGCGTCCGCGTCGCCGCATCCATACGAGCCAAGACCCCGGGGTCAGCTATCTATTTTAATCCCGATCGATTATACGCGAGCATCTCTCGAGGATTGCACTTTTTCCCTTCCCCCTCGTCGTCGATATTCCTCCCTTCTCCCTCAGGAATTCCACCCTCCTCCCTGCTCGCACTTTCAATTTCGCGCCCGCCCCGTGCCCGGGGCTCGCATGAATTTCCAAAAATAAATGGAATCGGGGAGAAAAACCGCCCTCCCTAAATTAAAATCCAACCCCTCTGAATCTAAAATATATCATTCACCCCGTCCCACCTGTGCATCAGCCGCTTAAGTCGTCGACTTTAATTAAATCCTTCGTTTTCGAGGGGAAATCATTCGGAGGGACATTTTTAAGGTTTTTTCTTTTTTCTACGTCAAGAATTATTTATCGTGCAGTTTCTCGGGGGCTATTGAGCGGTGCCAGAAAATGCGCTTTTCGGGATTTCCCCGCTTTTGGCTTCCCTGTTAAATTTCGAGGATTTCGAGGATTTCCTCCGGTTGCATCGAGCTGCATCCGCGGTGCACTCCCCATGCGATGCATTCCGAGCTAACGTCGGTGCACGTAGGTGCATATTTTAGGTTTCGCGTGCACGAACCGCGAATAACGCGAAACCACAAGACACGCGGTAGGCACGCCTGCCAACTGGAACTGAAACCAAGCAATGCACCTAGAGTGGTGCAGCCTGGTTATTTCCGCCATTTCCAGCCCGTGCGTTCCCGTCCAGATAACGTCGACTCGATTTAAATGCTCGACCTGGTGCGAGCGATTGACGTTACGCAAAATTAATCCAAATGTCGAGGGACAGTCCTCGGGGGCGAAATCGATTTCCCCGAAAACCATATTCCGGGATTGTATTTTCTCCCCCGAAGATGGATTTATTTGAGCGATCCGAGCCTTCCCCCTTTTTTTTTCGCCCGTGAGCCGTTAATTGAATGCCCATGCGGAGCACGGCTTTAATTGTCCACCCCGTTCTGAAATTTCTGCCGATTTTATTTTCGATAACGAGGCCGGGAAAAACAAATATCGAAATTCCGCTCCGCGTGTAACCGCTCTACCGAGAGGGTCCTGGCGATTACAGAGGACTCCGATAATGGAAGCGATAAGGGAGTCGCAGAACCCGGAAGAGGGAAGAAAGGGGTAAATCGGGACAATATACGAGGGGTAATCCCGAGGGTTTGATTTCCATTTCACAATTCAAAATCCTTAATTTTAAATAAACACACATATAAACTTTTGACCACTAACGATGTATATTGCAGTAATCAATTACCGTAGAAAGTAATTTTTCGAAATAATCGAATCTATTAAATAGTCTTTAATAAAATCCGAAAATCCTGGTTTTTGGCTCCCCCCCCCCCCCCGATAAAATGCAGGTTCTCACTCAATTTACTCTCTCGGCAAGCCGGGCGAGTGAATTGATTAAGAGAATCCTTTTACCCTTTTTATTTCTCTGGGAAAAAATCCCACTTGGGGAATTATTCTTGCAAATGAAGCAGCGGATTGATTAAAAAAAAATAAAATGTGAGAGACGGGAGGAGAGAAATAATCAAGAGGCGCGGGGGAAGAAGGGGCGACGCACGTGTTTAATTACTCGAAGCGATGTTAAAGGCGCGTTTACAGCGCGTTTCGTACCGTATAGGGCTAGCTGCCGATGGCGGAGAAGCATTAGCGGTTTCTTGCAGGTTCCCCTCTTCGATCCCGTCGAGAGGAATGCAAGCAAAAAGGGGCCTTTAAGAGCGATTTCTGGATCCACCGGCCGATGGAGACGTCCTCGTCGGGATTTCAGGTCACGTAACCGATGTTACTTCCGTCGGGATCAATTTATTGTTTCTCCTCTCCGGGCGCCTTTTAACGTCTCTTGATCTCCACTTGGAGATCAACGGCGTTACTCGTGCAGGCGCCATTGCCCATTTACGGCAGTCCCGAGGCGCGTTTACGTCACCCAATAAACGCTTGACGGTGGGAAAAGAAATGCCTGCTTTCCGATTTTCTCCTCAGTTTTGTCGCCCCCAATCCGCCGCGTCGCCATAAATCGTCATTTCCACAGGCTCGTCACTTAAACCCGGTGACTTCTCCTTTTTCTCAATTGGCTCCTCGACGTCTTCGGAACGCCATCGAGGGGACTTCGAATTTTTCTATGTAACCGCTCGCACCCGCTCGAAATTCCGCGGGCTCGTTTCCGTGCAATCGGAGACGCGGAAAAAGTCCCAGCCGGCCGTGTCGTGAATTATCGTTGATTTAGACACCGACAATGACGCGGCCGTGATTACTCCATACGTACTGTTAGTTTACGAGCGACCCGCGAGGTGTCCACGGTTTTTCGAAGCCGCGGCTGATTTATATACCGGCACTTGTCTCATTACGGCATGTACGCCGTTGGTTCACGTGTTTACGACTAAACGTTAAACCGGCCGTTTTATTTTCCGGAGCCCGCCTGAACGCCGCAACAATTATGCGCTCGCGCAAAATCGCCCAACATGGCGGCCGCGGTAACGAGCTCCGGAGAAACTGGGGAAAAGCGAAAGGACTGGCGTTTCTTTTTTTTTTTCTCCCGAAAGTTCCTCCCTCGTTTTCCAAGGGCCCGATTAACACGAGGGTGGCAGGGGAATTACAATTAAGCCGGGTCGGAAAATCAACGGCGTCGCTTTTCATCGGCCAGCGGGAAGATCGACAGGGAGGCTAACGAACCGAAAAGTCGTTTAATCGGAGCAAGGAGAGGGCCGCATCCCTCCATTCGAGGAAAGGGAGGTTGAAGGTCCCGAGGTGACAGGGTGCAATCGATATCACGACCTGTCCGGTGGTTCCCGTTCAATAATTTATTACTCGCCCGCGAAATTTTGCTCGGTCGCTATCCGGAGATACTTCATGCTCTTTTTTTTTTTTCTTTTTGTATTTCTGGAGTTTCTTTCGTCGCCCGAGGAGCCAGGAATTATCGCTTCGGGAATTTTTAACGCCATTCAAAGGGACCTGGATATCGAGGCTCTAATTTTTTTATTTCATTCTCATCTTAATTCTCCGCAATCGCGGCCGCTCCGGGGTATATATTCCCGGCTTTATTAAGCCCTGAATTCTGTGCCCGGGCAAACTAGGGCGAGCATTGTGAACTTCGGCTCGATTCGCTTGGAAGTTCGAGTCCTCATTGTTCGAAATGTCTTTTCCTCCGAGCCCCTTCCTCTGCCCCGATACGCTCGCCGGCCTCGACGTTACAATTGCGACACTTGCCTCGCGGGTCATTGGTTCGCGTCGCTCGCGATTCGCCTCGAACCTCTCAATCGCGTTTTCTACGTCGATTCTCCGATCGCCTCGAGGTCGGAGAAGTCCGAGTCGAGGGCCGAACACCGCCAGCCTCGTTTTTACACATTAATCGATTTCATTCCAGTTACACACAGTAAAGTTGGGTAAATTGTACAAAATGCAATGAGTCCCCAAAAATGACAGAAAATGTTTTTGGCAGGGATTCATATTTCACTTATCTGTGAAATTCTGCAACGTACACCCTTAAAAGTACATAAATGCTATTTAACACGGTGGACATTGAAATAAAATATTCCTTACAAAGGTACGATTTTAAATTGCACATCTGGTAAATTGCACCACGTATGATTATGGAACCAAAGCAAAACTGTCAGCGTATAACTACATTCCGAAAAAGATAATTGATTGCATAAATCATATTTTACTGGGGAAAACGCATACGTGGAATTTATTTAGTTAACGTTATTTTCATTATTTTTTTTTTCTCTGGTGATCCGTGCGCATTTCTAGAAACGCGTAATCCGATCGCGAGCGGTCAACTCGAGGATCGCGGCCGATCGGTTTCACCTGCTGGCCAATCGGATCAATGAATTACACCTGCGTCCACGGACGAACCCTACTTCTTCGCTCCGATCCGTCGAGGAATCGAGATCGAACTTATCAGGGCAAAACGACATTGCTTTTCTAGTCTCTCGAGTCGGACTCGATCGAGCACTCCAAACGATTTCGAGATCGACCTTCCCCGAAACGATTTGTTCAATTTGTTTCCCTTAAATCGTCCCCGGGAATATTAATATGCAAACTCTGGCCGTGGAATCGCCAGGAATTCTCAGGCGAGAACTGGCCCTCCTCGGAGTCGTTAGGGAAATCAGTGAGATGCAATCCGTACGTGCAAACGACCTAAGGTGTTATAAAACTGTCATATATATGTACAAAGACTCCAAATATTTATACAATTTTTCTAAGTGAATTTTTACTTAAAAAATTTCAAGTCTGCTAAGATAGAAACAAAGAGTAACGGAATATGAAATTGGAGACACCGATACATTTCGTTTCTTTTCTTTTTTTTTTTTAATTTAAAAGTTTCGTTACGAAAAGTATCATGCCTACTATTATCACGCTAAAAGACGTTCCCATTGATAAGTCGAACTTCCTCGCCGCCTTAACCTGAATCTCTTGGAGTCGCGGGGGAGTCGGAGATCCTCGTCTGGGAATTTGCGGAATTAAGTCGAGTTTAAGTCGAATCGTTTCCCAGGCCGGCTTTTCTGCGCGTTTCTGACAGCTGGTGCCGAGAAAGAGAGAGCCCGCGGAGGGAGATATATATCGGCCGGATAAGGCCGGAGTTACCTACATCTCCGGCTCTCATTAGCGAAACAGGTTTATCATTATCCTCTCGCGTCTGCGCATCCCACGAATCGGTCTGGCAATTTCGCCGGGCCGGGAACTCCTGTTTCGTTCGGATTCCTGCCGGAGCGTTACGAATTGCCGGGCTTTATTAGTCGCATTTGCGAGGACGTTGCCGGGATTGCGCTGGGAACAGAGTCCTTTGAAAAGCCGCCGTCAGGACCTCGATCGGGCGTTGAAGTCTCCTCGATCGGCGCACCGATCTCCCCATTTTCAGGGCTCCGATTCTCGAGTTACGCCCCCAAAAAAAAAATTCATTTAACCAAAGACTAATGACTTGACTCAAATAAACTCGAATGAACTGGATGCAACGTTCCCTCGGAATGATAACAATGAGTTTATTCGAGTCAGATAATTACTCTATGAATTAACAAAATATTTCTTTGATTCAATGAATTTTTTCCCTCAGGGTACGATGGACTTTCGCACGCGACTTTTAAATGTTGAGCAATGGCGCTGCTTCCCAACAATGGAAAATTGCTCATGGGAGTTTATTCCTATGTGGAAAAAATCCGTGCGAACTGGAGAATCGGGTCCCAGGGATAGAACTCCAGGATTTCACCGGAAGTCCCATTAGCCCCCTAACCTTCAAACAAAGTAAGGGATAAGAATGATCGAATCGCTGCAATTTTTGCCAAGTGCCGTCACTCGTTGAATCGCTCTTCCGAAGAAGTAGCACTAGCGATGGAAACGTCCTGCGCATCTGGATGACGAGAGGTTTTTGCGAAGGGGCGTCTTTAAAAATAACGAAGGTCCTCGTCCGGGAATAATCGCACGTGCGATCTGCTCGTGTCCGCGGCCGACATCGTCGACATCGACGTCGACATCGATCAGCGCATAACCTTAGCTTATCTTCCCTCGAGAAAGGAAATCGTTGCAAAAGGCACGAGTCATCTTCGTTTAAGCAACCCAAAGGGCCGCCCATGACGAACGCGCCGAAAAAATGGCGCCGACAAAAGAGCACCGACGAGTATCTGGAAAAACATCCCGGATTAATTATCCTGAATAAAGTAATAACCTCGCGTCGAGAAAAATACCCGGAAGATTACTTAGAGGAGACTCTCAACGGTGCGTGTCCGTTTCGGACACGACTCGCACCTGCGATCGCTATCGGCGATTCGTTACCTCGGCGCGAGGTACTCCCCTTCCGCGATTTGCATACCCACGTAGCTCTCGGTGCACCAGCCGTTAATTACGGCAAATCGGTCCGCAAATGCACTTGCCGAAGCCTCGCCGGCTTGGCCTTCTCGATTCACCGCAAACGATTCCGTCCCATCCTTAAGGTGATACGAAAGGGTCATTTCACATATATATCGAAATCTCGAAATATGTATACAATTTTTCCCCAAACTGAGTGCAGCGAATAATATGAAACTTTAACACGGGATTATGGAGGTCTTAACTGAGGTCTTAATATTCGCGAAATTTCATCTTTCCCCTTTTGACGCTTTCATGACACATTAAGCGGATTTCGAAGCGCCTCCCCAGGGTCGCGAAACCCCATATCTCGCCAGTTCTCGCTTCCTTTCCCCGATATCGGCATTCCCACAGTGGTTCCGGGGTGGAGAAAAAATTTCGAAAATCCCCGAATTGCACATCGGGGTGCTTAATCGACTGGTCTAGAATATCCGGGTTAACGAGGTCGAAAGAAGAAGAGGGGCGAAAATCGGTTCCTCTCCGGGAGCGACCGGTGGGTAATCTCTTGACGGGACGTCCCGTAAAGAACCGTCGGGGAAGTTACGGTCCCGGATGAGCCATTCGGTGTTCCGGTTTCCTGGGGCCTGGGACACAAGTGGGTCACTTCCCAGCGGTACCGTAGTACACTTCGGTCTTGGGTTTCAGGTGCGGGATGCAGGGAAGCGGATCGGCCAGGTCGACCTTAGCGAGGCGATGAGAGTCCCGAATGGAGGCCGAGGAAGCCGCAGAGCCCCCTGGGGCTCCGACCGACTTCTGCTAGCGCAGCTCCCCCAGGTGGACGAGTAGGCGTCGCTCGGCTTCGAGGACCCCCGGTGGATCGACTCTTCCAGGGCCAGGCAGGAGGAAGAAAGGCTTCGAAGCGGAGAGGGGAAGTTCGAGGTGCCAGGAGGCGTCTTCCCGGGAGCCGAGATGGCGGACCCGGGTGCAGCGGACAGAGTCGTCGGGACAGGACCGACGTCGTCCCCTCGGCGGGAGCAGGAGCGGCTTGTGGAAGGAGCGACGTCCTGGCTGCAGTGACGAGCGTGTCCCAGCCACATAGTCTGGCGCCACTTTCATCGACGGGAGGTTCGCCGTCGAGTTCGTCGAGCAGCGGACCTGGAGGAGGCCCCACCGGGCTCCAAGGAGACGGCGAAGTCACGGACCACCATGGCGGCGCCGGTGATAGAGAAGAAGCGCTTCTTCTGCAGGGAGTGGGCGCTGATGAAGCTGTCCCACTGCCTGGAGCAGAGGCCGGCTGCGAGTACCTGCGGGGCCCTGATCATCGGCGGCCCCGGCAGCGGGAAGACGGCCCTCTGTGCCGAGCTGGCCTGGCCATCCAGCGGCGCCAACGCCAGACACCAAAGATACCTCAATCGGAGGCTGCTGGCCAGGCACTTCTGTCAGGCAAGGAGCGACGCTTCTCTATCGCCGGCCCAGTTCGTCAGGTCCCTGGTGGCCCAGCTCCTGCAGGTAGGACTCGACCTCGGTCGGGACGTCCGGGTGGCGGGATGGACCGGTTAGGTCGGGGGTTGCGCGTCTCATGGTGGTCATGGACGCCCCTCTTTGTCTCCAGGCGGGCGCGGATGGAATTCGGCTGTCCTCTCCGACCTCGCCGACGCCCACCGCCGCGACGGCCCCGCTCACCTCCAAGGAGGCCGTCGCCGAGGCCTACGCCGAGAAGCTGCGGACGGATCCGGAAATCCAGGCTGCCCTGCAGCCTGACGTCCTGGACAGGGACCCGGACGAGGCCCTGAAAAAGGCGCTTCTCTTCCCCCTCCTGGAGGTAGAGCCTCCGAAGAACTGCCTCTTCCTCTTGGTGGACTCCATCGACGAAGGCCAGTTCCTGAACCCTCCCTACACCGGGACCAGGGACTCCAGGAGGGAGAACGACATGGTCAGCCGCACCATCGCGGAGCTCCTGGCGAACCACCACCACCTCTTCCCCCAGTGGCTGCTCTTGGTCTGCACCGCCAGGAGGCAGAGCAGGACCATCTCCAGGATGTTCACCGGGTTCCGCAAGATTTCTCTGGACGACCTGAGGAAGTCCCAGGTGGTTCGGGACGTGCAGCAGTACATCCTGGCCAGGCTGGACCAGGAGGACGCCCTGCGGCAGCACATCTCCAGGGACACCGCCGAGATGCTCAATCAGCTGCACATCAAGAGCAACGGGTGTTTCCTGTACCTGGAGAAGGTCCTCGACGGGGTCGCCGAGAACTTCATCGTCCTGCGGGAGATCCGCGAGATCCCCGGCACCCTGAACGGTCTCTATCTCTGGCTGTGTCAGCGACTCTTCAGCAGGAAGCAGTTCGCCAAGGTCCTGCCCCTGCTGAACGTCATCCTGGCGGCCAAGCTCCCCATCACCCAGGAGGTCCTCTACGAGTGCGTCCGCACCGCGCTCACCTCCATCACCAAGGAGGACTTCAATCGCAGGTTGCACCTGCTTCGCAGGGTCATCTCCGTGTCCAGGGCCGGTGCTTTGATGCTCTTCCATCACAGCTTCGCCGAGTGGCTCCTGGACGTCAAGCACTGCACCCAGAAGTACCTCTGCTCCGCCGTCGAAGGACACGCTATGTTGGCGGCGTACTATACCCTGCGAGGTCCCGGTCTAAATTCCGACGAGATCTGCGTCCTGGGCCAGCATCTGCAAAGGTCCATGACCAGCGTCGCTGCCGTTGGGTCCAGCCTGGACCTGCACGCTCTGCAGGTGCTCTGGATGATAGGCAGCGGGGTTCCCGTCGAGGAGTGCTACCTGGATAGCACCGACTGCATCCTCTGGCCCAGACAGGACACCAGACTCCTAAGACTGCTCCTGGACTCCGGAGCCAAGCCCTCCGAGAAAGTCGTCGAGGACGAGCCCGTCAAAGACGCCGTTTCTTCTAGTCAGGTGATTCTCCCGGTTCCTTTTGCGATCGATGGACGAGTTAAGATGATATGAAAGGGTTGGCCTATATACAGGGGGTAACGGCTTACAAAGAAATTTTCATTTATACGTGAATTTTATTTCATCAACGTCGATGAAATTTCTCGGCGCCTTTCGTATCCACTTAACCCGGGAAACTAGCATTTCCCGGTCTCCTCGCTCCTTTTCCCGGTTTGCGTTCCCCATTAACCAGCGCGCACCTTTGTCGTCTCCCCCTGGGCGGAGATTTGCGTTTGTTTTCGCAATTAGCGGAGTATTCCCTCTCTCTCTCTCCCTGCCGAGCCTTTTAATAAAGGCAAACTCGAGATGCCGGTATTTGCCGGGCCGACGTTGGGAATAAATGTTTACGGCTTAGAAAAATATGCCGAAAAAGTTATACCGCGGCCACCGTTTCGTGGGAGAGCGCAACAGGTTAAGGGAACCTCGGGCCCGTTCGCGCACGCCCCTTTAAACGTATTTCTTTAAATCATTCGCGTGAAATTTACTCTCGCCACGTTTCGGGATTATTTATTAAAGGCGAGCCCGATGTGGCTTCCGCAGGGGGCGAAAAAATGGCCGCCCTTTTTTCTCTCTCGGTCGTTGAAGAAAGACAAAACGCGGAAGCGGCGAGGAGCAGAGAGAGAGGGGAGATAAATGTTCACCCAGGAGAAAAGTATCGGCAAAAAGTGACGTTCACGGTTGTTCACGGTCGTTCGCGATGGGAATGCAACAGGTCTCACAGGATGTGAGTCCCATGGACGAGTCCCTGGGCGAGCCGCTGACGGAGCTGCTCGGCGAGAGCGGAGACATCAACCAGGCGGACTCGAGTGGCCGCACCGTCCTGCACACCCTCGCCGCCGACGGGAACAGTTCCCTTCTGGAATTGGCCCTTACCGCATGTCCCCAGGTAAGACTCGGAGGCAGGAAACCCGCCGCCTACAAAAAAATCGGTATATCTGAAAAATATATTTCCACGCATACCCTTGAACACACAAAAATAGATAACTTTTGCCCGTAGATGTTCCTTACACGAGACCGTCCATGAACCTTACTCCCCTAAGTTACCTTACCCGCAACCCGGAGCCGAAACGCGAATTGCTCGACAGCCGATTCCTCGATCCACCGAAAGTCTCCAGTTTTTCATCTCCTCGAGGCGGAGAGAAGAACCGAGAAAACCGACGCTGCGTTTATGTGGAAATCCTCGAACCGAGGCATTTCGCCGGGCGAAACGATTCGCTCCGCGAGCGCTCGACGGAGCGTTTTTTGCAGGTGTAAATAAGGTGCTCCGAGTATCTCCATGCAAATGCAGCATCTTGGCGTGAAGTTAATCAAGGTGTAAGACTCGTTGTGACGCCAGTTGCGTCAAGCGAGGCTTTCCGGCCGAAGGTTTTGCATCCGTCGGGCTTAACGCCTTTAGGGCCTGCCTCGTTTTTTCCCCCGGCGGATAATTTTTCAGGGCAAAAACCCGCGGATCCCCGGTTACGTTAAAGGTTTACGGCCTCTCCCGAGGCCCCGCGGCCGTTCTCGCCTGCCTCCGCAAACGAGACCGGTCGGCTCGAATTATAACGTTACGCTAGTAGGATTTCATGAAAAGAGCCGAGGGACAACGACGTACACCTCGGGGCAGTTTTCGAGTCATTCGCCTGTATTTGCGCTATTTGCGCTATTTACCGGTCCTCTGCCGGTCGCAGGTGCGCGTCGGCTGCAATTGCCGCGGGAAACTATCCGCGCCGTACGTGTCAATCATCGCGCACCAAGGACCTACCGAGGAGAGAAAGTCCCCCATTATCCGGGGAAAAACTCCCATCCCACTTCGCCTCTCCTACGAGTACTCGTGTCATTGTCCGCGTCATTTTTCTACGTCCTCCTAGAAAGCGGATAGATGGACCCACTTGGGATATGAATCCAAAATCCAAGGGAGACGGTTAAATGATATTAATTGTAATGCCATCGCGATGACCCGAAGGATGAGGGAGTACCTCTGAGACGCGGTTAAATCTTTGAATTTTCGTGGAACCCTCTTAATCGGTGATGTGTCTCACTAGGCGAAACTCGAAGCCATCGATAGGCACGGGCAAACGCCTTTAAACTTGGCTGCGAGGCACGGGTACGCCGACGTCGTCCGGGTTCTCTTAGCTGCCGGTGCCAAGGCGGACCACGCCGACTGTGACGGCTGGACCGCTCTCAGGGCCGCTGCCTGGGGAGGACACACCCAGGTACATTCACAGCCAACCCTCTCTACGAAACTCGACGACACTGTTAAACGTGTCCCGAATGTAGTTAGTGTTGATTTATTTTACTTGGTTTGCTCCCGTAGTGACTAATCGATAATCGCCGCCAGCCTTGTAAAGTGGAACCCTAACCCAAACGGGACGCTTACGGCATCCAATGGACCTGGCCCGATCAAGTGAGAATCGAGGGGTATTCACTCGGGGAATCATTGATTTCAATGCTCGAAATCGTTAGAAATCACCGAAACATTGCGACGATTTTAAGGCCGACCGTAACTTCTTACCGAGTCGCATTGTTTAGGATAGGAAATCAAAGGCAATCGGTTCTGAAAAAAGAGAATAGTTTTCACTGATTCCCGAGTGAATGTCCTCTCGGCGAGAATTTTTATTTTGCATCGGAGGAAGGAACTATCGAAGAACGCTCTTCGTTCCGAAATGTAATTTCGTAAAATCGCCACTTTTATTCCGGAGATATTTACGCTCGGAAATCCGGGGCACGAGGCGGCCGGTCCGTTGGACGGCATTTTATGTATGCATGATGTACGCAGGGAAAATGGCCTCGCAATTGTTGGAATTAAATTCTGTACCCCGGAGGAATGCTCGCATTGGAAGACGCGCTTTGTGCGGTGTCGCGTAATTTTAGGAAGCTTCCCCGTGCATGAACTCGGTCTCCCATTGTTACGATCCGAATTACTCTTGCAAGGATTAATTCGGTATCTTCCGGAATCTCCCGAAAATGGGAGTGCTTGATTCGCGCAGTTCAAGGGAATGGACCATTTGTCCTCCGTTAATGCCAGGCGTTCATAACCCGGAACCGCTGTTACCAGATCCGCCATATTGAATCATAGACAACCCGCAATTGCTCGATATCGACTAACTATTTAATAACTCTCCATTCTCCGGGCAATAATTCGATACAGCGAGTTCAGGCACGACAAGACAATGCCGGGAAACGGCATTGGTTTCCCTTTTTGCATGCTCGAAGGACAAAATGGAGGTAGACTTGTTCGAGGCTTTGCAACTAACGCCGTTAATTTAGTACCGTAAACGCCTGTGGAATATTGTTATACGTGGTTTCATTTTCTCCTTGCCTGATGCTACGTCATTTCCAGGTCGTCGAACAACTTTTGGAGCACGGTGCGAAGGTAGATTGTGCGGATTGGGATCAACGCACCGCTCTGAGAGCTGCCGCTTGGGGCGGCCATGAGGACATAGTGAAGGCATTGTTGCAGCACGGTGCCGATGTCAACAGAACCGACGACGAAGGCAGGACGGCCCTCATAGCTGCTGCTTATATGGGTCACAGCGAGATCGTCGAGCATCTTTTGGATTTCGGAGCCAAGATCGATCACGCCGACAGCGATGGCAGAACGGCCTTGAGCGTCGCCGCGTTGTGCGTCCCTGCCAATCAGGGATACGCGAAGGTGGACATTTTTCTCTTAATTGAAAGATTTCACTCGATAGCGTAGTCTTGTACAATTAATAATGGGAGACTTAACCATTCAGGTGGTGACGATATTGCTGGAAAGAGGAGCCGCCGTGGACCACCAGGACAAGGACGGTATGACGCCGCTGTTGGTCGCCGCCTTTGAGGGACACCGAGATGTGTGCGAGTTACTGCTCGAGTACGAGGCAGATGTGGACCATTGCGATGCAACCGGAAGAACTCCTCTATGGGCGGCTGCGAGCATGGGCCATGGATCCGTCGTAGCCTTGTTGCTGTTCTGGGGATGCTACGTCGACAGCATAGACAACGAAGGCAGGACCGTCCTCAGCGTGGCCGCTGCGCAAGGAGGCACCGACGTCGTCAAGCAGCTCCTTGACAGAGGTGCGTTGCTTCGGAAGATCCCTGTGGAAATACCGAATTTGTAATCACTTCAACCTTTTTTTTTTATTCATAGTCAGTATTGAATTTCAACAAAATAACCTATGGCACCTGTTAAAGGAAGTATCAGAGGACATATGAGAATGTTTGCGAGTGAATAAAGGAGAAGTGTGCCGGGTAAGTGTTGAAAGGATTTTTTATGTGCACTGATAGGTCTCGACGAGCAACACAGGGACAACTCGGGATGGACGCCTCTACATTATGCGGCTTTTGAAGGCCACATAGACGTCTGCGAAGCGTTGCTGGAGGCTGGGACGAAAGTCGACGAAGCCGACAACGATGGAAAAGGAGCGCTCATGCTCGCTGCTCAAGAGGGACACACTACTTTGGTGGAGAGACTTTTGGAACAACACGGAGCACCCATCGACCAACATGCTCACGACGGGAAGACAGCTTTGAGGTAAAAGATCCGAATATAATTGGGGCATTGGTAAGGAGTCGAGTGGATTTTATATAAATATGTATTCCGCTTTGGTAGGTTGGCGGCTCTAGAAGGACATTACGATACGGTAAGAGTGCTCTTGTCGCACAACGCCGACGTCAACGCAAAGGATGCGGACGGAAGGAGCACTCTCTACATCCTCGCGTTGGAAAATCGACTGGCCATGGCGAGGTTTCTCCTGGAACACGCCCATGCCGACGTGGAAAGCAGAGATTCCGAGGTAATCTTTATCAATTCGGTTATATACCGGTCATAAGGTGTTATGAAAGTGCGATATACATATACCAAAAAGTCCAAATATTTATAAAACTTTCCCCCAACCTGGGTGCCCCGAATAATTTGAAACCTTAACACGTGATTATGGAGGTCCCATAGTAAAATTTAATTTTCCGAAAAAAAATTCCTTTAGGGGTAAATACATTTTTGTTTGAAAAATTAAATTTCCGGATAGGACCTCCATAATCACGAGTTAAGGTTTCGAATTATTCGATGCGCCCTGTTTGAAGTAAAGTGTTATAAATAACTTGACTTTTTAGTTCACGCGACACTTTTATAACACTTTAACCTCGATGTGGAATATTGTTTCTATCGATATACGTGGAATCGTTACTGAAATTGGAACGTGAAATTGACCGTAGGGAAGAACTCCACTTCACGTGAGTGCTTGGCAAGGGCATGTCGAGATGGTGGCTCTTCTATTGACAGAAGGTGGTGCCAGTGTAAACGCATGCGATAATGAGAACAGAACACCGCTTCATTCGGCCGCATGGCAAGGACACGCTGCTATCGTTAGACTGCTTCTCGAACACGGGGCAACGCCAGATCACACGTGCAATCAAGGTGCAACCGCGTTAGGTACGCCTATGATTTTTTTTGCGACGAATTACATACCCTCACATGGAATGTAAATACAAGCGGAAGAATGTAGCGTCACTTTCATGAAACGTTTCAGGTATAGCGGCGCAAGAAGGGCACGAGCACTGCGTCAGAGCTCTTCTGAACCACGGGGCTGATCCGAACCATTCCGATCATTGCGGTAGGAACGCGATCAAAGTTGCCGCCAAGAGTGGACACGATACGGTTGTTAGATTGCTCGAGGAGCACTCCGCTAATCAACGAAGTTTACGGCCTGTTGTCAATGGAGGTAATTAGAGGAAACCCTGGCTATGCTTAATCTTCAGGCCTCGATCCCTTATCGGCAAGGTACCAGAGAATCTATTTTTCTGCGGTAGGTGGTAGCAGTGGCGCGACTTCCGTGACGTCTAACTCCACCGGAGAGACGAAACCCTCTTCGGTAACGTTAAACCCACTCTCGACGCAATGCAGCCCCGCCGAGTCTCCGGACTCGACGAAGAGAAGAAGCTGCGTCTCCCTGGGCAACAATTCCAGCAACAGCAAGTCCAGCAGCAACCTGACCGGCAGTACGAAGAGCGACCAGGGGAAGTTCAATCAGAGTTCGATGGTCAACCAGGTAATTAAAGTAGGTAGCCAATTCACGTGATAATTTAGCCCAACGCGATGTCAAAGGTGGCGCGAAGCACCAGGCCCTCCGGCTTAGAGACAGGAAATCTTCCAAGGGGGTTCTACCTCCGAGGGCTGAATTTTTTTCTCTCACCGAGGCCTGGTCTTCCCGTCGTGTAGTAGTTCCCGTATGCCACGGAGATTAATATACCGTTGTCATAATTCTACGTGGAAACGACCGGCGGGTCACTTGATCGTATTAAATTCCAGGCGCCGTTGTCGTTTACGCAACAGCTCCAACAATGCTCCCGTGGGGCTAAGAGTCGGCCACTGAGCAAGCTGCTGTCTCCGCTAAAAAGTGAACCCCAGAGTCCGATATACGCGTCGCCACCTCATTCCCCGCTGAGCGACAGCCTAATACCGTACTCGCCGACGAATACTAGTCCACCAAGTGCCCAAACTGCAGCCAGCGCGATTCAGAGTCAGCTGGGGGTGTCCCTGCTGTCGGGAAATCAGAGCGTACAGTACAAGCCGCTGACCGGCGGATTCAACGGCCCGGCCGGCATTTACGAGCCTATAAACATTAAGACGGAGATGATCGAGAAAACCGAGATAGCGAAGCCATTCGAGCTGACCAACGAAATGCTCGGCTTGGGCGCCGGTAAGGAAAAGAGAAACGGGCACAATGACAAAAGGAACTCGGCCGACACACACTTCACTCGAGACACCCACATGAGAATCATTTTAGGGAACAGCGGGGCTGGTGTTGGCCGAAACGTCAAGCACACGCCCGAGCATATATCGAGCAGGTGAACGATTCACGTCTCTTCCCTTCTGTTTTATATATTTTTTTTTGAATTACCCTTGACGATGAATATAATCGAGATAATTAAAAATACGATATCCAATCCCTGGAGTAGAAGGAAAGGAGGAATAATCGGTATTATTCTTTCAACAGTGGCAACTCGAAACCAAAGCGCAACGGCTTGGTTTCGAATCCAGCTATGAGGTTGGTGGCTGGTGTTAGAAATGGAATTGAAAACGCAACCAACAGAAATAAGCCTATCACGACGCGAGTCAATGGGTTTCAGTGGAAGGCCGAGGCGAGGAAAGAAACGCCTTTGTAGGATCAGGTAATGTGATAACTGGGTACCGCTTATTCAACGGTGATAAGGATCCCCGATTGTTGGAGCCGAGACTTATTTGACACCTTTGCCAAAATTTCCAGGTTGTCCAATTCGCCACGATCGCGATGCACCGCGCGAATCGCAACTGCGACTGGCGTGTATTCATTAACAAGAAGCGAAAGTCAATAAACAAATTTTTCTCCTTTTATTTGAGCAAAATCAAATTACCTCAAATGAAGAAGCGATGAAAGGAAACCTAGAGAGGAACCTACGGTTCCCTCCGGATATACGAGCGAAGAGATTTAAACACAGGAATACACGTAATACCAAATATTAAACAGCATAGGAATGTACGTAGCTACTTAGAGATGTAATACTACCGACGCAACTTTGTATAAATGTAACTCTAATAAAATTAAAAAAAAAAGAATTCTTTACTGATCTCACTAATACTACAGGCATTATTAACAGAATTATTGAATTCTTAAGAAGTGATAAATGTAATGAGAGATTATGTATTGAGATTTTAACCGGAAGACTGGATGCAAGATTAGTGCATATGTGATGTTTCGACGGATACGTTAAAAGTGGTTTTAAACGAAAAACTGTAAAGATATGTAAGATATTGACGAGGATCGAGGAACACTAATGTGACAGTAGACCGATGTTGCATATTATGCTTCAGATACGTAAATTTATGGCCTGAAAAATGCAAAGCCCCTGTAAATATACACCATTTATGTATCGTGCACGACATCAATCGTATTTATTATTATACTGTAGTAGCGCAAGAAATGAATGAAAATAAAACTTGACCTTAATGCAAAGAAATATTTCACTTCTGAAAATTCATTTTCCTATGCAATTATGATAACAAATAAAACGCTGTTCTCGAAAGGTAAGTGAAACGTTGAAATACGTGATCAAAAAGTTCTTCCTGTTAGTTTTGCCAGTAGCTCCTTGAAATCGGAGGATTGTGAGAAAAGCCGTCGTGTATTTGCACTTTAATGAAAAGGTATTACGAACAATGAACCATCATACTTATCGCAGTGTACACATAGGAATTGTGTAATGTAGCCGATTGACGACAGAATGCTTTTTGCGCTCCTAGTGTTAAGTTCGTGAAATAACTCGCCTCTGTAAATTATATGTCTTAAGGTGCAAGTGTACAGAGAAATAGGTATAAAAGCAGTATAATTTTAAATATTGGAAAACAATGGACACAATGAGACCTTGTGTGATGAAACACCATGTAACGGTAATGACGCTCTCTGGAATAATTATTGGTATTGGCATTGGGGGCGTATTAAAAAATTATGCAACCGAGCCCTGGTCCGAAAGGGAAATCATGTATTTTCAATTTCCTGGAGAATTGTTTCTAAGAATTATCAACTGTCTGATAGTACCACTCGTCGTGTCGAGCATCGTATCAGCCACTTGTACCCTAAGTTCATCAGGTAAATTTCGAAAAAAAAAATATATAAATTTTCGTCCTAAAAATAATTAATTATTAAATTACAGGTACAATCGGTCTCACTGCGCTTTATTATTACTCGACGACAACGGCTCTGGGAATAATAACCAGTGTCATTTTGGCTCAAACCGTGAAACCGGGAGAAGTTAACAGAAAAACACACGAAGCTGATAAAATGATAAAACTGGAAAAGCACTTTGTGACCGTCGATATTTTCCTAGATCTGTTACGGTAATTAAAAAGGTTTAAGCCTTAATTTTATAACACTTCAATTCCGCGCTTTAATTATGCATTATTTTTTTCATAGTAACGTGGTTCCGGATAATTTAGTGAATGCCTGTATGATGCAAGTGAGTAACCAGTTAAAGATATAATAATATACAATCAATAATACACTATCAATAATTAATATCGCGACGAAATTAAATCACTCTTCTTTTGCAGTATCATACGGTACTGAAGAAACCAAAGAACACGAGTGAAGGTGAATATACGCATTCGTTTTAATAGTTACGAATTTATTTTCATGAATGAAAAAAATCAGTAAAATATATTATATTTAATAGTGCCGATCTACGAGTGGCCGACGTCCTACGAATACACGGAAGGAACCAACATATTGGGTTTGGTGTTTTTCAGTATCCTGTTAGGTTTGGCAATAGGAAAAATGAAGGAAGACAGGAAGCCCTTAGTAAACTTCTTTCATGCCATTTTCGAGACGACGGCAGTTCTTATGAACAAAGTGATCATGTAATACCTAAACACTATACGATGGAAATTAGCGTTACCGATAAATTGAGACTAAAAAAAAAATTGCAGAATAGCTCCGGTCGGTGTGCTCTTCCTTACAGTAGGCAGAGTATTAGAAATAGAGGATTTCAGCGTAATGATGGCACGTTTAGGTGCTTATGTATGTACGGTATTCGCTGGGCTATTCATTCACGGATTGTTCACCTTACCTCTGCTGCATTTAATTTGCACACGGCGATCACCGTATAAAATTATTGCAAAACTCGGCCCGGCCCTTGCAACGGCTTTCGGAACGTCGTCAAGGTGCTTTATTTATTTAAACTACCTTAAAAATCCTCCCTCCTGGAGAATATAAAAATTAATATGCACTTTCAGTACCGCCACCGTACCAATGACCATTCGATGTCTTGATAAAATCGGAGTGGACCCGACGATTTCCAGATTTGTTGCTCCAATTGGCGCAACAATAAACATGGATGGAATAGCGCTTTACGAGAGTATCGGCGCAATTTTCGTAATCCAACTGAGGGGTCTAGATTTTTCATTAATGAAGATCATCAGCATTAGGTTGGTCCATTTCGCTCGGATTGTTAAAGATTGTGGAATTTTTCTGGAATACTCTTTTTCAGCATAACATGTACTTTGTCATGTATCGGGGCAGCTGGTTTGCCTAGTGGTGGCTACATGATGCTCGTTACTGTGCTAAGCTCAATGGGAATCCCCGCTCAGGATGTCATGCTAATTATTGCCATTGATGGCATAGTGTATGATTTGTATAAACAGTATAAATTTATAATTTCTTACGTATTTTTGAATGGGTGATATTTAATATGCGTTTCATTTCAGTGACCGTTTCAGGACAACAATAAATATCATTGCCGATGCTTTGGGAACCAGCATCATTGCTCACTTTATTGGTAGAAATGACGGCACGACCAGACGATCCATAAATTCCGTAGACAAATAATGAATCATTCGAAAAATCAGGAAGCTCCACATAATTCGTTAACATTAGGATTTAATTACTTTTATCATATGCTGCAATACACAAATATTTATTAGATTTAATTATACAGTTTACTGTAATATCTATACGTCATTTGGTACACGCAGATTCTTATGGCAGAAAAAGTAGCCTTAAGCGTATAGAAAAATATAGTGTCTTTTGTGAAAACCAGTTTTTTGGTACACAAGAAATTACTGCTAATCATGATTGTGACATAAAATGTGACATCAATGGCTGTAAAGATCAAAAATACTGAAAGCGTAACTATACAGGCAAAACGTTTGTTGTACGTAAACTATAGCAAACGATGTTAAGCAACAAATAACAGTACCTTCGTAACTGAAAAATAATTACATCTGTGTACAGAAGTCGAGGGAATGACTAGATCTTAGAGTAGCGTTTAGGAAATGTTCGGTGCTCAGTATCATTCACAGTTTTAAGTTTTTGTGCATTTGACGCAAAGTGATCTCAAAACTTCAAAGCAATTCCACTTAGGGAAATTCTCAAGCATAAAATTGGTATTGCAATAAAAAGTATGCGTAATTTATGTTACAATTGTTCCCCTTATTATGACAGGAAACTAAATATCCCGCAGTCAGTAAGGCTTGAAACGATGTACACAGATATGGTCAGTCTTTACCATATCAGACTCTTGCTAAAGATCAAGCTTTGCTGGCATATATAGTATAAAATATACTAAACTGGTATTTTCACCTATTCAGATAAGAATAGTGAACACTCCCGTTATCACTGACTTTACACTCGATAGGAGTACCTGTACAATTTCAATACTTAATCTTTTCTTACGAGGCTAGGCCTCTGTGCTTACGTTTGATACGGGCGTATGGCCCAATGTCAGGATCCATTACAAAGTCGTATAGAACTGCTGTCCACGAATTGTGCTGAGGTAGATCCTCATAGAATTCAGAGGCTATTTTTCTTACCTGAAAATCCAATATGAAATACAATCGATGTCATATTTAGTAAAACAAATATATAAGTCCGTAAATGATGTGGTGAAACATACTTCTGGTAGTCGAGAACCGGGAACTGCAGGAAAATCATGATGTTCATTATGGTATCCAACATTAAATGTGATAAAGTTTAACGGGCCATAATAACTGTAGGTTTCAAAACCCTTTTTATACATGTAATGTTCAGATATAAAGTGACCAGCTACAGGATGTAATCCCATCGCCATTAAACCACCGCAGAGTAAATATATTAATACTTTAGGACCTGTACAAAAATTCAAGAGTATTTCTATAGAATAAACTCCAAATTTACTTTGACATCTCTCGAAAAAAACTACTTACCAAAGAAGTACCATACAATTACATCAAAAGTCAATTGAATGGCCAAATTTACATATTCTAGAGTCGATGGTGGTTTCGGATAAGTAACCAAGGGTCGAAAAGAATAAAAGAATGGTTGAAGACAGACCCAACAAAACTTTCCAAACGTTGTGCAAAATAATTTTGCTTCTAATAATGTTGGCAAGTCGGTATCCAACTTTTCATCACCTTGGTACTATGAAAATTAATAATATTTAATTATCCGGGTGAAAACTATATAATCGTAAAATATTATTGCCTAACTCAATTTCCTATGCACTTACCCGATGATGTTCAAGATGATATTTTTTAAAACTAACAGATATAGGTATAACAATCGGCAAATTTGCAAAGAAGCCGAATAATCTGTTAGCCATTGGTCTTCCATGACCAAACGCGAGATTATGGGCTATTTCATGTATAGCTGCAATTAACATTAAGACAGAAATACAGGTTTGCGCCCAGCATTAAACTGCCATTTATATGAAAATAATTTTCTTACCCAACATCAAAGAATGATTAATTACTCCCCCGAAACAGTAAGCCATCAAAAATAATACCGGATAACTTAGGTCTTTCACCACAAACATTGATGCAAATTGAACTAGTACCATCGCTGTCACAACCCATTTGAAATTGGGATCATATCCAAATAGTTTTTTGATCTGTGGATACTTTTCTGCAATTAAAAGAAATGCTTGTACAATATTCTTGCATACGCATTTCTTATTTACCTCAATTTTGCAAGTCTCGACACCTAAAGCTAAATAATGTTCAATTCGTCGTTATGCTTTTAATTTAAATACATTTTAAAAATTACTCCAGAGATTCAATTTGGAGCGATAAAGGACATGACCATAAATGACACATCTAGCTGTACAATTGAGTTCAATGTCATTGACACGTGACAGATAAGTATAAATTTCCGCTAAAGTACCTAGAATAATCTTTCGGCGACTGGCGTGAGGTTCTTCCGTGTAAACCCACTCGAAATCCGTTCGAGAGACGTGCTGACCCATCGTTTTCTTTTAAAACTCTAACTCGATGCAAAACTTTGAGATATTCTTGACCGGCCGCTAACCGCCAAGCCACTGGAAATTAACCATGACATAAGATAAGAAGGTTGGAACACTGATATAAATCATCAAAATGGCAGCAAGGGGATGATTGTGTATCTTTGGTGAGAGTGTTCACTTCTCACGATTTGCGATTCAGCGATTGGGCGAGGCCGGACCCAATCCGGGAGCCGGGTCCGGCCAGCGGTCGCGGCCATTACGTCCATGTTGTTGACTAGTTTTACGCCTTCGGGTTGTAATTTGTTATAACTAAGAATGACGGAAAAACGAGGGATCGTGAAACTTGCTCATCACGAGCAACAAGACGTATGTCGAACACGACCTGCTTACAGACAGGGAAAAAAGTTGACAGCTGTAAAGGTTAGCATCAAGACTCGTATCCTACACTATGAATTTATCAATATTTTTTAACAGGATCTAATATGTTTCTCCTTACGAGAACGAATAAAATTGAATGTATATCCTCGGCATGATCTTCCGATGAGTTATTCATTTAATTTTGATCAATCTCTTATATCGCAGTTTGGGGTGAAAACTTTTAATGAGATTTAACTCGTTTCGAAACTGTGTGAAAATTTCCTTGACATGCTAGCTCTGTGTAACAGGTTTATACTATCAATAACGAGTCACAGCATTTGTTAATATGTGGAGTGCCAAAGTTACAGTTAACGGAAGAAGTAAAGAAACTTGTGTTTCCTTACGGAGATGTAAAAAAAATTAAAATCGTGTCCGACTATCCTACGGAAGAATTTACAGATGTATTTCATGTACATTTTGCACGAATACAGAGTGCGAGGTATGTATTATTGGATGGTAAAGAATTTTCAATGATTTGTATTACATTTTTCCTATTAGTTGAATGTATCGATGTATGCAACATTAAATCATATGACTTATTCGATCAAATAGAATTGCAAAGCGATTTATCGATGGTAAGAACTTCTTTGGTGGCCTTTTACATGCATTTTATGCACCTGAGCTAGAATCGGTTTCGGAAACAAGAAATAAATTAATTCAACGCCGCAAAGATGTTACATTTAGAATTAAATCTCATAAAGAAGATCCAACAAATCCAGAAGTGGACCCCTTCGTTCCGAAGTAAGTCACTGTTATATGATAAGATGTATATATGATAAGTTTGATACAATGACAAATTAAACATGCTTTTACAGAGAACAATATCAGCGTAAAAAGAAAACTCCAGCGTTACCTCTAACCGAAGAAAGACTTGCTAAAAATTACCCAGGTGAAACACTGACCACCATATATAATGGAATTCCTCAAAATATTGATCCACGACCAGTATCTGAACCTAGTTTACCAGAGTCCACTTGTCATGTGACGGAAATACAACCAAACCCTGCACAAGAACTTTTGAGAGGACCTTATCTGTCAAATGATGTTCTATTCAGATCTGCAGGTGTGAGAGAGTCAAAAATCATTTCAAAAGAATCACCTTTTAACAAAAGGAAAAATTATAAGGGACAGTCTGCCAATAAAACAACTAAAGTCAGAATTGTTCGACCGCAAATAATAGACACAAGGAATATTGCAAAAAAAGACAAGTCTGATAAAACTGTATTCACTAATGTCAAACAGGTAGATAGTGGGATTATCATTAAATTATTACCTAAGGAAGGAGATGAGAAAAAACGGATCGTCATCAAAGACTCAAGGTAAACTTCAGACTTTAATCAGCATATTGTTAATATAGATTTTCTTTAATTAATCAGTCTTCTCTTTGTAGCACAACCCAATTGGTTCAATCAAGTAACGATCTGAAAAATTCTATTGAATCTGCAAAGTCACAAATAAGAAGCTTGATGATGAAAAATACATAATATTTATTTCAGACTTTTTTATATTGAATTGTGTATAACAAGTATATAATGTTATTTATTGTCCATGATTAAGAAACAGATAAGCTATAGATGAAAATACATTATAGGTTTAAAAATTCCATTATTAAGTCTATTTTTTCTAATCTAAAATGTACAACCTGAGTTAATAAAAGTGGTTACATGTGTTTAGATAAATAAGTTTAATAATAATGATAATTGTAACAAAATCAGTGGTGTGAACTTTTTATTTATATAATTACCGTAGAGTCTGGGTCCCACTGAATGCCACTTAATTTATTTTTTGTAAGGCAAGTCTTATGGGGTGGTGTATTTTCCTGAAGCAGTTTCTTCGGTAGAGTCTTACTTCGCAATGTTTGCTGTGGTGATTTACTTATAATCCCTTGAATTTGGCTGTTTTTATTTGAGCGATTTCCAAGGGGTGTGCGATTCTACAAAAAAAAAAAAAAATTGTTGATACTGACAGTCAAGGTAAAATTAGATGCTAAAATGAAAAATAAATATTTTACTTTTGTTTCGGTGGTGTTTTTCCCCTCTGGAGTGAATACTTTTTTCTCGTCCTTAATATTCTTTTCTGATTTTAACCCTTTCTTCTTTTTTCCTGTTGAGTCCTGCGCTTTTGACTTAGTATCTTCTGATTTATCCGACTTTCTTACACGTACCTCTTTGGAATTTCGTAAAATTACATTATCATCAAATTCAATCATAATTTCCTCCTGTAACTCTGCAATGTCTGGTGCTATAGATACATGATCGGCATTATCATTTAATTCCAACGGAATATCTGGAGATGTAGAATCTCTCCAAACTTTGAATTTATCCTCACTGTCAACACATTTTAGTCGGTCCGTGCTTTTTATAGCAATGGCCAAGACATTACTGACATTATCGTGGGTTGTTTTTATAGATTTTCCATCAGGTAACATCCGATCATGAGTCACTGTTTCTGGTACTTTTTGACTAATTAAAGTACTCATAGAACTTGATCTGCGTATGACAGTAACTTCATCTCCACTTTCAGAAATTGTTTCTATGCTGGAATTATGACTAGAAGTAGATAGATTCAACTCATTAAGCTTACTCGTGTCATGTACATTCAAATCAAAAGTTGTCTGTAAATTTGTTGCAATGTCAGGTAGAGCTTGTATTTCTGGAATACTGTCCGAAGTGGTAGTTTCACAATAAGAAAGTCTAGACTGAAATACATCGGTGTCGTAGCTGCCTTGACGTCTCAAGTGTTCATGTGAACGTGCCCTTAAAAGTTCACAAGATTTAGGCATTAAAATCGGCGTTCTGTCAAAGTCTGCAGCTGGGGACCTTGGATCAAGTCCTAGGATTTTGTATCGCAAATCTGTAATAGGTGTCCCATTCAAGGATTCTTGCTTTTCAGTGCTTGTAGATATTGGGCTGTCTAATATCGGATCAACCTATAATATGAAAGAATTTAGTTATAACAATATTGAGGCAGCTGACTTAAAAGGATTCCTATTATTTTGTCTTACCAAAATTGGGGTTCGAGGGTAAGAAGTAGCAGGTGAACGTGGATCTAAGCATTTTTTTGGTGTCAATGGCAGAATCACATTGTCAATATCTGTTTCCAACAATTTTTTTGCTTGCAAATACTTTGGTAGTGCACTGACCACTTTACGCGTTAATTGTGGAGGAGTACAATTTACCTGTGAAAATTATTCTCATTTATACATGGTGAAGGACAGCTGTCAATTATTAATATTCATATTTTACCCATTAAAACAGAGTACTCAAGTATCGATTACCTCAATGGGAGTTCGTGTTATCCCAATGGTTACTGATCTAGGATCGAGTGGAATTATTTTCTTGATAAATGTAGGAGTACTCAAAGTATTCTCATTAGGTGGTTCTACCCGCTGCTGCATTTTTTGTTTACCTTCCTGCTCCTCGTACTGAGACAATAGTTTGCTCGTATAATTCCCCATATTTTTATCTGCGGAAAATTTAAGCAATATTAATCTTCAATTAAATTAAGTGCGGCTAACGGATTTTTTTGAAAGCATGCAACAATTTTTGACACGGAGTAACGGTTGCGGGAATCAAAAGATAAAACATTCGAGTTATAACCGCTGTGACCGAATTCAGTTTAACTTACAACGTTCGATAATGATCAATTTGAACTACATACAGACTATTTTCAATTTTATAAATTGACTTAAAGCGCAACTCACCGTTGAAACATAAATAAACGCTCGACCACCCTAAGATTTAAACCGTTTAACCTGACTTAAACCATGGACGTAAGAATATGCGGATGGAGTACATGCAAGCCAGATTGGGAATGCTCAAGGGAGACACATAGGAACAATAAGATAGTAGCCATATTGGTGTGCCAAAATTCTAATTGGCAGAGATTTAATTTTCACTTTAGAAGTAGCGAGTAAAATACATATTTGCACTTTCATATTTTCACGTTTTTACATTTTCATACTTTCATCACTTCACGTTTTCACATACCGGGTACGAGCGGGTGTAATGACCGACCCCACCACCTGGAGGCGCCATATACACGAGGAAACCATTCATGACCGCCAGTGTATGTATATACATACATGCATGGATCATGGAAAGGAAGATGGAAACGTTGATTGTCGCGTTGAGGTATGCAAATAATGAAGCTCCGGTATGCTCGGGGTCCGGTAATATGCACCAGAGGCATCCAAACGAGGGTCCACGGCACAATACAGATGGCAGTAAAATGTCATTAATTGTCAAGGATCTCCCGGGGGGTGTGGAGAATTCCCAGGAATACGTAGACAATTTCTCGGGACCCTTACCTTACCGTCTACAGGGATGTCTCCATTGTTCTCACATATTCCTCCGTTCCTGAGGGTCTGCTCATTGTTAACTCTTTCCTCTGATAATGGGGATCCGCTGATACTGTTTTGCGGACAGAGGGGGCCAATTAAACCCTTCGCGGAAAGAATAATGAACGGAATCGATAGCATACGCAAAGCGGGGAGGTTAATGGGCTGATTAAGGTGATATGAAAGGGCATTCTATATACATAAAGCGTCAAAAGATTTATACAATTCCGGTTGGTTTGGAGAAAAGTTTTATAAATATTTTCACGTTTTATATATATATATATAGAATGACCCTTTCGTATCGCCTTAATGGGCTGATTAATTTATTAGAAGATCGATTGCCAGAGTACTGTCGTGGGAGAGGATGCAAGCCATAAGAGGACACCTTTGTAACGTATATTTTAAGTAGCCTTACACGAATGATATTCTCGTCGGATTACATTTATTATAGTTCTCTTTAACTCGGCATATTAGGTGAAATTGATCTCGTGACATTTGCTGTGAGTTTCTCCTTACAATATCGAGTTTCGTGTGCAAGCAAGCCTACTGTTAAAGACACCGACATCGCACTCTTAACATGTGTCCACGGTCGCCTGGAGCGGAGCGCGCTAGTAACATTGTGAGTACACCTTAATTAACATCGAAGAATTTTCCGAGGCCGAGATTCGTTTCGAGCACACCCGCGAACGGTCGTTCGATATTTACGAGTGCTCCACATATTCCGGGGGATTGAGACTTTCGATACCTCCTTGTAACCTTCGAGGAATCGGAGAAAGACTTCGCGAAAAATATACCACACCCTTCTTTCGAACTATTACGGTACATGCGTAATGATTAATCACTCGGCAATTAATTCGAGCAATTCCTCGGTGGTCGGCGCAACTCTTAATCGGCCTATCCATAGTGGTTTAAGGTGAAGTGAAGCCCTCCTTAAATGAGTAAGACACTTTTTAAGGGGGTATCGGACCGATCTGTCGGAAAGTTTCTTTTATAAAAAGAGTAGTTTTACTTCGATTTCTGTATAATTGTTGTACGAAAACGACATATGGAGTATGCCATTTGGTACAGTGTACGATTAGACACTGATGTCGATATAAGTACCAACTTCGGTATTGCAGGTATTTAGAAGAGTCTTTTTTACCGACGTCGATCAAATTTCACGACGGGTTTCACTTCACCTTAAACCAGGAGGAAGGGCCTCGGTGCACCGATATTTTCATGATTTGCATTGATAACGTGTTAGTATGTAATATAATCTCGTGAAATACATTTAACAATTAGTTAGTACTATTCTATAGAATATGCAGATCTAAAAACTTCTTAACAAACGATATAAATCTGTTCACTTTATGCCACGCGTTATCCGTATCTCGGGAGGTGTGGAGCGAAAAGAGTACTTTTTTTGGCCTTTCCTTTCTTTTACTAACCGACAAGGTTTCAACGATTTCACGACTAGTGGGGCAAGTACTACGGTTATCATGCAGACTTACCAAATAAATCGGTGCTATGATCTAACGATCTTATCAAACGATCTAGCGGGGTAACCGTCGACCGGGGAGATCTCTTACATGCCTGATTAGATTTAATCCCTTCTGTGTACGTATCGTAATTAACATACATGAATGTCAGTGGCAAAGCAAACGCGTTCAATAACGATTTCGACTCCAAGATATGTCTTTATTTCCTCTCCTCGTATATTCACTGGGAACATATTCGGTGACATTTTTCAGGCCATTAAATTACACAGCTCCCGACGCATTCGCTGTCGCGGGTTTTTGTACAGCTACTCTTTTCGAGGGTGCAAATAAAACATATTAAATGACAGCGAACGTGTCAATTTACGGGCTCGAAATAATAGAATTGCTGTCACGGCGCTCGATTCGACGACGGGCTTTCCAAGTGTATCCAAAATATTCGTCATCGGGACAACGAGCGTACCTCTCGAAGGCGATTACGTTACCGCGGATGGTTACACGACATTTAGATCGAAAGGTGCTATTAGGCGTCTCGGAAAAAGAACTTCCTACCGATCGAAACGCCGATTTTCGGCGTCCGTCGGGACTCGATGAAATTTCAACGCTCAGACGCCGAAGGAGAAATTAAATGGCCAATTCTCGGCGTTTGTCGGCACTCGATGAAACGTCTACGCTTAAATATCGAGGGAGAAACTATATATTGAAATTATTCACGCTCTAATGTTGCACCCGGCACGATCTACGTGACTTTGGGACAGGAGGAGGATTTCTATGCGAGCAACTTTGTGGAAACTTTCCGAGCGAGTCCGACCGAACGACGATCTCGCGTCAGGCGAAAATCGTAGCCGTTGTTGCGAGCGCTGCGAACAACTCGGCGACGACTCCAAGTAAACACCAAAGTGTCGAGAAACTTTACCTACGTGCGGCTTTGGAACGATTAATGCCTCGTGTCACCTCTCCAGTCCCGCTCGAAAGAGAGTTCAGCCGGAGCTTCGTGAGCTTACTCGAGCGAATGTTGAAGTTCGTCTATTCGCGCTCTTGGCCAACCCGGAGGCTCGTCATTTCGGAGCTCGATTAATTCCGCACACGCAGGAAAAGAATTTCACGGTCGTGACGAGACATTTTACGCGTCGCAACGAACCCTTGAAAATGGGCCAACAAAATGATTCATCCAGATTTTTGTCACGTTGACCCTCTCTAAGAAAAGCTATGCGTGAACGGGCATAAAAAATATATCTACGGCTGAATTGAGAGAACCTCCCTCTTTTTTCAAGTCGGTTAAAAAGTGGGCACTTTCGGCCACGCGAGGACACGTCGAGAGTGCTGGACCGACAATGGGCGGCATTTCACTTTTCATCTGGAATTGCCTCTCTCTCTCGATTTTTACTCTTTGGAGTGAGAGGACGAGCCCTTTGGCGAGCACGACGCGACCGAATAAATGAGGCATGCTTATTTCCCCCAAAGTATGTACGTACTACGATACGTACGCCGCACGGCTTGGATCTACCGGATGAGCTAAGAGTGCCAGGTATACACGACGTCACGTGGTTAGGATTATAATCCTGCTTTAAGACATTCAGATTTACTTATAATACACCGACAAGTTATTATGCGATATCTTTAATCTCGGACTACGTGTACGGGTGGTCTACGTTCTGACGATCGGGTTGCACCACTCGGCGAACGTGGAATATCAAAACAACGAGACCAAAAGTTTCTGTCTTAGCGAAGGTGGATGCTGATTGGTCCATGCGAACGCGCTCCCTTTGTCCTCGAGTGCCTTATGTATGTACATCGCATTTAAATTTAACACCTCGCCCCTCGGGTCGGGCTAAGCGAATATTTCCGGCGGTGCAGCAGAAAATAAACGGAGATCTTCGCCGCATCTTTCAGTCTGGAAATTAGTGCTCGACCTTTTTGGTGTCAATTCTTTACACGGGTGGCGTATCCGCGAAACGGATGCTTCCGGGAGATCGACAGATATCCGCGATTCGATCTCACCCGATGTCGTGATTTTCGGTAATCGCAAATATCTGTGGATTTCGTATCGTCTTCGTTAGGCGCAGGGCATTTATAAAGCCGGGAAGGTGCATCGGGATCACCCTCTCGATGCGCTTCTTTTCGAGTAGTTTAAGGTGATATGAAAGGGTCATCCCAAATGTATCAAACCGTGAAAATATTTACAACTTTTCTCCTAACTGGGTGCAATGAAATTTAACGAGCATCGCGTTCTTCCTTAGGGCCTCCATAATCACGTGCTGAAGTTTCAACTGATTCGGCGCACTCAATTTGGAGAAAAATTTTTTATAAATATTTTCACGTCTCCATGTGTATGGGATGACCCTCTCGTATCGTCTTAAGTATTTTACGGATTTCTAGAGGGAGGATGCAAATAACGCACTCGGCAAATCGCCTGAGAGGATATCTGTCACTGCAGAAAATTCTGGATAACCATATGCAGGGTCGTGTCCGCTTGTTACGAGGTGATAATGATAACAAAACCGGCGCAGTTGCAAACTGCGCTTTCAGCGCTAATTAACGCATTTAGCTTGTTCAGCTTGTATGTTGGACCAGTGTCGTCTCCAGTTGGGAAATTGCCTCGTGGTAACGAATACATAACGCGGATGACTCTACTTGGAGTCCTCTCCCACAACGCTGAATTCCTTGAAAAAAAAGGAGAGGAAAAAGACCGGAGAGAAATTTTTAACGGTGAAAATGTCGAGGATTCAGCGGCCCTTTAATTAAGACCCGACGTAACCGAAAAGGAAACGGATCGATAAAAATAATCAGAGTTCCGGTGGCTGGCAGGGGAGTTGCCAAAGAATGCGCCGAGGAATCTGCAAATAGAAAAGCTGGGAGGAAAATTTCCTGTTAACAAAAAGTACCACGGTTACCGGTATGTAGATTTTTCCCCAGTGACAAACCCTCCACCTCGGTCCTGGAGCGGACGTGAACTTAAAGGGTACAGTGCTCAGCGCTGTTAAAATAATTTAATTTAATATCTAATACTGATAAAACTCGACTGAGGTCTAACACGAACACTCGTGATCGTCCGACCGGTACGTGCACGCGTATCTACCCGAAATCCCGATGATATTACCTTTAAACCTGTAAATAATCATTTCAGAATTTCATTACCTTCGAGAAATTATAAGTAACTCGGTAGGGAACTCTGCATCGTACAGTCGCACCGATCCGGTCCGCACGGGAAAAAAAAAGAATGGTCAGGAAAACCACAATTAGGGTAATCCTAACCATTTTGGGACAACCTGGGTAGACAATTGCAGGAACCAGAGTAACATAGTAAGGTTTACTTCACCATTTAATCATTGTACACTACGAGGGACGAGTTGTTCCAAAATTACGCATGATTGTGAATGCCCATTTAGAAAGTGTACCGTCGAGAAAAAAATTCCGCGATTACGCACATTACACATATGCTCCAGTCAGCGTTCTCATATTTCTTTCCTTAAGTAGTAAAATATGCATTCGTTGCTAAAAGGTGCGACTTGTTCTATTACCGAGTTACTCCGGTTGCCATGATCTGGGAAGGTTACCCCAATTGTGCTTTTCCCGAGGATTCTTCTCTTTTCCGTGCGCTCTCTATAGAGGTGACTCGTGCCGTTACTGTTTATTGGACAACGATTATTAATACTTCGCCTTTCTTAGATTCGCAAATTCAGTTACGCTACGTGATGACTTTGCGCCCATATATGTCTCTGATGTCAAGGATGAAGTTTTATACGAGGTTGACCCCAGCCATGAAGTCCTCCCGCAGGATGGGGACCATTGTTGTGCCTGCGGCCCTCCTGCAACAGATACGGTTCCAACGATTACGCGATACCAGGAGGAAATAATTAGAACGTCGGGTCAAGAGCTCGTCGTTAAACGGCGTCCAAGATGGCGGCGGGGGGATATTAACTCCTAACTATCTGGATAAATTTTTCGACCCGGAAACGTCCCTTTTACGAGCCATCGGACCCCGGTATTACGAGAACGGAGTCGCCGGCGTCAATTTCTGGGAGCGTCGTCGAATCGAGCCTTTCAGTCGAAGTTCATCGATCGTAAATTCGCTCGAGTAAACTCGGCCGATCGTTAATTCCTCAAGGGGCTGCCTCGCGGTAATGGAACTCCGAGTTACCGTCGCACGACTACCAACGAAGACACTGACGGTGGCGAGCGATTGCATCGCGAATCCTCGAATTCGGGGCCGACTGCAACGCTTGCACCGACTCGGACGCCTGCATAGTAAAATCGTGGATCAGCAAAAATAGCGCCGATGTCGTCGGGGGGAATTCCGGACTCCATCTTCCGGACTTATGATCGTACTTCTGGAACGTGATTTAAGGTCATGCGAAAGTGGCGGCAAAGAGGTCTCGTTTATGAAACCTATCCCCGAACTGGGTGTACCGAATTATTTTAAACCTTACAACGTGAATGCAGAGACTATAAAAAAGGTCCCGACGCCCGTGAAATTTCAATTTTAAGATAATTTGTCTATAGTCACTTTCAATATTTCTGATAAAAAATGAAATCTCTCGAGTTTCAGGACCTACCTCGGGGTCTCCTCGTTCGCGTGGGAAAATTTCACATAAATTGGTACACCCTATTCGGGGAATACTTTCACGGGCGATTGACCCTTCAGATGCCACTTTTACATCCCCTTAAGGAAGCAAAGCTGCGGCTCGGGTGGAGGTGTTGGGTGGATCCTGAAAAATGTGGGAGGCTTAATCCTGCGAAGACCAAGGATCGCTTTCCACAGTCTTAGGCCGAGCTTCTCAAACTTCGAATTGGATTCGATCCAACTTGAATGGGATGTGCTTCGGCGAAATATTCGCCGGATCCCGCGAGTGCGTTATATAGGAAGGAAGGGAAGAAAGTCCCTCTTGCGAGAAGTCCGCCATTTTCTCCTGCATTAAGGCCTTTGTCGACGCCCGCGCTAAGAGACTTCTTTTTCGAAATTCCTCGGATTCGAGAAAATCCACGCTGGGGGAAGTTCAGTGTTTGTTCATTGACATTCCCCTTCTTCGGGGCAGGTTTCTGCATCATTGAGCACCCTCCACGTGTTGCAGAAAGGGCAATGACGTCGAAGCCGAGGCTGGGGTTGATTCGAGCCCGGGGGGATGCAAATGTTGCGCAAGACTGTAATCTGGAACAAGTTGAATTATTTCCGATCTCGGGGTGTATTTGAGAGCACTCGACCGACTGCCAGTATTTGTCGATAATTATTTCGGGCATTGCGAAATCGGACGAGTACCCTCGATCGGTCAAGAGTTCTCGTCGATGCTCCAAGACTGTCCTGCGAGTCTCGTCGGCGTTCATCTGAAAAATATCGAGAGACTTGAGAAACACGGCCCGACATTAAGGGCGTTCACCACCAAAGTGGGCCGATGATTTCAACCCCTAGATGGCATTGGCATAGATGGAAAAGATTTTCGACTAAGTAACTCCTTCCTAGTTAAAAGTACTTGCAAATTACGTCGTTGCGTTTTTTTTACACGAAGAAGAGCACTTGTCAAAAATCGCTTCCATATGTACCCTCGTCGATTCTTTGCCATTAAAACGAGCCGTCTATCGATGTCCCCGCGAGGCATTACAAGTCGCGGGTATTGTGGGCGCCCTTAACGTTTATTTTTCATGGCGGCCCTAGTTGACAAGACATCGTTTGTAGAAGTTAAGGAAGAGGTCAACGTTTCGACGCTGCCCCAATGTTTTCAGAACTCCGTTTCAAAGGGAATGGATAGCACAGCTCGTTGGTTCCCATTAAGCCGCGCTGTTCAATTATTTATAGAAGTAATAGGGAATTCTCTTACACCACAAAGCCCCCTTCGATGAACCCAATTCCGGGGAACGGCACATTCTCCGTTTGCAAGCACGGAATCCCCGTCTTTACTCGAGTTTTACTCGCATCGCGGACATTATTACTTTCCCGAGAGTTTTTCTTTCTACTCGGGGTCATCAAAAGGGATTTCGGAATGATCGGTAACCGCGTTCAAGAGAGGAGCTGGCCGAGTTCGCGAGTAGTCGGGGACCATTAAATCCGCGATTACCTCGGCCTGGAGATTTGGCAGAATCATACACTCGGTCGGTTTATATGGTGGAATTGGCACGCGACACGGCCTCTGGGAGAAATGGGACGCCCTCGCATCTGCCTAAGTGATAAGGTCGATTTTTGCTCTTCCATTGGCCCCTTTTCGGTTTCCGGCCCCGGGTCCCTGAATTATGGAGTCGCCAGTCGGGTTCGACAAGCTCCTACTTACGAGGGACTCTCGCCTCGACTTTCCCTCGAAATCGATTACGTTCGATGGGCCGATTGGAGTCAATCAAAATCCCTCCAGCTCGTTGGACTCGGCAGGGTCTACGAGTGCTCGTACATTTTCTCGAGTTCCTATCCAGCCAGTTAGTTCTCCACGAGCAGGATGGAGGGTCGCAAAATCCGTTACCTCGGAGGTGTGCCTTTTCCCCAGGTGCGCTCGTTTCCGGGTTCTCCGAGAAACCCCGAAAACAGTCCCCTCCCGATGCCCCGAGAAGAGTTTCCGGTTCCTCTTTGTTCGCGGAAAGGGAGAGAACCGGGACGAGAACAAATTGTATATCGCTCCTTCCTTTGAGTAGTTGAGTAACAATATTTTTTTCCGCTGCTGCAGCAAATTCATTTGCTAATTTCGCTGTACGCCAAACCGTTTACCGGCGTTCCTTGGATTCAATCGGGATTTACGATTCCCATCGATCTCCGATCTTACGCGCGGAGGGCTGCTCCCCTGGGAGGGAGACTCTTTTTCCCGGCGGAAGTTCGCCGGGAATTTTTTACCCGGGAAATTGAGAGTAATCTAGCGAGGGCAGGTAACGAGCCAAACATGGCCCGCGTTGGGGAATTTCGTGTTTGGAGGGTATTAGTGCCCCAGAAGGGCGCCGGGAAAGCTCGTTAGCACAATGAAAAGTACAGGTGCGAGGGTGCAACGGCAGTGAGGGGAGACCACCGGTGGAAGATGTCTCGGTCGAAGCCCCGCAGACAAAAGCGAGTCGCGGGGTATCTTCTCGACGAGATCGGGATTTATTTAATAAACTTAAACATGGGCTCAACATGGGCAAGGCAAGAGATGCATCGATGCCCCGGTCTATCTCGTTCCCCCGAAAAGTCGAATTTTTTACGACGCTCGTCAAAGCTCGGCTTGGCGCGTCCACCTCGACAGCGTTTGGACGGGATTCGAGATGTCGAGATTGGGTCCATGAGACACTAATCGGCCGTTAAGAGCGATTCCGTGTTCCCGATCGCGAGTAGCGTCGGGTCGGGCGCATTATCGGCCGGACTCCGAGTCGGTTATCAGGACCCCCCGCGAAGCGGCCGAGGACGCCATCAATTCTTGTGGACCTCGCAATTCCGACTCGCGGTTCCCTGGACGAGCAGTAATGCCGGCGTTCTACTCAGGACCAATTACGTGCCCACTCGTAACCGCCTTGCACGCAACCGCATCGCGACTAAATGCATTCTCGAACTTCCGGCCAAGTTCGCGGTGCACATAGGCACCTCGTCAGGGGTACAGAGCGTGTTACTCTTGCGCGACAAGGAGCACGCTTGCGCGCCTTGATGCAATTAACATGCCATAATTAATCATTAATGCGCAGCGGGTGGCGCAGCCGGCCCAAATTTCGGGCGGATCCCGAAAATCGCCGCGTTTCGACCGCTCATGCCGCGTCCCGTCCCTAAACCGCGTCGAGGATAAGGTCCGTCGTCCTTTCAAAGATTTCAGATCGCATCCGATTTCCGCGGCGGAAAACCGGAGGTCGAGGAACGCGCGGGGTGCGACTTCGTCGCACCCCTTTGACGAGCAACCTGTTCCTTGAGATAGGCTATCGATATCGGAGGACTCGATTGACCCCTCTCCCTGCATAGTGCAGCGTGGGATGAAATTGGATTTTTATCCTCTAAATCTTCGTCCTCTCAGAATTTGCGGTCTCGGGTCATTAAGCGACATTCAATGTTTCACGGAGGAAAAAAATTAGCTGACCGAGACAGATATGTATATCGTTGCCTGAATCATATGCAATCGCAAGAAATAATTATTTCGTTCTTCCTGACGCTTCTTTGGACGGATTTCACCGCAGGACTTTGTTTTATCAATGGACATTTCTTCGAGTCAACCGACCTTTTTTCCTCGGTAACATTTACAACGCGCTGAATTTCCGTCCATCCCTTGTCGCTCTTTCATTAATGTAACGCGTTTGTCGTTTCCCGAGCAGGGAAACGAGGTTTTCCAGAGATTTACGGTTCCATCCATACCCTGGACAATATTGGACTACCCAACGATCCGATGTCGGCCCTGTAAAAAACGACGACAACGAGACTGGGAACATTTTCAAGGCTTCATGAAGAGCGCGCCATTACTTCCACTCGATGTTATCACGTCCCTTCTAACTTCTATCGTTCCACAACTCGTTCCCTGTTCACGCGAGCGATCGTCACAAGGTACCTCAGAGTAACAAGGCCCATCACTTAAAGGCCTGTAAAAGCTAAAATAGAAACTATTTTGGGAAGGGGAAACCTTCACTGGTCACAAACCATGAAAAATAGAATACAATTCTAAACGAAAATGGGATTAAAAAATTATAGAACAAAGGAGCCGCAAACTCGGCACCTTTATTCTATAGTGAAAAATAAACGTAGGCCTTGTTATCCATATGGGCCTTATTACCCTGATTTACCTTACGAGGGAGGCGTATCCCAATTTTTGCAATTTTTCCCAAACTGCATTATTTATGAGATGGCGGATAAGCCGATTCTTACTGAGCGTGAAGGAGGCCGTGTATCGCCGGGGGCAGCACTTGGTGCTGGGTGTGCGGAGGTACCAGGGACTGCCGTTGAGAGGCCGTGGGGTGCGGAGCCTGCGCCGCCAGCTGCATCTGCGAGACCTGAGCCGCGACCTGCGGGGCCTGGGAACCCGCCTGCAGCGCCCCTGCCGGCAGCTGCAGCGCAGTTTGGATCAGAGGAGTCGGAGGCTGCGGATGCGTCGGGCCCACCATCGAAGATGGTGGCTGCAGTGGGTCGTTGTTCTGCGCGGCGCGGGCCCGCGCCAGGAACGACATCACGGTCCTCTTGGTGGGCGACATGGCTGGCTTTCCTCTGGGCAGCAGAGGTCGCTTCCGGCCGCCTGAGGACGATGAGTATCGCACCGATATTCAAGAAATCTCTAAAAACCGAGCCGGGATTCCTTTCGGGACCTACCTAACGTCGAGGTGACCGCCTGGAGGACCGTGCCCTGCGTCTTCAGGGTCGCCGGGTTAGGCGGCGAAGGAGTCGGCCTGGACGCGTTGTCCTGCCCGTCGATGCAGTTCGCCGTGGTCGCGGCCGTTGGCGAGTTTGCCGGGTCGGAATTTGTCTCGGGACTCGAGGGCGCCTCGGCGGTTTGCGAGCCCTCGCGGCACTGCGTCGAGAGGATCTGCATCTCCCACATCTGCTCCTGTCTGATGTCGTCGTTGTAGTCCTGGAACGAGAAAGGAGACATGTATATTTCTATTCACGTACCTTCGAGCATAACTTTTCCCCGGGTTAACCGATTTTGATGATCGTTTTTTCTCGCGGAGTACTTTCATGGTGGTCCCACCTTAGAACCTTAACGAAAGGGGTAACAACTGGAAATCGAAAGTAATTGTACGTCGTTATTTGTTACTATTTAGCGTATTTCCTTTTCATTGTCGAATGCAAATTTCTATACGGGAATTCCTTCGCTGGGAGTGGGGCGATTCGTCGAGGGAGAGCCGAACAAGGTGGAGGAAATAATCGACGGTGCCGAGGTCTTCCAACGTGGGCACGTCTGGACAACACTTCGGCGTCCCGAAAGTTGGCCGGAATAATCTCACCCTTAAACTTGAAACTCGAGACTCGGTACTTGATAAATGTGGCGAGTCTGTTTACTTCACCGGGCGAAGTTTCGGCGGAATCGTTATTTCTCGCGGGCCGACATTCTTCGGGAGTTCGACACTTCGGGCCGGCAACGCCTAATTCATTCGCGGAACTTCCAAGGAAGTTCTCGCATGTCTAGCAACATCCTCCGACCTCGGGGAGAGGCGAAACAAGAAATTGTATATGTGCGGACGCGACGTCCCCGGCGAGCGTTTTCCGCCGTCATAGTTCTCCCGAAAAACTCGTCCAATTTGGTTGAACTTAATGGACGCCGCGGAACTTATTACACGAGGTGACGGCGGGTGAAAAAAAAAAAGTTATGCCCCGGACAAATTGGGGAGGCTGATGGCGTTTTAACGAGCGTCGCCTCTGGAATCGCAAGCGGCCGACAATGTATTTACTTAAATGAATACCCCATGAGGCGTAATTCCATGCATAATGCAAAACGCAATTTTCTCGCCCAACGGCTCGTACGAGACCAACGGTGGGCGTCGAGATCGCGCTACCGAAGAATATGGTTTGGACTTCGGTGTACCGAAAAGATCCACAGAGGAACGAAGGAAAACGCCGTCGTTGCGATACTTTGGCATGTCACGTAATTAAGAGAAAATTTCCGGACGGATTACGTTTCCGAATTCGAGAGGAGAAAATTATTCCACCGATGGTTAAAAATATTTTCCCTCTGTGAGCGCTCTACATGAAAACTACACATTTCCACTTTTAACAAAGGACAGCATTGCCGATCAAGTTTGGCTTTTACTGCAGGAATAGTCGCAAAAACGACAATTACATCGAATAGTAGATTTTTCTTTAGAAAAAAATGTCTCGCTAAGTTAGCAGGTTAATTTGTTAACAGGCAGAAAATGTTATCACTACTCAAACGAACGAGTGGTATACAAATTGCAGTCGCTAGGAAAGAATATTGCAACTGTGAATAGAATTTCTGTTGCCCCGGGGAAATAATTGTTCTTTTTCGTGTCAATGTAACAAAAATCTGGATACAAATTTCGGCTCATTTGCATGTTTTCACGTTGTTGTAGGAAGTAGACTTTGAATTATTTTTCTGCGTGCGAGCGCTTTGGTCAATTCGATCCGCGTGAAATCGCTCCATTTACCGATCATACGAATTCCGAGTAATAAAGGTGGGATTAGTTCCAGTTCCCCCCTCGAAGGAGTCGTCGAAGGACGATTTCCTTCGATTTCTCATTTCCGAGCAGGACGGAGATCGCGGATGGGAATGGAGCTGGAATTCGTTTCCCCCCGAGGGAGGCTGGTTCTCAATTTCGTCGGATCGGTTAATAAGAAGGTGCAACGGTGTACACGGCATTACATTTACGGGAAAGGAACTGCAATTAGACCTTGCAACGATTAACGTGTTATAAAAAGGTCATTCTATATTTCTTTAATAAATATTTTGAAATTTTGATACATATAGAATGAACCTTTCATATCACCTCGAGTCCCGTAAGGATCCGCCCAGGAAGAATCTAAACAAACCCGGGACAATGGAATCCCATTTTGGAGTGGAACTAATTCGATTACTCGAAGTCGGAAAAAATTGGACGGCAGAGGAATAGTGTCCGGCCTAAAAGCCATTCTTTAAGCGTTTTACATTCCGTGTTAACCGGATGAGCGCAATGAATGGCGACAGGATAAAAGCGGCATTGAAAGGGAGCTTTAAAGCGGGCCGCGGAAAAGGGGCAGCGGAGCCGCGGCAATTAGGAACTTTCCCGAAAAAAGAGAGGTTACAAACGCTCGATAAATATTCCCCGAGCATACAAGAACAACGGTTCGGCTCCGGCGAAGCCCAATTGATCGGCTCGGCCGGCGATTCCGCCCCACCACCAGAACCGCCTTCCTTTCCTGGGACCCCCTTCAGTGATTGCGCCATAATTGCATCCACCAATGTGCCAGGCCACGTACGTACCCGACCCCTGGATTCCATTTTTTCCCTTCCGATCGGAACTAATTGGTGTCCGGCCAATTATAACAAAAGGTAGCCAGTCCAGAGCGGAACGAATCGGAGGTCAGCCGCGATTCGGTGGAGGTCCATCGGAAAGCCAATTATGGGGCCGGTAAACTATTTTATTAGAACCAGATATCGCCTTCGCGGAGACATTAAAGGAGAGGAACCCATTACCGCGGCTCGTCCTCGAGAAGTGCCGCCCAGGGAAACGGGAACTCCCTGAAAAGACCGAGTCCTTTACCCGGACGTCAACATCTTTTATCGCGCCAGGAATATCGGCCAAAAAGTGGCACTCCGTGTACTTTAGTAGCAATTTAGACGAGCACGGAGATTAACTTATCCTGGGTTCTTATCGGCCCTGGAATTTACGCGGCGCGAATAAACGACGCTGCATGGCGTCGCCCATCCTCGACGTCCAGGATCGCGAGATGGATCGGCCCGGGAAAAACGTGCGAACGTTTGAGGACTAACTCCGTAACCCCCGTCGAATGTCAATCGCGAAAATAGACGTGACACGGTTAGAAAATTTCGAGGTATCCGGGGAATTTCAAACTCGCCGAAATGCGAGCAGACTCCGTCATCTCCGAAGCTCGGTCTCGGACGTTAAGGGCGAGAAAGACCTTCGAGGTCTTCGAGGGCCTCTTAAAAATAGTATTGCAATCTAATAAAATTTTTGCCGCAAGTTTTGGATTTTTGGAATTTCTTTTCCTAGGGTGGAGGAATGAAATCCCCATTACCTCCCTCGCGGAAATGAGATAAACAGCCGAAACGGACATTAGGCGTGACTGCGCATCAGATAAGTGGCTAAGTAGCATCAGACGCCGGTGCAGCGAAATTACGGCACCGGGGGCAGGGTGCATCCGAGGAACGAGTCGGCATAATAAATGGTCCACGCGAACACGTCCGAAGATCAGAGAGACCAACGCACGTGTAACGAATGAATTACGGGAATTACCAAAGGTTACGGTATCTTCCCGTGAACATGAGTAATGGACGCGCCGCCTGGACGACCCGGAGACCCTAATCCCAGAAAGTTAGCAGATGTTACGGAATCCCCCAGGAAGTCGCGATTCGTTCTCCAGGAGTTCAGACATTCTCCTCACCCTGGAGGACGGGAAAAATGTCACCGCGAGGAATCGGCCCTCGATAGGTCCGGGTTAATTATCGTAACGAGTAGAGTGCTCAGGCCGCGCGGTAATGGGAATAATATCTCAACGGAAACGCCGTTCCCTTGGAAGGCGCCCGAGCTTTTAAGTATTCAAAGGAGCATTCCGCGTTCCCCTTGTACCGACAGGGCTTGCCGAGGGGAAGGCCTCTCCTGCGCCGAAGGACTCCGGGAGCGTTCCGTTCCATTCTTCCAGGGAAATTATCGAGCGGTCGGGAAACCGCGGCTTTTCGAGATCACTCGACCTTGGAGAGGCGGAAAGAATCCGCCTTTTGCAGAATAATTCCGTATACGGAATTATTATATATTTATTTCAGCATCTCGAGTAGAGATGATAACAGGGCCCTGATCAGTTCCTCATTTATCAGGATATCATGCTCAATTATCATTTCTACTCGCGCGATCGCGAAGGCACAGGGTGGCCGGCATAATGGGATAATAATCCGATCCCGATAAAAAGCCGCCGCTCCCGGAAAGGCGACCGAGCTTTCGACTAATTCAAAGGAGCAGCTCTCGTTTCTTTTTTTTTTCTTCTTCCCCCGCCCGGGTCACCGGGGTAAAGGCCTTTCTGGCTTTAGAGACGAACTGGAACTGGAAGGGATCGGACAAAGAACGGTTTACACCCACCGACGCGTACGCCGTGTTTGCAAAGCAAACAGGACTCGGGCCCACTCCGAATCCACATAATTACCAGGCTCGTGTTAAATGAACTCCCAACTTGGCCGAATCTCTCCCTGGGAACGAGTCCCGATAGCTACGGTTCCGACTCGCCGTTCCCCCGAATTTCGAGGGTCGGAAAAACATTTTCCTTACGTCTTCTCCTCCCGTTTTATGGGGCCGGATTAAACCCGAGTTAGGGGGAGCTCGCCGAAGAACTTCTCGCCTATCAAACGCTAACCTAATTGAATCCGATCTTGGCATGGCGAAATCGCTGGGAGCACGTTTTCGCGTTAATCCTGGGGGAGGCTCACCTCGTGGGACTTTACAGCGCCGCCGCACCCGGTTCCTGGAACTCTGCTAGCAGTACGTCAAACTAACGGAATATGATATAACCTGGATGAAGACACGTTAATCGGATTCCCGTATATGCCGGGCTACGTCTTTCCCGAAAATAAGGCGCCCCGAGTTTCCCCGAAATTGGAACGGAAAATCCCAGCATCCGAAAATCCCGGCGAGCGCCGAAACCTTCGATGCTCGATATTATCTGGAAATCGCAAGCAGAGATCACTGGAAATCGTTGAAAATCACCAAAAACACTATCAGGATTTTACGAGTTATGTGTCAATGTTTCGGACGGTTCGGTCCAATACCCTTAAATGAAAGTGCCTTATTCGAATCGACTGATTTGTGGGTTTCACTCCATCTTAAATCGATGGCGTTTCTTTTTCTCTTTGATTGCAGGTGCGCATTCCGCCCGTTCACTTATTCAGTCGCAATCATGTGCCGGCATGGAAAATTGAGGAACCCATCGCGAAGGTCTCGAGTTCGCGCATTCGCCGTTTTGCAGGAACCCGATGCGGAGTTTCCCGAAAACGAACCGGGTCTCTTAATTCTTGACGCGGTTCTACATAATGGACAGGATTGTCTGCGGATCCGGGCCAGACCAGCTCGTGAGGGCCAAACTTCTGGGGGAATAAAACTAGGAGTAAAGGTACACCTAGACGGATGCACCTGCAACTTGGCGAGCATGGATGAAGTGGGAAAGCGTCGGGGTTTAATTCTGCAGGGCCGTTGTCGCGGATCGGGGATGAAGATCCGCACTTCGGGGTGGACGGCGTCAAACACTGCTGCGGGGTGAAAAATTCATTTGCGCGAACGTACCGCGGCCCGGAAAATGGAAATGATAAATCGCTTGGTTCTCGTCCTCGGAGTCCTGGTATGCACCTCGGGAACACGGCTAAGGACGTAGTTTCGGTTTAATGTACCCTCGGGGGCTGAAACTGTACGCTCGATGGTAACGAGATCATCCCCCGTAATGCAAGACTGTTTCCGAATTCAACTCGATCTTCCCCTCTCCCGTACTAATTGATAAATCCTGCGGAATATTCCATATTCCCGGACGAACTCGTCACTTTGAACGAATTTTCCGGGACCATTCTTACATACAAATGGCGACGACGACCCGAGGGAGATCGCGAACAGAAAGAGTCTTCTTTCATGAGAAGATGCCCCGCAATCCACTCTGCACGGTCCAGCCTAGCTTTCATGTAGGTCTGAAATTTTAATAGTGACCACGTAAGGGGTTACGCCACTCGGAGTTCCAACGAGATCTGCAAGGAAAATGTCAGAGTTCTGCCCCTTGGGGAAGAACGGCTTTCTTCTTTCTAAGAGACGAAAGGACGTTTCTCGTTAATCCGGTGGACGTTGCAAGGAGGGGTTCAATTTCTGGTGCAGGATCCACGTGGTCGATGCAACTCAATGGACCTCGCGGATGCAGCTGGATGATCACTGCAAATTTGGCATTCGAGGGCAAAACCTATTTGTACAGTTTTCACGGTCGAAGGAGGATCGTTTACCTTGGGACGGAGAGACGGGGCCAGGGAGCAAAGCTTTCGCGTTCCACAGCCTGTTGCTGGCCCGTGAGATATTACAGGGACGCTGTACGGAACCCGAGCAAGAACAATGGCGGGTTTTCATTTTAAACCGTGGCGGCGCATATGGTCCCTCCTAAAATCCCGGGAACCAGGATTCCGGCGTTCCCGGCTTTCTCGAATTGCCCGGTGGATTTTCAAATTAATTATCCAGGTATTAATGACTGGCTTACCGGGACTAGGAATCGCCGGACCTCGTCCAAGGCGTATGCAATTCTTGCGTGAGCTTCCGCAGGAGTTGCATACGCGGAGATCTCGACGTGCAGGTCTTCCATCAGGTGGGAAAACTTCGGGTCGCCGCTGAGGCGCAGTTCCTCCTCCTGAAACAGACAACGAGATGAAGACGTCCATCCGAAGTATCTCGACTGCTCGTCGCTCCTCCTTTCATCCATATTTACGAATAAGATTTTTCACGTGTCCAGGAATATGGCGGCAGCCCGCGACTGCTCGCAACTTTCTTTGCCGCATAAAGCGGAAGGAAACGCAGGCAGGCCGGAATATTGGCAAAGTTTCCCGCGTCCGCGGAATTTATACGGAGTTACCGCGCGCGCGACTGCAAATTTCAATTATTCCCGAAAATACGGGGGAAAAGAAATCGAGTCGCGCCTGAATTTCCAGGTTCGATCGAACTGGAGAAAATCGAAAGGCTTGCCGAAAGGGCGTCCGGACCTGAAATTCGGAAAACAGGACCGGGACTTTATCGGAGGATTTTTACGTTTCGGGTCTCTCGAAGTTTAGCGGCAAGCGTTATCGCCTGTTTCCTCCGCGATTAACAATGGCGGCGAAACTTGGCCCATTTGCGGGCTGCGGAGCTCAGAGAGCGGGCTTGACATCTGTGTCGAAGATCTTAACGAAGGGGATCCATTTCCCGAACGTCTGTACTTAGCCGAACTAATTGCATGGACTGGAGAGATACGCACTCCGGGTTTCCGCGGAGGGCCTCCGTGGCGCGACGTGTACAGGAATTTACGAGCTCGTCAAATTTATCGGCGATCTTAATAGAAAAATTTACAATCGTCGTTATACGACCGCGATAGTTACGTCCCGGAGGACCTTTGCCAGCCGCCAACTTTTTATCTTTTATCGGCCCTCGAAGGTATCCTCTTTCCGCGGACATTTCCTTGCGACGTCCTCCGAACCTCCGCGCATACTTAACGTTAACGGCTCGAGAGAAGAGTTGACTCCCGCGGGAAACAAAGGCATTCCTTTCGTTTCCTTTCGAAAAGGGACTCCTCTTAGACGCGGGGAAATTCATCGAGGATATCGCAATTTAGTTGAAAGCTCCGGATTCTTATTCCGCGCGAACCTGCGACGCTTTGAGTTCCCCGCCTGAAGGAACCGCCGCCATCTTGGAGAACGTTGAAACTTCGCGGGGCGTGCATATTAATTAACGAATTGGAGGAATCCTTCGCTAAATTATTCGGTTTTATACCGTAAAAAAGGAGCTCGGAGGGCATCGATCCGATCTTCTCGCAGCTCTCTCGCTTTTGCGTTGTTATTCCGTAGAAATGGACCGTAGATAAGTCGGGAATTTCGAGACGCGTAGCGAGACAAAGCGAGGGCATTTAATTCCGTTACGGTTTGTACGGACTTGATTAAATCATATTATGCAGAAAACGACCGAGCCGCTCCGACGCGAAACCGAGAAATTCAAGAGCATAACTCGCACGGAGCATACGGCTTATTATATAGCCCGGAACAAATTGTACAATTCGAGTCTTCACAAGTCACGGCGTTTTCATTAACCGAACTACTCGGGGGCCATTTCGGCAAGGACGAGAGACCTCCTCTTGGATCAAATTACGATGCATAATATACTTTCGAAACTCGATCAAGGAAATCGCACCCACGGGGGTGTACTCCATCGCGTCACATTATGGATGGTGACATCGACATCAATATCATTTGCATAGACACCTGCTATTACCATACCGAAAGTTTTAATGTCCCCGTCATAAAAAGCGGCCCTCGCACCTACTAAATATTCCGGGCTCCTAAGAGAGCGCTTTTTTGTGCCTTTCTCAGCCTTAATTTATTCCGATGCCAGTCGCTCGTCCGTAGAGATCGATGCAGCTGCAGATGCAGTTGCAGATGCAGTTGACCCAGGTACTTGGAAAAGTAGTTACCTACGAGGATGGCAGGAGTTGATAATCGCTACATGCAGAACACCGGGTTTACAATGTGTCCTAATCTGTGTTCCTCGGTCCGTTGAGTACAAATGCTCCTATTAATAGAGGCGAGGACAATTTCGCGATACTACCCCGTGCCCATTATGTCCCCATAACGAGAGTTGTTCTCCGCTAATTTCGGAACCGCACTTCGGGAACGGCCGCCTTCTGCCTGGGATATTTAAAACTTGTACGCGTCCTCGAGGATCGCGATTCGCGACTTCTCGCGCCGTCTTCTTCGGCGTCACTTTTTTGTCTCCTTCCCCGAGCCCGAAAAAATTTCATTCGGCAAGAACTTCAAAAATCTTAAAATGCTACGAAAGGGTCATTCCATATATATCAAAATGTCCAAATATTTATAAAATATTTATTCAAACTGAATGCAAGGAATTTTAAATTTTAACCCTCGACTATGACTATGCTGCACTCAGTTTAGGGAAAAGTTTTATAAATATTTTAAATTTCTGGTATATATATATTATTGTATATGACACTTTCATAAGACGTTAATGCCCAATGACCATGTTTTTCCGAAGGAAGCTACTCGAGAGGAGATGAGGTAGGTCGGGGTAAGGATTAATGCCGCGGCACCTTTGTCGCGATTTATGCACCCGGCACAAGTTGCAAATGCACCCCGAGAAATACGATCTCCGGGCGAAATTCAACAGCTGACAGGTTTCCCACGGTCGGCGTGCACTTTTTCAAATCTATCGCTTCGACGGCCGGCATCTCTCTCTCGGCGCATCCCTGAGTTACGGAACAAATAGGAGCGGGGTCCCTAGCGATATTTCCCCTAGAGCACGCGAGCTTTCGACAAGGGGTGGCCCGAACCCCCGCGGGAAGAGCGGATTCTACAAAATTCCTCAGACAAAAATGGAAGCCGAGGAGTGGCCGTCTTATTTATGAACACCCCGTCGAAAGTGCGCGGATCCTTCCGGAAAAATGCCGAGCAATAAAGAGCGGGATTTAAGCGGGAGAAACATTACAAATTTCTGCGTCCAAAGAAATGCCAGGAAGAATAAAGAAAATTCGTTTAAATCGAGGATATAATTTTTCTTCTCAAGGAATTAATTGTTTCCTGCGGTCATATATGATTCAGGCGACGATATATATATATATATATATTTGTTTCAGTCAACTAATCTTTTTTTCTCAGGGTGGAGACGCTGTTTCTCGTAAAATGGAGTCTTAGGATCGCGGCGGAGGCTTTATGACTCTTCCGCACGTCGTTCGGGGATGAACGCAGCGACGACACCATTTCCGGTGCCACAATTTCCCTTGATGTCCCAAATGCAATGGCGAACTCCTCGTCAACCCTTCCACCTCAAAGTGGCCTAGTGGTTTTACGGGGATTTCTCTCGGACGAGCTCGGCAAGTTCAATTTCTCGAAAATGGTCTTTCAGAGACCCCTAAGAAGGGAACGAGTGACCGGCCCAATAAAATCCCCAGGCCGAAGCGGCCGTTAACTCTAATTAAAACCCAGATTCTCCGCGACTCCACGACCCGGTAATAATTGATCCAATTTTCCATTTACGAGCAAGTAGGCGTCGGGGGTGGATACTTCGTTTCCACCATTTTTTACATCACACGTCGAGTTTATTTGCCTCGATGGGAAAATGCCATAAAGCGAAATCCGATATCCCAATATTTACTACTCGTTCAATACGTTTATTGCCGAATACCGTGGAACTGCCGTCGAGTCGGTAGCTTTTATCGATTGTTTAACTATTCCCGACAGTGCCGGAGAAACAATCCCGGAAACGATAGCGAGAAGCTCCAATGAGTTCGGTACACATGGAAAATAATTATCGGGAGAGACATGCAAAAATTAACGGTGGAAAACTTCGTTGACAGGATGTAAGCTATATATAAAGTGGATGGTCTTACTTTCTGTCGGTCCTTCATCGAGCCCCGTCCAAGAACCGCCATTTTGCACATCGTGTCCTCCTGCAACCGCTTCAGGGAATTGCCTTTCGGTCCCAGAAGCTTTCCGACGAAGTTAAACTGGAAGAAAAATCGAATCGGACTTTTCAGCAGGTCGCTGGAGTGCGTTATCGGTCTACCTCTCCGAAAAGTTATGGATTTTCGAAATAACCTCCGGCGGAAGTCACGGTCAATTACGCGAAAGGAAGAAATGGCGCACACGGTGCCGGGGATTCGCTAGAATGAAATGGCTTTTAATATCTCCCTCCTTAAGTCAGAGGATTCCATTACAGAAGCAATTCGTTGAAATTACGGTTTATGCCCGGCAATGTGTATACCTCTGTAACGTTTACTGCGTTTCCCGAGTCGTTTGCATATTTATTCCCGAGCTGCTTCGGAGCCGGAAGCTGACGCCTCTCTTTGTTGAGCGAACGATTAATCGACGGGAAATATTTCCCTGGCCCGGAAACGTTTTCATTTTCAGCGTTCTTTGGCCAGGAAGCGAGCGCGGGAAAAAATTGAATGGCGAGGAAAACCACAATTGTGGTAATCGTAACCTTAATGCAAGGCAACATACAACCTTGGTAGTTGTCCTACTATGTCCTATCTTACGTTTATTTTACCATGTAGTCAATTTAACCATTTGCGTGGCTTCACTTGCCACGGTATTTTAACCACGTCGTTACAGTAATTGCAACCGAATTACTTTTTTTTCCGCGAGGGAGCCGTGACTTCAAAAGCTCTCTCGAATTTCGGCCTCGCGCTAAATCAGCTGATCGGTAATGCAAGGGCCACTGTTTGTCGGGGTATTGTCTCTAACTTTTCCCAGGGTGGGATCACTTATTGAGAGCGATGCAACAACTCGGAAAGGGAAACGTGCCCTGCAGGTCGAAGCAGGGCGCAGGGTGCTCCGAAGAAGTTAAGGGAAGTTTGTCGAGCGAAGTTTCGGCGCAAATCTAAAACAAGGTAACCAACAGCGTTTTTGCCGTTGCCCGGGTAATGCATCGCGGGTGCACGGAGAGTACCGAGCCGGAGCTTTGTATGCCGGAGGCTCTAATTAAACGTGCATTCGGTCGGTGCGTTCAGGTAATTGGGCTTCGGCAACTTCGATAATGTCCTAATGGCCTAACGGCCGAAATTTCGCATGACTAAATTAGGAATCATTGTTCTCTCCGCGGGCCAATGACGGTTCCAGGGGCTTCGACGAGCCGGCCATTCGAAATCGTAAGCACGGCCTCGCAAATTGATACTAACTCTCCGGATCCGCGAATCTCCCCCGCGAGTTCCTGGATTATTCGAGTTCTCTTCGGAAGCTTTCGCAACGCGACCCTTTTTTGTCCGGGGGAAATTTCATTTCGTGGGAAAAAAAAAATTTACACCCAGGTGATCCAGATATATCGCGGAAGGGGTGAACCACCTGGCAGAATTCTAACTCCCCCCAGGTACGGCGAGCATCTCATTATTCATTGTTCCCCTCGCAATTTTGGAGTACGCGGAATAATGCAAATATCGCGACCTGAATCATCGATAGCGGATCCAGGTGGCGTTTATCGCAGACGCGTCGGAATATCGCACGCGGAGGGTAACTACTGGTGGTGTGACGAGTCGAGTATTTTAACTGGTTAAACTCGAGTCAAGCACGTATTCGAGCCATTTTTATCGCAACTCGAGTGATTGGTGCAAACGAAAGCGAGATGTCATATCACTAGTAAATCACTAGTAAATACTCGCGGTAGCAATTTGGGGAAAAAAGGGAGAAAGTAACGATGCTCTCGCCCCTCGCCCTCGAGAACTGACATAATTCCCGGACAAACGTGGATTCTCGTAAACCCGGGAGGGTTCCCGGAGACTCCTCGGAACAAATAAGTGCCGACCTAATCCCCTGAAAATATATCTCCTCCACCTTCCGCGAGGGAAACTCGTCGGGGATCTCGCGGTCCAGGCCAGGTCGCGACCGTCGACGTCGACGTCGACGTCGAGTGCCGAGCCTTACGTCAAGCGCTCGTTACCCTTAACACGGTTTTCCGGCGCTTTCCCTTATGTCCCTTGAAATCCCTCGTCAGCGGCGTCTAGTTGGGAAAATTCGCGCGAATAACGAGCGAGTTGTTCGCGGATGATAAACAACCGCGACTATTCACTCCGGCCGGTGGGCGGGAAAAGAGGGGTGGGCGGAAAAGCAGGAAGCGCCCCGGTGGACGCAAATCCCGCTCGCAAATGACATGAAAAGCCCCGAGACCTTCTCCGCGAGAGAACTATCTCCTTTTCCCCGGGCCCTTTCACCGGCTAATAAAAAGAAACGGCGAAACCGGACCGGAACCGCCGGGGAGATCTCTGTTTTCCAATAGCTGGTGATTGGGAATACCGATAAATCCGCCCGGCCGTGGTTTTGCATTTAGAGAGATCGAAGGAATGCGCTGCTTGAGCTACGTTTTCCCGAAGATCCGAATTGCCGACCACCGACACGTATTAAATTAATGCTCGGCTTTGGAATCGGGAATTATGCCGGACAACTTATAGACGGCCGAGATCGATTCGAAATTCTATGGCTGTCGGACTTCGTCGGCTTCATTACGCAGTAATATCTCCTTCGATACGACGGAATCATTGCACCAATAAAAAAAGAAAATTTTTGCAATTATATCGAACGTAGAGGTTTTTAAATTAAGAGAAATTTTGCAGGCCCATTTTCAAGGGTTCGAGTTTGTCGCGGCAGGTGAAATTTCTTGTCACGACTGTGAATTCTTTTTTTGCTTTACTTGGTATTTTGCGGGCTTTTGTTATTTGGAGAACCGCCACGGGCGATTTTATTTTTTTAATGCTAATGTACGCTACAGGCGGATTTTTTCCTTTGGCGGACTTCTCTCGCTATTACACGTTTGTCGCGATTTCACGGCCGACGTGGGTTCAAGATTCCTATATGGGTATTTGCTTTGCGAGCCGTTGCAACGAGGTTTTATTTACTCCAGAGGTCTGCAAATGGATGCAAGCCGTGCTGCACCATGGCGCGTGTTTGTGCTCCCTCGGTCGAAGAGGGAACGGATGAATTTATGAAAGTGTACCCCTGCCAGCGTAATATGTCAGTCTTGCCGAAATGCGAGCTCATGACACGAGCACCTTGAGAAATATGAGCCTTGAGATATATTTAAGTCCCACTTCGTCCGGGCGATACGAAGCTTTGTGAGTCCGCGACTTTAACCAACTCCGACGCTTAGATGAAATACATGAAATTTCCTGAAAAACGGAAATTCATATCTGCAGAACGTTTGCCTCTCTTTCCTCGAGTAGGATTTCATCTTAAATATACCCGAACCAAGTAGCCGATTCGCCGGCTAAATAAAGGCTCGATTTTTCTCAGCTAATATTTAATTGCTGAGGGAATAATCGACATCGAGCAAACATGCCGTCCTCTGTGTAATGGGGGTGCCGTTATCGCCGGTTCAATTAACAAATACGGCTTTCTACGCGGAAAAGAGGGCGGCGTAAACGCAACGCGAATAATTTAGATTCCAATGTACAAGTTACAATCGATACCCGGTTGCAAACCCGCGTGGCGTTTCATCGGGAAAAGGGAGTGCTCCATCGAGCCGTTTAAATCGAGGGAGGGAGGGATCGCCCTTCGGAGGAAAATTAAAAAGCGCTGGAATCAGTCGAAATTAATTAAAATTCATTCGGTGCTATGACCCTCCATGAAAACAAACGCGCGTGCACGAGATCGTGAATTATTTTTATACAAATGCCGGACGAAGCCGTCGGAGGCCACGAGCGATCGATTTATTAATTGGCCCGAAAATTAGTGACTATTGTAAAAAAAAATGGTCAATTCGTTGGGGGAGCGAGAATACACGGAGAAAAATAAGAGCTTTAAAGTTACAGGCTCTATCGTGGATTCTATGGCTATAGAGCCCCGTGCTCGAAAGGATGACGGGTTGCCATAATTGTCGCACACCGCACTCTCGATATCATTCGCCGTACCCGTTTTAAGCAGGAAACATTACGCGCCTGTAAGCTATCGGAACGTGCGACAGCGCCGGGACGCCATTCGGTTAATTGCATAGTAAAATTTAGTATTGCGCTAGAAACCTCCCGCGGCGCTTTACGCGCCCCAAATTTATCCCCGCATAGCGTTTCCGCAGCAGATCCGACGCGAATTCGCGGATTGTCCGACGTGTCTCCTGACGCGACTCCTGCGGATAAATTTCCCGAGAATGTCCTAACCCGTCCTGACATTATTTGACGGGATTTTAATCGAAGGGTGATTCACGGCCCTGCACCGGAGCTGGCACGGTAAACCCCGAAACTGGGATAGCAAGGACAGCGGCTATTTTTCCTTTTAGGCAATTTAATTCCCGAGGAAAATGAAATAAAGGGAGGGGAAAAAGGGCGAGTCGAGAGTGCTACCGTATAAGTCTCACGTCTCTGAATAAGTAGCCTCGTTAATGGTACAAATCTACGAGGGGGCTAAACGAGTTCGGCAAATCTAGCGCGAGGACGCGAGTACTCCATTCGACGAAACATGGCGAGATTAAACCCCCTGTTAATCTTTTTCTCCCAGCCTCCACCTAAGTGGCGCCCATTACTGTCCTTTTACTCTCGTTTAGTCTCTCCCGGGGAGCTGCAACAACGACCTGGTGCGTCCTTCCGGACTGTGCAAGATGCACGTTGCAAGGGAGGGTCATAAGGCAGTCTTTTGATCTCCGTAAAACATGAACGACGTAATCGGGAACTAATGGCAACCTTGATGTACGATAATCCACCGCTGTATCGGTTCCCTTTTGGTCCAGTTCTTCCCGGAAAAAAAAAGAATGGTCATGAAAACAACGATAACAATTGTCAAGGTGCCATAACCTCATGGGGAGGGTATCCCAATTGTGGTTTTCCTGACCATTCTGTTTTTTTTTCCGTGTTATCCTCTATCTGAAAGTTGCGGGGAAAATGAAAAGGTGGAGGTACCCCTCCGAGATCCGGGCCCGCGGATTCAAAGTTCGCCAGGGATAGCCATTCTTTCCCGAGCCTCTCGAAGTAAGGTGCACTCCGCAGAAGTGGAGAGTGTCGCCGGTTCTACTGAAAGCAGTAGTAGTCAACAACTCGGAAGCTTGCCGAAGGAGGAATCGTTCGATGGGGTAGTTCGCCCCGAAAGGCCACCTTTCGCCTTATAAACTGCAAGGAGCATCGACCTCGCGTTCCCGCAGGAACTCCTCGAGAAGTTTCCCGGAGGAAATCCTGGCTAACCGACGCCAGGGTTATTCGGGCAGCGGCGATCGCATTAAGCCTCGACATGGATAATCGGGTGTATACGTCGACGAGGATGCACGCAGAAAATTCCGAGTCGTAACAAAAAATTTCACTAGCTTAATAATTTTCATTCGATTGCCCATATTTTTATCCTCGGTGCGATTATTCCCGCAGTAAGAGCAAAACTTTGTTGGCAATGCCGTCCTTTGCTAAAAGTGCAAATGTCTTTTTCTCCGAGTGCGGTATTAATTGAGTGAGATTTTTTCCCAGGTCGCGTGCCGAAGGAACCATCACGGGGAGCCTTGAACAGGAGGAGTCCTTGGGGAGATTGTTTCCTGGAGAATGGTCTCGTTTGCTTCATCGAGCTCTAAAAGTGCGTGGAAACTAGTCGACGCAGCACTTTCCGGCGGTCTGCTGATGCGAAGACTCCAAGAGTCTCTCGTCCTTGTTTTACAACTTTTATGATCCATTTTTATCGCTTCCACGGTTCAGCTACATTTTATGAAATAAATTCTCCCCAAGTTTTCCCGTTTCGCATCGAATCGTTATTGGCTCTGAATATCGGTGGCTCATCGGCAACGTCTGGAAGTAAACCAGAGCGCGATTCCTCGTCGATCTTCGGAGTCCTCGATTCCTGGAAACTCCGCAAGATTCCTGGAAGAGCCGGGAGGAGACATTACGGCACGGGAGACGTCAGCCAGTTTCGATGGATCCTCGCCGAAGAAGGTCCCGTTTCGTTCCTCCCCTAAATCCGATCTGCACGATCGACCATCGTTTGTCGATTCGCAATCGAGTTTGGTTCGATTTTCTCGCCGCGCGGTTCGACAAAGTCATTACCAGGGCGGTCCGACCATTGAAGCTTCCGCGGTTAACCAAGACAAATCGACCCAGCCAGCAACCTGGCACCTAAGCATCAGCTCGCTTGCTTTGCCTATCCAGCAGACTGCAATCACCGTCCCGATGGCTCCCGGACATGTCCGCCTGGAATCCCAGGTCGAGAGGGCTGACCCAGCAGGGGGACACTTTAATCAGCACCCTCTCGCGGTCCGGCTCGACTCGGCGGAACTTCGTCCAGAAGGAGAGCCGTGTCCTTTCCTCGCCTCGGCGGTTCCTTTTCCACCGCGTTCCGCTTCCCGTGAAATAAGAACCCGGACCCGTAGGTGTTCTCTTTATTGCTACAAGTTGCCGGGAACAGTCTCTTACTCAGTGAAGCATTGCTAGTTTTGTCAAATGGTCCCATCTCTGGGAACTTTTCCCGGATTCCGGTCTCCCGCTCCCTCGTTTATGGTGGATTCCCCTCGCATCGCTCGATTCGAATAAAAATGATCGAAGATGAGGTCCAGCTCGGTCGAAAGTCCTGGACGGAGGTCTCGTCGGTATTTTCTGGCCCGTCGATTTCTTCTCTCGTGACTAATCCCACCGGCAATGAATCTCCCCGGGAACGCGAAATCCCGCAATCCCGACTGCCTCGAAGAGGCATGTCGCGCAAACAACGTCTCGTTTCCTTCGTTTTTAGTTTCTCGTCCGGCCATGTAAACAAATGGCCGTAGGATTCCGGGGGGACATCAATCTCTGCCATACATTTCTCCACGGTTCGACTATTTGGCAGTTGCAGTTGCACACGTCGCCATTCCTCATGCGCCGAATGGAGTATCGGTGCACTTCCGTTCTTGGTCGCCGTTTCTCTTCGGGGCGCGCTTTGCAAAATGGTGGAGGCCGGTAATAAAAATTCGACTGCGATCTCGAGGTCGTCGATTATCCTCGCGCCTTGCCCCTCCTCGAGGTTCCTCCTCCACGTCGAGAAGCCCAAGTCAGATCGAGGGTGTACAGATAACGCGGATCCCGGTAAATCTCTTGACGCGGTTTGAGGCTCCCTTGAAAGCCCATGAATGGGACTGAAAGAGCCGGGAGAAAATGGTGTCTAGGACGGGACTTGATGGATGGAGGACCTCGGCGATGATGACGAGCAGCCGGGTCGCGCAAGGAAGGGTTCTTCCTTGGAAAAGATGAAAACTCTGCCCTGGGAGACCTCCATCCGGTCTCGTGACTCACCGCCGCAGCCTCGTTTAATCTTTCGAAAGAACCGAATCCGATGTCTGCAAACCGTTTCCCGGAGTCTCTGATCACTCTTCGAGGCACATCAAAGGCGCTTCCTGCTCCTCGAAGACGCCGAATAATTATCCCGGAATATACAAGTTTCCCTCGGCGGTGCAACAAGTCGACCGAGACAGGCGCTTCTGAGTTTCGTTTTTTTTTCCCCCTCTTTCTGACATTTTCTTTCGGGACGCGGCATTTGCAGCGGGGCACCTAAAGGTTCGCTCTTCAAGGTGGGACAAAGTTCGAGCTGCGCACAATTCGGGGGAGTTTCGCCCGCCCTGGCATTTCGGTCAACTAATTGCGCCGCACGTATGACAGCTTCACCGGGAATTTATTATGCGCGCGTTTCCAACTTGACTCGAATCCATATTCATGGGAGCGCATAATGCGTGCCCTGATTACGATCTGAAATAATAATACCTAATACCGAGGGGAACCTGCAATTTCGACCGGATGCCTCGATATTGCCTAAATCGTAACACCTCGCGCCCAGTTATCGACCACCCTCCGATAAATGTCCGTAAGGTCGGTCTCGACCCTGCCTTTCACACCACGGCTGATAAACCGAATAATCCCCCGATAACAAATATTCATGGAATACTTACTTTAGGATGATCTCGAACTGGAACTTGGACTCTGACGGCGACTTTGATCGGTTTGTTCCTCGTGATGTCAACCATCCTCCTCTCGTTCCCATCGCAGCCTCCTCCTCCGCCACCTCTGATGCCTCCTCTGCCTCCGCCATTCGATTCTGCCAAAATTCCAAATAATGCTTTCAACGTTTATTCTGGAGCGACACGTCGATTTTATTATCGCGCGATAATGGTATTCGGATCGGGAACCATTCGGTGTTCAATCTCCGCATATAACGTTTGAGGAGAATTCCGTGTCTCGGCTGGCTGCCAAGACTCGGCATTCGATCGCAATGCAAGGAGATAGCAATGCAACAAGATCGCAGTGGAAGAAAAGCCGATTTCGAGGAGGGCGGAAAATGGCCGAAGAAAATCCCCGGGTTTCGTCGGTCACTTTTACTTTGTCCCGGCGTTCCCTTTGTGCGTTCCTTCTATTTGGCACGCTCCAGGAACGCATTCGGCCAGCCAATGAATAAAACCGTGGCATTACGAGGTCCTGGTAAAAGCGTCCTGACATTGCAGTTATGACCAGGGCGGAAGCGAATAAGATGGGCTATTTCCAGGACTCGTAACCCAGAGAAACGGAATTGAGATCGTTGGATCGAGGATGGGTTACGGAGCCAATGAGCAACCTCTGATGGCGCATATTCATTCGAAATCGAATATTAATCCTGCTTGAAATCATTCTCACCGAGTGGCTTTAAAGGGTCGTCACTCTGATAAAAATCCGTGGAAATTTCCATACATGGGCATTTTTATCAGTGCACTCCACGTGGACGCATTTGCGTGATTGTCGGTCATTAAGAGTCATTACAAGAGGATTAGGGAAAAGGTCCACGAAAAGGGCACCGCCTCTTTACTACTCTGGCACAGATGTCAAGTTACCCCGCGCAGTTAGTATTTCTCACTCCACGTACACGGCTGCATTTAATATGAAAATGACAATTAATTTTTACGGTCACATTCTCCCGCGTGCTCGCCTCGGAAACCGGGTCAACGGAAAACCACACGGTCTTCTCGGTTTTACCCAAAACCGACTTGAAACTGCACCACGTATGCGTACACTGATAAAAATCGATGGGAATTTACATACATTTTTATACAACACATGAGTATTTTTATCGGGGTAATACGATCGATACCAGTCATCGAACGTCACGTTGTCGAAAAATTGACGAGTCGTATTTTGAGCTCGACTTTTAAAGGTTAAAGCGCGAGATACCGAAATTCCTCGTTTTTCTCGAAAATAGAAGCTCGTCATTTTTTAGGTCCTGCGAGATTTTGTCGTAGAGGTGTACTCGAGTTCTCCGGAGATGGAGCCAAGATGTAATATGCACGTCGCGGAACCAAGCTTCATCGATCGTTTCAACAGTTAAAACAGGTCAACCGATCAGCTCCAAATTGGCCGGGGATTTCTCGAAGGCTACGACGTGGACCGACCAACGTCAGGAGCAGTGCGTTTCCGAAGAAATTTCCCTCAGAGATGGGGAAAAAAATCCAAATTTTGAGGAGCACTCTGCCAACTCACAATTAGCATACACTGAAAAAAAAGCGTCACAGAACCAAAGAAACATTTCATTCCATAGTGCCGAAGAAATATTTTGTTAATTCGGAGAATAATTATTTCACCCCCATAATTACTTTTTGACTTAACAGGACATTTCTTTGGTACAATTTACAGAAAGATTTCTTGGATTCAATGAATCTCTTTTTCCCAGCGTGGTTGCGGGACAATTTTTAGGCGATCACGAGTCATGTGTCAAAGTTTCGGACAGTTCGATCCTTGATAAAAAGTGCCTTATTCGAATCGAGGGATTCACCTTAAAACCAGGTCACCTGAATTGGCGAGGTTCTCCGGAACCGGAAAGGACGCATTTCCGTCTTGGCCCCGGAAAAATGAGGAGACGTCCCTTCAAAGTGACCGTTTCTCTCCCGGAGACTTCTTTCGACTCGTCTCGAAGGGTGGAGGGCCGTTGGCACGGTTCCGCGCTACGTTTTTCCCGGCGTCGCGAGTTTCTCGGTAAAGGGTTACGATGTTTGACACGGCGCTAAGTAAAAGCTGCTTGAAAGTTTCGAAGCACATGCCCGGCGCGCCGCAATAAGGCCGAGTCTCCGGAAACTTGGCCGTACACAAAACAGGGCCGAAGAATCCCAGCAGGGTCGGCTCTCCTGGTCCTCGTCTAGGAGGCGCTCTTCGTTAACTCCGAGTGGCGTACACATCTGAGCATTGCGAAACAACCGCCTGTCTTGGCAATAATATCCCCCGACAGCTGCTACCAGATACGGTAATTAATAGGAGCTCATTGCACGACGAAACATATTTTCCTCGGTCCGCGCGGAGAGCTTTACGGCAGCTCGTTTCGAGATCGGATCCGGAATAATCCCGGCTCGGCAAACATCTCTTACCAGGGAATGCATCCCGGTCGTATTTATATATTAATTTAAATACCCGAAAAACTTCCGAGCCCAGGTAATGGCACCGAACGTTGAAAAATAATCATTTCGAAATTGAACGCCCGTGGGGATCCTCCACCCGCGCTCCGCGAAATTGAAGTAAAGTAATACCTTTCCATATTCATGCATTAATTAGCTGTACGTGCATAACAACCGGGTGGATTAATTTCCGTATCGTTCGAATGGCAATTACGTTATTTCGGATGCGTCGGGAGACGATGGGATGTGTTTTCAAATAAATAACGTTTTCGTTGCGACGCGTTGGAGGACGCGGAATTTTTTCACGGGGACATTTATTTCCCCTTCGATTATGCAAATGAATTTTCTACGCTACTCTGTCTTCGTAAGACGCGCACTTAACGGGCCCAATTTTCAGGACCTGAATTATGCTTTCTCGAGGTGTGTTTCCGTAATGCTTGGCGCGGTACCAGGTGGTCCAAGTAATCTGAAATCTTGCACTTCGTGATATAGTTTCAAAGTTGCCGGGCTTCGTACACGCGAGATTCCCAAATATGTACATCCTACACGGAGGCGAGGTCTATTAATTACTCGGCTCGGCGGCTCTTCGGACTTCTAAGAACAATACACCATCGAGAATCGACGACGCGATTAAACGTAACGTCGCTCCTAGCCATTAATTCCTCTTTTTCTGATCCTGGACTTATCCCGAACTTCCGAGAGCCGCATAAATCCCGCCGAAAATTGTCAGCTGCTATCCAGATTATTTTCCAAAGCGACATTTTTCCCCGCATTTCCCCGTGGTATTCGTGAAATTTTCCGTGGGAAACAATGCCCGTCGAGACTCTCCACCGATGGTTATTCTCGGAAAATTTCTGTGGAACGTCAATACCGCGAGCCGCACAAAAAAAAAATATGACGCCTCGTTGCGCCGCAAAAATGATTAAAATTATAAGCGCCGCTCTTATCCCGTATCTCATCTCGTAAATTATGAGATTTCGTGAGTTTCAAGACCTTCCTTAGGGCCTTCATAATCACCGGCTAAAGTTTCTAATTATTGCGTGCATCCAGTGGCGAAAAGTTTCATTAATATTTTGACGTTTTGGTATGCATAGAATGACCCTTTCGTAACACCTTAAGACAGAAGATGGCTTGATTAAAAACCTAGGAGGAAATTCCGGCGAAGATTTGCGAGTTTCGAGGACCGGACTCGCGGGTCGCTTTCACGCGTGGAGCCGGAACGCGGAATCCGCGCAAGTTTGGATAAACGGGATGTTAATTTAGCATTCCATTGCCGCTCGTTAGCACAAGCGCACTCGTTAGTAGTTGTACTTTGCGCTTTATCAAGTTTCAATCTCGCCCAGAAGTCGGGAGATTCGCTTTCCCGTACTTTGCGAGCACCCCGGCGCAGATGTCGGCTCCCCCGTGGCCGATTCGTTAAATTAGTCAACCGGGCTCCGTGATACGCTATCGGCGATAAATTAAATGCCGACTTATGCGGATATATTACCGGCGAACGTCGAAAGAACCGAGCAGCTGCGGGAGATGCTTCCGCTGTCAGCTGTTCGAGATTTGTCAAGGAGGGAAATGAAAACTCGTCAACGAGAGACGAGCGTCTGCATCTGGCGATATTAACTCGCCCTGTTTAACAAGAATCACCCATTGTTCTTCCTCGTTACCGAACGAAACGTTGAAAATAATTGCTTTATCCGTTAAGAGTAAATACTCATTGGGGTATCATCGAGCGGATCCCGATTGGTCCTATCGGGCCGTTGCGCAATTAAGGAAATGCGGAATGCACCGACATGTGCGAAACAAGTGCTCATTAAGCATCTTCCGTCCACTCGACTCGGCGTTGCCTCGTTGCATTGCAGCGTGCATTCAAGTGCAATTGAAAATCCAGCAGCATCGAAAATCAGATTGATTTACCCGGAACAAATTTTTCTTTTTTTTTTTTTTTCTTGAATTGAGTTCAAGTAACCGTAGCATAAAGTCGGAAGCATAGTAAAATTATGAATTTGAGTCAACTAGCTTTTATTCTCAGTGCAGTTTCCCCACATCTTGTGGATGATGATCGAACCTCTCCGGCAGCTTTCTCACGGAAGAAGCCGGGCCTAATAATGGATGCACCATCACGGAATTTCGCAGAACTTCCGGAAAGTTTCCCCAAAGGTGGCATCCCCAAAACTCGGGTGTAGGCCCCCGTGGTTCGGTGTAATATCCTTTAATGCACTTCCCTTGTATGCACCGGGAAGTATTCCCGCGTTTAGTTCCTCTTGACGTGCGCGCTCGGATGTCGACTTTCGAAATATCGTCTCCAAGGATTTGTGGGCTGTGCGGTTTCCGCAGGCCCCGATGGCATCCGGTTTCCCGTGGTAATTATAATCGCACCCGTCACATGTAATCATTTTAATGACGAGCCCGTATCCGCGGAAACCCTGCTCGCCAAATCGCCAATCAAACGCGAGCACCCGGACGCGAAATGCACTCCGATCATCCACAGTTTTGCGGGATTACACCCAGTGACATCATGTGATATTAAATCGCCCACTAAAGCGTCATTTTAAATTCGAATTAATAATTAATCAAATTGCGATCGGCCCGGGCTTAATTATTCAAGATCGGAGTCCTGCAAGCCGTCCACCCCAATGTCCTCCTCGAATGGAAATGAATATATTTAAAAAATTTGTCTCAAAATATGTTTATTTCCACGTGGGTCACCACCCTGAGAAATGAAAAATTCATGGAACCTTAGAGGTGTTTTGTTAATTCAAAGAGTCATTATTTGTCTGGAACCGACGCAAACAAATTGTCATAATTCCGAAGAAACGTTGCATCCATTTATTCGAGTTCATTTGAGTAATTCTTCGAATTAACATTTCTCTTCGGCACCGTCCAAGGAAATATTTTTCTCAGTGCCTCGCTCTGGGAATAGTTTCTCTTTCTTCTGGCAGAATATCAAAATCATGAATTCCCGCTCGGAACGAAGCGATAAATCAATAGCTGAAACTCTGCACTCCGACGGTGCAGTTAGCCACGTATTTCAAATTTCCCCCGACCATACGTCACGCCGACGGAAAAAGTGCGAACCACTTCTCCGCAAAACAGTTTTCAATTTTTTCCTTTTTTCAATTTCGTTTTTCGGTTTTTTGCCGCCCTCCGCTTTTTCAGTTCGTTATCTGCCGCCCAAAAGATGACGCCCCGAATTTCCCGGCTTCGCTGCGTTTCGCTCCAAGGAAGGCTCCTTGCAAAATTTCCCGCAAAGTGGACGGGAAAGAAAATCGCCCCGTAAAATCGATCAAAACTGCGGAGTAAGCGAGTTTACCGGCAATCTAGATCGCCGCCCAGGGCGGACCGTTCAGCAGATAATACTGTTTACTCCTTCGAGCACTTCGGAAGACAGATGGGATAAGAGTTGCAGTGCAGGCATCTACCCCTCCGCATCTACATCCAAACCCACGAACGAGCGTACACTCCGCTATTTGTACACCTTTGCACTCGATAAGGGGGTCTGCAGCGTCAACGGATTGCCCCGATTTAGTCTGAGATATCGTCCAGATTTATTCTTATCGCTGCACCCTGTACGCGAAACAATGCAGCTAAGATGAACGCATGATGCGCGTCCCCGCCCGCGAGCACCTGCTCCACTTTATTCTCGTCGTGATGCTTAATCATCCCTCCGATAAGACAAGAGAATCCAGATTCGGAAATTTCCCTGCCAAAATCATGTTAACGATTTGTGATATTACAGAGGCAACGTAATTTTACCGGGATTTATTGTGGAATCAAAATAACCAACGATTGAGTATGTAAATTAACCCGGGCATTTTTATCGGTGCATCCAGGTTGGCCCGAAATGGTTACGATTATCACAATTTTGCTTTCCCTGACCATTCTTCTTTTCCCGATTTTTATCCACCGAAGATTGAACGAGGTATCGCGCAAAGTCAAGTGGGCATCGAGTTCTGCCGTTTGGGAGTTTCAACTGCGAAACTGAGCAGTTTACCTATTATGGGCGAACCACAGAAAACGAGCAGAGAGAGAGAGGGAGGGAGTGTGTGGTCATACCACGCATTGCGGTTGACAGTGGACGGGTTTAGCGCTTTGAAAATACTAAACGGCGTTACACGTCGACATACGTAACGACACCGATTCGGTTAGCATTGGTTAGCGGGATTACCGTTCGTTACTTCGAGAATGCACTTACACCGCTCCAGTTTCCTCTCGTGGAAATCGGGTCAGCCTTCTTTCGGGGTTTATTATGCACACGAGCCATCAGGGTTTATTTTCCGCCCAGAGTAAGGACCTCTCGCTTTTTCAATTTCCCGCAATTAGGTTTAATTTTCAAGATGGCGGGGAAAACAATGTCGGCACGGCTTTCGAAATTGTGTTATCGAGCAAGGACGGAGGTTCGCGAATGGCGGTAATTTTCGAAACGAATTTGGCAAATCACCGGAATATCCGCAATTCAGGGTGGAGGGAAAACCTTCTGGCAGCCGTTTTGGCCATTTCTGTCGGCGACGCGAGGCGTCTCTCGGTGTCGATAATGTCATTCGAGATGTGTACACAATTCGATTAGCCATGCAGATATCATCCGTTCTATGAGCGACAGGACGACAGGTAGTGTCGGTTGCGCCCCAATGAAATTATGTATTTCTGGGAACGTCGTCAGCAGTCGCTAATCGGCTCCGCGTGTCAATCTCGCGCCGGGAAATTCAATGACGTTCCTACACGCGTGACACCTCTTTGCGGGGGGTGAACTTTTAATGGGGGAAGTTTTTCAGTCGACGAGTCGATGAGTTGATTCGTTGACGCAGAGCGCTAAGTGTCAGTCTTTAAATTGGGCCGATCCGACGAATCGATCGATCGACCGCAATCGGGGGTCGATAGGTTCCCGATAAGAGCCGATAGGCCGCCAATTCCAGTGATTACTTACGAAGATCCTCTCCATAGCCGCGACTCGCACACGGGGTGGCTCTAAAGAAAGCTTTTTCTAGAACGAGGGAACCGGAGAGAGGTACTCGGAAAGAGGGAGGACATTTCGATTCCCGTATTTTTTAGGGATTGTGGAAAATTGAACGACGACTCCCGGGAGGGGAGAAAGCGAAGGAGACCGGTGATAGAGGGGTGGGTATTTTCAAGACACCCTATAAATCATCCCCACGTCTGGGAAAAGATAGTGGCGTACAACCGGGCCCCCGAAAAAAAAAAAAAGAAAAAAAGAAAACGATTCGATGGCTCTCAGGAGCTTTTATCGAACCCTTATAGAAACCAAAGTCGGGGATTAAACTTCCATCGGAAAGTAACGCGGCAAATGAAAAGGTCTATCGGCTCGCAACCTTCGACCTATTTTCCTCTAACCGTAAAACCACTTTACTCCGATTTTTAACTAATGTCGGTCGGAAATTCATTTTATTCCAGCGCCTCGTCTTGGAGTTCGTCTTGCAACTTTTCCCTGAATTCCCCCCTTGCCCATGGGATTATGATCGATAAATTAATTAATTCCAATTGCAATTACACTCTCGCGACTGCCGGGACGAAACTGTTTCCGGCCGGATGCAGCAGCCGTCAGCAATTAAAAGAGGATTATAATATGTCCCCGTGCACTCTGTCGCTGCAGGGTGGAATGCAATTCCCGCCATTACGGTAAACCGGGGAAATGGCGATCACTTAAGCGAGAATAACTAAATCGGCCGTATCAATTGTAATAATTGATTAAACGATCAGATCAGTGGATGCGCGGATCGACGTAAGGTGCGCGTACTCCTTAATTTGTTGTAGGTGCATCTTTGTTGCGGCCAACAATTGGTAGATCATCGAGCGGACCGACAATTCGCTCGGTGCGATTCCAAATCGAAACCTGCGAAACGGGGTGATTGGCATTACTCCTCTGATCGGTATTTCCTCTCTTCCGATGCGGTCGAATCGCGAGCCCGGCACGATGTAAGCCCGGCGTTTGTTCACGTTAGGCAAACAATTACAATTGATCAGCGTTCGAGCCGAGGAGCACGTTGATTAACTTACCCGTTCAATGACCGTTCCCCCGCAAGCGAAAGCTCGCTTTTGCCGCAAAAATGGAGCGGATCAAATATAAAGGCCGATTCGATAAATTTACCAGAAAAGGAGATCACCCTTTCCCTCTATTTTCGGTAATCTCGGGAACAGCTGGCGACACGGGATGCGCCAAAAAGAGGAGAGCCAAAAAGAGGAGCGCCAAATTACCTCCGAGGTACAGAGAGAGCTTTTTGGGGAGAGGATGAAGAAACTTAACTTCGGCAAGCGATCCTTGCGAATCCTCGTCCCCTCTCCTTTCCCCTCCGATATAAGTACTCCACGCAAATAAAAATAGGCCGGGTCCACATTTCTTTTTTTTTTTCTCTGCAGAATTTCAATGCATATTCGATGCAGAACGTCGCACCGGGGGAATGTCGATATGGAGATTTTTATTTTGGGAAGGATCGTCGAAAACGTGACGAGTCCATATCGGCTGTGGTACTTGCGTCGTACTCGTTTCTCTGTGCGCACATCCGTTGGTACCCACCTTCGATACACGTTGGGAAGGGAATTTACATACGCAAGCTTACCGATGTGCGAGCGACTTTGTTTGGTTTTCGCGTTAGCGCAGTCCCCTTCGTTAAATTAGGTAATCGTCATACGAGTGTTTACATCCCTTTGAACTTACTTCGGTTCGAGTCTGCGGAGTAATTAACGGGGGATGCGAATGGGAAGCGTCTGCAACTTCCCCGGAAAATAGCCGCGGGACGTGGAAAAGGGAAAAAGCGACTCGTTGAAAAATGGTTAACAAAATAATGTCAACCCCTGATAAGCGTCGCGAGCACCCTTGCACCTGTAATGACGGTTCGATGTTTGATCGGGGCAATTAATGCTCGCAATGAACGCTCGAGCACCGGCAAAGCAGACGGTACATCCGTTTAAGCTCATCTGCAGTAAACACGGAGATATACAGCAGACCCCTGCGGTAGCTTCGCATAATCTGCACCTCGATCGGGACATCCGGTGGACGTTAACGATACTCACGGATGACAAAGCCGAGGAGGGCGAAGACGAGACAAAGGAAATTTACGAGACAGGGTGCTCGCCTTGCGTTACATTTACAGTGCACTCGCTGCAGGCGGAATCGTGTCACCATCGACGGGCTGAAACGGAGGACGGAAAGCAACAGAGGGGTGCAAAAATTACGATCCTCTTTTCGCGACCCGCAGGTGCGAAGTGTTTAAGGAGATGTGACAGTGCCATCCGAGATATCAGTCGTTCGCGAGACTTTCAACCAAATCGTTGCAAAATTTACAACGTGAATATGGAGGCTACAAAGAAGGTCCTGACTCCCATGAAATTTCATATTTATAAAAAAAATGTCAAATGTCCATGAACAAATTAAAAAAAAAATTGAAATTTTTTCTAGAGCAATATTTCGTATGGTGTTGTCAGAAAGGGGTCGTTTCCTTGGACAGTGGGTTTTGATTCGAAATTCCCGTCGTTCCTGTTTACGGTTCCAAGATGCTGAAACTTTAGTGAGACCAGGTTCGCGGGGGGCCGCGAAGAAGCCGCAGAGTTCGCGACATTCGCGACATCGTCGTCCGCGAGTGAGCTCCTAGGCTCCTGTAAAATTCATCCTGATGGACGTACCGTCGAGGGGAAGGTGTGTTTTCTTCTTTTAGCGATGACCCGAAAGACCGAGGAGACGGCATCCCCCGAGGGGGTGGATGCCGGGTGTCAATTATTCACGGCGTCATTGCGGACTAACGGATGTACAAATGTTTGGCTCGGAAGGTCGGGTGGACCGGAGCGGAATTTCGGCGGCATCCTTCGGTGTCTTCGATACGGAAACGCTGCCCCGGAATCACCCACAGGTGCCGGAATGAAGGTTTAATTGCAAACGGGCGTTGATAGGGACTGAAACACGTGTCGCCAGGCCAAACATGGCGGCCGTTTGGTTTGAGTTGGAACCACCGGACTCTGTGCAAACTGAAACGTGCTCGGGCACATATGCTGGCCTAAGTCTACGAGCGCTAGCAGATTAGGTACATCAAATTATCATACGCAGAGGATTGGTCATCTCACCGCGATGTAGGTACGCGCACACAGGAGGTCCTCGAAGGACCGAGGAGGGGAATGAAATTAAGGCGATATGAAAAGGTCATTCTATATACATCATCGCAAGAAATAATTATTTTCCTGAGAGGAAAAATCATATCGTCGATTCAAACGAATTTTCTTTACTCGCCCTGAAGTTCCTTTGGAGGGACTTGATCGCAGGATTTTATCGCGGCAATGCATATTTCTTTGAGTCGACCGACCTTGTTTTTTTTTCTCGGTGTACTTTTTCGAGAGTACCCGGGTGGTTTTTTTTTTTTTTTTTAACTGGGAAATCTTTTCCAGGCGTCGTTCCGGCAATTTCTTCCACCGTCTTTCCTACTTCGAGGTGTCCATTGGATGCTCGAGAGTCGGAGCCTTTGCAGTTTCAAAAGCCCCGGTGGTACCGAGACGTCTCATTAACTCCTGTTAATAAATAGCAGCGTGCGAAGTCGGCCGGCTTGTACGCGAAATCGCTCCAACGCATTCGCCTTCAATAAAGAGCTAAGCTTTCCCGACTTTTCCCCGAACGGCTGGCGTTTCGATTTTTTTTTCTTTTCACTCTGGAGGCTTAAAATATTTCCCCGTCAAAGTCGCATAATTCCTCCTCGCTGTTTTTCGCCCCTCGGGATTCCGGCACGCGTTTTCCGGCGCTACCCGATACGAAGTACGCCTGATTACGAATCGTCCAGCTGCGACCGTATTAAGGCGACGCGAAAGGCGCCGAGAAATTTAATCGACGTCGATGAAATAAAATTCATATATGCCCTTCTTGGTAGTAACGCCATTTCACGGTATGAATATGGAGACTACAAGGAAGGAAGGTCTTGACCCCCATGAAATTTCATTATTTAGAAAAAAAAATTTGAAATGATCACGTCACTTTCGCATCGCCTTGTATGCAGGAATTGCGACGCATGCGTTTGGGCACTGCATCGGAAAAGATTAAAGGCATCGCGCGAATTGCAACCATTTGCCCGTAATGCGAAAAGTACGGCCCACAAGTGGTTCGTGCCGAAGTACCCATTTACTTGTCAGCTGTTTGCTGGATTTCGCAGGGGGTGTGCGGGATTCTCGTCGATCGATCGTTCGCAGGTTTCCGATTTTTGCTCACATGGGAGATGGGGTTTCGAGATGCACCGCGAGTCCCTTCGTCCGCGAATCAAGGATACGAAACGCGATGGTAATGCACTCGGACGAGGATGGGCTGAACGCTTGCATATTATTGACCAGCGTTTGCAGTTCTGGGTTTGAATAGCGAGACGCAACATCCCCTGGACCATTCCGGCCACTGAACTCTAAACCAAACCGGAGGGAGAAATGCCTTTGTTCTCGCGCAAAGTGGCCCAGCCTAAAGGGCCGACGTAGGTGGAGGGTGGGTCCTTTTCTAATCGAGTGCACCGGCTAGATTGCCAGCCTCACCCTTGGCAAGGATTTCCCTCCTTTGGCGGAATTTTCATGGAAACTCGTCGCGCGCGATTTAGTTATTTCCATCCGGGGTACGCGGAATTTCAAAGGATCTTCGCACCCCGCCAGTCGCGCCGAATATGATCGATTTTCGATGGGCCCTCGAATCGATAAGAAGGCTCCGCCGGGAGAGAGAGACGACCGAGAGCTCTCGACTCCGAACGAAAGCATCGGAAATATCGATTCCTTCTCTCGCGAATGATATATCGATGTCCACGGACGTAATGGTTACATACCGCTAATGGTCGGGCACGTGCTTTTCAAACTTCGTATCTCCCGGGTGATGGATTCGGATTCCCTAGAGAATGGGCATCCGAAATCGAGGGAAAAATCGAGGCCCGGGGAATTTTCTCAACGGCGTTCACCGCCAAAGTGGAGGCGATGACTTCAACCGCTGGATGGCTCGCAAATGACGTCGTTGTATTTTCTTTCATACAAAGACAAGAGGATGCTTCTCTGTATGGAAATTCACCAGGAGGTGAATCTCGAGAGGGAGAGGGGTCTTCTGTTTAATATCGAAGGGGTTTCGGGAGGAACTTGATTTTTGAACGAAGTTGCGTGGAGGGGTCGTTTCGCGTGGGCGGAAGTGGGCGGAAGCGAGGACGCCATTCCGCCGAACTTTTCAGTCACGGTTAGCGAAGTCTGAGCCGTTCTCGTGGAGCCATTATCTTAAGGGGGCCGGTAGTTGGCTAAGCAAACGTTTCGCTCTATTAAAACGACGGGAACGTTCACCGGGGCGAACGCTCGCGCTCCCGTTAACGACCGGAAGTGAGAACCGCGGTCGCTTCCTCGTTTAAACTTCGATACGTTTATTCGAACCGCCGTTTGCCCGACTCTTTGTAGGCGGAGTAAACACCGAGCCGACTGTCCCAGGAAGGAGTCACGGCAGCCGTTTTCCTTGAAAAGCTCCTCAAGGAAAATTCCCGCGGCGACTTTCGCCAAGATCCAAGATGGCGGCCGCCCGCCTCGACCCCGCCGAGTCGATTAATCCGCCTCTTTGTTTCCGCGGATAACGCGGATTTCCTCGAAAAGTTCCCCCTCGGGGAGGACGAGAGGACTCACCCGTCGATTAATAAGGAATCGGAAAGGAGAAATCCCGAAAGGGCGAGCTCCATGGCCGAAATTTATCGCCTCGTTCGACGAGCTTCGCCCGGAGAGGTTCGATGTAAAACGCTAGAGATATCGAGCGGAGCCGAAAATTATTCCCGGGCTGAACTTTTCGAGCGAGCCGATTAATTTTTCAGATACTCCATAAACTCGGCTGAATTATGCCCGAAGTTAAGCCCATTTGCTCGAAACCTGTAAACTCGCTCTCGGCTGAGTTTATGGACGTACAACAGATTATGTAGCGAGCACTCTCGAGCAAGTATCTCGGGTCTTAGGGGTACTTATGTGACTTCATGGAACTGTATTAATTTACTCCTGGAGCAATGCTAATAACGCACGTATTACCCTGGATTTGTCCATTTACGCGCCGACCTCAATCCCGACGAAAGAGGTCCTTCCTAATCAAGGGGGTGTGAAAGTGGCGTCGAAGAGTTCTCGTTTATGAAACATTCCTCCGAACTGGGTGTACCGAATCGATTCAAACTTTATAATATAAATATGAAGGGTGCAAGGGAGGTCCTGAACCACATGAAATTTCAATTTTTCTTTTAAATCTGTTACAAGAAATTAAATTTTATGAGGGTTAGGGCCTTCTTTATAGCCTCCATATTCAATATCACTTTCACATGCAATAAGCAGATAATTCCGATCATTTTCCGATCCGAAGCGTCCCTTTTTCTGGCTTTCGGAAAGACGCGAAATTCTCCGGCGAGAAATTTCTCCGGGAAGGAGGAATTGCAAGGAATTGCAAGGAATTCCTCGGGAGAGCCGAGCGTCGGGGACGTGTATCTTTTGGCAATTACGAGGAACAGGCGACACGTATAAACGGGCTTGTAAGTGGTCCGAAATGCAATAGGAGTTCTGGAAAAGACCCGGGCCGAATAAATATTCAAGAGTCTTGGAGGCGGCCCCGGAAAAGCGGAGAGGAAGGAGCTCGCGTCTCGAGCCAGGGGTGGACGTCCTTGCCCCTTTTTAAAACACTTTTCGACTCGAAGCCGAACTTCCCCTTACGACTCTAACGACCGCGTAATTCCGGACAAAGGAAATGCTCGCGGGCCTGCCGACTGCAACGTCGGCGAACTTTTTATTCATCAAAGGCCCCAGCAATTATTCACACTCTTCAAACCGTTCGCTTGTCAAATCAGCCGCCTTTTTCGCCCGCCTCTCTGTCTCCGGCTCGCTTTCGGAAAACTCGCGGAAAACCGCCAGTCGAGTCCCCGTGAATCCGAACGCGAGCCCCGAGTTTTCCGAACTTCCTCAGGAAAATCAGTCGGGCCATTAAAAATTGATTTTCGGCCTGTCCCCCCCAAAAAGGTGGCGAATTCGGCAAAAGCACCCTCCCCTTAACTTAAGGTGATATGAAAGGGTCATTCTATATATAAATCAAACCGTGAAAATATTCATAAAACTCGTCTCCAAACTGGGTGTATCGAATAATTTGAAATAGAAAAATGAAATTTCGCCAGTTTCAAGACCTCCGTTAGGACCTCCATAATCGCGGGTTAAAGTTTCTAATTTTTCGGTGCATTTGGAGAAATGATAAATATTTCCACGTTTGGATTGATAAAGGTCGGCCTTTTCCTATCACCTTAATTCCTCGAAACTCCGGGGATATATAGAAGCAAAGTGGAGGATTAATCGCGGAGGTTGATTGGCGTTAGGCTAAGTATCGTGAGAGGAGATAGATTGTTTAGCCACGGCTTTCCTCGGAGGAAAAACGGGCGGCATTAAGGCGCTTTTTCAACTGGCAAGAAAGCTAATTGATTGGCTCGGGGTACTTCGGGGCTTACTCCCGCTTTATCGTGTAATTAATATTCGGAAATAATTACCGGCCCTTTCGGGGAGGGAAATCCGTCGATTCGTGAATCTGCATTACGCGGTCGGCCGTCGTTCGCCTGGCAATTAGAAGCGCAATTAATTTGCAATGCTTGACCCCCCGACCGACTGTCTCGAAAGGAGCGGAACGATCGCAAAATTGCCTCGAGGGAGGGAAATATCGGTGAATATTTATCGGCCGCTCCTTCTGTACGGCCGCAATGAATTCCCAGTATTTAGCCTCGTCCCGTTGTCGACCTACAAACCGGGAAAATTGTTGCAAAAGCGGGAAAAGTCCACGCCCCTCTCGAGGTCGCGACTCCGTCTCGGAGCTTTCGAGCTCTCGAGCTCGCTTTAAGCTCGCCCCCCGTTCTCTTAATTTAAGGACGCGTCGCCCCCGAAAACCTCGTGTTTCAGAAAATACGCTCTTTGGGAGGACCTCGTCCCAAGGGTGAACGAATCTTCCCTCTCATCCCCATCGGGGATGAAAAATTCCCATTTTCAAGTGTTCACGTGTGTCGCAACGTGTTAAGTTTCTCGTCGCACCTGCGAATTTCTTTCGCGTTTTTTGGCGAACGCTCGATCGAGGGAGAAATTGAGAGAAAAGGCGCAAATACAAGACGGACGACGTATCTCGGAATCTCGGTCTGGGCGGCGATGTACCGACTGGATCACCTAAGGCGGTCGGGAAATTCTTTTTGAATTCCTCCTTTGCAGAGACCGAGGGGAAACCGCGAGAAAGAATCCGCCGAAGAATGCCGCACTCTCCCGGCGGGGAGGATTTTTGGAATCTCGGCAGTTCTCGCCGGAAACTTTTCATTCGGGGGCGAAAGGCGCGACGGGGGGTCACGGAAGGGTGTACACTTTCGGGAGATATTATATCGAGGTGCGAGATTTTCCCGGGAATACCTTTTTTTTTTTTTCCCCTCCAAGAGAAGCGCGCAAATTGGGGGAGAAAATTGCGGGAGTGGCGAAGTGGACCGAGGGGCCGAGTCGAGTACTGGAGGAGGAAGTTTAAGGTCGCCCTTCGATTCTACCCCTCTTCGGGATTAGAGTTCCACTTGAGTCTAATCCCGTTCGGCTCTCCACCGTGCTCTCTTTTCCGGTCCGACCAGAAAGCCCCGGCTGATCCTGCGAGGGATGAAGCGCTCGAAACAAGGATCTTTCTTCCCGTCGGGCTCCTGTCGGCCGTTCGGTTACTTCCCTACAATTTCCCGGGCCAGCTCCTCCGCCCTTTATGGAATTAGGGCGCGAGAGTTTCCCTCCATATTTCGCTCGATATCCCGCCCGGAAACGCTTTCCCTCTCTTTTCCTCGGCTAATTAGAGCCCACTTCTTTCTCCTGTGTGCCGCCACTTCCGAAGCGGAAGAATTTCCCCTCGGCGTGAAGTTTTGTCAGGACATTCGGCCGATTCTCCGGGAAAAAAAAAAAGAAAGAAAAACGAGTCCCGGCCCGGCCTCGCATTTTTCGAGCGACCCCGTGGGGGGTCCGAGGAAATATTAAAAACTTTCACAATTTTCATTTCCTCATTCGATAAATCAAGTTCCTCGGGAATTTCATTGCACTCGCATGCATAATACATTGTACGGAAAGTGGCTCGTACCCATATCACCCCCTGGATTCCTTCATGAAATTGTCCTCTCCTTTCCTCCCCCTTTTTGTTCCTCCCTTCCCGTTCCTTTTTTTATTAAACTGCCTCGTCTCATATCCCGGGTCCTCCACTGCTTTCTTATAATTAAGTCTCCGAGTTCAGTCGAGAACGCGAGCTCCCTCAAGGAAACAAGAGTTTGAGCAAACTTCTCGCACGGGCGTTGACTCTGCTCTCTCTTTCTCTCCACGGTGGAGGGGAATTTTTTCCATTGACCGCGATGATAGCCCGAATGATAGCGAAATAACACGCCGAGATGAGACACGGAGAGCGGGGGAGAAATTCAATTCCCCGTAAAAAGGAAAATATCAATTTAAATCCACCCTCCGAAGACTTCAGCCAGGACGACGCTGCAAGTGGTACATCCTGGCAGACGTTCGATCCCGAGTGCAATCGAATCGTGCAACAGGGAGCGAAGTGCTCGAGCATAATCGTTCCGAGTAACGAGGGCACTGAAAAGAGCCGATTACCTAGAGCAGGTGAAAATGGCTCGGAATTATGCCAATCGCGTCAAATTAAAGGGTGTCATTTGCACGTCGTAACGTGGCTTTACTTGAAGCTGCGAAGTATCCCCGGGGAGCGGAAGTAGTTTCCTGCGAGGGTGAAGAGCGTTCAACACTCCTTTGCGATTGCGAGAACGATTGCGAAATTATTTCCGAACCGACCGAGTGGATCGACGGTTCGTTTCGGAGACAAAGAATCGACGAGGGATTTTCGACAAGTGCTCGTCTTCGTATAAAGAGAGTGCAACAACGCAATTACCAGGCACTTTTAACTAGGAGGAAATCGCTATATCGCAAAATCCCTCCCACGCGACCACCCGTCAAGGGGTGAAATTTTTAATACCACGGAATAACCTGCCGGAATATCCGACGCGTCTCTTTGGCGGATCTTCCGAAGAGAGGGGGCGGAAAGAGGTGCGTGGATGCCCGTCACAAATGAAAATAGAGTCGGGTCTCGGAAGCGAAAAGTAGCGGATGTCTCCGATTAAGTGGGCTTTCCGAGATTCAGAGCAGCCGCCCCTTCGCCTCCCCCTCGTCATTTAATATTTCTTCTCGGCCGACTCTCGAAGCCGTGAATGGGGCGCGATTTCCGCGACCAGTCGAGCGAGAGGACGGTTAACTCGACGGAGACGCCATTGTCGAGAAAGCTGCCTCTTATCCCCTCGTCCCCGATTTATTTCCCGGACGTTGCGAGGACGCCCGACGTCGGCCGTCGATTTATTCCCCCGAATCGGCCCGCTCCATCGGGCTCGATTCCTACGAGTTATTTTTATATTTTCCGCCAATTCCCTCCCTTTCACCGGAAAATACCCCCCCGTTAATGCTGGCTTAAAATATCATTTAATTACAGCGCACATGCACGATGTTGGGCTTCCGGCTGGCGCGCATCGCTTTTTATCGATTCGCAGACTCGGTCGGCCCCCTGCGATACTTTCGCAAAACCTACCCGTTGTTGCGCCCTTGTTCCGGCATATTGTTCGGTTTGCCTGCGAAACGAGGCGCGTGCTTCGGCGCGCTTCCCTCTGGCAAATATTCGGAAATATTCGGGAATATTCGCAAATACGCGATCGAGCGGGTCGCGGCCGAGGAATTCGCGATTCGCGCCCCTCGCCGTTGATATCGCGTCTCCCCCTGAGGTCGTGGATGCACTCCGAGAGGCGCTTCGGCCATCTCCGGAGACCGTCCTCGAGGTATCGCGGCCTCTCCGCCATTAAGTAATTGAAATCGCCATCTACGGAGACGCAGGGGGGTAAACGCGGTCATCCCGAGACCGCCGGGGCTCTTTTCGGATAAACGAATCCGGTCCCGATAGTTGGCCTCCTTGGTTAGATCGGGCTTTCATCGAGTCGACCGACCTTACCTCGTCTCGACACCCCGAGATTGCGATCGCCACTCGGTCCAGACTCCAAGTGGAACTCGGAAAGAGATCTCGACCCTCTGGTTGGACCTTCCGCCCCGGGTGATCCCGAAATGAATTTCGCTACACGTCGCGTTAATCAAGGTTTGCGCACCGACACGTAATTCCCGATTTTTCCACGTAAAATACTTAAGGGAAGAATTTTACGTAAAATTCATGTTAAATACCTAGGAACTTCCCCGACAAAGATAGCGGTACCGTAGGTACGCGCGAGCACATTTCCTAATTTTTTTTTCATGGAACCCCATGACGACCGGCGATGCTGCGGGGTATTTTTGTTTCGTTACCGAAATGGCGCTCGAATCGATTCGATAGTTTCAATCGGCATCCTCTTAATGACCGGATAGGGAGGGCAAAGCGCTTGCTTCTCCGATTATCGATTCGCGGCGGGGGTCGAGCTTTTTGTTTGCGTGCCCGCGGGGAAAAACGAGGCTCGAAGTTACGCAGGGGGTTGTGTCAATTTCGAAGAGGAGTGGAGCCACCCCCGAGGGGAGGATCGTTCAATCGTCTCGGCCTGATTACGGGGGAATTAAGCTCTCTGCGAGATCGGCGAGAAAGCTTTGTGCACCCTCCCCCTTGGACCCCCTGGAGGGGTGGCCACGCGTCCCGGGAGTGCAACGGGGATGCAACGTGCATGCTACGCTCGCCCTCGGGACAATCGAGCAGAAACCTCGCCGCGTCGTAACGCGCCTCCATAAAGCGCGCAATTGCACCTACAAACTACCTCGGAGTTGCGTGGGAGACTCAATTATTGCCTCGGATAATGCGCGAGATGACCTTTACCTGGACGAGTTTGCTCTTTACCGCCTTTTCCGAGGGGGAGAACGTCGCCCGGGGTGCGAACTAGCGGAACGACCGGCCGCCCCGTTTGCGAGGGGTTGGACAGGATGCGTCGTTAAAAAGTGGCCCATTCCCTGCAAGTTTTAGGCGGCTTTGAGCGGCTTGTAATGCACTTAGGTGCAGGCACGGTGCACCGAGGGTTCCCGTCCTCGGAGGGGCGCGGGGGTGGGTAAGTGCAAACCGAGCTTCGCATCAGGAACCGCTGAGACACAATGGGCCGTTCCAGAAGTTGACGCCCGAAGATCATCACGACTCGTCTCCCGCGTTGATTCTTATTAAGGCGAAATAAAACCTCCCTCGAATCAGTGGATTCGAGGGAGACAGTTTTTAAGGGTGCCGGGCCGAACCGTCCGAAATTTTGACACACGACTCGCGAGCACTTTAGAATTATCCCGACACTTTCAAAATTTGGAGTTTCGGAGAAAAAATTGACTTGGGATAGGTCAGAACTAACATGGCGAGCTCATTTATTTCGATAAATGTGGAATTATGTGGATAAATGTGGAAAGCGGTGATATGAGAAACTTCGCCTTAATCCTCGTTGGATTTCACCCGATTCGGTTTCCAACCCCCAATCGAGGGTGCAACTTGTAGGACTCGAGGTAACGAGACCCCAAGTGTCGTGCCAGCCAATCGGGGGTGCATCTGCAACTCGTAGGTGCAACTTCGGGCATTAAAAGTCCAAACTGCTCGAGTGCAGGAACAAAATGCAGGGCGACCCTCTCGCGGACTTGGCGAACTCGTGCAAGTCGAGCTTCGCCAAGGGTGTCATCCTAGTTGCAGCGATCGGGTTCTCAAAGGGATGCACCCGGGCAAAAAATGCCGCGCGAGGGCCAACGCTAGGCAAACTCTTCTGATCGTACGGAGAGTAACGAGGAAACGAGTTACAAAGACCGAGCAAGATGCTCGTTACACCCGGCGTCCTCGGCGTCGAGACTTTGACGGGGTGTTCACCTCCCGTTCGAGAACGTCCTCCGCGAATTTTCACCCGGGTGGGGAAAAGTCGTACGGTTGGGAGATATTTCAGGGGTGCAAGAACCTCGGTAAAGAAAAACGCCCGCGGAAAATGCGAGGGATAAATACAAAGGGGGAAAACGTTAAGCAAATTCCTGGCGATTCGTCCTCTTAAAGGGTGGAGGGAGGGTCCTGGAAAAGCGATGGCACGCGGCTGGGGGGCGTTTTAAAATAAATTACAATGACGCGGAGCACCGACGTGGAGAAGATTAAAAGGGCTTAGATATAGCCAAAAATGAGGAGGGTCGTAATAAAGAGCGTCGCCGCGTGCGGGGAATCGCGTGTCGTAAAAAAAGATGCACGTCGGAAAAGGGCGCTTTCCCTGCCTCCGGCCTGGGATTTTCGCTCGCCATTTTCCCCCTGCTTATTACGTCGGCCATCCCGATCGGGGACGGGCTCGTTTAATTTAATATAACGTAACGCCCGCAATTTTCCCGGCAATAATTGTTAAATTCATTTCCCGGTGAGCACTTAATTCGAGTCTCCTTCGCGGTAATTCGCGCCGGAAATCGCGGCCGCGAACATTTTTCCCTCCCACGGGAGGAAAATTATCTCCAGGAGGGTTTGACTTTTCTCAGGACCTCGGACGTGCGCGGGTCGTTTGCCAGGACTCCGGAAGAGAATCCCTTGGAGGTCTTTTTCCTCCACTCGTAAGGACCGTCGAGGTTCCTCAAACACTCGAGATGAGGTCGTTAAGACCACCCTAGGCACTCCGATCGATGACGAGATCGTAAGTTACGGCCGCAAAACGAGCCGATTCCTTGGAAAGACCTCGCGAAGGGGTTTAAAAGGCGATGTTCCCACTCTTCACCCCCTGGCGAAGGAACAATGGGAAGATCGTCCAGGAGACTCCCGGGGAGGACTCTAAAGGAGCACCCTAAGTCTACGTAAACCTCGGGGCTTCCGCTGGGCATCTGCAATTCGCGCAAATTCAATACCCAGGATGGCGATTCGTTGCCCCGAAAGCCTGGTATTAAAATGTGCCCAGGTTGCAGATATCCGCAAATCCCCGCCAGTCGAAATCACCCTCTACGCCATTCCGTCGGCTGTTAAATCTTAATCATTTTCCTACTATATGGAAAAAAAAAAAATAGCCAATTGTGACCAAATTATTTGTTTCCGCGTAGATGGATAAAGCGACATCTGCGCTTTTCTCCCGTAGTTTCTGGCCTCGTGGCCTTAATCCGCGAGATGTCCCGAGTCTCTGTGCATCTTCCCTCCACCTTTGAGTCGCCCCCTTTGCGGCATCAAGAACCCGTAAATATCGATGCGCCTGCACTAGAAAGGACATCCGCGGCTTATGAAACTCTTATCGACTCTTTTACGGTGGACCATGATGACCGTGACAACCCCGATCTCTAAAGCCTCCCGATAAACTTAACGACGAGATTTAACCTCCTTTATGTTCCCAGGCTTCGGATGCTGTTAGCGACATCTGGAGATTGCCGTCTAGCTATAATGGACCCTTAAGATTTCTTGTCGTTTCCTTTTACGAGAAATTCAATCGGCGCGCGAGATGGGCCCTTCGGTTCCCGTGTCGCCTCGATTTATGGAGGACCCAATTTGCGGAAACCGTCGGTTTTCCCTCAAAGAAAACCGCCAAGTTTTCCTGGGACTCTTTCTAGCCCAGCCCACGAATCGCCAAAATTTACACTTTCCAATTCCGACCGCTGCGCTCGTTACCTTGATAAACATGCCCACTTAAATGTACATACAAAATTGTAATATATTCTTACATCTAATTCAGGTAAAAATTTCCATGGATTTTTATCGGCGTAGGGAAAGAAAATTAATCAAGCGTCGGTCTCGAAAGAGAATTTCATCCTGCAGAGTTCGAAAGATTCCCTCGACCCAGATCTCGAATTCGTTCGAGCCTCGCTTCGTTATAAATTCGCGATAAGAACGAGCACTCGTCCGGCTCAAAGAGAAATCGGAAAATCGGAAAATAGGATTCCAAGTTTCGGGTCAGAACCGAGAGTTCTTAACGGAGTCGCGCAGTTATAATTGGCGAGTAGAGGGCGAACCGAATCGCGCATATCGCACTCTAACTCATCGCCGACTCGTTTGTCGGCAAGTTTTCCTCCCCCGCGTTTTCCGCGGCGATTTATCGAGTGCCGAGTGGCCGCCGTAAAACCTTAGTCGCGGCGATCATACCGGCCCTAGTGCGGAGAAAAAAAAAACCGCAGTTTCGGCGAGATGAAAAATTCCCTCTGGAGAAAAAAAAAAAAGAATGGTCAGGAAGACCACAATTGGGGTAATCGTAATCATTTCGGGACAACCTGGGTAGACAATTGCAGGAACCAGCATAACGTGATAAGGGTTACTTCGCCATTTATTCAAAGTAACTATAAGGAACGAGTTGTTCCAACGTTGTGCATAATTCTGAATGTCCATTTATAAACTTCCGGTCGAAAAAAAAAAAATCTCCGCCTAATGTACTTTGTTCATTTACTAGGTTACTCCGGTTGCCATAACCCCCCGGGAAGGTTATCCCGATTGAGCTTTTCCTGACCATTCCTTTTTTGTCCGTGCTTCGGCGGCGCCCATCATCGAGTCGAGGCGTCCTTCGGTGCGAAATTCGAGCATCCGGTAACGAAGTCCCCTGGGAATTTTTGAAAAGCTTCCCACTCCTGTTTTTGACATGGTGGCGATTGGACCTTTTAAAGATTCATATCGAGAGCGGGGCTTTTCGAAGCTGTGCCATTCGGAATGGATACCGAAGGGTGATGGATGCGCGTCCCGGCCGTTGTCCAGACTCTCGGAAAAAGGACGATCGCGATCGATATAACTCCGGTTATATCGGCGATAAATCTTCGAGTCTAGCGTCCTCGTGGGAGTTTTTTTTTTTTTCGGAGCGGCTTCGCGTCCCGAGAGAGCTCTCGGGTCTCAAAGACGAAAGCTCGCCGCCGGGGAGAGGAAACTTTCCCGAGAGCTACGACAATCTGGCAAAAGGGTTTTAATTCAATTTTCCTACCACTGCGCCGGCTCGCGCGGAAGTATGTACACGACGCAATAAACCCCCGGGAAAGATTCGCTCCCGGCAAAATGGCCGAGTTGGTCAAAGTCGTCGACTTGACACACCCGACTGCCAAACGAATTATACACCCCTCGGAGACGCCGAGAACGTTTACGCGCTTCCAAGAAAGGCATTATTCTCATTACCCTCCGTTTGATGCTCGGTTTTCAGAATTCATGAGATTTAACGACAGACCAAGGAACCCTTCGGACCGATTTCCTCCACGTGCGTGATAGAAAATTGAATGAAAGCTTCATCCCTACCATGACCCTTTCGTTTTTCATATCAGAGACTTGAATAATTGTATATAGATGATATGAGCCTGATTTCGAGTATTAGAATCCGCAATTTCCTAAGGGAATACCGTCTCGGTTTGGTCGGGGAATCGCAGCATTTCGGGAATTCCGTCCGCAGGGGTAACGTCCAACGGCTTCGCGCACCTAGGGGGCGTAAATACGTAGAGCGGGTTAAATTATTTTCGCCATTGCCGGCCTTAACGTCCCCCGATGGACATTTCGCGCCCGCATCGACTGGGAGTTCCCTGGGGACTCCAGGGATGCAGCGTGCGAATCGGCCGACCCAATGCACGGCCGACGTCTATAATCCGCATCCCGGGTGCATCTACGGGTGCACCTAGCTCTGGATCCCTCGGCAAACGGTCTACGAAACGGCCCCAAACCCACCATTCGAAGATAAATAACCGCAACTCGTCCTTTCAAGTCGCCGAAGGACCCTTTTCTCCTCCTGCGACACGGAGCGACCCTGACCCTTTCAACGTTGGGGTAGGTCTGGCTTCGGATCCTTGCAGAAAATGAACGAAATAAAACCAAGGACTCAGCAGCGTGGGTGCACTCCGGCACAAAGTTAAGCAGATCGATAGTCCGTTATCAGGATGTATGCATTTCGCAGGGAAAAGTGGAGCCAGAACGGTGGTACCCTCCTGATACGCGCAAATCCTCTTAGTCCACGCCCAGCCGGTGGCGAGCTCATCCCGAAGAAATATGACGAAGATGTGGAGTGCCATTAGCGATTCCGGGCCCGCTTCGCCCATTTTTCAGGGGAGATTTCGGTAGCCCCCGGGACCACCGGGAATCGCGGTCCCGGTCCTCCGCTTCCAGGACGATACACATGACCGACGAGGGACCCCCTGCGAACTCCAGACTCCTTAACGAGGGTCCCTTGGCTCGAGTTTCTCCCTTTAGATTCTTCCCCCTTTTTTTTTTAAACGCAAGAAAAATAATGAACATACCCCCGTGCACGATACGCGGCTGGCTGGAGAAGCTGCATGGGTAAGTGTTCATCGAGGTCCCTTCGAAGCTGCAAGGATGTCTCGGTACACGCGGAAAAATAATCCCCGGATACCCGACAAGAAATTTCACTTCCTTCGACAAACGCGAATCCTTGACAATTGGTCTTCGAAAATGGAATTTCTGGTGGAAGCTATGCAATTCGGATACATTTAGGTTCGAAATAATTGCAAGGGTTCTTGCCGCTGGGAGGATTATTTTTACGGTAGGGGAAAAACGTTGTCGGCACGGCAGCCCTTTGCTAAAATGCAAATTTCTTTTTCTCCTGGTGCCTACCGAGGAAACGCGAAAAGTGCACGACTGATATTCAAGATGCCCCTGCATAGGGCGTTTATCGGGTATTCATGAAATACACAGTGGGCGGTTTTATTGCGTTTATAGGGCAGGTCAGGGGAATCCATCGGCCATCCATCACGGCCGTCGATGGCATCCAGGGCTCCTCGAGGCGGACGGGCCATCGAGAGGACATTAAACGCGCCGTTATTGCCGGCCCCGCAAATCCCAAAATGGCTACCGACCTGGGCGCCGGTAATCGCGAGAACCTCTTCCGGCCGATTCTTAGGGCCAATCCGGAGTTCCTTCATTCCATGCACGGAGACGCCCGGCTAATCGCATCTTCCAATCTTCAACTCTGTAACTCGATATCCGAGCGGGCTTTCCGCATCCCCGGCCGGTCCAGGCCGCGCCCCTGGTTAATGCCGGGAACGTCCGCCCCCTCCCGCCGAGGGCCCGGGATAGGGAATCCCGAAGGATGGATTTTTCTTTCAATTTCCGCGGGCGAGCTCGACCTCGCACGCCAAATGCGTTTTCGTGCAATTTACTCGCTATGGCACCGGTGCATCCCGGGGTGGGACGCGTTAAATTTTACCCCCCATATCCCGAGGAGAAATGATAACAGGGTCCTCATCGGGACCCCATTATCATATCTGCTCGTGTACCCCTTCGGGGGCCGAATCGTTTCGGGAAACGTGAGAACTCCCTTTGACTCTCCTCCGAATGGAATCTCCTCGCGGATCGATTCCCTCGTTCTATCTCTTTAATTAGAAAAATCCCCGGAGTCGATTGAATTTTTACTTTCGGGGGAGGAGCCGTTAGATGGATGAAGGCACCCCGAGGTCTCAGGGCGTCCTCTCATCGCTCCTGATCGGAGCGAGCCTGGGAACCTGTACAGCTGGGGCGTACAGATTACAAGACGCGCATAGTCAGCGGGAAGGAATCGAATCCCAAGAAAAACCCAATTTGAGGATTCCTTTTAACCCTTTTCAGCCGGTAGGAGTGCTCGCCGCCGCGGAGGGATGGGGATCGAAATAAACGACCCGCGGAATGAAGTCTAGAGTCTATCGAGCACGTCGATGCTTCGTCAATGCTAACCTGGCCGGGGAGCCTGGAATACGTTCAATGGGGCTTTCATGTCGTGCCGGTTGGATCCGAGTGAAACCTCGTCGCAGGGATGCATTCCCATGGAATCTTAAAGCGATGTCGCGCCCTAAGCAGGATGAAAGTTCGTTCCCCTCCACCCCCAGGGCGGATTCGGGATTTTCATTTCAACTACTGCACCGCCCCCGAACGAGACCAAACGTCTCGCTGTTATTACCGATAATCGCCTTAATAAAATCCCCCGTGGAATAACGCGCGTCGGAAAATACCACGCCGGTGGAATTTTTCAACCACATTTTCCATGATTACGCGGACGTTCATATTTAATAGGCCGACCGGTCGCGATATTACGTCTCGTTGCAGCCGTCATTCGTTCACGGGCTTCCGAATCACTCGGCGACATTGACACCCCCGGTGGAGTTAAATCCGCGCGACGCGCAAATCGAGAACCAATTACATGCCAATTAAACCCCGGCATTACCCGGGGGTGGGTCGGGCAAGTAATTCGAGGGCGAGTGCGCCTCCTCGCACACAATGCGATAATTGATTCAACGTTTACGATGCAATTTTTCCCCCGATCGGAGGCGCCAGAATGCCCGACGATATCGGCTCGGGACTACAAAATAAACCCTACGGGAACTAGTTAGCTAGACATGTTTGTATAAGAAAATCCCGGAGGTGGCGGATTAATCTCGAGGCGAAATGAGAAAGAAAGGGATGCTGCGTCCAGGACTTCCTCTCGTTAAGATGCAACGCGCGGAACTGTGGGTTACTCCAAGATGGAGCTCATGATTGAACATTTTTTTCCCTCAAGAATTTCACCAGTCTCGAGTAGAAGTGATAATTATCAATTCTGGGGTCGAGGGGTGATTTTTAACCCGGGCATGACAAAGCCCCTGCCCTAAGACGCGGTTTCAGACTTTGCAGACCGTGGGAGAATTTTTCGCAACGTTGCTACGTTAAAAGCTTCGAATGCACTTTTTCCCTTTTTACGTATAGACCCGGTTCCACCCCCTAGAATGCACTTTTTGCTCCTAGGTCGAAGTTTCAGACGTCCTTCCGAGATTTCGTCCGTTTTTCTACCCCTATTTCTGTTTTCCAGAGTAACTAGTAGATACAGAAGGAGGTATCTCGAGGTTTAATCTTCAGATGACCAAGTGAATAATTCCCGGAAAGATTCCTGATCTCGAATGATTAATCAAAGTTTCGAGGGTTAATTAAGAACGGCATTGCGGACTTTGCGACGAGTTCGGCCGGACCTTTTTCCACGTCCTTCGTTTTTCTCGTTCGTAAAACTCCTGTAGCGGCTGAAAGAGCGGTCATAAAAAGGAAAATGAATTTCCCCCAAGTTTCGAATTTCTTCCCGCGGTTCGTTGGGGAGGGGGTGATCGGGAAACGGGGCGGGGGAGTGTTTTTCCATACTCGGGGTCAGTTTTCATAGTTCGAGCAGCAGGAATGACGAAGCTGCGGGCATTTTTCCCGAGGGATTGATTTTCTGCCAAGATCCCTGATATCCCGGGGCATCGCAATAGCCAGGGTTGGGGTAAATAAAATACCCTAGACATCTTACGTAATTTTTTACAGTAAATTACTAGGTATTTTTCTTTTCAAATTTTATACGTGACGTAAATTACATGAATACGGGACTTTACGTTTCTGCAGTTCCTATTCCCGATACGCTTAAAATTCAAAATTATCCCCCTAGTTTTTTTCCCTTAAGTATTTTACGTAAAAAACCTCAAATTACGTGCCACTGCCCAATTTCTAGCAATGGTCGAGTTCGCGTTTGTCGAACGAACCGACTCGGGATATCGGGGAGTTTTCGAGCGATTCGCCAAGAAACGCGCGGCATCGAGGAGGAAAATTAGCGAAAGAAGTTGCATCGAGGACATAAATTTATTAGAACTTCCCGATGGGAGGGGCGCCATATTCTGGAAAGTTTGCCGGGGCCGACCCTCTCGCGGAAAGCCGTTTAATGCCGAAAACTCTAACGAGTTTCGCCCCGATGAATTCGGGAGAAACGAGGGGGTATTGAGTAAACGAGACGAGGGGCAGCCCGATGCCTTCAAGGAACTTAATTTAAAGTAAACACTCTCTCGCCAAACTGAATTTATTACTCGTACTTATCCGCTAAACGCGTCCCCCGGGGGAGTTTTTCGAAATAGCTCCGCCATATTTTTCCCTCGCAACTTCCTCCAAGACTTACTCCCCAGGATGCACGGGGCGGTAAATCGCCTCGCAATATTCCCGGAGAAATATGTCGATTAATAGGAAAATCGGTCTAATGGAAGGAGAAACAAGGCAAGTATCGAGTAAGCCGGCTCGCGATGCCCCCGTCTTAATTTAAAGTAAACACCTCCAAGGAACTGAATTTCTCCCTCCTGCTTATCCGAGGGGAGTTTTGAAAATTCGCGGGTAAATATTTCCGAGTTATCGACGATCACGAACCACTCGAGTAAATAATAAAAAAAAAAGCTCCTGTATCCAAAGTTACTTCGGGTCGAAAATACGGGGTGGAGGGATTTTTTCTCTATTTTCTCCAATTTTTCTCCCCCTTCGAGGAAAGTCGCTAGTTTCCCGGGATTGTGCATCTCCTCGGACGGACTTGAGATTCCCTCGGAATAGTTAAGCGTAACAGCTGGGAGAATGGCGATCCGAAAATGGGATCGTCTCCGGAAGGGAGAAGTCGACTTCACACTTTTCAATCCCCCGGTTCACCCTTCGGCCGCCATCTTGTTTCCTCTTCCTCCCGCCAAGAGCGAAATCCAATGCTCGGTTCAGTTACCGTATTGTCTGGAACCACTCCTCCTCGGAATAATTGCGTTAAGTCACTTTGTCACTTTTGTTCGCGGTGCTTTTGTTCCGGGAATCGACGTTCCAACTTGTCGCCGGCCGTGATATTTAATCCTCTCCCCGGAAGGGAGATTTTTTACCCCCGGGGGATAGAAAGGGAGCAAGTTGGCGCGATTCGATTGACAATTGAAATAAGTTGGAATCCCCGTCGAGAGTGCGGGTTACTTAATCGGGATAGTTTTCATTTTCTGGGAAGATGAAGACGAGCAGGAGGATTCCTCGATTCCTGGCAATCAACTTGCCCGACCCAGGGAATTTTAATTCCCCGTCGTCTCCCTGACCTCCTAGGGGATGCTTTATGGTATCCGGCGGTTTTTCGAATCGGAAGGGCTCCATCGATCGGACGTCGTACAATTAGCAAGTCAAAACCCAGAGGAATCGTAAATGTATGCCGTCGTACAGCCAAGTTTGGTATCAGCCTTCAAAAAGGGGTTAACTTACCCCCCCGCGTCCCCCGTCGAGCAAACTTCCAAGGAATCGAACATCCCTTCGACGAGACTTCCGAGTAAACGAGGCGATGCAAAATTCAGCGTCCACGGATCTCGAAGGAATTTCCACCCCGCGATATTTTCTCTCGTGAATTTGCATACCGAACAATGAATCCCAAAAAATCCGCACAACGTGAAATCCACCCTGCCAGCTGGATATAACCAGAAAACTCGAGTCGGCAACCCTATGTCGAAGCATCCCTCGCACGATCCTTCAGAATTTACACCCCGGCGCGTGCGTTCGACATTTCCGAGGGTCTCCTTCAATTTTTATTGATCCCAAGTACGCGAGACATCTCGAAGGGATAATCGATTCTTCGCCGTAGGACAGGTTGAACTTTGAAAAACGACATTTAGCCCTGGGGATAGGTAGGTGCGACCTTGCTCCCCGAAAAAATAGGGCAGGCCGAGCAAACGTACTTATTAAATATTACCAATTTTTTGCTGAAAATAGCCGAGTAACCCTGCCAATACCTCACCTGCAAACCTACGAACTTCTTTTTTTTTCATAATTAAAATGGAGCAGTCCCGATCGCCCGTATATAAAATTAATAAAATATTATTTTTATCTAAATTTTAAGCCGCCCCTGTTAAAAGTTGCCAATTTCGCTTGGTTAAAATCGATCGTTCGAAACGTCTTGTTTTCTCAGGGCAGTCTCCAAAAATAAGAGGGCCAGTTCGACGATGGTTTAAAGAAGCCAGTTTACAAAAAAGAAAAAAAAGAAGGGACATTTTCTTTCTTTCCTACGTGGCAGTCCTCGTTAATGGACACCCACGTCGGGTTTATTCTTGCCTGCTTCTTTGGTGCGGTATTCCTCAAAATCTCGGCAACGAGCGGCTTTCCAATTACGAGTCCTCTCGTCGAAGGAGAGTCGGGCGCAGCTTCGGCGTGGATTACATCGGCGATCCTCGTTTCTGAATAAGGAGGCTCTCATTAATGTCCAAGAGAGCTCGCAGGATTTGAGTGACGGCTGAAAGCCTCTCGTACCGGTACGGCCATCGTACCGTACCAGATATTTCCTCGGTACAATCGATTCGCGGAAACCAACTGGTAAATTTCCCTCGAGGGACATTTCTTCCAGCGACTCCCCGGTCGACAAAAATTCTGAATTAACTAATTCGTCAATTAATCCCGAGAAAAAGAGACATAAAGAGAAAACCCGAAGAATTCGGAGAATTTCGCTACGGAGGGTTTAATTCCCCACTTGTTGGTCGCCCCGAAGAGCCGGGGAAAAATTTATCAGGCCATCCTCTTTTTCTCACTAGACGAAAACCAGTCCGGAGTGGAGTCGCAATGAAAAACGTCATCCCGCGATTTGCCGCTAATTGGCCCCGTAAATACCCATCGAGGACTCCTCCAGTGGAGAATACATTTTTCTAAGCACGTACCGGGGGATTCGAGATTACGCCAGTAAATTACCAAATGCGATTTCGTTAAAGGGTAGTCGTGCATCGGGGCGCACTCCCCTCTCTCTCCCTCGCCCTTTCGCCCTCGCCAAACAAAGGGCGTGTATTCGTTTTTCCCGGCGCTCGCGGGAAATCGGATTTCGCGGGACTCGCGAAAAGAAAACGCTCGGCTCATCCCCCGGCAAGGACTGGGACGGGGAGAGAGGAAAAAAGAATCGGCGACAAAGTGAGGAGAGAAAGCTGGAATAAAAATCCCCGGCCAGATTCTCGTGTCCCTGCAGGCTCGGTCAGGTGCAATGCAAAGAGACTCATATTTCCCGACGACGCTCGTATAAGTCACTTACTTCGTCCCTGGTTGATAAAACATGCATACGCGGGAATCCCGAGGAGCAGGATTCTCGTACTTTTCCCTGGACGAGGGAAAAACTGCGGTCTAGCTTCTTCTTCCTCCTCTTTCTCCGAGACCCACGTTTGCCTTCATCGGAGTCGATCCCTTCTTACGTTCATTCGCGGTCGACGTATCGACGAGACGTCAGAGGGGAGGATTAAAAAAAATTATTGGAAATAAGAAACGAATAGGAGAGGGAGCGGAGCACCTTCAATACTTAACAAGCCAGGGCAGGGAAGTCGTTTCGAGAGACAGGGTGATCTATGCAGCTGCCAGGAGCCTCTGCAAGAGGTATTCCCAAAAGAGATGCCGACTAAGTCACGAGCCAAGGGCCATTACCGCCATCTCCTGCACATAAGTTGTGCCTTAAGTCTAATGTCGCTACACCCTCCACCCTCCGTCGGCGATGTCCCTCCTTAGGGGAGAGAGCACTTCCCGGGGACATACGTGCGAAAACGTCTCCTTCGGGCCGGAAAAACACTCGGAGGAGCAAAACGGGCGGCGAAACCGCTTCCTCGGTCGCCCCTAAATTTGACGCGAGAAACGGCTCCTCGCCGGAAGATAGGCGGACGCGGAAATCGGATTAACCAGTTTTGCCGGATATTCCCCGGGAAAAGGTTGTTTTCAGAAGCCGACAATAGCGGGGTAGCGGGGGACGCCCACCCCCCAGGGGAAATCGTAAACGTCAATTCGCCGATGGCCGTCCGCCTCCCCCTCGTTGCGGCCGGCCAATAAAATCCTAACGTCTCGGGTTTACTTCCCGAGAGATATTTAATTTCCACGATGTACCGTTTCCTCGAGCGAGCTATAGGCCCGCCGTGAGGCGTCCCGGATTACGGCTCCGTAAAAACCGACGCCGGGAGACGTCCGCCGATCGAACGTGCCTACTCCCCGATCTCCCCGAGGACTCCCACGCCACAAATGATTAATTCCCCCTGCAATTAAAAATTCGTATTCTTGTAAAAAAAAATTCTAGCTTCCCATTAAGGTGAAGCGAAACCCCCCTAAATAGTTGTACAATTATCCCGACACTTGCGTTTCTCGCATCAGAGCCTCAAAAAATGTGTCTTACTCGAATCGGCTGATTTTGAGGGGGGTTTCACTTCGGCTTAATCTTCACGAAGTGAGGCAATAAGTGTCCCTAGACCGAGGAATATCCCTAGCGATGGGCGAACGGATGGCCAAACGGCGAAATAACGTCGCCGGAGAGCCCGGTAAGAGAATTCCCGTTCGATGTCCGCCTTAAATTAGAAGTTACTTCCCGCAGTTTTAATTAAAGAACTTCGCCCTGTCCCTGCTTCGGTTCGCCCCTTCCTCGATTTTTTTACTTTTTTCTTTTTTCTCGCGGCTTTAATGCACGTGATGTGTCTCGGCTCGCCAGATTCCGTGGAGCGGAGAGAATAAAAATTCGACACGGCACGGGTGGACGAGATCGCCGGGAGGTCGACACGGTGGGGAATTTCAAGCACGCATTGTCGTTGGTTAATCGGTGTCATTCGGGTGGTATACGGCCGCAGTCTAGCCGGGAGTCGAATTCAACCGGAAGTTGCGGATCACCGTTTCACGAGCGAACGAGCACCTTCGAGTACACGAGTAGTGAGTTCCGAGTCTGACTCGACTCGGAACTCACTACTCACTGCCAAGAGGGAGCGCCTCGATGACAATGCCTCGCTCTATCATTGTGTCAGTCCCGCGACGGATGCCCGCCGCCTCAATTAATCTCCGCGAAATATCCGTAAGTGAATTCCGAAAGAGTCGCCCCGACTTGGGAGGAAGGTACCTCAGGGTAATATATGAATAATGTGAGGAACAAGGCCCACGCTTATTTTTCCATGAGGTAATTTAGGGTAATAAGACCCGTGTAGGTAACAAAGCCCAACAGCACCATAACAAAATGTTTGATACTACGTCTTCGTTCAGAATTGTATTTTATTTTTATACTCTATGAGGGAAATAAACATTGTTCGCGTATGTCCCCTTATCAAGATATGTAATATTTTAGCTTTTACAGGGCTTATAAGTTATGGCTTATTATCCTAAGGTACCTTGAGGGGAAACGGGGGAGACGGAAAACGCGGAAAGAAAGGGTCAGCCATGCTGCCGACTCGATGGGCAGGAGGAAGGGGGCACCGATAATGCCCCGGATTACGGATGCGAGATACCGCTCGTAATTTCGGGGGAAATTTGACTGACCGTTCGTTAGGGGATTTTTGGGGCCAGGAACCGTAAAACGCAACGCGGGACGAGGCGTTTTACGACCCCTTTCCCCGCGGGGTCCGTGTCTGACATGGCTCGGGCTTTACTACCGACCAGGAGGTATCTTGCCGTATTGAATTTCGCCGGATCCGATTGCACAGTTCTTGCGCGAGGCCGCCGCACCGGGCATGACGCGGCGCAATAGTTGCGGACATTCCGCAACCGGAACTAGGATTTGGAGTTCGCCGAGCGGCGCGTTACAGCCGTGCCGTGGATTTTGTTTTGGCCGGTGGCTAGCCGAACCTCGGGGATGCCGACGCCCGCTAAAACTTTCGCGAACTATACACCCCCAGGAAGTACCGAGCCACGTAATGCCGAGTTCACACCGAGGGAAGGCTCGACCTCGAAGCAGAGAATAATTAATGGCCCGATCGGAGAATCGAGGCTCGCATAATCGACCGATTAATCCCCGACCCTGCCCTCCCGTCTGGAAAAGAAATAAGTGTCCGACCGGAGGGGAGCGGACGTCTAAGAGGGATCCAACCTCGAGGATATTCCCAACGACTTCCCAGTCTCCGAAGGCTGGGAACCTAATAAAATGTTAAGAGGCCGAAAGAGAGCTTTGAAAAGCTTAAATAAGTCCGCGAGCGCCGAAGAAAGGGGTCCGAGAACTTAATTGACTCGGGGCAGTATATCCGTGCCTCCCGAATTTTATTAATATTAGGCCAAGGGATCAGCCAGGAAGAGGCTCGGCGAGATTGCTCGACTTTCGATCTCCCTACCTCTCCTTTTCTCGATTGTACTTTTTTTTATCACGAGGACGCGATTCCCGCTGTCCTCCCTGACGTCGAACGCCTCGACGGTCGAATAACTCGGGGCGCCGTAATTAAAGTTAAAATTGAATTAAATCCCTTCCCTTCGTTTGGGGGACTTGAAACTCCAATTACGCGGCAGGTAATGATTCGCGGAAATATGCAGCCCCGTCTGTGGGAGGCTCTAGGTGCAGAATGTGCATCGTCGGGTGCACTTCGCAGGGGGCGGACCGTAAACTCCCGGATGGGACGCGCATACGTAACCCCCTTCGGGGGTCAGCCGGGAAGATTTCAGACGTATCTCTTATTCGGCACCGCGGGCACAGTCCCTCGCTTTACATTTATACGAGTTTTTATCTCCCCGCTCCGAGAGAAATACGGCGCGACTTATTGGAGAGGGTATAAATATGCGTCAAGGGGTGCGCCGCTTCTCCGGCCTTTACGATACGTTGATCGCGAATTGATCGCGTCTCAAATGTCGGCCGTGCCGACTCCCTTGACAATTTTGCCAGCGACGGGAACCCGGTTATGCGCCTCGCGACTCGAAATCCTCCGTACTTTGCGCCGCCCTCGAAACAGCTCGAATGTAGGTTGCGAGAGCGGGCGTCGCGGCTTTGCATGCATGAGATTTCCAACCGGCAGAAACTGAGTCAAATTCCGGGACATTAAATTACGAATCGTTCAAACTTCCGAACAGCGCTCTAAGTCGAGAACTCCGCAAGGGGCGAGAATGACGAAAAAGCTGGCCAACCCTTAAAAAATTGAATCTGTATTTTGGAACTCGGGATATCGATCGTCGGATTGGGTAGGAGGGGTAATTCGGACAATTATTGCCGAAACGACGGAAGCCTAATTCTTACGTACGGTTCCATTTAAAAAAAAATTTTTTCCACCGAATAATTTAAGGTAAAATTGATGAAACATAATATTAGAATGCAACAATTTCACATTCCAGGCGGGCAAATAGATTTGATCAATTTTTTTTTGTACGCAGCGAGGGCAGCGAGTGGAAAAAATCGACGATGCGCGGCACATCATCCGACGTTTCTTTTTCGAGGGTGTTTCCCGTGTGGAAGCTGCTTAAGTTGCCGTATACCACCCCGGAATAGACGAGGTGACGGGAACGAATGCGGCCCCAGGTTTTTCGACCAGGCCATCTAGCACACCTTTTTTCCGCCAAGCCTTGTACAGGGCGCAACCCTGTAGCGATGCCCACCCCCGCCGCCCCTTTTAGAGAGCAGAGGGAACCGCAAGGTGAGCTAAACGACCGGTCTGGCCAGCACCCCGCTATTGACAAATTTCCACTCCGTGCACCCTCGCAATCAGCAAATGCACTTTCTTAAATGAAACCGCACTTGCATTTTTTAAAACCCCCGCCGGCCGTCGCGCATTCGGGACAACGGGGTGGAATACTTTAACACCTCGCTAACGGGAGGTCTCGCGTCAAGGAGCGGAAACTCGAAAAGGAAGGAAAAAAAATTAACGCGACCTCTGGGCGCTATCTCGGAAATACACGGAATTAGGGAAACCGATAACGGGGGGCGTCGCGACGCTCCTTTCCTCCTAGGCCTACGGGGCCCACCCTCGCGCAGTCACCCTTAAACGAGACGAGCCGCGGATTGTTAAAGTCTTCCGCTATCCGTGTCAAGACGCCGGCAGCCCCTACGAACTCCCCGGCCTCTTTATCCGAGGATATTTACCCAGTCGGAAGATAAACGCGCCGACTGCGAGGGTCCCCTCGCGATAAATGTGCATGCACGTAAGGGGCGCGAAAACGTGGGCGGGACAAGGTCGGGACCCGGCTTGCGGAAAATATCCGCAAGCGGACCCTCTCGCGAACCCGTTGCAAGTATCCTGGGACACGATTCTAAACTTCGTACGATGCAATTTCGCATGCGAAATTGACAGTTTCGTATACGACTTTTACACGGTAACCAACGACGGGATTTCGCAACGGTGCGAATCTATTCCCACGGGAAAAAAAATCCAGAGTCGTATCCCTGACCCTCCAATTTATTCGCTCCACTCCGGGGGCAGGATTTTCAGGTACGACGTTCAGTACGATGCACCTTGTATGTAACGCAAATACGTCGGGTCTTGCTTTGGCACCAAGTACCCCGAGCCAAGGGCGCAACCTCCGACCTCGTAACAAGTCGCGGGTCGCGGTTTATGCGGCGACCCGCCCTTTACGATCTTGCTCCACCGGAGACGCTTTCTCTCGCCTGTTGATATTCCCCACGGAGCCTCTTCTTCGTTAGGTAAACACGATTAGCAATATTTATTCAATTTTCGAGTTTGCCGAACTTGCCTCCGCCAAAGGGGATGTGCGTTATGACCAATCGCGTTACGAGACTCGGGTCAGGGTTTACGGGGGTTGATGGGGTTAAGGGGGATGGGCGCCCTTTACGATCTTGTACCACTGGGGCGACATATCCGGGGCTTTGCAAGCTCCCTTCCCCGTAGTTTCGCGTTTACGGCCTTATTTCGCTTTCGATTCTCTGCTTTACATCGATTCCCCGATTCTTCTCCGAAGGTACGACGCGAGGTCTCGAATCTCCTCGGTGATATTTACAAATTACATGGGACTTGTAGTGCTCTTTTACGTCAAAGAAAAAAAAAAAAAATCCGTCAGATCGTTTGTAGGGACGAAGGTAAGCTGATGAATGCCCCTTCCGCGTTTGGTGGGATTTTCGTGTTTTAGGGGTGGTTAAGACAATCTCACGGCCCCCGCTTTGTTGTCGGCGAACATTTATTATCGCCTTTGTCTCTCTCTACGAGCCCTCTCGACAGTCCTAAAATATCGGCTTTACGTTTTCTTAAGGGGATCCAAACGTTCCCAGGGATCGGTGTCGGAGGGTGGGTACCCAGTAATTGGCAATTAATTCCTCAAAGTACCCTTCGAGATTTCCGGATGAGCCCTCGATCGCGCGCTGATAAGTCTTACGTGCAAACGGGTATGTACCGATACGCGTAAGAGATTGATCAAACGGGGATGAATTAATAAGTGTGCCAAAGGAAGCCGGCCTCGAGGATCGGCTTGGCGGATTTCCGCGATTCCATGCAATTTTCGGTTCGGTTATTCCCGCGGCGGAGCGATTTTTCTAACGTTCGTCCTTCCCGCTTTGTGCCCGGACGGAAAACGCTTCAAAGTCCCCGGAGAAATATCGGAGCACGCCATTGCCGGGGCTTTTACTGATTTTTACAGGGAGCACTCGAGTACATGCCGCCACTCGCGCATGTACTCTTGCTCGCAAATACTCTCCAATACGGGTCGCCCGGTATTCCTTCTTGCAGGAGAAAGAAAAAAACAAAAAGGGTAAACATGCCTGAATACGGCCCGCCTTGTATTTTCGCGCACACGTGGCGTTTTACAGAAGGCGGACACAAAGCAAGTCGAACGGGAGTTTTGCAAATTATTTATGCGCCGCCCGCGAGGGCGACTTCAAATCGCTTTGATATTCGAATGGGGGTTAAAAAATATGAAAAAAAAATCGTCCCCCTCCTCCGTTAAATCCCGGGGATGACGGGAGCAAGGTCGCTACCTCACGAAGTCGAAAAAAAAAAAATCCACCGAGCGTCGATCAATTTATTATCCTGTATACATCCTCGCGAGAGAGAGTCGATTTTCGGCGCGCATCGCTGAATAATCCACTCTTAACGTCTGCATAAATTCATCCCCCAAATTCGACCCTGGTTTTGCGACCCTGCCCTCCAGCCGCAACCCGCGAAACGGAAGTGAATTTTCTCGATGTCGAGATATTATGTCAACATCGCCGATTAAACGTTGAATATAACGCCGACGAGTCCTGTGGTCCGCCGCGTCCTATCCCGGAAGGGTTGAGCCAATTTCCGGTATTTTCCAACGCAACGCTGACGGGCGCGTGATCCTTCCGTCGCTGTCTGGAATTGCCAAACTGGAGAAAAATATAGCGTCGCCACCGGCGAAGGATTAAGCCAATTTCCGTCATTCCCCGGGAAACGTGACTCGTTATAGGCATCAGAAATTTCTACGCGTCGGGGCTCGCCATAGTCAAACCGGGACGGCAAAAGGAAGCTTCGAACGTGCGATTAAATCCGCCTGTAAATAATATCCCCCCCCTTCCCCAGGTCGCGAAAAACTTGGGCAATCGCGGGAGAGGATCCCGGGAAATTACTCCGAAGTTTTATGAACTTCTCCGGCGGGTACCGATAGCTCAACTGCATCGGAAATAAAGGTTACAAACTTGGTGGGGATATCGATGGCGCGTCCTTCGGAGAAATTCCCTGTTATTAATTCTAAACAAAGTTCCCCTCGCTTATTGCACCCCTAGTCGAAGTTCGGTATCAAGCAGCTAACCATTACCGTGGGATATATTAAAGTGAAGTGCAGCTCCCACTTGCAGAGGTGCATCTCCGGCCGACATTCCCGACTGCACTCGGATTCGCCTGCACTCGGTACCGGGCCCTTCGTAAATTTCATATGTAATTGTTTGCGGAATCTCGGGCTCGAACATGCCTTAGCGATTTTACAGGGCTTCTCCAGGGCTCCAGCTAACCCCCGGGTGGGTTACCGTGCAGGCATTACGGCTGCATTGTTAATAAATTTCAATACTGTTAGCTCTTACGGGAGCACCTTCCGTCAGCGTAAGCAAAACGCCTTCCGGCACCCCTCTAGCCGAGTGCACTCCTTTCCAGGAGAGAAGGCAACGTACCCTGGAACCCATCCGAGGCTCCTCTCCGTTCCTCCCCGTCCAATTAAGCTCCCCGGAGGACGCGTGCTCGTAAATTCCCCCCGCCCTTCCGTTATAAATAAATTTTACGATGCAATCTCGAAATAATTCCCCCGGCCGCCCCGGTGTCACCTGGCCGAGAAGTTTTCCCCGTTTTTGCGGATCCTTTCCGAGCCCTCCAGGATCTCGAGCAGCGGACGAGGTCGCCGAGGAAGTCGCCCCATCGGTGACCCCGTTGGAACCAAAATCAGGGTTACGGCGGGACGCGAGGTTACATTGTTAACACGGGGCCCCATAAATCGTAGCGCGTCCCCCCAGCGGTGGACCAGAGCGAATCAGGCTTATGAAGGTTTGATCGTAAACGCCTCGATCCCCGTTTAACGGTCGTTATCCCGAGGGCTATTTATCATCCACGCCATCCATACGCACCGTCGATGGAGCCTCGCTTTTGGAGAGGTTACGACGATTATCCGACCGGGATACGTTTTACGCGCGGCACTAAGAGGGACCTTACCCTCTTTGCGACAAAATAGGAAAAGGTAGTTAAAGTCACCAACGAAGTTTGGTGCTATATTAGCAGGATTACTCGGCTGTATTCGGACAGATAATTGGATATATTGGACTAGTAGGTTTTCTCAGTCAGCGAGATCCCCTGCGACTAGCGACGAGTATTTCCAGCGATCGGGTCGGCGCTAACCGTTCGAATTTCCCGAAGCACGAGGCGGGCCGATTAATATTCAAGCGCGCAGTTATTATGATTTCCATTTAGCCGCCGGCTTCCCCGGTAATCATTGTGATTCGAGTAGGTCGCAAATGCGCATCGGGCGCGTAATATCCGGTCGGCCGGAGCAAAGGAGCCGAGGGGTGGCGTGCTCGGAATAAATTGAAAGCCCACCCTCTTACACCGAGACGCAGTCGTTACGCGCGGTGCCATCATTGCCGGCATCGGGACCGAGTGACCGAGCCAAGGAAAGGGAGTAATACCCCGGAACGAATCCACCCACGTCCCTGTCAAAAGGGATGATCGATTCGAGCCAGCCCTGCGAGTGGGAGCCGAAAATCGAGGGGCGTCTGCAGCCTCCCGGTCCAGACCAGGGATGATTTTCTCGAGATCGGGTCCGATCAAGAGGCCTCGAGCGCTGCAGAATCCGGCCGCTCGTAAACCGTTTCACGAGGCATTAGCCGCTCGAAACGAGCCACCTCGATATTTCCCGCGAAAGCTTTGTCCGTCCGAGGACAATGCGGAATGATATCCTGCCTACTTTCGGGATCGCCGTTCCGGAGTTTCCCGGCAAAGTAAACAGGATCGGCCGAGCCTTTGCGGATTGTAGGTGCACGCACGCGGCGCTGAAAAGCCGCGCCCTGAATGGGACTGACCCCAATTGGGGGGTTGTAACGCTTTCCCTGCGATTCCCCGGCTCCTCTTTTTTCTCTTCCGAATTTCCCGAAACCGAATTTCACTCTTTCATCCCGCTAACGGAATCCCTCTTTTGTGCCCGCCCGATTTAACGGACTCGGCCGCTCTCCTGCCCGCGCCTCCACCCTCGACGTCTGACTAGGGGTGGATTCTCCCGTCCTCCAGGGTGGTCGAGGGTGACAGGTTGCGAGAATTCCAGCAAGATCGGGATATTATCTCGGCCAATTTCCGGTGTCCGAGTCTCGCCGCCTGTTCATCCCGGGGTAACGATTATTCGCGGGAACCGCCATCGTGGCGGAAGTCCAACAGCTTTTCCACTAATTCCGCTCGGTATGCACGGCGGGTGCGGATTCTGCAACCCCTTCGTGCCTGGTGTACCGGATCCGCGGCAGGATCAACCTTTCCTTTCGAGGCGACCAGGGATTTTAAGGTGATACGAAAGGGTCGCTCTATATACATAAGGCGGAAAAGGTATTTATAAAACTTGCCTCCAAAATGGGTGTAGCGAATAATTTGAAACATTAACACGTGATTATGGAGGCCTTACGGAAGAACGAAATAGCTTGTGAAATTTAAATTTTCGAAAAAAAAAAAAATATTTTTTTTATTGGTCCATGATAGAACCAAGGACAGGTATTTCTTTTGAGATATGAAATTTTACGAGCAGCCTCCATAATCGTGTGTCGAGGTTTCAAGTGATTCGGTGCACCCAGCTTGGAGAACTGTTTTATCAATATTTTTACGTTTTGATGTACATAGAATGACTCCTTCATATCACCTTAATGTCTCCTGGAAATGTACGTCCTACATGCCACTGTGCCTTAAATCTAACCGGCGACTTCGGCTCGCCGTTTGCCGCTCGATGGGTCGAGCTCCAGGAAGCACCTTCGATCGGTTTCGGGGAGCCGTCTAGCTGCAAACTTTCCTCGAGTTTGCGTACGCGAGTCATCTCACGGATCGACTGAAAGCGATTAAACGTAAACCAGCGGAGCGAAGTCGATGGGGATAACTCCTGGAGCTGTGCCCTCGAAAGAGCCGAGTTAACTCTTCGAAATTTCCTCCCGATATGTATTCCCGATACGCGACATTTTTCTTGAAACGTTTAATCCCCGAACCGCGCAATAAATCTCGCCGATCCTCCCGGAGTTTATATCGAGAAATATTGCCGTGAAATTCCGGGGGAGGAGAAAAAAAAAAAATCCGCTCGTAAGAAATTTGCGGAATGCCACTTGCGACGACGAGGATTTTTCCTTCCTTTTCTTTTTTCAGATTTTTTTCGACCAGATGGAATATTCATACGTTTCTGATACTCACTTATCCAGCGGCACGGAGGGGCCTAAAGTTAATTAAATTACGAGCGAGGCGGAGACTCTTATCCGGAATGAGAGTTCCTCGAGGAATAACAGCCCCATTGCTCGCTAACTCGCCCCAATTTCTCGGCCGCGGTAAAAAGTGACGAGGGCCAAGATAGCCGTTTTCTTTGGAACTATTCCTATAGTTGATGGATAGCAAGCGAGGGCAATGAATAATCTCCGGGAGAAGTGCCTCCTGGTGAAGGGGGTCTTGAACTACTTTGGAAGTCAAGGAGACCGGCTTCTTCGGGGTCTCGAAATCGAGACTCGGGATGTGGCCCTCCACCATCGATCGCGAACCAGCGATTCCTTCGAACTTTTTACAAAATAATTTCCGAGGAGACCGTCAATACGCACCGCGGCTAGATTCCACATTGACAAGTCATTTTAAATACGAAATTTGTTCGCGCGAATATACACAAATAATAGTTTATTTTCCGATATCGCTGCAATATACTCCCAACAAAAGCGATTGCATCGAGGTGCCTTTATTTTTACCCGCGGAAGGTTCGCCCAAGATTTTCAGGAAACAAGGTAAAACGGGGCTCCCCCTTTTCCTTGAAGAAGCAAGGGAGCTATCTAACGACCCACTCCGGTTGTTCGTCAGGTATCCATAATGCATTAGGTGCCACCTGTATCACACCTGAGGCTGAGCAATGAAAATAAACAATACACCCAACGACGTGGGAGATAAAGTCACGTGTCCTCGCCCAAAGTGTCCCGGGTCCTTTCTCCCAATTTTTATCCTCGGGCCAGAAATTCTTACACCTCGCTCCAATTATTATCGATCGATTAAATTTTCCCCCGTCGTTCGGGACTTTTCGTCGATTCCTTAATTCGTTTCCCGAAGTTACCCCAAAAACCGAGCTAAATGGCACCGAACGGCGGGCTTTTGAAGCGCGGTCCTTCCCAGGTGGTAAAACGCTAAAGAAATTCCGGCTCATGAATGGCCGCGCGAATTTTAACGGCGGAACGGGAAGCACCTGAAATCAAAGGACGAATTACCAGAGTTTTCACACTCCCCGCGGTAAGCTGCCGTTCTTTCACTATTCAGTCGGATTTACGAGCTACTAGAAGGGTTTTATAGCGGGCGTGAGTTACAACTCGAATACGCGCCGCGTTTCTCATTGGACGCGGAATCATAAAGCCTCACCACCGGATGCTTTCTGACGAGCAGTTTGACGCCTCTGCCCGACTCTTTGGATGGCCACCTCCTCGAATGTGTATCCCTCCATATCCCGGTATATCGTCCCACACAGAGGGGCTCGGATGCAAACGACGTCGGCGTCGGCGTCGGGGGGTTCATTCTTCCCGTCCGCGCGTGCGTTCTTCCCTCGAATCGAGGATTACGCATCAACTACTCGGCAGACCCTCACGACGGATTCACTTCGGTAATTCCCTCTTCGCTCCTCTCCCTTCGACCTTTGTCGAGTATCTCGACGAGCAACAAAAAAAAAGAAATTGAAAACGATAAAAAAAAAACTAGGCGACACAACAACCCCGACCGTTCCCCACAAGTGTGCAACAACCGCGACGAGGGTGGAAAATTATGGCCTCCCCGAGAAGCGTCGAAACGTCCCCTTTACGATTTTTAGGGGGTGCTCGGGATACCCCAGAGTGAGACCGGAGATCCATGAAATTTTTCCTGAAACACTTTCGACGTCCCTGCAGTGTTAAAAATGAAAATATTGAAATTCTATACAATTTCTCTTGGAAGTTGAGAGATGAGATTTATCCATTTTATCACGATCTTAGGTACCAAGGGTGTATGCATTTTATGAATACTTTTAATAGGGGGTATTTCCGCGGATCTCGGTCGGCTAGGGTACGCGACGCCGGGATCGAACAATTTCCAATTAAGGAGGGATGCATTCGGGCCGCGCCGTAAACGGACGCGTCGAAGGAATCGCCGATAAATTCCGCGTCCAATCCATTTCGCGCAAGTACTGATTGCGAGCTGCTGCTGTTGAAAAAAAGAAAAAAAAAAAAGGAAGGGAACAAATAAACGCATGCGCGGCTATAAAGATCGTGGCGACCACGCGTTATCGCGAAACTTTCCTGCGACAGTTGTTTGAATAAAACAAAATTCGGAAGTCCCATAAACCTCCCCCTGGGCGCACCCCCTGACGTAAACAGCGACTGTAAGCGTCCAAATCCGGAGCCCTGGTCGGAGCAATTCCGATCCATGTGCACGTAAAACCGAAAACGTGATAACGAGATGCGTCCATGTTGGGGGTGGTCCCCATCGCGCCCTCAAGGGGTGATTTTCTCTTCGCCCCCCTTAAAAGATTACCCGACACCGAGACCATCGGGGCCCCCAAAAGTGGGCGAAACCTCTTGAAGGTATTTTTTCCTCCCTGATCGGCGTCTAAAAAATGGGGATCCACAATCGGGGGTGGAAATATTCGGGCGGCTAAGTGACGTATCCGGGGTGTCGTTTATCCCGGGGCGCGTTTCAGGGCCACTTTCGCCCTCGGTTAAAAACGAGCGCCCCTTTCTCTTTAATTGGAAGCCAACACCAGGGAGGGGCGCCCCCTCGAGAGCGTCTACGGCTCCACTTGTTACTTTAAAATTCACTTCGAGCCTTAATCACCCCCCGAGACGTATTCATTAGAGAGGCCCTTAAAGCCCCCGCGAAAGCCCACGGAGCTCAAAGCGACGAACAAAGCCCAAAAAGCAAAATCATGCACCGTTTTACGGCTCTGCAGGGAAATTAAAACCGAGGGGGGAGGCCCGCCGAGCACGAAAGAATCTCTCTGTCAAGTGCAGACGAGCCCCGCTTCGCCGAGGATTCCGTGTTGATTGCCAATGGATGGAGAGCCACCTACGTACACGTCTCGTTTAATGCCGAGCGTTTTGCCCGAAGAGAGAGAGAGAGGATATCTCCGCCTGTGGAAAATTGAATTACCATGCCGGTCAGGCATGCATGCGCGGGACGTGTGACGTACATTGAGCGCCCCGAGCCACCCGCTACTCTAAGGGCTCTACGTACCCCTGCAAGTACCGGCGATGCACCCAGAAACGCCGGTTCAAATGCACGTTCGCGAGCTGCACTTACCAAGGAAGGCGGCCAAACGCCGGGAAGAAAAAGAATTTTCAATTATTCGGACAGGTCCTTTGAAGCGTTTCGGCGTACCCTCGCGTAAGTATAATGACTAGGGGAGGGGGTCATTGAGAAAATCGATCCCCCCCTCGCGACTTCCCTCCTCGTCCCAAGGTGGGCTCGGAACGCTCGTTAGGTCGAAATCAGGGCTAGCTCGGATCTCCTCGATCCACCCCCTGGGGGGTCCCTGCTAAGGGAGGCTCCGAGGCTTAACGAGGACGGACACCCCATCTGGAGCCAAGGACGCTATCCGTATCCGGAAAGGAGCGGAGAGCGAGTTTTCGCGATCGCGAATTTACGAGGGGTGTCTCGGGAGGCGCGGGCAAAATTTCGAGCCCCCCGCGACGCCGGGGCGAATTTACGACCCCGTATGCACGTACTTGGCGGGGAATTTCAGTCACGCTCCATCCCTCAATCTTTTACCATCAGGAGTCTGATTTGCGGAGGGAAGATCCGGGGGGATCCTGCCCCTGCTGGGTCCATGAGACTTTTAGCGCCACCCCGGCCCTGGCCCCGGGTATATTAATTTCTCCGGGGAAACGGCGCGAAATAAAAATCCATTGTAAAAACGTTCGACGACCCCGCACCCCCGGACACCGCTGGGAATATTCTTTTTTTGCCGATTTTTACGCGCCCAGGGAACGATTCTATGAGTCGGATCGCACGTGCGCGTCATACGTGTCGGGGGTGCACCGAGAGCGCGGAGTAACGTCGAGGCCAATGACAAGAGTAACTCGAGTTTACCATTGGGACATAAATCGTCAAGTGCTCCAGGAGTTCTTGCCGACGTAGACGGGAAAATTGTTAAAATATTCCCGGAGAATTCCGTTCCTTTTCTTTCTTCTTCCCTATAATTGAAATTTTTATTTAAAACTTAGGCAAAATATTTTGGAATAGTTTTGCTAATAATTTATGGAATGAGAAAAAAAAATTCAATTTCTTGAGTCGTCTAAATCTATTTCCCCCTTTAATTCCTCCAAATTCATGGACAACGATCATCTCCAGGGCGTGCTAAATTCCTCGCCACAATCTTTTCCACTCACCGGGAGATTCTCCTCGTTACTGAATTTCGTCCCCGCGAGCTCTCGGGAAAGAGATGTGCCTCCGAGCGGAGAGGCTGAAAAGTTTCAGCCTCGAGGAAATTGCACCGACGCCGACACGCGAATGTACGTCGGGCAGGTGATTTCTTTTGGGGCCGATTTGCGGGAAACGTCTCGGACGCATTGACAAGCAATTCGACGCAATCCCGTTGAGTGCACGTTTCAACGTTAACCTTTATCCTCGTCAGGAAGGTCCTGCAGGGCCGAACCGAGCTCGCCGAAGGGGAGGTCGCACTAATCGTTATCAAAGTAGATGAACGTCCCTCCGTAGACAAGGTTCGAATCGAACACGAAATGCTATTCCACGCGAGAGGAAATTTGCCAACAAAAGTCGATTACTTCTCTGGGGTAATCCAAATTCTCCTCAGAGGTGCAATATTCTTTTCTTGCGACTTGTATATCGGTCATTCGTTTTATTCAGCTAATTTTTTCTAAAGAGAGCGCTCCAACGATTACACGTACGATTGGATATAATTGAAAGGATTATTCTATTCCAGCAGTAAGAAGAAAACATTGTCGGCAATGCCGTTCTTTGTTAAAAGTGCAAATGTCTTTTTTCCCGAGCACCATTGCTTTAATCACGGTGGCATTGTTGAAAAGGAAGAGGGGGTTGAACGCGTTCCGGGTAATTTCTCGATGGCGGTATCCACCCTCTCTACAGGTAAGAAGAAAACTGGAGAGTCGAGCGGAAGCCGAAAGGCTCGCTTGGGGGTAGGATTTGCAAAAGACAAGTTCAATTATTCAAATATCGCCTTCCCCCTCGAGTCCGAGAGGGAAGGATAAGCGGGAGCGCGACCGATAATCCGCGGAGGGATTTTCCTTTCGTCATAGCGGGAAGGAGGTCCCGGTAATTCCTAATAATTATGATATACCCTCGAGTACACAAATCGATCCGAATGTGTCACCCCTGGAGTGGCCTTTAACCAGGAGCGGCGTCGGTCCAGCGGGGCAGCATCCATTACGGATCCGAGGATCGATCTCAATAAATCTTCGGGAAGTGCTCGTTCGAATGTCAAAGAAGAATCCCGAGAGAGGCGAGGTGTCAGCCGGTATGAGATACGCGGGCGTTAAGCAACTCAAAGTCGGAGGCAGAAAAGGAAGGGAGAAGGAGAACTCAGGGAGGGAAAGAGAGGAGGCGGACGGTGCGTATTGACGTATGAAGCCATTCACACGGCGGTCTCGAGATCCCCGCTTTTCCTCCGGCTTTCCGGGAGATTCCGCTCCGGATTGCCGCAACCTTCCGCGACAGATGTCTCAGGTCCGACCCGGAGGCAACGAACCTGGGGAGGGCGAGACAGAGAGGAAGAAAGAAGGGGGTGGCGGCGAGGAGACGCGGCAAGGAGGAAAAATTGACGAAATTAAGATATGAAACGGCCGAAAGGGAGGAGGGAACCGAAGAAGGGTGGACGAGGAGACGAAAAGAAGAGCCACCCCCTTGCCGCCCATTTATCGGCCGGGGCCGCCACTCGTAACAAGCCGCGCATCGATCGGGCGCAAACGGGCTCCGAGAGTCGACTCTCCCCTCTAATTATGCCATTTCCACTCATTTTTTCCCTTTTCCCGAGCTCGCGGCTAATGGTCACCCGAAGCACCCCCGGAAAGGACTCGATAACGCGCCTCTAAATCCGCGATCGCCGCGAGAACTCGGCCCACCCCGATGGTGGACTCTTCGAGTCGAGTCGAAAGCACCCCCGAAATTCGGGAAAAAATTAGAAGAAGGAATGGAGGGTTTCGTTAGGCTCGATTCATGAAGACCAAAGTAGGGGATGGGGAAGATCGATGAGAACGGATGCGAGAGTTCTAAATGCGGTAAAAGTTACGTCAGGAGCGGTGAGCATTTTCGAACTCTATGCGCCAATGGAGATGCATTTCACGGAGGGATGATCAAGCCCGAGGTCACCGTGTCAACGAGCCACCGATCTCGAGTGGGGAGCTCCACGTGCACAATAACCGAGGGACAAAACCCTCTTTAAGTGCAAGAAAGTGCATGGAGGTAAGTGCCGGTCTAGCTGCGTGCCTTGCGCACCCCTTGCGAAGGGGAGGGAAAGATCACAGGGATCGTTCTATTAACTGAATTCCCCCGTTTAATGAATTCGGTATGTCGGAGTTCTCACCCTTGATGCGTCTCGCCATCGCGTCGAGGGCACCGGGGGGTAACACCACCAACCCCTCGCGGAGAAACCGCGACTTCTGAGACGCGAGGGGAAAAGCGAAAGGCGAGGCGTCGCAAAAGGTTCCTCCCGAGCCCCTTCAGCGAGGACATTGCATTCCGCCGACATCTCGGAACCTCTCAACCACATCCTCTAGTTCTGATTTGAAGAAAAAAAAAAAAATGGCTCGACCAAGCGGAGGCGCAAAAATCCCCTTCGGAACTCTAGGGAAGGATCCCGTCTCAGCGGGGCACCCCCGAAACTTTTTACGCCGATTCGTTGCGGCCACGTCGCGATTCTTTCCAAGTGCGGCGGTAACGCGAGGGAGGATTCTCCGGCACTTTCGTGGGAGGAAGAGGGCCAGAAAACCGCCAGCTGATGCTTGGCCGTAAAACCTCGTCCTAACTCTCCGGAGATATCCCGCCGATTCATTTTTCCCCTCGAGTGTTCTGCCCGCTCGCCCGGACAGGGAGAGACGCGAGTTCGATTTCCGCCCCCGGGGGCGAATTCACCCCCGACACGGCTGGAAAACGATCCGGAATAATTGACCCCGCTCGACTCTCGGGGTCCAGCCCAGGGCGCAAATTCAAGAATCTCGAAATCTGCCCCTAAGACCCGGGTTTATCGGCGGCGATGGAGGTGGAGGAATACCGAGGCGGAGCTCGATCTCCGTCTCGGGAGACCCGGGGGTTGAAACCGCCCCGATATGACGTTCTCCGGCTTGACCTTGAGTCCGGAAAGCCGAGGATTTCCGCCGGCTTCGCGAGGTGGTTTAAAGACCCGGAATCACCCGAACCCCCGGAGGACCAATGAGGAGAAAGAGCTTAATCTCGCATAATCAAGGGGTTGCTCGCCCCGGAGCTCGTAAGCTCCTTAGGGAAGGTGTTATTCGGGGAAACTGGGCGCGGACACTCCGATGAGAGCGGGAAACTCGAATTTTTCCCCGACATTTCCCTCCCTGAAATATTCGTCGACCGAAATCCCCGTGCGTTTCCGCTAAAGCCGCCCTGCGACTTTTCCACCGGAAATAATGTAACTGTCATTTATTTACATTATCATAAAAAATGACCGGCGCCGGCTTAGCAGATCGCGTGGAAGCGGCCTAAAAGTCGCCAGGAGGGAAATTACCGTTCGCTCGAGGAAAGGAACTCGGTAGCGCGTCTCGAAGGGCTAAATTACCGGCGGGAGAATAGCGTCGGAGCCAAGAGGACCGGGCGGAATAATATTTTGGCAAATAATTACGCGGCAAGACCGACATAGGAGACCCCTCCGCGTAGTTTCCCTCGTTTTCGGGAAGCGATACATGCGGAGGGCGGCAAGTTCGCCCCGAACATCGTTGAACTTTATTTCCCACCCCCTGCCTCGCCCCACCTGGCCGGGACATCGAAATTGCTTGCATCGCACCTAAGTAATTTCCGACGGGCTCCTTCATTTGCCGCGCTCTTAGTGCATTAAATTATTCCCGAGCCGTGTATTGTCTCGGTCGGTCTCCGGTAGCAAAACGCGTTAGACGGGGTCGCAAAGTGGGTCGCCGTGCCCCGACGTGAATGGAAAAATGTATTAGACACGTGCCAGCGGAGCAATAACTGAATAATAAACGGCTCCCTGAATATTCAGGAGCGCCCCATTACCGAGTAACCCGATAACGAGTAATTCTCGTAAACGTGCGTAAACACCGGCCGGATGAGCGACCGGATCGATCCCCGATAGTCGTGATCGGCCACGACGGAAGTCCACGAGGAGAGGGAGAGTGTCTTCCGCAATTATTGGCCGTTCCATCCCCCTCGGCCGAGTGGCCGGCGACGACTGAGAGTCATTATCTGGATAATTTCTCCCGCCTTCGAGCCGATATCGCCCCCGCGGCGAGGAAGAGCCCGATACGAGGCAGACGGAGCCCATCGGTCGATCGCGGGAATCAATTTCCGCTCGGTGGGCGCATTCAGCTCGCATCGCGACTCCGATAACAACACCCGATGCCGCACTCTAGGAGATCGGCAGGCGGTCCCATTAGAGACCAGGAACCGCCTCCAATCGGGCGAGAATCCTGCCGGAGGAATCGGTCTCCTACGCCCAGGGTGGGGAAGGATACCTAGGGAATCCGGCGATACCCTATCGATCTCGAGACGAGTCCTTGAAATACCGCCGACCAGATCACTTCCTCCATAAGGTGTTACGAAAGACACCCTAAATGTCAAAATGAAACTTTTCTCAAAACCGAGTGCGTCGCATAATTTGAAACTTGGGAAATATTTTTCGAAACAAAATAAAAATTGTTTATTTATCTCCGACCAGAAGTAAAGAAGAATATTTTCTTCGGAAAATGAAATTTCCCGAGTGTCAGGACGTTTATGATCGCGCGTTACGTTTTATATTATTCGGTGCACCAAGTTTAGAGAAATGTTTTATAATTATTTCGACGTTTGATATATATGGAATGAGCCTTTCATAACACCTTAAGCTCCTCGACGGAGTTCTCCAAAATGGCGGCCGCTGGACGCCCTCGACCGATTCTCTCGTCCCTTCGGGGCCGCGCGTCCCTCGGGGCACCGAATCTGAGCTCGGTCACCGGCAATGGCACTCGCTTCCGAGTTCCGACCGGCCTCGCGTGCTACGTCGACCAACGAGGTCGAACCCGGCAAAGAGAGAGAGAGGATGGAGGCAGAGGGTGAGCCACGTTAGTTGGAAACTGCGTTAGGAGCGGCGGTCGGCCAAAATGTACGCGATGGAAGTTGGCCATCCTCTCTTCGAGTCCACCCCGCTCCCATCCTAGATACTCTCCACGCGTCCGTTTCCGATGGATCGGGATTTGGAATTCCAGGAGGGGAGCCTCCCAGGACCCGGAGGTCCTCGTCGGACGGGAAAGGCGCATCGAGGTGACGGATCATCCGGCAAAAGTCGCGGGTGGTTTGCGTTCCGCCGCGAAATCCGCGACACCTGGACGAGCGAGGGAGCCGACCCCGGGTCGGCACGGCCTCCAGGTCGACGACGGCCTTTACGGAAATCCGTTTTCGCCTCAAAGGAGCGTCTTGACGCTCCGCGCTCGCCCTGCCCGGGCCCGCTTTAATACTTCCTACGTCTACGGATATTTAATACGGATGCAATTTCGCGTGATGGCTGGCGCGCCGGGGCTGGAGGACCGCAGGGAATGGGGCCGGATACTCGTCTCGCAATAACGCGTGCGCAACGTCTGCGGAAAGCGTATTACCCTCCGCAGGATTGGGCGCCGGAGGTTAGGAGAGACCGCAGCGGTCGCGTCTTCCGTGGCCCTTCGGCGCGGCATGATAACGGAGATAACGTCAAATTCCCCTTGTCCGTCGAGGGCAAAAAAAAAAAGAGGAACCACCGAGAAGCCTTGACCCTTTCGCGTCACTTTAACTTGATTTTCCCGACGAGCGAGGAAAAATGCACGGAAATCGTTAATTCCGAAGCGGAGTGCCACGGTTCCTTTTCCACGCGTCTCCGCGATCAGCTCTTTTCTCGCCACGAGCGAATCCCACCGAATAGCGTTATCGCCTCGAGGAGTTCCATTGAAGTGGAGAGTCGCTCTCTCTCTTTCTCCCTCTCTTCCTTGCCTTGCGCTGCATTTTTCGATCTGGGACGGTGCAATCACTCCATCGGCCAGTTCTGACACGAACCGACTGCGGAACCGCGAAAGGAGTCGGCCCGAATCGATTATCGACGCTCTGCACCCTAATTCCCTTCGACCGGCAGCGCACGCAGGGGTGCTAAAGCGACTTCGCTCTTGAACCCAGGAAAAATCGTAAAAAATCGCTCAGAAATCATAAAAAAAAAACCCCAATGAAAGTGCGATCCCCCTGCATTGACCGTGAAAAAAAATAAAATTTTTGTATGCCCTCTGAAAAAAATCGCAGCGACTCGCGCCAAGGTACATTTTGAACGTATGAGCATACGGATGATAAGAAGGCAAGTGCGGAAAAAATTCGGCGGAGGCTTTGCAGCTCGATGTTCATCAATTTTGTCAATCGGTCAATTTTGCCTCGAAAATGGGGGTCGTCGATTCAGGGTCGCGTGGTCTCTCCAAAATCGGACAATTTTCGAGGCCACCAGGACTCGGCAGAGGCGTCGGCGCGATTTAGGACCGTTCGCGGTCGTAATGCGAATCGCTGCGTGGACGCGATAAATGGCCCTGGGTTTTCGCGCGAATGCCCTTGCGCTCATTTGCGCCCGTTAGCTCGCCGCTGGATAAAACTCCACGTGGACCGGAAATGCCATCGCCGGGGCCCGTGGCGACCGGCGGATTGATTTAATCGAACGTCATTTCCAGCTTAATTTACGGCCCGACGTGGCCTGCCCGCTCGGCAGGACGATTTTCCAAGGACGTCGAATTTCGCCGGCGCCCAGATATATATATATATCTGCGCGGTGTAAAGGGACGATCGAGCCGACGTCAAATATGCCAGGGGATTTACAGGGAATTCCGCAAATCGGCCAAATTTATCGCCGCGTCCGGCCGATAAGCCGGCAAAAACTGTTCATACGGATTTCTTCATTCCGCTCGACGGTTTCGATTTTCCTCCCCGTAGAAGTAAATCCACGGGGACGTCTTTTTAGGGGAAATTGTTCGAAAAAGTCCGACGTGGAAGTTCCTTCTCGCGGTTCGACCCAATTGTTCGGGAATTAGTCGGAGTGACACGAGTTCGGCAAGGAGTGCCCATTGGCAGGATACGGAGAGTCCGCGAATCGAGTCTCTTGAAAAGCTCGTCAGGGCGGACAATACGCGTTCTGATCTCCAATTTAATCGAGTTCGATTTGTTTCCCCGGGAACACTGTGTCCTCCCAAGTGAGCGCAAATCGGATCGACGCCGGGCGTCGACACAGTTTGCGTACACCGGGCGTTACGTTCACCCGGAAGTGCGGATTCTCGTCACGGGAGCTGGCCAGGGTGGGAGATGTCACCTGAAATCCACCCTGAAGGAACGACTTCGTTGCCGGATCGATGAAATCGGAAGACAAGGTCGTGAACGATCCCTCGTCGTCGTCGTCGTTAATAGTTTCGCGCGACGCACCCCGAAAAAAAAAAGAATAATTCACCGAAACAAATATGTATCGTTGCCTGAATCGTATACAATTGCAAGAAACGAAAATTTCGTTGAGAAGAAAAATTATATCGTCGCTTCAAACTAATTTTCTTTACTCTTCCTGACCTTCCCTTCGACGTACTTCATCGCAGGATTTTGTTGCAGCAACGCATATTTTTTAGAGTCGACCGACTTTTTTTTCTCAGGGCATGGAACCCCGAATCGACCTGTTCGTCATCCTTACTGGAAATGGTCCGCTGTTTTTAGCATTTTTTTTTCGGCATTGCATGTGCTGCATTTTATGGAGGCGGAACGATGCCAATTATTTCTGATGCCCCCTGCCATATCCGAAATTTTGGAAAAATCCGACCTCGATGAATCGAGTTCCGCGAGATAACATGGGGTGTCCCCGGGTTATTGCCCGTCGTTTTGACTTCCTCGGTCAGGGTGAGTTCCTCGGATCCGGGGAGCCTTTAAATCGCGCCATTGTGCGGCAGGATTGCAGGACACGTCGGGAGGGTTCGATGATGGCGAGGAGTCCGAGTGAAATCCAAGGATAGGAGGAGTCGACGCCGGCCGTCGCGGCGGGTCCGAAAGAGGAGACGATAAACGAAGTCGGTTCCCTGGAAGAGGGTCGGATAACATTCCGACCCGGCCGAACGCCGTCTTCTTCCTGAAGGAGTCATAAATTCGAAAAAGCGACGCGACTTTTCCCCCGTTAAGCGGCTCCGTTGGACGAATCGCTAAGGGGTCCGCCCTCGCCCTGGAGAAGGTCCTCCGTCGGCTCGTCCTTCCTCTCCCCCCGATTCGAGGAGAAATTCTTCTCAGGTCGGGAATTCCGTATCGAGGTGCCCTCGACGCCACTCGGGATGAATTAGAGATGAACCTATACGTCTCTCTTCGCAGGGGGGATCGCAGTTTGCCCGAGTCCGTTCTCGGGACGGAAAACATGCAAAAACCCGGGGAATGGCGAATCTACGAGGGCGCAACCTGGCCGGGCTTTAAAAGGGGAATCCGCGCGGTGAATTCGTTCCTGGCCGGGGCCATAAAGGACATCGGTGTCTTCGGATGGCGACGGGGTCGGTCAGAAGTGCCGCGGGTCCATAAAGTCGGCAGAGTCTTAGGAAATTCAGAGGGAGCGCCGATAAAAGAGCTCGCGGGATCGCCCTTAAGGTGAAGTGAAACTCGTCGAGAAATTTGATCGACGTCGGTAAAAAAGATTAAGGTAAGAAAGCCGACGTTCGTAATTATATCGACACCTGGGTTGAATTGTATTGCGTGTTGTACTGAATGACACACTCCACACTCCATTTCCGTGCGACAATTATACAGAATTCCTAGTTACTCTAGAAATCCCCTGGATTCGTGATTTCTTACGAAATATGAGAGCTCGACGCCAATTTGCATCTGGTCTAGGCTAAGTCAAATATTTTTTTTCTAAAATCCACATTTTCAAGGTGTCGGGATTTGAGTGCTCACAAGTCATGTGTCAAAGTTTCGGACGGTTCGGCCCAATACCCTTAAAAAAGAGAGTCTTATTCGAATCGAGTGGTTTAAGGGGGGTTTCACTTCACCTTAAGGACTCGGGTGTACGTATCCTCCGAAGGATCGGTATCAACCAGAGGCCGGACGAAATTTATGGAACGATTCGACGGCGAATCGACGTTCGCAGCGGCGTAGCCTCCGAGATCGATATCACCGATAAGCGTGTCCATCGGACCAATTGGATTTCTCGGGTTTCGCTCAAAGTGCCCGCCCGGCCGCCCACCGCCCATCGCCCACCCGCCGCCCGTAAACGCGAAGTGCGATCGCTCTCGTAGCGTCCCGCGCCCTGATGGAATTGAAATAAGGCTTTTTCGAAAAGTCTCACCCCGAGGGTTCCTCCCCTCGACTAGGGGAGGATTTCTCCCCTCCATGGAAGAAAATGGCAAGAAAACGGCGAAAAAAACGGCGAAAAAGGACCAGACTCCCCCTCGTTCCTCGCGGAAAAGAGACTCATCCTCGTCGAGAGGATGTTCGGTGGCAAAAAGAGGAGACGAAGGAAAAAAATAACATCGAAAAGGAGAGAAACTGGAAAACGCGCTGCCCTCCTTATTTCCAGGAGGAGCACACGAGCGCCTCCACAATTTCCACCCCCGAACCACCCCTTAGTCAGCCGAGGCGTTTTCACTAAAAATAGACGGAGTTCCATCGGGCCGCCTGTAAAAAAAACTCGATCGCGTAATTTCCTCCGTTATTTCCTTCCGGCATTAATCCGTAAAATACACGAAAACACGGGGGGATGGGATGGGCGAAGCAATTACGAAATGCACGTTTTTCCATCGGACCGGCCGGGAGGAACGCGCTCGTTAATCCCTTTCGACTGTCCCTGTTTCGAGACTCCGGGGGTAATCTTATTACCGGAATATTCATAGTCGAATGTCCGACTTTTCGCTTCCACGGGCCGGATAGGAAATCCGTAAGTAATTATACGGCAATCAATATACCCGATATACAAAGGGCGACGTCGCCGCGTTAAATCGGCTCAACCGTCGGCAACGCGCGTTCCGTTTGGTTACACCGTCGACTCACGGCCGAGAGACGGTTAATTAGTCGAGCGAGTACACGAGAACGGGGAGAGGAAAAAAAAAAAAAGAAATATCCACCCGAAGAACCGTTCGCCAGGTGAATGCGTAATCCAGGGGGTCGTTAATTAAAGCATCGACCTCAGAACGCGCCGACCGGCATTTACTTGCCACTGTACGCGCGTACACCCGAGATTGGCTAACTTTAATAAAGTCCGCCAGGGGTGACTGCGACATCATAAAAGTTTCCCATTCCATCACACCGGGTGTCGGATTCGGGGGGAGAGTAAAAAAAAAAAAAAATCGCGCCCCGGCCCTCCCATTTCCCCGAGAGAATTTTTTTTCGGGCCCTTCTGCTGCCTACCGAGCCGCAGCGGAACCGCAACCCTCAGGTGCGATTCGACCCCGGAATTCGGATAAGCCCCATTCGGGTATTTCTTAGCCTTTTTCCGACACGGCAGAAAAGGAAAAGTAAGAATGGTCGGTTTAACCATATCGCTATAGTAATTGTAACGAAATTATTAAATATATATATGTATTTTTTTTTTTTCCGCGCAGTTCGGCAAGTGCACCAGGGCCCTCGGCGATTCCGCGAGGCTCGCGATTAGTGGGAGATTAAATTTAAGATTTAAGCACGTCGACGAAACGAGACCCTGGCCCGGAAACTTGGCGAGAAAAAGCCCCGGTACATTTTACCGCCGCCAAGGCAGAATTTTCATCCCCTTACGCGAAACGGCTTATGGGTGGATCAGGGTGGAATCCCTTCCCACTTCTGCCCCACTCGCGTGTACACGTGGAAACACGAGAGTATTCCTCCTTAAATGTCGCCAGGAGTGAACTTTTAAACTCGGGCCGCGCAAATTTAAGGGGAAAAGGGAGAGCCGAGTCCCAAGGAAAGTTCAACGCCCGGAGGAAAAGGAGGAATATGACTTTTCCATTGTCCCCCCCCCCTTTGACCGCAATAAGCCTACGCGATATTTCATAAACTCGGGGCCAAGCGTGATTCACCGCGCGAACGGGAGATATTTCATCGGCTCATTTATCGTTCATTGTAATTTAGCCTTTCCAGAGAACGATGAAATGTTGCTCGCCAGCTCGAGACGCCCCGCGGTTCGGAAGTGCGTTAAAAAAGAAAAAAAGAAAAGAGAGAGAGAGGTCTCGGTAACGAAAAATTATTAGCTCTCGTCGGTAAACGCGAGAACGCCATTCGGATTATTCGATCACCCTTTAACCCGTCTTATCAATTTCTATCAACAGCGAATTGCTCGTTACCCCCTACACTAAGAAAAAATCGTAAACTGAGAAAAAAAAAAAATGCATTGAACCAATGACATATTTCTATGAATAGTAATATTTTGTTCATTCGAAGAACTCGACTCGAATAAATTGTCATCATTCCAAAGGAACGTTGCATCCAATTTCTTTTTTTTCGCGTTTGAGTCAAATAATTATTCTTTCATTTAATGACATTTTTTTCTCAGGGTATGCACTCGCGCTTATTCCGCAACTGCATTCAACTCGGGGTGGCTGGGTGCAATAATGGTATTCGGTAAGGGATTAAAAACTAACGCATCCAATTAGTCAACTGCACCGATGATACATGCGCTCAGTGGTAATTCGAGGCGAATGCATGGTTCGTTTTCCCCCTGAGACTCTCAGTGCACAGTGGCTATCTCTATGTAGGCATTACCGATCGCTAGTTGCGCGTTGCGGTTATGTTTCCGCGTTCGCAGCATTGAATATGATCGTATAACATGACGGAGGAGGCCGCGCGGTCCGGCCGTAAAATAATCCCCGATAATGCGAATATTCAATTGGACATTTCTGCGGATTCCTCGCGCACTTCGGAAATGGCGACAAAAAGAAAAGTGCCTTTTCCCACGGGTTCGGTTTGATCGTTCGAAAGGAGGCCTCGAAATGCCTCCTCGCTTGACATGCGGCCACGACGCGAGGCACGGTACAAGGACCATTAGAGCCAATACTACTTACCCGATCGGCACTCGTAATTAAAGAGGATAAGCGGCTCTGATAAAGGGAATTCTCGGGTCGAGTGCGCGTAATTGAAAATACCTCCGATATGAATTCTAACGCGGCCGAATGAATTCGTCACGAGCGACCGACTTCGTCGCGCCCGATCGGCTCCATAATAGTTCCATAATAGTTCCGTAATAGTTCCGATAATGTCTGCCGATGGACATCGAGCCCAATGAAAATCGCAGAGCTACCCGCGAACCCCATTAACGGGGACGTCAATTTCCTCGGGTACCATTTAGGGGGAAAAAAAAAACATCGCCACTACCATCTTTGTCGAATCCGCCGAATTTTGGAGCGCTCGAGGAGAGTCGTGTGTTTCATTTTTGTATTAAATTATTAAAACGCCACGTTAAGCCGATCCTCCCTCGCGTCGTCCGTCCCGAATTTTGGAAGCGGAGGAAAATCGCAAAGCTAGTAGCCTACCTGCCACTATAATACTATTAACAGAGCTGAAAGCACTATTGTGCCCGGCCGAGGCACTAACCCAGTTGGGTGCTATTTGCAGGGCGGCCATAACCTGGGTTAAGTCGATGCCCGCGGGGTCTTTGTGATCGAGTAGATCGAATTCATTGATCTCCCCAAATATTATCCACGGTGTCCATGGCGGTGCCCAAAGTTCATTTCTCCCACGCACGAGTGGCTTTCAATGCACTGTAAAAATTCCCGCCCAACAGCGCCCGTTAACTCGCAACCGCTAAATGTAACTGCATTCGCTGCACTCCGTCGAGCGGTGAAGTAATCGCGTTGCATCCATTGTATCCTAGTCCCGAGAACCCCGAGGTTTTCCCCGAATTCGAGTGAATTCGGATTAATCGAGACACGCAATCGAATTAGCGAGTCGTTTCGGCGCTTATCTCGCGATTCCCTCCTTATCGATCAGCCGAATGTCCGGCTTGATTGGATGCCGAGTGCAATCTCGAAGCAGCGTTTAATCCCGGTTAACTTCCTAGATGAACCATTCCAAGTATTCCCCGTTCCTGCCAATTCGCCAATTTTCGTCCGAAATCCAGAGTTGGACCGTTAGCATCCGGATAGGTCGGGACCAGAACTGCCCTCGGGTATCCTCGGCATTTCTCTCGATTCTCTCCCCCGAAATCGTTAATTCGCCCGACCTTTAGGTAGCTGAAGGCGATTTATCATAGGCCAGCTCCAACTTTAACGATCGTTAAGATTAACGATCGGCGCCAGCTTTCGCTTTCGGATACGAGAGTCCTCCAAGGATTCGGCTCCTCCGCCCGAATTTTCGACCGGGACCGCGATTAATCCCGCGAAATTCGATTAGCCGTTAAACCGGAACCCTTCCGTCTCCGGAAGTGTCTCTTTTAGTGCCCACGAAAGCGTCCCGACAGGCATCAACGTCCCCGGTTTATCAGTTATCAATTTGCTCATCGATAGGGTGTCTTCGCCTACATTAGCACGCCTCGGACTAACCGGGTTTAACACCGTTTAAACGGGCAACGATAATCTCGGCTAACTCGATTGGCACACGCGATAAACTTTCAATCAGTGTAACCGATCGCCGTTAACGCTCCCCCGGCTCGGCCGAAACAATAAATTAATCTCGCACCTGACGAACAAATGTTAAGGGGTCGTGAAAGTGGCATCCGAGGGATCGATTGTTCATGAAACCGCTGTCCGAACTGAACGTACCGAATCGTATCCAACTATACAACGTGAACATGGAGGGTATAAGGAAAGTCCCGACACTAATGAAATTTCATTTTTCACAACAAATTAAAAAAATATATCAATGGTCAAAATTAAAAAAAAATTAAATTTCATGAGTATCACGACCTCCCTCATACCCTCCGTATGAATGTTATAAATTTTTTGCCGATTCAGCACATCCAGTTTAGAGAACACTATCAAGAACGAGAAATCTTTGACGCTACTTCTACATCACCTAAACGTTAATCCAAATTATGAAATAATTAATAATTCATAGATGAATATTTTCCTGGTTACGGAAACCTGGCTTGCGAGTTTAAAAAAATTTTTTTTTTTGCGGTTTCCCGATGTCCAGTAAATAGCGAAATTTAATTCTAAATTCATACACACCGATGCCCACTAACCGCAGGTTTAGCGCACCAATCTGCTAGTCGGTCGGCTGAGTACAGCTAGACGGGCCGAACGTAACCCTTGAGTAATGAGTCATGAAATATGCATATTCTCATAAGCGATCCACCCTTGTGCGTCTAGGGGGTGCGATTCCGTCGGGGTTCGATCGCAAATCACCCCGGCGATAATCTCAACAATGTCTGCCGACAGATACCGGATGAAAATCGCGCAGGGGACAGAGATTTGGTGGTTCCTCGGTATTAGCGAGCCCGAGCCCCGCAACCGCTTTCTCGCATATCAGCTCGATACCGTTCAAACGCCGGTAATAATCTCGCCTAATGCAATCAACCGACTTACGTCACCGGATCGCGCCCGGAGAGTTAATTAATGCAACCGATCGCTCCTCGAAATTCTCGACATCACTCGCGCCGCCTTTTAACGCGACTCGTTAATTCCTCGATTAAATAGAGTCAATCCTTTTTAGAGAATTAAATACAGAGACAGTTTCCTGAAATTTGGCCGGCCATTAAATATGCAGATTTTCAAGAGAGAGTGGAGGAGGGCATAAAATGCACTTCGGAGCGTGAGAGTCGTCGATTTAAGTATGCACCGGGTAGAACCGAAGCATTCGGGGAACAATTCGAAGCGATCCCGGGAATTCCTCGCGGTTTAGGGCAAATAAAGAGGTACTCGCACGCGGCTAAGTAAGTTAACTGGTCCGCAGACTTACACGTCCAGGCGGAAAGTTCGTTCGTCGTCAGAGATTGAATCGTTCCAGCGGAAACGGAGGGTCCGGCGAGATCGCCCAACTGTACCATCAAACTCTGCAAATTCGTCGGTTTACGCTAAATAGCCGATAGAGGGGCATTATATAGGACGCGTTTCGCTGCTGGCATCGCGTTTCACCCGAACATAAATCCCACTTAAGGCCGTGATTAGCTCGGACCGGACTCTACTAAACCGTATCAAAATTGGCCGGGTTCATTCAACCGATCCCTGCCACGAAAATCCCAAGCCTGGAATGCCCTGGGAATCTGGAACCGCTCGTGGAGAGCAAGCACTATTTATGTTTCGAATTTCAGGGAGCCGCCGGACAAAGGGTCTGAAATCAAAATAAACAGAGAATGGAGTGCCCTTTGTTTCTGGCCGGGAGGTAAGAAATGGCCGCGGCTTACGTGGGCGTTTGTATCGTCACGCGTTTCCCCGTGATCGAACGCTAAGGGAAATCACGTTGCGTTGGGCGGAAAAGTTATTTCCCCTGGCTTTTCTCTACATCTAGAGATTTGTTACCCACCGTGCTTGCCGTATCCGGGGTAGTGGCCGTGCTGCGAGTGCTGGGTCCCGATGTCGTTCTCCTCCTCCCCGAGGTCCATCTTCATGCAACCTGCGCCTCCTCGAAGCAGCCACCAACGTCGCGGCTCCTCGTTGCACCTAACCCGCGACCTCCTCTACACCTGGGAGACCCACCGGAACCGCACTTTTCGCCTCGGTACCTGCACCTTCCACCTTCCGGCCTCCGGCCTCCAGGAGTCCCACAAGTGTCCCTGGCACGCGGCGATCGGTCGAGCCCTGAGAGGCGTTTTCGGTCCAGCTCCCGCGAGGCCGAACCCCCGATCGACGATACGCGATCAAACCCCTCGATCGGCGATCGGGACTTCCCGCGCCCCCGTGATCCTAACGAGCCTGGGGCGAATTTCCGTCCTCGCGGAATTCGGCGCCGCTCGGACGAACGAGACCCGGGAGTTACTCTTGGAAGGGGGTGGAAATATCCCGGAGTCGTATCGGTGGTCCCGGTCGTCCCGCGGGGTGTCGGTGGTACACTTGGCAGGACCGAGTCGACGCGCAACTGCTCGCGGCGGGAGCACGGGTGAGACTAGAGCTCGGCCACGCTCGGCGTCCCGCGATAGAGTCAACGGCGCCACCGTCGGTGCGCCTTTTAACGATAATAGCACGTATGTACGTTATGTACCGGCGTACACTTGGTTACCGAGCGCTCTATGTGAGAACACCGGTCTCGTTAATACGCGGCACCCTATCGTGCTCTTACCACGGGCTTTTCGTCTAACGACTTTCAAGAGACTCAGGGTAAAGAAACTCAGCCGCGAGATTCGCTCCTCTCTTTCTCCCTCCGAGGTATCGCCAACTATATTCGGTATTCATGAAATCGTGGATTTTAAAATTCAAACTCATGTGGAGGTCAGCTGGAAATCCCAAGCAGGAATCACTGGTACTCGTTGGAAATCATTGAAGCACTGTCTCCATTTTAAGGCCGAGCGTTCCTTCTGACCGAATCATTTTCACTGATTTTCGAGTGAACATCTCCTCTCCGTTCGACTTCTCCTTTCCAGAATTTCCCTAGAAACAGAAATAACAAAGTCATTTGTAACGATCGTACACACGGATGGATAAATACAGTTTTCGTTCGGCTGAACGGCTCGAAATGGGATACTTGAACTTTACCGGAGCGCTTCTTGCGAAAATAGAACCCGGTTGAAGTTAAATACAACGATTGCTATGTTCCTCGTCGCAGGCGATGTTTGCTCTCTCCAAAGAGTCCTCTGCTCTCCAAAGGAATCGTTCGCATCGATAGGAGTACCTTGATCAAAGGTTCGACGTGAACGTTACTACCACGAGCTTCCCACGACTAAGATCGACAAACCGAGGTCTTCGCCTCGATTATTGGTCGGATGGATATCCGAAAATGTATCTCGATAGGAAAAACATTTTACAAGAGGAGCGCCGAGTCTTTCGGTGCCTGAAAAATATATCCCTCGCCCTTTTTCCCTTTAAATGTCCCGGATTAATTAAACGAGGACAAAGAGGAGTTCTCCTGCAACGACAGGCACGTTACTCCGGACAGGCAATCCGAAAGTTTCATCTCGCTGGCGGATTCTCTTAGCCAAAGGGTGGTCCTTAGCTAAATTTCTCACCCCGGAGGTTCCCGCAATATTTACCCACTCGAACGAGACTCTCGACTCGCTCGAGTCAGCCTTAATTCCGAGCTTAGGGAATCCTCGTTCCTGCCCTTGTTACTTTCAAACTGAAATTTTTCGTCGAGTTGCGCCGACCCTTGCGAATTTTTCACTCCCTTTCCCGGGGGCGTATTACCCAAAGGGTGAATTAGAGCGTCGGGGTGCACAGGTGCTCCCGCGATCCGTCAACATTTCTGCCAGAGAGGATCCGTTGACTTTCCCAGGGCGTCTTATATATCTAGGCAGTAAACGGAAAATCGTGTTACGGGGGTGGCTTAATTTGCCGATGTAGATCGGCGGGATCATCATTTTCGGCGCCCTTAGCCGAAGTCCCTCCCCGTCTCTCGTTCTCCTTTATTTCGAGCTAACATTCCGCAGTCGTTTCGCTCGATGGGGTACTTTATCAGGGAAGGGTGATGTCGAGGGTATTTCGGCTCGTCTCGTTTTACGTGTCCACTCTAGAGGACCCGGGTGGATAGAGGTTCATCCGACGAGGACGGTCGACAGGGGTAGTCGGTAAGGGCTGCCCGTAAGAGGAGTCGAGGTGCGGTGCTCCCGCGGAGGGGAATTTCAATGTTATTCTCAGCGACACTCGTGGCTCCTCCGAGGGCAGACTGGCTTCCTCTTTGCCTGGATGTGCCCTCTCGTCTGGTCTCAAACGAAACGGGGCTCGTTAGCTCTGTGGACAGGCCTTAGGATTGTAAAACTCGGAGCTGCTCTCGTCTCCCCTAAGAAGCATCGGTCGGCACCGCTTCTGCAGTTGCAGCTGCCGCCGACGCCGCTGGGACGAATCCCAAATGAGATTTCCGCCGGTCCCAAAGAATCCAATTTCGTTTCGAGAGTTCGCTTCCTCGGCCGATCGCCTCCCTTGATCCTGCGCGACCGGCGCGAAAACGCCTCGCGAAATTATTCCGGAAAAACCGCGCGAATTGTGCCCCTTACGTCGGTCTCCTACGGGGAGGCCGGAATTATATGCGGATTGCGTTTGCGACCGGTACTTTAAGTTTATGGTAAATGAGCCGCGGCAAAGGAAACGCCGGCGAGGCGTAAAACGGACGTTTCGTGAATTGCTGAACGTTACTTTCCTGCGGAATATCCACCGCGCGTTATGACCGGTTCCGACGCAAATCTCGGGAAACTCGTGGTAATCATGTTGTTCAATTTACAAAGGGAGGGGAACGTTTCCGATCGAAAATAAAAGGAAGAATGCGCGGTCGGCATTCGTTTTCCACGGCGGAAAGATTCGCTTTTGACTTTGTTCTCCGTTAACCGCCACGTTTTGCCGACCCAGGAAACAGTACCAGGATAACGCTAGACCGAGGGTTGCCTCGCTTCGAAACCTCCCTTCTTCATTAACTTTTGAAGCTCGCGAGCCTCCAGGGATGTAAATAGCGGCACAGAGAATAACGAATCTTACCAGAGGTACGAAATATATTTCCGTATGCCCACGGCAATGAATTCTTTAGACTGCCGTCGAAAGAGAATTAATACGGAAGTACGTGTGCTCAGCCGTATTCACAGTTTCACTTGAATCGCGAACCTCGTAGTCAACGTTCGATCAAAAGACCGTTTAATTTCATTTAATTGCCGACCATTATTTCTTATTCAAAGAGAAGATCCACGGGCAACGTATGGACTCGAAATAAGCAATTCAATTGTAGGAGATATAATTCCGGAGCTGCTTAAGTAGAATGGCCGACTGATAAATAATTCCTCAAAAGGGATGGAGGTCACGGTATTTCGGTCCCCTTTGGGATCCGCACGTAGGACCCTCGAATTGAACCCATTAAAGAGATTGCTCGCTTTAAAAAAGACGTGAAATGCGTTCTTTCGACAAAGGCTTGCGAGATAAATTGCCGATATTACCGTTTTAATGGGACCCTTCACGGGGGCATAATAACGAAAGAGCCTGTAAGCCATGCTTACACAAAACCTGTTACGTTCCTTTAATAAAGTACTATAAAGCACGTGGGGTAGAGGCGGAAAGTATGCTCATGGTTGGAATATTGCAAAAATACGAAGGCAGGGGAATTTTTTCTCTCTCGTTGACAAATTTGTTCTTCGCTTTCGTGACGTGAACTGATCGGAGGTCGAAACTGGCGTGATTCTCGAGGTCTCAATTAACCAAAGTAATCAGCTAATATTGGAAACGTGATATCAGCAAACTCAACCGCAGTCTGTCTCAACATTTACATGAAATTGGCGAGTTATATGGGCCGTAAACTCTCCGAGACCCTAACGAACGTCCCCTACATTGATAAAGCTAAACTCCCATGCCAAAGCTCCGCCCTAACCACCCTTCGAATCTGTCGAGACGAAGGAGTTTAATGCTTTCATTTCGACGCCCAACGTTCAAGTACCTTTGTTCCACTATACCGAATTACATTGAAGTGCGAAGACGCGACATTTACATTTGGTGGTAGAAACTCGATACTTGCCACGGCATTCATCTGGTTTTCCTCATTTCACTGCAGGGTAATACTCTGTATCGTATTATTCTTATTAGATTACAAAACCACCCAAGTTTAGTCGAGTTTGCTGAATTAGCTCCTCTGAAAATGATGAAATTTGATCGTTCCCCTAGACATACTTATTTTGGCTTCAGCGGCCTTCAAAGTTAGCGGAGCTGCGGGACAATTCAATTAACCTGCTTCCTGGTGCTCTGCGCAGCTCCAATTTGCCGACGTTGCGTGAAACTACTTTTCCTTTTATTGCCGACTGCGGAAAACAGAAAAACTCTTATAAGACCCTCCGCCGCGTTTCCTGCCTGTCCTTACCAACGGTTTTGTCATATCTTCGGAATACTGATATACTTCCGGCTTTTCCATGCAACTCCGTCGCCGCCACGTTATCTCCTTTCAGTTTACGGAAACCGGAGCAATATCATCGAGTGCAGATGTGCGTGACCTATTTCGAAAATGTATTCTGCCTCGCCTTGCTTTCGCCATTGCGATCCCCCAGGAATAAATCTGTTATGGTTAATGAATCCTAAACCAGCCGGCCGATTCTTCGGGTTTCTTCGACATGCAAAATTAAACACGAATCAGGTGAGATCGCAAATAATTGTACGTTAACGTCTACCTCGCGTGATCACAAATCAAGGGTTCGCGAAACCATTAGTCCTTAACACGCAAGGTGGTGCAAAATTCTCACGCCTCGTTTAGCAAGCGCTATCACGAGAAACTTTTTCGCGCGATAAATCATGGATCGCTTATCCTAGCAAAAAGAAGGAATTAACACGACGACGCGTCTCGAGGCCAGGAATCTATTAATCGATCGATTTCCCACCGGATCGCGATCGCTTCCGTCCTGAAATTCGCAAATTGGGAGGACTTCGGGCCGGAAGTGAAATGAACGTGAAATACGTGAGGCCGATTAACGACGGCCCTGGGATTTATGTTTGAAGCGTGTGAATGATAGACCAGCGCGTCGATAATATTCTTGGGTAAATGCAGGACCCTACCATGTCTGTAGATGCGATTTTTCTCCCCGATAGGAAATTACAGCTCGCGCGTCAATTCCCGCAAGTGTACTCCCGCGTTTACTGCCAGGGAGACTGCGAGGCGCGATTCCGACCTGGCGAGCATTGCTTCGTTTTACGATTTTCTTGTTCCCTCCAAAGGGGCAGAATCAGGTAAGGGAAAAAATCAGCTCCTGGAAATCGAAATGGATTGGTGAAAATACGAATATCGAGTACATTGAATCGGTACGCTTGGCTAGTTATATTCCCGTTGCATGCTCACCCTACGTTGACATTTTAGTAAACCTATCGATTAGTCTGGACGTTATACGAAGGTCCAGAAGTGAGATTAAAATGTCCATTATGCAAACGATGATACGCGAGGCATGGGATGGCCCTATCACCAAGTTTGCCGGCGTTGCTCCTATCTGCTAGTAGTCACCGAAACTTAACCGATCTCAGGGCCGAATTAATGCAAGACCTTTAGTTCGACCTTAGAATCTTTGGTCCCAGGAGAGGCGTCTCCATAACTCAATCTCGGCATAGCATTTTTACCATTAAATCCACCCCCGCCAATTTATTACGAATTTTAACGGAGTAAGAAACACATGGAATAACGGATCAAGGAAGGCTTCGTGCTACCGTTTCCTGCCCTCCGTCTTGCTTACGCTTGTTACCAACTTTATTTCCCCAACTTTATTTCGATAAAGTTCACACGCTTCGTGCAAGTTCGTGCCGTGACCCCGTTCTAGCAACATTGTCGCGAGGCGTTAAATTTTTGACAGATTATGGAGCGCCGTGAACATCCAGGGTGTTAAAACCGAGCCAAGTTTGAGAGCGAGGAATTTCTTAAGAAAGGGCAAGACTACTTTCAAAGTAGCGACCTTTTTCGTGATAAAGACAATAGAGTCATTAATCAACGTCTAACGCTGAGCGAGAAGCTCCAGGAGACTGGAATGAAAAAGCACTGCAGTCGAGGGTGAATTCAACGGGGTAAGAATGATTTTGTATCTTCCATCGGATCGTGGTAAAAATAGCGAATCAATCCTTGGTACGTCTGCTGAGGTGTCGATAAATCGTAGCTTGTTCAAATGGAGCCTGCACCCACTGAATTTGGCTAGGTCACGTTGCGTTTTTGGGAACATTAAATAATGTATGCATCTGAATTCGGTAGCTGATAAAAAATCGAGCTTCCGGTATAGAAAGCCGTTTGAATTTTAAAAACCGAAATCCCACATTTAACACAGCTGTTGGAAAGAACGAACTGATTCTGATTTGCATTGCAAAAATGACGTCAAAGGACGTTTTCCCTGATCATCCATGCTGAAGGTCCGTACAAAGAAGCAATTGTTTTTTGTTGTAAATTGTTCGTTTCAAAACGGCCTGCACGAACGGCGGAGTAATTAAAGGAGACCGAACGTTTCGCTACATCTCCTTTTCTCTCTCGGTACAATAACAATTACTTTAATGCTTCCCTCCCTCGAGGAATAACCTTTTTGCGAGAGTAGTGGATTAATCCTAAATTGAAATTCCTTGTACGGAACAGAAAGGAGTCGAGCTAAGTATACTGAAATATGCTTTCTGATAAAACACTCCCAATTACCTTAATAAGTGGATGCGGCATTCAAGGATTAACAAATTTTTGTCCAGCCCCAGGTGTAGTAAATTGAACCCAATTTGTCGTTTTCGGCCTTCCTCGAGTTCACTCGTGATCTGATCTCAGCAGTGGGGTCGAAAGACGCTCTACCACAGCATCCCTGGAATTGTATTTCAAACGAAAGCCTAAAAGACGGGTCAAATGGCTTCTGAAGTACAATAAGAAAGTGGAGGACCAAATAAGACCAGGATGTGTAAGAGGAAACCTGCGCGACGTTTCCAGGAAAGTCTGCCGATAAAAGTAGTCGGCGATGAAGACCTCGGGAGTCAGGACCAAAATGTGTACCTCGTCAACTGCATTACATTTTCTTCACGCGGACTTTTTATCCGCAGCATTTGCACACCGGGTTCATTTCATTTCGAGTACTCGCCACTGCGAGAGTCAAAGCTCGGGGCGACGTCGAAAGGAAAATCCACGGATTTTATTTTTACATCCAATAAAAGTATCGGATTCAAAAATAAAACCTGCGGATGATCGGAAATGAAAAAGGAAAGCCTTTTTTATTATTTCCTTTAAATATCGTTACCTCCTCACTATTGCCGCCCGCGGCGCTCGCCGCTCGAGGCCACGAATTTACCCTGGACGGGGCTCGCAAATACAGAAAACCTGCGGAACTCGCAAAATATTTTTACAGGACCCGCAATTGCCTCTTAATTGCACGGCTAATCGATTTTAGACTCAAAAAGAAACTTACCTGAGCCCTGGAGGTACTGCAGCGCTCAGTCGTCGAGTTTCGCATCGACCCAGCAACTTGTACAGGATGTCCTCTGATTACTAATTCACTCCGCCGGAGTATAAACATATTATGTTTGTCTTGTAATATCATTCAAGTTGCAGATTGTTCTAGAAATAAAATGACTCCGTTAGCGCGCGACATTGTGATTTAATGGGAACTATGTTAGTGTACAATTCGGAGGATATGCCGAGATCCAAGATGGCCACTCCGCCATCCATTTTGATATTCCCCGAGTTACATGCAACGCGTTTACATTTCCCGAAAATTCGGTAAAAGCCTATTCAAAGTTCATCCAGGGCTTAAAATAATCCCGGCTGGCGATAACAACGAGGAGTTCCGTAATCGCGTTACGTAACGCATCGACGTCCCGGTAAATAAGTGTCTCCTCGGCGATTTGACGGGATAATATTTATGCAGGCGCGTTCACCTTTGGCGATCGATGGAACTAATTTGTCGGCGGGCCGCGTTTCGAATAATAGGTTAGTCCGGTAATTCCGAGTTATAGGTAACACGGCAATTTCGAGTTATCGGGAATACTGCCCTTCAGTGGTAACCTCGGGAAAGCGGAATATAAAATCCGATTGTTCCAGAGCATTCGAACCTCTCGTGAACGCAAGCGCGTTGATTTTCTTTCCAAACGGAAATAGTGATTAAGTAAATATTTTTTAAGCCTTCCTCTTCCGAGCATCCACCATTAGACACCACTTCCAATCGGCGGATATTCTCCTCGGCTTGGATGAAGAGGTATTAAAGTCTCAGGCATTTTTTCGGAGTAAATGTCGGGGAATTTCCGTAACAACGGATTATTTTTGAATCCCATTCAAAATGGTGTACCGATGACGACTGGAGAGAGACTGCTAGGAAGGAAACTCCACTCGCGATGTAGGTAGCGTTCCTGCGACGCCAGCGCCGTGGCGACTCTACGAAGCTCGGCTGCCGGGAGACTCGCGATGCGCACATCTCCGATACGCATAGTCTTTGTTCAACTCCTCGGTTGGCGCGGCGTCGGGATCCGCCATTGTGATCGTCGTCGCTCGTACATAAGTCGCGTCCTCGCTGTTCTGTGAATTCCAGCGTGCACGTTACCAATTATCCAGAGACTCGCTCCATCTCTACAGCAGCGTCGACGGTTCGCCGTTCATTTCTCTCAAATTCGAGGTACGAGCGAGACGATCGCGGAAAGGATGGCGGACAGGCCGAGCAACGGTGAGTACAAGAACTATCAGAGGGAAGAGAACGCCGACATTAAGCAGAGGCTTCCGCTAGAGAAAGAGCGCGAAGACAAGGAGCATCAGGTCGACAAAGCCGGGGAATACGTCCGGGAGCTCCTTCACGAGAAGCTTGAGATTGACTCGCAGAAATGGCCCAATGCTCACCGACTCATCGACCAAGGTGAGTGACCGAACCTCCAATTTTATGCCGGATTCGGCTTGGTTCCTCTGTCCTTTACACTTGTACCTTTATTGTTTACATAATAAGGTAAGTATCATTCAGAGGTACCGGTGGATTAGGTTATGTTCCATTGGTCGATGCACCAAAAGGGTTTACATTACATAATCCGAGTGTTATTAGAGTACCGACGATAACTACGAGCTCGATAGGCAGTGGCGACGAAGGTGGCTATCAGACATGGTGTAAGAGAGTTACTTTTTGGCGCTGCGATAACGATAGGACAACACACCACGTGTTTACAGGTTGCCTCGGTTAAGGAATGCTTTCGGTGCGATGCGATAGAAAAAGAAATGTAGTTTCTTGCGACCCGATTTCCATTTCTGGTAGATTACGTAGAATGTATTTATCAAAGCGTACCCCGGTACTGCTCAAGTGGATCTGACACTCAATGGATTAACGTCTGGTGGTCGTTGATCTTGTTATAAGACTGTTTGTAGTAGTTGTAGTAGTTGAATTTACATATTCCCCTGTAATTCCAAACATGGCAAGAACTGAATAAACACCGTCTCAAATGTACACACACCGATGACGAGAACGTTTCATTTCTAATTTTAAACTCGGAATAGTTCTGGTTACGATGAAATCTCGCAGGCAGCCTTTTCCTCGGCTCTACAATAATAAGTTTAAAAAGACTCTCTAGAGCTCTCCCTTTGTATCCTACCTTGTTTTCTAAATTCATGCTTAATTAGTGCTGGATACGTAGGACCGAATAAAAAATAAAATTTCTTTGAGAGTCCCGCTATTCATCTGCGAAAGCTTTCTTAGCAGAGTGCATTACTACTCCATGAATAAAACAAGAGGGTCTAAGTAAGATCGACAAACGAGTTCGCTGGGTTTCTTTGATAATAATTTTATTATAAAAATATCACGTGCATTTATTGCCTGTTTCGGCGATATCCACCTTTGCGTTGTACTTGAAAATTACACGTCTCCCTTCTCGCTCTGTTTAGGGAAGTCCGAGTTAATTAGTTAATTAGTGTTGAAGGGGCGCACGAAACCGCGGAGTGGCCGGGGTAAAGTAAAGATTACTTTAAGTGTACCGCCATTCACCTTTGGGAGCTCCTTTCGGGGAATACATTACCACTCGGTGAATTGTACGAGTGCTTTTGACGGGGAGGAACCAAGCGAGCTTGTAAAAATTCCCGGAGTCCCCCAGGACGCGCGGTGTACTGCCAACCGAAATAAATTCTAAGCGGGAGGGCACGTAGGATTAAATCCTTCATGAAATGCAACGTTAACTTCTCCGAGTAGCGCCGCTATTATTCTTACTGTCACTGCCGGTAATAAAACAGCAGTTGCGTCGAGTGCACTTAATACGCCGCTACGCTCCTACCTTACACCGGGGATGCACGCAATCATTGAATTATGCATTCACGGTCCTCCGTTCTCTTTCGTTCTCGGAGAGATGCGTCTCGTTCCGGGGGGTCCCGGGACGTTCGAGAATTACGTGCGTTTCATTTAATCAACCCGACTCGGTTGAATCGATGCAACTTGCATTCGTCAAGATTACCGTCACAAGGGGAAGGGGAGCAAAAAGTAAAGCTAGCGGAAGGATGTCGTTAGGATTCGTTAATTATAAGAACGTCGTGTAAAATACGAGGTTTTCCACAAATTCCAAAGAATTTTTCAAATGAATTTATTATTCTATAAAAATGTTTACGCGTTTACATGTGTTAAACGACGTGTATAACAAAGCGGATGCCTATCCGTGGTATTATGAAATAATGGAAACGCGATTTACTGTCTTTTTACGATTTTTTACGGTAAACTCATTGATTATCCTAATATGTACGTGAAAAACCTCGAAAGACGCGAAATTTCCCAACCCTCGATATCGCCTTCTCGTTTTAGGTAACGGTCTCGCGTCTTCAGTTAGCTTTCCCTAACTAAATGGGAATTGAAAAGCGAACCGAGCGTCGAAGAGGAAAGGGTTATTTCCCGTATTCGGGAAGAGCTCTCGGCTTCAACAGGTTTATTTTCCCGGCGTTTCCGCAGTCGAGCATCGACGATTCGACGCCGATGGGGAAGAAACCTCGTGCCTTGACTTTGAACTTTACGTTTCGCCTCGGATCGCGTTGAAGGAAATTCTTACATTTTTTTTTTCTCCCGACCCTTAAATGCAGTAAAAAAAAAAAATGAGCGGCGAAGTAGGAACTGCAGCAGCTAGAAATTTATAAGGGTAACTTACGGCCCCCCCCCTCCGTATCAGGCGGAAGATAAAGACTCTGGGCGAACTTTTCCCGATCGTGCTTCAAGTATTTATATTAAAACTCATAAAAATCGCGGGGGTTATTGCATTGCGCTCTTGAAGCTTTTATTGCCGCTGCATTTCATGCCTAGAGACGTGCGCAAATGTAGCGAAGAACGGATACCCCCCGCGAAGGGGCCTCGTAGGGCATAATTTTTTTTTCCCCAGCGAATCCACGAGTCGAATTGGGAATATGCCTTTTGGGTAGGAGCTCGGTATCGATTGGATGAATTGTTTAGAAAAGATCGATTGGCCGTTGGTTTGCCGGGTAAATTTACACTTTAAATTGTCGGGGGCGCGCGGGACTACATCCGGGGTGTTCGGTGATAAACCCAAGGGGCTAGTACCCCCTGATGAGAACAGGGGCTTAAACTCGAAGCGAAATTAACTGGTAACCATGGCTCTAATCCTCGTTCCGCCAGAAACCGAAACTAAGATCTCCATAAAATAATGGAGCCCCTGTCCGGGACAACTACCCTAAAGTAGCTCGTCTACAGGGTGCGGCGAAATCTCTCGCAATTCTTTTTTTTTTTTTTTTTTCACGGTTTTCATAACATTTGAACATCCCGCTTGTCTGGCTGAATTCGTGACATATTTCAAATTTGGATCTGCGCGGCGGGGTACTGGAATACAATTTATACCAGGGTTGAGCCGATTGATATCATTTGATTAAAATCACCGATTTTTGTCAATCCTGATTTATACGCAGCTTTTTTTGGTCCCGATAAATCACTGAGGGGTCTTTACGATTCATAAGGAGATAGGAGCGCCGTTCGGATAGATCCCTTTGTTAGCGCGACGCGCACTTAATTTCCTCCCGGGGAATTCACTCGGATTGGATGGATTCGCCATGATTCGGGTGTACCTTCCCCGTGTACCGGCCTCCGCGTGCGGGGAAATAATTCTCCCCGTTTTATTCCCCAAGCTCCGCTGAACATTTTATTGGAAATTTTTTCACGGACCGGGCCGGCTTATCGTCCGGGTCAAGCCTGATCCGTAAGTACGGCGGACATGGCGAGCATCGTGCGAGCCCTCCTCATTGCGAAAAAAAATGTCCCTTTTCGAAACAAATCGCCTCCACTTGGACATTGATCCCGGCTTTCTCTGGCAGACCTCGTGACCGAGGTAACTCGGGAGAACCGCCGTTCCTCCTCGTCTCGGGCGGATCTCTTTCGCCCCATGGTGTGTCCCGTCCATCCTCGAATCGGTTCCTTAACGGGAGCCGAAGGATTTCCGAAGTAGTCGTCGCCTTCCGCACCTCCTGGAGTAGGTCTTTGATTCGATTAAGCATAAAAATTCCACGACTCGTCCCCGGAACTCGCGAAATTCGAAAGTTCCCTGGGGGCGGAAGGAGGAGGAGCTCCCGCGGATTGTCCGCGGTCGGGGAGGATGTCGCACGAAAAGTTGTCGAGGAGATAGGAAAGTTCCTTTTCGCCCTGGTCTCGCTTGAATATTCGATGAGGAACTCGATTGTAGTTGCGCCGGGAATCTCTCCTAAGACTCCGGTGCCGTGACCCCTGATGTAGTTTCATCTCGCTACGTAATGGCCGGGAATAATTTTCGATTTTCTGAATCTCGACCCCGTAAACTGCTCTCGCTTGTCGGCACAAAACAGAGTCATTGCTCCGCTCGATTTGTTCCTCGGCTTGCATTCCGAATTAGCTGCACTTTATCGATTTCAGAGATTCCCTTTGCGCCCGCCCCCCTCTCGACCTCCCACCCACCCTATGGACTCCGCCGGCTCTAATATGAATATTCAGGGATTGGATTTTGACGTGGGGATGTTTGCAAACAGGGAGTCGAGCGTTTGAAGAATTATTCTGTCGGTCGGTCAGAATGAATATTCGCCGAACTCATCCCCGACCGGGGAGGTCCTACTGGAGTCACTGGGTTGCGATTCTCGCGGATGCTCTCTCGGGATGATACATACCTACGTGGCCACCTTATTAAACTCGATACTCGACTCGAGCATCTGATATCGGTAGAAACGGTTCAAACGACGATAGATATCTCGCTCCAACTGGGGTTGAGATGATTCAGTGGATTTGATTTTAATATCGCGATTTTTTGTAGCCTGAGTACTGCACTTTTCCCAGTTCTGCAATTTTTCAGTAATGTAGATTTAACTTAACCTTTTAAACGAGGTGTTTATTTAAATCCGCTCGTACCGCGCCCTTCGTCTCCAGGGCTGGTCGCGTTTTGGGGGAGGAAATCCTGTTTGGGAATATTTTCTACGTGGATTACTCCCCTTGCGGCGAGCCCTCGAGAGCTGTCGCGGGAAAAAGGCGGCGACCACCCCGGGAATATTTCACCCCTTGTCCGGCTCGTGTAAGTCGGGTGGAGAACCGCGAAGGCGATCCCTCTCCGCGATGCTTTCCTTTTTCCCCGGAATAACGAACGGCGCCGGGGAACGAAGCCGCAACCCTACTCGGGGACGATTAATCTTAATCGGTCCGCTCTCTCCCACGGGAATGAAAATACGACGGGAATTTTCGGGGCGGTCCCGAATCACGGGGCGCAATCAATTCCCAGATTATCCACTCTAGGGAATGGCCGGTTTAGCGAGCTCGTCGCGCGATAGCGAGAGTCGAGAATCTTGGGACGCGAATTTTTTTTTTTTTTTTCCCTGTATCCGTGTACGGGGACGCGGCCAAAACGCGAATAAAGGGACGGGAATTTATGGCGGGCGGGAAATAAAAGTGTCGGCGCGATGTCCGCCCGGCTAAACGCGCCCATCGATCCCCCTCATAATTACTCGCTTCATTTCGCGGCCATTAATCACACCTAGTGCGAGAGCGCTTCCCTTGGGGGTGAACGAGTCGCGGTTCCAAGTCCCGACACAGCACGACGAATTTTGGGGGATTTTAATCTGAGAAAAAAAAAAATTCTCGGACCAAAGAAACGTATTGTTAATTCAGGGAATAATTATTTCACTCGAGTGGATCCGAATTAATTGGACTGTAGCATTTCCGCGGGAACATGACTGTTTATTTCGGTCGAATGATTATTCTTTAATTTGAACAATTATTTCTTTCGTTCGGTGGACACCTTTTTTAAGGGTATCTTCGCAGGGTCGCGAGTTAATGGACGGCTGGAAAGGCTCGGACGTACACGTGCTTATTCTCGAGAGGGTAGCACCCCTTGTTACGGGGAAATTGCACGTACCCGGGTCGACGTATTTGCAATGCCGTTTGCCCGCGAATTTCGCTTGCCGCACTTCGGGCCGCGTCGTAAAGCCAAGTTGGCTAATTTCAGGATGCGCGCCATAAACCGAAGTTTAGCAGGCTCGCGTCGCAACAATTAAACCCGTTGTCGGGTCCGTTAAGGGAGTCCGGCAGGGGAGCGATAGCTCCGAGTTCGACGAGGCCGCTCGATTTCCGACACCCCCCGATACCCTCGTAACTCCAGGTTCCTCGTTATCCTCCTTGTCGGCGCGTTGTCGTGAATTCGCCGAGTCCTTGTCAGGGGCAAGACCCTTCTTACGGGACCGATTTAACGCCTGCTCCGATAACGAGAGACGGCGCAAAGCGCGAAAGCGTTACCCTCCAATCCTTGCGCTGATAAGAATGCCCCCGTAAACGTAGATACTTAATCATTGGTTATTTCGATGCCACAATAAATTGCTACAAAATCACATTCAGTTACGAGGTGTGCGCAAATCTATGCAAATTTCCATTGATTTTTATCAGGGTCGTACTCCTGATCTCGGTCGGGGCACCGTGCGAGGAAAAAGTCCCAGGGAATTTTGGCGGTGCGTTTAATTCGGGGCGTGGGGTTGCGGATTTTTCGGCACTGCTGGGTGCTAGCCGGCGGGGTGGAACGGAAGTTCCGGGTTTATGTAATACGTACGGATGCTCGTTGGAGGCAACGAGCTGTACACGGCCTCGTGGAACGATAAATCTAGCCGCGCGACGCCGCGCCTCCATCACCTGGCTAAGCCCGGCGGGGCTTCCGGTTTGCCGGCCGGAAGTGCCCGCCGGATCGTCACCACTGATGTCCTCTCCCCCGGGTCTCGAAACGGAAGACCGCAGGGAGATTCCTAAGATTCCTAGGATTATTCAAGGTGTCAAAGATTCCGCGGATTTTTCGGATCTTCCGAATTCCGCGGCGAGCGTCCCTGAGCGGGCTTCGCGGCGACTGCGCGATTCCCGGGTGGCGCGACTCGTTGAATTATTTATCCCCCTTGTTTCCCCGTCGACTGCGTAGGCCCGGGGAATTTTGAATTTCAATCGAGACCCGAGCCCGGCCGTTTCGCGGCGTTTATTCAGGGAGAGGCATTGCCGTTTTCTTGCCGCGAGTAGCAAGCCCGGCGGCCATCTTGCTTTTATTGTGCGGTCGCTGGCCAGGATTTCTGTTTACTCGAACTCTCCTCCTCGGATAACGGGCCGAAGATTAATGAACTTTTGCTTCCGTTCCGAATATAGCTCCTCGTTATTAATGTATACCCCCGGGGAGGAGTATCGCTTTTATCTTCGAGCCGCCTACCGGGAAGGACCGCCGGGACTTTTCGGCGGCCCTTTTCCTGCGGAATTCCCCGAGCCCTCGGTCTACCCTTGCCCGGAAAATATTGAATTATCGTCCGAGGGAAACTCCCGAATATATTCCTCGGCGCGACGTCTGGCTGACCGTTTGTCATTAAGCGCAAAGAATTCCGGCCATTGATCACCGTTTTCGAGCCCGGTGGTCCGACATTTCGTGGACGTCGTCTAGAGTCTCTTGCTCGCCGGAGGCATTCGTTATGTAGGTTCCCACCGATGGGAATCAACGAACTTTCCTGGTTAAAGACGCCGCGGCATGACCGGTGGCGGGAAAACACGCCAAACCGTTGCATAACCTCGGTGCACATAGATCTTGGAGAGTGATGTACCTTCTTGCCCAACGGCCTGGCCTCTCTCGGACTAAATATAACGTGCACTAGAATCATCTTCAGGTGGCAGTTCCTAAGCTATTACGGCTAATCGCTCGCGCGAACCTCTGCCCCGTGATCTATTCCGGAGTCGACAGCAACGGGAGCAACCCGACGCCTTGGAAAGAGACGCTGTAGAGATGGATTATCACGAATTATGGATCAAAATCCCTGAATAAAAATCCTAGAGATTTTCAGGGAAAGTCGAGACTCGGTTTCCCTCGTTCGCACCCGGAGAGGCATTCCCTCGGGACGATTCATTCCGAGATTTCCTGGGACTTCGGCGATAAATCCACGTTTAAACGGACCCTGGCTACCGGCTAGCGTTGTCGCGACGTCCGAGACAATTAGTCGTTAGTCGAGGGTGCCCATTGCGGGATATCGAGTTCCTGGTCCGAATTAGCATCGACTCGTGTACCTACCCCAGGACGGGCGAGGAGATAGACGCCGCCCAGATGCGCCCCGTGTCTGCCGACCTTGTTCCGGGTAAACGACTGACCCAAAGCCACGTCGCAGACGGATCTCTCGCGTCTTTCGCCCGGCGAGGAATCCTGCTAATGGCACGCCCAGGTGAGCGATCTATTCGAGGATCGACCCTGACACCCGAGCCGGGATCCAAAGTCGATCGCTCGTCGCGTCTCGAGACGTCTCGGCGCGAGAGCTTCCCCCGAACCGGGGGAAATGGCTTCTCGGCGAAAACGGGGATCCCCGGTTAGAGACAAATCGCGAAAGGACCTAGGTGAGGTGCGACCCTACGTGGATTCGACGCGACACGGGGTCGAGGGGGTGCGACCTGGACGGGGTTTCGCCCTTTGGGTACTTGCCGTCGGGAAGGGCCTGGTAACATAACTTTCGCGTTTGAATTTACGATCGCCCCTCCGGACTCGGGGTTAGGGCAGCTCGTACCATCCCGGACGATAAATCCTCCCCCGAGAGTTGGTCTCGTAACCCTCTCGTAGCGAGGTGTAGGTCGGCTCAAAAATTACCAAACCGCGGACTCCTCGTGGGAGGATCCCGCGGATTTCGGTGATCCCCTTTCCCCTGCACGAAAAAAAAAAAAAAAAAAGAAGAATCGTCGGGAAAACCGCAATTGTGGCAATCGTAACCATGTTAGGAGAATCTGGGTGGGTGGTTACGTGAAAGGGGGTGGGCATTTATTCCTCTCGTTTAGGGCGCGCTCGATCATTTCGCCGTCGAGACGGGGCATCCTTTGTTGCTTATTCCATTAAGGCGTATCCGTTGCTTTTCCCATTAACGACCTGTCATCTCGATGGACGCGGTCTTGTTCGTTGCGTGCGCCCGGAAAAATGGCCGAGGGATCTCTTTATTTAGCCTCCCCCCCCTCGGTCGAGCCGATCGATAACGTTTGCAAGATACTTATGAATATAGATATTAGCTCCGTGTCGCGGAGGGATATTGGAAGAGTCCGTCGAGGAGTCGGGCTGGCACGGCTCGGCCGTCCACTCTCATCGACGGGGTCTTTTAATAGTCGGCCCCGATCTTTGATCCAATTATTTCCGGCCGGAAATATATCGAGCGTCCGTAAGAAGTGGACGCGCCATCCGCTTATACGGTCGACCTGGGATATGCGGCAAGAACGCGGCGGCCGGTCGAAAATTAATTATGCAGCCCTCGCGTCAAACGCAACGACCGAAAGTCACCCGATCCCTCCCCCCGTTGCAACGTTAAATTATCCCCCCGGAATTCCTGCGTATCATCGCCCGGCGGACGAGTTAACGGCTACTCGTGTTTATGCCGCGCGCCGTAAAAAACCCGGCGAGGGGCGTTAAGTTTAACGGTTTCAATTTGCGCACGTTGGCGCGTTAAAATTTCAATCAATTCCGAATGGGGCCCCGCGCGAATTAACGTCGCCCGAGGCGGAACCGTCCATGAAGACGCCCCCGCGACTTTATTCGCCCTCTCGCACTGTCCCGGCCGCGGCTGCGGATCCCCGCCGATCCTGGGATGCAAATCGCCTTAAAGTCCCGATACCGGCCGGCCGGAAGCTCGGTCTCACGCAGGCCCGACCGCAACAAATGGACCTCGCTTTTGGCGATTTCGGCTCGCCGGCCCGGAAGCGATGTGCGGTCGTCCCGTATTTCATGTTCTCGCTGCCCGCCGACGGCCGACCTCGGGACAGCTGTTTTTAATCTTCCTGGCAGGCACCTTGGCAGGCATAGGGGGGAAAAAAAAAGTATACAAAAATTAGGGATTTAACCTCCTCTTTTCTGGCGACCCGGGGTACGCCGGAAGTGACAGGGAGCACGTGCGAGACCCTGGAGGATGCTCACCTCTCCAGAGATTTGGCAAGACCTCGGCGGGGAGGATTATAAGTGGATTTCTCAACCGATCTAATTTAACGAGTACTCGGTTTTTAGGGTACAACGTTGATTGGTACTTAGGTGGGAGCGATCTTTGATGGTGGTAATTTTCACGAGAGAAATTTTTTATTCAAAGGTTTCAACTTCTTCGTATACTGTAATTTTCGTGAACGCCGTGAAGAGGGACCGGAAGGAAAATTTGTCCTCGCTCGTGACCCTCGATCGGGGTAAATTAATTTCGCAGGGTGTCGGGAATTACGGCGTCGACTCGGAGGGTGGAGGTACCCTTTTTCGTCACCCCCTACCCGTGAGAACTCATCCGGAGGTCGTTCGACAGGTGTTCGAGGTCCTCGCAAAAGCCAGGCAAAGTCGGGCGATAATTCTTTCCGAGCAATTTACGGGGCAATCGCCCCAGCCCCGTCCGTCGTTTGTCACTCGCTTGTTACATGCTGTCGGGTATCTCGGGTATCTCGGTCATCCGCAACGATCGCAAAGCGAGCCGGTGGCCTTCCCATTGTCTCCTGGCGGCCTGGCATCGCCGACCCGGTGGACGCGCGACTCTGTGGAAAATTAGCGAACCATCGGGCTCGGTGTTGCCCGTTAAGGGCGCTCGCCACCCCCACGATTTGCAGGGTCTCATGGGGACGACAATTGCGAACGCATTTCCGATCCAATCGTTTCAAAGACGAAGAATCGACCGGGATTGTCACGGGAGCGATTTTCGATAAGTGCTCGTATTCGTATAAAAAAAATGCAACGAAGTAATTTGCGAGCACTTCCAATCTTCGATCTGAAATGCGGAGGGAAAGGATGGGTCCTCTTAAATTTGTTGATTCGGTAGGAGCGATTATTGGTTTATTCATCACTTACAATTATCGCTCGACCGCGACCGGGGGATGGGTTGTCGATCACGGGGAGGAGTGTCGATCACCCGTAACCCGATATTGGTAATTGCTCGTCGTCCATTGCCGATAAATTCGCGGTTGTTCTCAGCTCGGGAGGGAAATGGCTCGAAAAGAGGGGCTGTCATCATTAACGCGGAATTTCGGGAAACTAACGAGCTATCTCTCATTTTTCCCATTTTTTTTTCCTCCAATCGGAGCCTGTTCATGAATTGAAGAAAAACCGCGACACTTCGGGGGCGCTTCCCCCCCCCCCCCCGGGGAGGTGACACCCCTCTCCCTCGGGGAATCGCTTCTTTCTCCTGGAAGCTTTCTCATTCGACATCGGCCGGGCTTTTCAGGATTTTCTAATCCGACCGAGCGAGTCCCAGTCCAGGGCGGCTCCAGGACCAGGTCGGGTCCTCTCCCAGGGGTAGGAATCCCCTGAATCCCCTGAATGCGTCTGACTTTCCATCGGCGCGCCGTTCCCGGGTCACGTCGCCATCTCGTATAAGCGATTTCCTATAGAGCGGCCCAGGAGAAAGAGGAGGAGAAAAACCGCGGGGGGGACGAGAGAGAGAGAGAGCGAGATGAAATATTGTTTTATTCCCCATAAAAGCTGATGCCGCTTTATGGGAATTGAAATTCCTCGGCGAGCCGCCGCTACGGTCCCCGGGTTATGGTCCCGAGAGGCGCGTTTTGAGAATATTGATAAATTCCAACACACATCCACGCCCTCCTTGATTGCGCCCCCCCGTCCCCGACTTCTTTTCTCACGATCGGAAACGCCGTTGCGTCCGATCAAAGCCGGGGCGCCTACTTCTAGGATACTTTCGCGAATATTGACAAATTCCTCGTATCCTTGGACTGCGAACTGCCGGATCATCCTCAAGGAGGCTCGAGACTTCCGATAGAAAGTGCGAGGAAATTTTTATTACGAATTTTGGGGATGGGTATATATGGGAAAAGAGGTGCTCCGGGGTCTCGCGAGGTTATTCCCGAGGCTACAATGGGATGCTGTGCAGGATATCAATCTCGAGGGGAAGCATCCCCTCGGTGAGCTTTGTGTTCGAGGCGACCCGACGTAGGGTGGAAACGGGACGACGGGATTTCACATTTCTTCGGTATATTTGACTAATTGTGCATCGATTAACGGCGATCGTGCAAATTCCCTCGGTCCGCTCGGTGTTGCCTTCTCTGGGAGGGATTCTGGTACAGGGCGGCAAAGCGACGCCACGATTGGTCCAGGGCAGAGCTAAGTAAACGTCTGGAGTAGAGTTTCCTAGCCAATAGCAGCAGGAACCGAAAGCGACACTCCTGTCGGCAGCTTTGATCTTTGCAAGTCCCCGCAACCGTATTGGATCGTGCCACCGCGTCACGCTCTGCTACGTTTACCGGCTCATTATTACGTATGCACTTGCACGAGCGTCGGTCGTCGAGATTACTGATTTATTTATTTTCTATTATTTTCATCACGCACGTCTCCCAGAATGACCATCTTGGGGAAGAAGATGAATCTCTGTCATCCATCAGAACGCGCCACGGAAATTCACGTGTCCGGTGAACTTACGATAATTACACCTGTGATCTTCGAGTAAGCTCGTACCTCGAGGCGTAAATAAATGTACTTATTTCGAGCGTCTCATGAAAGATTCAAAATTTTCTCCCTTCGCCATCGCTCTCCTCCTATCGCCGCTCGTCCGTCTCCCTCGCGGGCTCATTCCCGTCTCTTTCTGGCAGTCGGCGTTTATCGCGAGGTGCCTCAGGAATTTTTACGAGAGACCGAGTCTCTTTTCTCTCCTCGAGCCATAAAGTGCACGTCGGTGCACCCGCTTACGCGGCCGGTCTTCGAAATCCTCCTCCCTTTGTCCTTCCTCGTTCGCGCCGCTCTGTTTTGCGGGTGATAACACCCGGGGTGATAACGAAGCCGCCTCGGTCAATGATCTCTCGAGAGAGACGTTCCCGAGTCCCGGACAAATGGGCTCTAGGTATCTAGGAGACGTCACTCGGTGTCCGGTTGTCGGGTCACCTGCTAAATGGCCCTCTGAGATTATCCGGATTTTCGGGATCCTCGAGATTTCTGAAATCCCACACGGGGGGAAAAAAAAGACACTTGCACTTTTAGCAAAGAATAACATTACTGATTAAGCGCGCTCACTGCGCCCTCGATTTGCAATGTACCACGGGGAGAACGATTGCGGCCGTATTTCCGAACCGATCGAGTCGATTGAGAGGATCGACCGGTGTTTATATGAATAGGCAGGCACCGGTCCCACCTGTTGTTCCCGTTCGAACTTTTTCAGGGAGAGATCCCTATTTTTTTTTTTATTTTTCTCTCTTTTAACCGACGATGTAATCGATGGAAAGAGCGCAGCCCTCGTTGGCCCTCGACGCACCGCGATGATTTCATTCGCAAGAACAATTATAAATAACGGCGCGACTAGTCGCCCGTCAACTCGGTCACTGGCGAGCCGATGACTGATGACACTCGTCCCTGGTTGACGGGCGTAATTGGATGTTTCGAAGGGTAGCGTGCCTTTTGAGAGGCGTGTCGCATAGTGCGCCGACCGATTTGTCAACTGTAACGGCGCGGCTCGTTGATGACCAAACCTAGGGCAGATCGATTTTATTAATCGTCGCTTCTGGGGCCCCGAAATTGTATCCCGGGTCTCAGCAGTCTTTTTGATACGTCGCTCCCGAAGGACGCTCCCGGGGACTCTGTCACAATTTCCTTTTTTTTTTTTCACGACAATTTTCAAACTTTACCGAGCCCCTCGTGGAGATAAATCGGCCAGGACGAGCGTTTGACAGGGAAATGTCCTTTTTTTTTCGATTTAACCGCCTTTTATTTTTCCCACCGGACACGGTAGCTGCAACCACTCGAATTTGCCAGCTGTAACAAAATACTGCACGGCAAGTCGTCAATTATCGGGAAATCGATTACTGGATCGACAGGCGTGCGTAAATTTCACTCATTTCCTCCTTCTCTCGGTTTAACCCTCGAAACCTGGTCCTTTCGAAATGACCCTCGATTGTACGCGCGCGTACAAGCGGGATCGATAGAGTCAAACGATTTCTTTCGAAGAATCAATAATCTCAAATGAAAACGTGAACATTTTTTTTTTTCTCCGGGCAGCTCAACTCTACATACGAGTGGGCGATTTTCCTTTGCCGATTCGCGAGACTCGATGTTCTTTCTTTTTTTTTCTCCCTTTCTTTTATTGCCCCGCTGACCTCTCTTATGGAGATAAATCGGCTCGCTAGGAGGATACCTCTGACACAGAAACGTCGGGTACTGCTATTTTTTTTCCCCCCTTCTCCCTTTTTTCCTCCGTTTTGCTCGAAGCTCGTTCCTTTTATTACTCGCGCTGGGTGCAGCGCTGCAGCTGAAATTCCGGAGCTCGAACGTATTTACCGATAATCTGCGAAGTAATGCCTTCCGCTAGGAAATGTACAGCAGTACGTATGGCTCGGATTGACTCCGCTATGAGAATTTAGTGCAGGACGATCTGGCGTGTCCACTCCTGGGGGGATAAGCCGTTCCTGTATTATAAACAATGGTTTTCCACGCCAAGGAAAAACTCCGGGGGGAGCCGTCCTCGGGCGTGGGGGTGGAGGGTCGCCAGCCCTCGAATTTCGTCCCAGAGATCGATACATCGACCGGGTCGGCTTCACCCGAAACCGGTGGAAAATAATTCTCCTAATTGCCCGCACCAAAAGAACTCACGGTCATGACGAGAAATTTTACTTGCTTAAAGGACGCGAACTCTAGAAACATTATTCTCGTGGAAATTCCTTTTTTTTTTTTTTTTCTTCCGTTTGGGGCCCGTAAACCTTCGTCGAGGGTACGAATTTCCGGGGCCATTTGTCGGCCATTTTTACCGATTCAAGACTCCATGGAGTTCTCGGATATTCCCTTTGTCGGTAACGACTTCGCGCCCGATTTACGGGCCGACCCAGTTTTTCGTGACTTTGTAAGAAAATGTCAAAGTTTGGGGAAAACGACCCGATGATTTGAAGCCGATTTGATTATTCGCATCGGCCGATATCGCGCGAGGGAGGGGCAAAACGGCGAATGGACGAAGACGGGGAATAGGATAACGAGCGTGTCCACGGATTTTGTCCAAGTACCATCTCCCGCATCCCGGATAAGCCCTTTCCAAATTAAGAAATATCGAAAGCTTAGGGGATCCCCTCGGGGGGTTTTCACTCGGGGCGCACTAACTCTTTGGCCGGATAATTCCGCGGCGTTTCCCGTAAATCCTCCCACAATGGGCCCAAGTGGGGGGTGCAGCCCCTTTTGCGTCAGCTTTTTTTTTTCTTTTTAATTACGGGCGCATTATTCCCCTAATTATTTACGGTGTAACGGCGCGGTTATTTCCCGTTTTTTGCCCGATGGGGATTCCAAGATGGCGGGCCAGATTCGCGCCCCGATGTACGGCTGAAAGGTCTCCCTATACATCCAAGACGTACACAAAGGGGTGGCTCGGGTCTTGATAGCGGAACACAATGAAGAGGTGCGATCTTCGGGGTGCTAGGAATTCTTGCTTCGGGCTCGAAACGTGTGTGCCTTTCAAGAGGTCCCATCACGGTCATGGATGTCGCCTCTGTACGACCACGGCTCGAAAAAAGCCCCTTTGTGTCCCACCGCCATTCCAGACATTGAACGACCCGGGTCGTCATGGATATATATATATATTTTTTATTGGGTATATATCTATTTTTTTTTTATCTCGTAATCTCGGGAGAAGCCATTGGCTCGGATCGAGCATCGGTCATCGAAAACCGCTTTCGCTAAGAAATCTCAACCGGCAGTGTTGTCGGAAAGGAAAGGGCCCATGGAATTCAGGGTGCATCGATTTTCTCCCGAAGGCTTTTCCCCGACAGAGGGGGTGGTTTCCAGGTGAAACGGCGAGCTCAAGAATTACTGGAGCATATATTTCGAGGACTTAAATGGCATTGAATTATAACGCGCGAGGGATTCTCGGGATGGGGATTTCGCGAGCGCTCTTTTTTTTTTTTTTTTTTTTTTACGAGGACTGGGCGAAAACGGAGGAAGGTCGTTTCGGGAAATTCGAGCCTGGATGTTACTTTCGGACGAGAATTATCGCAATCCGGCGGTTGCTTTAATTATCGCCGGATTTCGCCTTCTCTATCCGCCCTTCGTCGTCGCATTCCCTCCCGTATAGCCTGTACCTACTCGGGGAGTAACGAGATATATATTTTTATTACAGAGATTCAGAAGACCCAAGCCATTGGAAAACCGATACGGGACATGAAATACGTGGACATTTATCGAGAGAAGCCAATTCGCGTCGCCGTGAAGGTGTTGGTGCCGGTCCGTGAGCATCCCAAGGTAATAACTAGAAAGTACTATTTGCGGTAATTATTTCTTAAGTAATGCGTTATTTTCTGTTGTACCGTGGTTTTTGGCTTAGGTTAAGACGCGCGTTTTTTTTCCCCTCGCGGGGAGTTTCTCCTGGAAAAATAGGGGGACTTCATCGCGGGCTTGTACCGCCATAGGGAGCTTTTAAAGCCGGGATTTTCGGAAGCGTCGATTCCGTCTTCCTCTTCCGGCCCTGGAATACGAGGATTCTCGATTACCCTAGGCTCCACGAAAAAGGACACCGGAGTTCTGGCTACCCTCGGGTACAAATGTAAGTTTCTGCCCCAGGCGTGTTCAACTACGAACACGCGCCGGGAATTTCTGGGGACGCTCTTTGCATCCGAACGATTGCCTCGAAGGACCGGATGCTTTGACCAGATGTATTTGTTAGTTACGACGGGACAAATTCGAATCGTGGATCGAATTTCGAGGCCCTGCGAAGGCTCGGCACGTCCCACGGGGAGCGCTGTAAGTAGAGGCAATCCCCCATAAAAGCCCGGAAATAATTTTCGGGCTCTACTTATCCGGCAACGAAAATTCCCGAAATTCGAAATGGCTCGCTGAATCAAAACACGATACGGGGAAAAAAGGGTTGAAATTTGCTCGGGCCGCTGTTTGGCGGGTTTTCGAGGGTGCATTAAAACGCATTTATTATCCAGCGGTTCGCAAAAAGCGCGTGTATCGGTTTAATGCAAGTCCAATATCCAGCTACTCGAAAGAGATAAACAAATGGGAGCGGGTCTGTGGGCCGCATTCTAAATTGCACCCGGCGAGTTAAAGGGGATACCTCGTTCAAATTACTCCCCTTTTATCGGCCCCGTATTTGCGTATTTACCCGGAAATGCAGTCAAAGGTAATTAGCCGAATATCGATCACGCCGACCCTATTATTTATGCAGCGGGAAATTATATGTACGTATACCTGTATATATATTTTTTTTTTATTCGAGACAAAAGTTCGGAAGATGCTTCGGGATTCCGGATCGCAGGAGAATGTCTCTTCTCGAGGCTCCCTGCATTAACTTTCTATTTATTTATGCTTTCGCTCGGCCGAGCCTCCTATCGAGAAGAAGCTTTTCCTCGTTTCCGCAAGTTCCGTATTGTTCTCCGTTTCACTTCGTTCCACCGTTTCTTTTTTTTTTTCTTCTTTTTTTCCCTACTTATCCACCCTTTCCGCCGCAAACTTTTGCGCCGTTTATTTTCTTTCGCGGTTCACTAGCGGATAAACATTTACCATTATCCTTTTTAGGGCGGCGCGAGGATCTTTCCGAAGTTCCGAGTACTTTTAACCGACTCCGGGAAAACGTTAAGCACCTCGTAAGACGAACTTTGGGCGGAAGAAATTATTCTTAAAAAATTAAAAAAAAACGAATACGTGAGGCGACTTTTAACCGCTGATTTTTTAAATCACGACTTTTTTTTTTTTGTTAATATCTACGTTTAATTTTTAGCTTTCCGATATGACAGCGCGAACCAGGCGATCGCGCTGTGCAGTACTCGGACTGTTTAAAAAATGGTGATTTAAAAAATAAAAATCAGTTGATTGAAATCGGCGATTTTAATTGTGAATTCAATCAACTGATTTAAATCAGCTCAGCCCTGGTTTTGACCGACCATCGACTGTCGCCCATCACCTGTGGACCATGAACTATCGAGCCTCGTTTGTATCGGCCGGTATCGAGCGCGGGTCGACTATCGATATTCCCGGTGATCGAATCGAGGTCTCCTCTCCAGAGCGCGTAACCCACTCGTGAATAGCCATGAGTCCGATGATCCGTGGATGATTACCGGTATTATCATTACCTGGGAATAGGCGCGCGGGGCCGGCCCTTCCACTGAGCCATGATTAATGGCCCTGTAACAAGTACATACACCCCCAAACCCAGGTACGCGTATAGAAACGTCGTTACGTCCGCCCGAAGACTCGGCCTGGGAAGTAATTCTTCGCCCATTGCGTTACGATTACATCCAATGTCGCTTAAGGGGATGTAAAAGTGGCATCTGAGGGATCGATCGTTTATGGTGGCCAAAATTCGAAATGGAGAATTAGGTATAGAGATTTTTTAATGGTAACGATTTGGGGGATAATTCCCCACTGAGTTAATATTTTCTCGGTGAATGTACTCGAAAGACTCCGTAATGGGTATTGACTTACTCACTGGATCAATATTTTCTTACCAGTACACCCAAAGTGTCTTCGATGACACTCGGCTCTCGGAAAGACGTCAGAGTGGATTTTTCGGCGCAGATTTTTACGCGAAATGCAGACGTGGCGATTATAATTTTTTTTTTTTTTAAATTCGTGAAAACTTCGGAAAGCGGACCTCGATCGAAGGCGTCCCAAGGTCTGGTTAACAATGTTCGCTCGACACCGGGAGGCATCTGTTGTTAACAATTTCCTTCGCGGGCATAAAGTTCCGCCTCCTTGTTTTTTCCCCCCTCGTCCCTCATGACAATGCAAATTACCCCGGGAGCGAGTATTTAATGCATAATTCACGAAGCTTCTACCCCTAATCCAGTTACAAGTATAAATTTATGCCGTACTCGAAACGCCTTCGGTAATGGAGCAGATGAGTTTTACGTAAATTCCGTTGTAACTTCGCGGTCCCCCGAATGGCGGGATTAAACGTATTCGCGAAATTCGGAATCACTCGGCGGGAATTATTTATCCCCCGAAACTTCCGGTATCTCGGTATTTTTTTTTTTTTTTCTCGATGAGTCGACACCCTCCGGCAAAATACGGAGTGCCATTATCGTCGAGAGTTACACCCTAACTGAGAGTAATTCTCACACTGAGAAAAAAAGAAAAATGTCCTCGAACCAAAGAAACACTTTGATAATTCACAAATAGTGCACGGTTAACGGTTTAAACCAGATCGGGGGTGCGCATCCTCGGTTAATACACCCTCGAGCAATAGAAGCTGTACACGGAAACATCATCCGTGCAAATGGCTGGTCTGGTCAGTTTTATGCAGGAATCTTTGGAGCGGGGTAATCGTAAACCGCACTTATCGCGCCCGGTACTCCTCGTTATATTTATACAGGCTCATTAAATCCCCCCCGTAAATGTTCAACAATTTTTATTCCCTCGTTTCCATTCCCGTTTCCCCCGTTTCCCGGGTCGGCGCCGACCGGAACGCCGGGCCCTAAGTCAAAATAAGGAGCCTTTCCAGGGCTCTTTTTTTCAGCTCTTCTCTTTTTTCCCCCCTTTCTTCTCTTCCTCGACCGACTATCGAGCATGCTGCAAGTGTCTGGTGCAGCCGGTATGTCGCGTCCGATGGTATCGGGACCCCTTCGGCGCGAAGCGGAATCTCATTACCACCGGCCATTGGCATCGAACGGTCCCGGGGTGTTCGGATTGCCCTAGACGCTGGCAATAATCTCGAGACTGCGCCGTTGTCGAAGAACAGCTCCCTGGAATATTCCTCCCGAGGATGCTCCCGTGGGAAGTCGTGAATCTCGATCGCTCCGGAGCGAGTCCTATTCCCCGAAGAGGGCCGCCATACCCGTTCCGACCTGGAAGGCTTTTTATCTCTCCTCGTTATCCGCGCCTAAGCCAGGACGCGACCCCAATTTTGGGTTAATTGGTTCGCGACATCCTTGCGAGTTCCGCGGTTCGCCCCGCTGCCTTTCAATCCCGCCTTAACCCCGCTTTAATTCGATTCGAGCCGCCTCCACGCGCCATTGGCAGACAATGAGACGCGCCTCTTCGAACTCGGGTGCTAATTGGTGCATCGGCGCATCTTCCGGCCCAACCCGTTGTTGCAGCCGACCGACGTCTGATTAGGTCGATCCAAATCCCCGGCATAGATCGGAGAAAAATCCCACAAGCGAGACCTCTTTGACGCCACTTGCGTATCACCCGTAAGGCGCGACTCCGCGATCCTTGCAAAGATCGCGAGGGTGCATCCCGTGGATGCACTCCATTGCCGGAAGTGGCGGCTAATTTGCGCACTGGTCCCCTCGGTGGTCGGCTTGTCGGGCCGACCAATTCTCGCGGAAGCTCGTCCACGCTCGTACGTGTCGCCGGCAAAGCTAGTTCCGCCGGCCAACTCCCTACCAACAAGGAGCCGAGTTTGTATTCCCGTAGTGACCGGACTCGCGGAATTGCGGAATTGCGAAATTGCGTTTGCGGACTAAGTCCCGCGAGCCTCGCCTCCCAGGAATCGCTCGAGCGTGCCGGAATCCCGTTTTTCCCCGTGCGGTATCCCGCGGGACAGTTTTTCCGCGCCCCTGACGAGGCAGCGTCGCAAAAGCGCGGCAGAGTCTCGCGCCAAGTGCACGTGCGCGGTCGCAAAATAAATAATTCAGATCGATCCTTTGTCGTGACTTTTCGCCCGGTCGTCGAACAACGACTAATTTTCCGTTCGCGGTTCGGTGGAACTCCACGGGGATTATTACTCGGTCGGCCATTACGCGGGGATTATTATTATTCCTCGACAATACTTTCCGCCCGCGTATGGTCGTCCGCTCTGGCAAGGTTTTAACAATAATCGCGCATAATGCCCGACCCGGGAGTAATGAGCGATCGTTATTACTCCCATCGTGGTTATTTCCTGCCCCGCGTACCAGGGCAATTAAACCGACCGCTCATTTCGGGGACATTTACATACTTCCGTCAGTTCCGTTGTCGGGTCGCGGAATCAATCGAGTACGTTCAATCGATATACGTACGCGAGGGTGGGGGGGGGGGGCATTAGCGCCACTTTGCCGGTTTACCGAATTGTCACCCCCGGAACCATTGTCGGCGCAAAATGGCCACGTGGGTGGCTTAATGGTCGCTCCCCGTTTAAATTATTCAATTCGACGGAGGTGCGTCCCGTGTTCTTGTTCTCTTTTTATCCTTCCTTTCCCTGCGACCCCGTCAAGTGGCCGATTCAATCCGCACCCCCCCCCCCTTGCCTCGTATTTTTATTCCCGCTTCAAGAAGCTTCGCGAGCTATCAATCTTGCACCGCATATTACCCCACGTCGAGTGAACGATTTCGACCACACAGCGAGACGGGGTAGGGGGGGGGCACTCGGTGATTTGTCACGGATTCGTCGCATCAATTCCTATTCCCCCGGCGGCCATCGGTATTACTCGATCACTATCCATGATGTAGGTCCGCCATTTATATCGGCGGAACTTTGAAGCTCCGCCGATACGTACACTAAATCTTATTCCCCGGTCCCCACGGCGCGTCTCTCGCTCGAAAATTGGATAACGCGAAACACTTTCAGCCGGAATTTATACTTCCGGTCCGACACGACGGTCTCACCGGTCGCGCGGCGGCTCGCCCCCCGGTGAAATAAAATATGCAAATCGAAAAGTTACCGCGCGATCCGGTCGCCAGTATTTCGCCGGTAACGCGCGAGAAGGAGTGCAAAGTCGGGGATGTAATTGGAATTTCTTTTCCCGGACTCCACCATCGGGGAATTACGAGAACGAGGAGATTCGCGAGAGGGGCCGTTGCTCTCTGCCTTTTTATTCATACGACCCAATAAAGACTCGAAGAGGTGCCGGTCCGAGAATACGACCGGTAGAGTCCACCCCGTGTTTTCGTTGAAGGGGGGTTGCTATTCTTGCCCTCCGAAGAGAAGATTGGCGCGAAGAGAGTGCCGGATTTGCCTTCGATTTCTGACACGGGGGTCGAATCAGAATTTTGGTTCTCTCCCCCCCTTTTTTTTTCTTTTTTATTCCGTGCGGGGGTGGAAAAGGCGCAGCCGCGTTGGGGCGTCGAGGGGGATGTTCCCTGTCGCTTCGAATAGGTGCAGGTGGCGGTGCAGGTGCAAGTGCAGGTCCAGACGGAGAATGGTAGGGCTTTGAAAGGCTCCTCGATCGTTCGGCGAATCGATGAGCATCGGAAGGGCCCTCGACAGGGGCAAACAATGGAATCGATAACTCGGAGCATGACGGAAAGCACCCGCTGCCAGGGGGCGTTAGAACGACCCGGTGTCGGCGCCGGGGCGCTCTCTGCGGCTTTCATCTTGCCCCTTCCGAAGCTTCGCTCATGGCTTTTCCATTACGATCGCGTTATACGGCCCTCCTGCATGTGACCCCGCATTCGTTTTACCCTCCACCTTCTGCCGACCTCCATTTTATCGCCGAGTCGTTCGGCTCCTCCCGCCGTCTTCCATCCCACCGCCGGCCGATATCAAACCTAGATTTGACCGGGGAGTCGCGTCGATTAATTTCCTTTTTTCTCCTCGTTTACCTGCCTCGACTTATCCGACCTATTAATCCCCCCTCGATTCCCGCCTCCGATCCGTGGCTCGGCGGTAAATTTCCTTCATCTTCAGGCAGACCCGAAACTCGCGCCGTCCTTCCCAGCATCCCGAGTCGCGAGCGCCGGCACGCTGGACCAGTTAATTAATCTTACCGAAACTTGGAGGGTCTTCGATCGGCGGTGGGTTTGCCGTAAGCCGCCGGAGAATAATCAGCTCGGAGGCCCAAATTCGGATCCTCGAAGGACGGCGACCCTCCACTTTGCCTTTGGACCGGATGCCGCGACTTCGATCCTGGAACACTTCCTTCCGAACGCGGCGCGCCTTTAATTTAATATTCGCGCATTTAATATTCGATAGCGGAGCAACGCTCGCGACTAGAGGGATGAATCCGTAATAAACTGGCTTAATCAGCGGTGTCAACGCGACGAGGGGATGGGAAAACGACATCTGAGTCCAATCAACCGTTCGTGAAACTTATCTCCGAAATGGATATACCAAATCGCCTCGAACTTTACAACGTGAACATGCAAGCTGCAAGGACGGCCCTGGCAGCCATGAAATTTCATTCTTTTATATAGAATTTAAAAAATGTCCACGAGCCTCCTGGTGGCCATGGCGGGTTCCTCAATTTTTTAACGAATTTTATACACTTTATAAATCTTCCGAAATCTTCGATTCGATCTATTGGATCTGAAATGTATCTCGCTGACGGGAAACCGGGACGTCGAAAATCGGGACTCGTATCGCAGTGAACGACGGCAGCCCCGTTAGAAATGTTAAAGGGCCCGATCGAATCCAATTTGTCGTACGTCTGGTCGCGGCTCGATCTCGATTGGCCTCTTTTATGTGAGAAAATAAAAATAAAACCGAAGCGAAAAGGAAAACAGAAGGGGGGAAGGAAAAAATTGGACGAACCGCGGGGCGGTAAGCGACCTCTCGCCCAAATCGGGAATTCTGCTCGCCCTGCGACCCGTCGAAACACTAACGATCCCGTGTTTCCGAATTACTGCCGTTGACAGCGTCGTTGTTAACCGCGTACGTTGCCGGTGACGCTTAATTTTCGAACTGTCGAAACGTCGATACGTTGTACGGAGCGCGCCTCTTCTCGGGAAATCACTCGGCCGTGCTCGGACCTCTCCTTTGAGGCGTCTTTCGCCGAAGAGAGACCTTCAACCTCTATCCCGCCTCCACGTACTCGTAACTACCCACGATAAGCTGTATCGCCCTCGTCAGGAAGGGTTCTAAATCGACGCCGGCGATTTTTCCAAATATCTCCAAATTTTTCCAGATTTTTTCCATTTTTTTTTTTTCACTCCAATATCGCCTCTCGAAAACACTTATTTGTGACACCCCACAGCAAATCGTGTCCGATCCATCAGAAAGGTTTCGAAATCAACGCCGGCAATTTTTCCATATTTTCCCGGATTTTTTTTTTCTTTTTCTTTTTCTTTCAGACCATCGCGCGAAAATAACCGAAATCTAGTCAGAGCGCCAGAATTTGTGATTTTCCCGGCGGAGGCGCTCGTGCAAAAGAGTTATCACGAGTACTCGATGGAAAACAGCGAGGGGAAATTCTCGAAGTCCATTCAGAGAACGTATTGGAGGTTCATCTCGATCGAATCGCGATTTAGGGGTAAAACGGGAGCGCCGCTCTCGGGCGGAAATCTTCCGCAGTCGGATGGCCGGTCCTCGAGGATTTCCGCTAGACTCGAGCCCGGACGAAAACTCTCCTCGGCGAAAACAAGGGGGAGAAATATTCGCCCTTTCGGACGCCGCGCCGCCATAAGAATGACACTTCCCGATGAGAAATCGACCCGCAACCCCCGGGAAGGGGGCAGGAAATTTCGCGTCGCCGTTGCTCGATGGGGTGTGAACTTTCCGGGCCGCTCCCGCGAAATATCGCCGGGTTAGTTTAAACTTGCCGACTTTCCCCGCACTTTCGCGCCCTGAGACGCTCTCGGTGATGCGGGGGCAAGTTTTCCTCCGGCGGATCCTCCAGGGTTAATTGTCGATCCGGATGCGAGCGACCTCGCCACCCGCAAGGAAAACTTCCTCGCTTCCACCTGATTTGATTTAAGGATATTATAGAAAATGACGTTCCTTTAATTCTCACCGCCGATTGTTCACCTACGAATCCTTTGCGGGGTCTCTGAGAAATTTCCTCCAGGATGTCGGGTGGTTGATACACATCGTGATGTCTTTTAAAAAATGTAAATAAACTCTCCGTTTAAAATGTTAGGTTAAATCGACGTTGTTGAAAAAATTCTCATACCTCGTTTGATTTTAATCCTGATTTTAATTAAATTATTTAAATCAACCCGAGCATGGAAAAGGTCGTCCTGCAAGTTTCATGAAGTTTCGAAGTCTCGAGATGAGGCGTCTTATATCGGCGTCGCTTTTAAACGTCGGCCACCCTGCGGGAAGATAAAGCTTCGAAAGCTTGACCGAGGGGTGGTATCCCGGGGGATGTACTTTTCGAGATTGAATCTACGGCACTCTTCATCGGCGATATTCCGGCTTTTAAGTCGCTCCCTCTCGTGCCGGAGGAACTTAAAACTGGCGACGTACTCAGACACTCGCCTTTCGGAATCGCCAGAAGTAACGTCGCCTTAGTATCCGCGAATGAGTTCCGCTTTCGAAAATGGCGTCGCGGGGGGAGGGTTTCCACAAGGGGTGCCAAGCGAGAAGTTTCGCCATTGTCGAGAGTGCCGTTCCGAAATACTCGAAACACCCTCTCCTCGACTTTCACGAGCTCGATGTGAATTTAAACTGGGGAAACTGCACCTTCACCTCCTCTCCCTAGAAAAGTCCCAAAGTGTGGGGAATTCAAGACCCCGCGAACGGAGGACATTTTCTAGAGCCTCGATCGCGACTTCGAGAGTCACGGGGGTTGGTTTTAAGATCCCTGGATTTTTTTCCGAGGCAGTTTCCGAGTCCCCCGGAACCGAAGCGAGTCCTTCAGCGAGCGCACTCGGGGGCAAAGAGCCCCGGCGAACAATCTCAACGGGGGGAGTAAAGTCTAAAGCCGGGAACAACGTAATTAAAAAACATTCCAGGGGAGAAGTGCTTGGCCAGCCGCGGGACAGAAATAAATGCGCGGTCGGGCAGGAATTTTAATGAAGTCCGCTCTCGTTCGCGCGTTCCGCCTACCGAATTTACATTAATTTTTATATCCCGCGAGGGGTCGCGGCATCGGAGGAACGGGGAGAGATCTCATCCCCGGATTCTCCACCCGAGTGGCTCCATTCTTGCTGGGTGGACCTCCGTTCGGGGGTGCCGAATTTCCGACATTTCTCAAGGTCCGGATGCCTCCGTGGCGATGGTTCCTAGAGGATGCCTCGGTCTTGGTTTCCGTTTCCACGGGATACGAGATCGCGGGTCCGTTCCCTTTGCCCCCTGGGGGGCGCGAACGCCCCTCCACCCCGACGGACTCCCTTGACGTTGACTCTTTCCGGCCGATCGATCCGTCGATCCGGTACGCGGTCGTTATCGGGCCTTTTTGCAGTATTAGCTGTATTTATATATGGTCGACCAGGCTCTCCCCCCAATCCCCTTTAACGAGCTCGATAAAATTCCCTCGGCACGGGGACACGTCCTGCCCCCGGTCCTCTCCCGGTACACACAGTCGCCGTTCCTCCTCGCCGTCGTCGAATGTTCCCCCGGCTTATTTACAGCGAACATTTCGCCGACGTCTTCCTCCCGTAACCGTAAACCGATTTCATGCCTGGCCGGGCTTAATCTTCGCGAAGCCGCCGTTAACGGCCGCGATCCCATACGCGGGACCGATCGCGCCGTCGAAGCCCCATGGCCACTGATATTTTTAAGGGCGCTCACCACCCCCGCGATTTCCCGTACCCCATAAGGCAACGATCGCGAACGTATGTCCAAACCGATCGAGACGATACGGCTCGTTTGCGTTGTATCGCGCCCTTGCGAATGTACGTTCGAAATCTGGCTCGCGGTTTATTGGGTAATATGCGAGGGGAAAAAAAATAGATATGCGGAGGAGTGTCAAAATCGATATTTACGCCAACAGCCTAATCTTTGAGCGGGTCGCGAGCGCGGGATCAAGAGTCGCGTATATGTGCGAGATACACCCTGCGGTATCTTCTCTGAGTCTCTTTCGACCCGATGCCAGGGAAAGACGTAAAGATATCTCGAAAGTGTCGCATTCGGGCTAAGTCGCGCATGAAAGTAAATATCCCGTATCGGCTCGCTGATAAATCCAGCTTCCGCGCGGCTGGATCTCCGGGTTCCCTCAAGGTCGTCGTTGGGGGTTTTGGTCCCCGAGGGGTGGAGGGGACAAAAATCGGACAGCGATTTCGCAGGAATTATGTCTCGTAGAAATTTCCTTCGTATTTGGTGCCGTGAAATATTGCAGAAATAAACGTCGGAATTTTCCTCCGGCCGAGTGGAGGGCAACGGGGAAGACCGCTCGCGTTCCCTTGCGTTCCCTTGCGTTCCCTTTTAGGGGGTGCGAAAGGGGCATCCGGAGGGTCTATCGTTTGTGAAACTTTGCACCCAGTTTGGAGGAAAGGTTTATAAATATTTTCACGCTTTATGTATGTAGAATGATCCTTTCATATCACCTTAAACGCGCCCGTCGAATCGAGTCCTCGTAAATTTAATCAAGCGTTTAGTCAAGTCGATCCCCTCGCGGGGGCAAAATTTCCCGACTCGATTTGCGCCCTGGGACCGGGAAACATGGCGCCGAAGGTCTGGCCCTTTCGGGGACACTTTCAATGCAAATAACCATCCTCCATCGAGGAGACCCGGAGACACCCACCTCCGGACGTTGCCGAGGATGCGTCGGTAGCGCTTTCTTCCCGGGACCCGCCGAGATTTGCATCGCTGGCGCGTTTTTAATAGAACGTCCCGCAGCTTCGAACTCCCTCTGGACGCATTTCCGGGATTATTTCCCCGCGAGGGGCGCGATCCAATTCGCTCGATGGGCCGAACCTCGTCGACGTCGCTCTCGACGTCATCCCTGTCATCGGCATGGCCTCCGATCGGTCATCCCGCAGTCATCGGGACTGTCGACCGCGAAAGACCTTCCACCCCCCAGGGGGTGGACGTACCCCCTTTCCGGATCACTCCCCAATTTTTTCTGCCATAGTAAGGTATCTATGGATACGTCATAATCTTATCTCGACACATATTAGGATATCCGCCACATCGTGTACAAATGTCATTCTATTAACACGGATATGAAATTTCATAAAAAATTAAAATTAAATTCTATACGAATGAAGGAACTATAACGACTGCGAAATGACAGTGTCGCGAAAATCTGAGACAACCATACTAATTTGTTTGCTTTTCCAAAATTCAGAGGGAAATTGCCCTCCCACTGGGGGAGGCAATTTCCTCGTTACTCAGCGCGTAAATTTCGTCTGCACCGGTGTCCGACGATTTGTCTTCTCGCAACTTTTTTTTTCCCCATGTTTTTTTTTCGTTTTCTGGAAACGAGAAAGGGCCAGTGCATATTGTAACACCGATCGCGAAACCGCTCGGCAACGAGCCGCGTAAATCGACGCGCAACATTCGGCCTGCCTCGTATTTTCGCTTCGACGAAGTTCCGGCCGACACATCGGGGAAAGTTTGGACGCCGCGGATGCTAATCCTTTTGTGCGATCCCTCTAACAAACGCGGCCACCTGAAAAACTGCTCCCCCTGTCGAAAAAGCAGCCGAGGGGGCGTCTTTCTTCCCGGCGTTCGGAGTGCTCGGGGCGCGAGATATAGAAAAGAAGTGCACCTTCCTTATGTCTCTCCTTTTCCATTCCCCGGATAGAAAGACAAATGTTTGACGCGGCTACCGCGGGGAATATAGGAATGGGAGATGACCCGGAAATTGACGGATCCAGCATATGTCGGCGATATTTTAGTCGACCGTCGGAGACCTCACCGAACTCGTAGTAGAAAATAAAATGGCGGCCCATCCGGTATATTCGACCTCCACTTTCCTACCTCGGTCAGGCCTGGGAAACGTTCCCGTAGGTGCATCCCTTTCAGCGGGATTTTTCGCGAGTGCGTAAATTTACACGGGCATTTTTATCAGTGGGGGATCATTTTTATCAATTCAAGAACCGCAACGGATTCGCCCCGAGTCGACGATTCGCGGATGGTTTTTCACCGAAGACGTGTTTCGCCCACTTTCTCGCGGCTCAGGCAATATTCTTCGATATTCTCATGATCGCCTATTATCGCAGGAAATAACGGAGCCTGTATCGATTTTATGTCGTAGTTTAACTTCGTTGGGAAGCTGCTGGGTCCCAAGGGCAACTCCATGAAGCGGCTGCAAGAAGAGACCATGTGCAAGATGGCGGTCTTAGGGCGAGGCTCCATGAAGGATAGACAAAAGGTACGTTGTTTTCTCGGACTATCTCGCCATTGTGCCCGGCTGGCTCGTCATCTCGTCAGATGGGATTATACTTAACGTCGACGAGGGTTGACGTTACCGAGTTTGCGACCGCGCGACGCTTCGACGACCCGGATGAGAAAAGTCGCCGTTATCGTCTCGGATCCTCCATTTTCTTCTGTTTAGCGATTCACCGTCAGCTTTATTTTCGGATCGTTCCTCACACGAGGAGGTTCCGTATCCGCGAGAGGAGGCGCGTAAACGCACGCAAGTAACGCCGCGTCTGTTCTCCCTCGATAAGAGGAGCCGCACCTGGGCCGCGACAGTTTTATTGCTCGTAATAATCGGCCGGGTGGCGAAACTTACTTTGAAATATGACGCTTACGCGGGACTATAATTTCCCGGATGTTACGGGAAAGCACGAGTGAGCATCCCCCGTTAACGGGGTGCATCCAGAGGGGCCGGAAACACCGTTGTCGGCTCGATTTTCTATCCCCAGCCTGGGAAAATGGGCCGGCTCGAGCTGAGAAATTGCAATCGAATTTGAAATAAATCTCGCGACTATAACAGGAAAGAAAAAAATGTAGAAAGAAATCTGGAGTCGCAAATGGAAATGGACTCTAGCGTCTGACCCGCTTCACCGCGTCATGGAGAGTTCCCTGACCATTCTTTTTCCTTTCTCCGTATAGAAGACGGCTCGTAAGTAGAGAAAGTAAGTGGACGGTCAGTCTCGTTTTCCGCATTTCCTTTTTCGCCGCGACTCGACTTGGCCCGGGAATGTACACGTATACAATATACGCGTCGCAGGATTTATCGCATTCCTTCTCGTTCCTGTTTTAATGCAAAGTGCGCGAAAAGGGACGAAAATAAATATCGGGTAAATACCGGAGAGGAAGTATCGCTCGGTACCGATTTTTTGCCCGCGCTCGGTCCGTTCGTTTTTTACTCGCGTTAGGGATTTACCGATGAATACCCCGGAAAGGGAAGATTATAGTTTCGCGATGTCGCGAGTCGGGGGCGAATCGGGTCGTTCCGGAGTTTCGGGAAAGGTCGCATCCGAGCTGGTCCCGAAAAAGCTCGGGAGCTTCGCGGAAGTGTACTTCGAAGCTCCGATAATCCACGGTTCGAAAACGGCTTGGGGAACACTCGGGAACTCGAATCCTCCCACTCCCAGGGCGGAAGTCCGGCGAATCTCGTTGCTAACGTGTGCCAGATAAAACGTGATCGATGGGTCCAATCGAGACGCGACTTCCCGCTCTCGGGGGTGCCGAATTTTCCCTCCCCGCTTCCTTATTATTCCCCTGACGGATATTTTTGCGAATTACTCGGAGAAAGGTGCCAAGTGGAGTCGCGCCCCTTCCCGAGGATGGTTCTAAAATTAGAGCCATCTCGACTGCGCTTATCACGACGTATACAGACGTCCTGTACTTTTTCCCCTTTCACGTCCGCCCGGAAGGGGTGGAACTCGTTAACCCGAACGACTCGCTTACCCGGGCAAAAGTATCGCCAGCGTTTCTTAATATTTCTTAATGAAATGCCGCTTAGCTCCTCATTAGGGCGGGGGCAGCGGGGCCGGAAAACGAGAGTACTTAGGAAATTTAATACTCCTCCCTTTGTCTTCGGGCCGCCTCGTCGGGAGTCATCGTTCAACGAGGAGAGCCGAGGCCGAGGGTGGTTATGATTTGGCCCAACCGAATTTAACCCCCTGGGTTTTGTCGAAACAATCTCCCGGTGAAAAAACTTAAACGAGAATTTGGCCCAATTTTTTCCTCTAAAATCAAAAAAATTAAATCGAAGGATTTTGTATAAAAGACATTTTCAATGAATTCCTACATATTTCCTGTAAATTTTGAGTATACATACATGAAAACGCTTTAAATAATAACCATGTTTTGCAATAATCAGTCACCGTAGAAAGGAATTTTTTTTTCAAATAATCGATTTCGTTAAACGGTGTTTAATAAAATCCCAAAAAATTCGCAAAAACCCGGGTCCGTAAACCACCCATCCGAAGTACCCCGCGATGTTTTTTTCCGCAACGCGTCTCGGCCGCACGGAGACAGGGGGCGTCCAATTTTGCAAAAGCTCCCGGTCGGCCATTTTTCGGACCCGGCGAGGCGAAGCCCTCCTCCCGTGACCCGTTAAAGCCGACGTCTTCCCGGAGCTCCCGCAGGACTCCTCGGGAAGACGCGTCGAAAGCTCCTCCACGGTACGCAGCGACAAATGGGATTAGTTTATCGCGCGATGACACTTTTACGGTATTGCACCCCCTTGCAGGGGAGAGGGGAGGAGACGTGCGCACCTAGGGCACCGTTTATTGCCTCGCGAGTGAATCCCCCGACACCCCCTCACCCCTTACGGAACGCGAATGGATGTTTGCTCGATAATTCCGGGCTTTGCGCCGATTACCGGGGCCTACGGTCCACCTGAACGGCCCCAACCCCCCGGAGAAGGGGGGGCCAATTAGTTCCCAGGAAAGAAACCATGGGACACCCCGACTGATAGGCGAGACCGTGCCATGAATTAATGATAAAACAGGTACAGGATCTGCCTCGAGTATTGCGATTAGTTTGACGAGCAGGACAGGCGTCCCTCAATTTGCGCGGAGTATCCCTTCCACGTGGATTCGTTTTACGCGGATGGAATTCCCGTAAAGTCCCTCGGGACGAAGGAAAGAAATATTGGAAATAGGAACTAGCACGTGTAAATTTTGGAAATACATATTTATTTCAAGTAGCTCGAGGGAGGAAAATAGTTAAAATAAATAACCGAGTAAATTGAGGGAGGGGTGTATTTATCGGTATATGGGGATTAACGAGGAGGATCGATGCTGGATCGAACTATGGTCAATGGATCCATGGCGCGGTGCAGCGACTCGTCGAAACTGCCGAATGCAAACAACGACAACGCTCGCGAGTAATTTCGCCATGGCCGATTGGCGAAGTTGGAACGATCGGCGACGAATCTCGGTTATTAAAATGGATCCAATATGGTCGAGTGGAAAACAGGGGGACGGCGCGTCGTTGGGGGGCGATGTTCGACCGTTAATACGGCGACGACCGACTTCCTGGTCCGTCATCCGAGGGGGCAAGGGAACCACTATTAGCCGAACTTCGAGGAATCGATCCCCGGGTTCGATCGATCGGGGGACGGCTCTCGGGCACCCCTCCGGGCGTGAAATTGGCCCGGGATCTGCGTATCTTTCCCTCGCGCGATTTCCTCCCTTTATGCCTCCGGTTTCCTTCGGCTCTCCTTCGGCGATCGCTTCTCTTCGCCGGAAACGAGCCAACTTGGCCTGGCGACGGTGAGATTTCCTGAAAAATTCGACATCCACGAGATTGGAATTTTTTTTCTCTGGCCCGAAAAAAAAATATATATATAATGGCGAGGAAGCCCGCAATTATGATAATTGTAACCTTATTGCGTGATAATATACGTAATTGTGACGATATAATTTTTTTTTTCCCCGCGTTTCCTCGTCCTCTCGTATCGCGGATCGAGGTGGAGGCGCCGGTAAAGCGTAACTCCCCAAGTCCGAAACTTATTTCCGAGTCCTCGTCAAAGTTCCGCGTTACTCCGCGGCTCGGCTCGTTTGCCGACGTGCCGAGGTAGATACGGATTAAAGACAAAGATGAAACTTCGCCGGCGTGAAGTTTTACGCGAGCCGCGGCCTGGCGGACTTTACGACGCGACTCGGCGTGAATTTTAAGGCGAATCTCCGCAGACACGAGCCCGGAGATCGGGAATAAATTCCCGCGCTCGCTTCTGGCCGATTAATTCGACGAATTGGGCGCTCCAGTTTAAAGTTCCCTTCTCGGCCGATCCGCGCCGGAAATCCGTCGATAATCCGAGCGAGGAGGACTTTCCGCCACGCCGAACGTACGGGCGAGAGATTGCGCATTAAGGCGGGAAAATAGGGAAACTGGGAAGAAGCTGGGGAAAGAATATGTCGGCAATCGTGAGACGTCGACGGTGCAATACGGGAATGGGGGGGGGGCCAGGGGATAAAGTGGGATTTGATATTTCATATCGCGGCCCCGCGCCGTTACCGACGCGGCGATTCACTGCTACAGGATGTATATGGAAACGCGGACAGCCTATACCCCTCATAACTCAAATTTGCATTTACGATTACGCGCCGGGCATATATGCGCCAACGGAGGACGGTAACGTCCCCGTGTCCCGAAGGAAGCTAGATAGCGACATTATTTACGCGTCTCTGCTCTTTGTGTGCTAGATTAATAAAAAATAATCGGCCCTTTGTCGAGGATCCAGAGCCCAGGGACTCCCGGGACTCCCAGGACTTTCAAGGCTCTCGGTTGGAAGGATCTCCACCCTGAGAAAAAATATATCAGTTGACTGACATAAATACATATCGTTGCCCGAATCTTATATACTTGCAAGAAATAATTATTCCGTTGAGACAAAAAATCATATCGTCGATTTAAACGAATCTTGTTTGGTTTTTTGAGTCAACCTACTTCTTTTTTTCGCGGTACATGCCCGGCTGATTTGTCTTCAATTTGAAGCCCGTCCCGAGGGAGGGCAAGATAAATATGTAGGAAAGGAGATCGTTCGGGTGGACAAGTACAAGGAACAAGTTCGGGGGCATCGTTCAACGGGCAAACAGTAACTCACTACCCATAATCAGATTTGGCCGAGTTTGCCCGCGCAGCTCGGGGGGAAGACAAATACCGAGGTTCTCCGCTTTCCTTCCCATTTTTTGGGTCTTGCTCCCTTTTTACCCCGTCGCTCCATTTTTACTTCGAAAGTTCCCGCTCGAAGGAACGGCGGAATCTCGAGAGAATCGGCCCTCGAAATGCCCCGCGGTGCAGGAAAAGAAAATGTCATCGAACCGAAGAAATATTTCTTTAAACAGTGCCAATTCTGTTAATTCGTGGAATAATTATTTAATTCAAATAAATTCGAATAAATCGGATGCAACGTTTTTTTTTTTTCGGAATTGTGAACGTTTCTTTGAGTCAATGAATTTTTTTTAAAGGGTTGAGTTTCTCGGGATACGTTTCCCTTCTTTTTTTCGGGGTTTATCTCTTAATTATCCGCGTTTCGGTAGCGAAATTATGGCGGCGGTCGGCGACCGCTCGCGACGAAACTCCCGGAAAACACAACGGAGTCATTACTATTTGCGGAATTAAAGTGGAAGCGGCAGACAATGGGAGCACCTAAGCACCCCTGGAAGGCTGTAATTCCTCTTAAATCACCATCAAAGGTGCTTCGGCTCCTCTCGAACGTCGCAATAAAAACTTTTAAACGTCCGTGGCTTTTAATGGCGGCCCTCCCGCCGATACGGAGTGCATTGTTGCGAGGGGGAAAAAAAGCGAAGTACTGATATTTCAATTAAACGCGCCCCTTCCGCCTTCCTGTACCGTGGACGGAAGTCGTCTCTTTGAGTTTAAAAAATTTTCAATCGTGACCCGCGGTTATCGTTATCCTTGCGCATATCTACGTTCGGTCCTGTCTCCCTTCGATCCGAGGGCCGCGAGCATTGTCGGGGAAGGTGAAATATTCGCCCTCTTCCCGTCGGAATCGCGGGACCCGGGATAACGAGTGATTTATCGTTACGACTCCTTCGACATTCGGCCCGGTCGAAACTTTTCATCTCTTTTATCCGGCCCCGCGTTTTCTCTCCGGCTCTTCCGAGAGCCGCGGCTCTTCGACCCCTCTGGCGCGTAAACGCTGCAAAGCGCGATACGAGCTCGCCTTTTATGCCACTCGGGGTGCAAAAGCACCCCTTCGATGCCTCAAGACCATGGAGGAGGTGCCAAGGGGGGCGAAACCACCCCATCGAGGCCTCGAGACGATCGAAGTGCCATGGGAATGCGAAACCACCCCATCGATACCTCGAGATCATCGAGGAGGTGCCAAGGGGGTGAAACCACCCCTTCGATGTCTCGACACCGTGAAGGAAATCGGTGGCGAACAAGAATTCGCCCCTCTCCCTGTGTTTCCTCCCATTCGAGGCAGCTCGAGTCGGGTCTCGTGACGAAAATAATCCAACTTCCTCCGAGAACCGGAAGAGCAAAATGTCCCGATTCTCGAAGCCGCGAAATGGCGACGCCAAGATTTTTCGAACCGGACGGACGAGGCATCGCGAAAATCCGACTAATGGCCCGGCAGGGTCGGTCGTTAAATTTCACGGTACTCCAAATCCTGCTCATTTTCCCAGGCGGAGAAATTCAGACTTGTCTGCCGGTTTCTTTCTTCCGCGCGGAATTTCTCTCGAAATCAGTGATCGAACCTCTGGTATCCCAGACGTATCCGCCGTGCGAGGTGACGCCGTAGACGCTCGATTTTTCAGGGACGCATCGTTTTTTTTTTTTATATTTTTTAATTCTTTATTTTTGCATCTGTTTTTTATTGCGCTCCGCATCGCAAAACCCCGTGATTACAAACTCCATTCCGTTGCCTCCTCATTCCGCGAATAACTCCATGGTGCGTGCTCTCGCGAACGGGCCGCCATTCCGCGGCAGGATTGCGCGCTCTAAATCGGGGGCTAGTGATTAATTCTATGCAATGGGAAACGACAAAAGGGCAACTTTTTTTTTTTCCCCGGGGAAAAAAAATCCAACGGTGGAAATTCCCGGTATCCGGGAAATTGCAGTTATCCGCGCGATCGCGAGGCACGGCAAATCGGCCTTAAAAATAGTGTCCTCAAATTTTGCTCGACGTAGATGTCGTATTTTACGGACTCCGTGTTTATAGCGGAAGTTCCGGCCGGGGGAACTCGAGGTGTTCGCGATGGGAGGTACTTTTGCCGACGTCGGCGATAATCCCGCGGAGAAGGCGGACCGGAACCCCCGTCGCAAACCGCGGCCTTAATTCCGGGCGGGTGGATTACTCGCGATTGGTCGGCGCGCCGCAGGTAGCCAGTTTTCGAGATTTAATTTGCATGGCAGCGCCGACTCCGTAAGCCCAACTATATTACTCGGTGGTAACTCGATTAAGGTCCCGGCACAGGTGCGCGTTTGCCGAACGTGAAGCATCGGGCCAGGAAAGGCTCGCGCGGAACCGCCGCGCCGTTATCCCTGCACTTTCAACATCAACAAGGACAAACTGTTTACAGCGGTCGGGAGAGTTCCCCAAGTAATGACGGAGATTACCGGGCTCCTCCCGGAAACTCCCAGGGTGCCCCTAAGTGGACGCGCTATACTTTCGGCTGCATGCTAAATCCCCCTGGCCGCTGCGTCGCGCAACAAGTGACGGAAAAATCGCCTTCCTTTCCTTCTTTTGACGGCGCCCGACGAAATCGACCGCTCGGGGGGGAAGGAAATCCGGGAGGAATTATATCGCCCTCCTTCGGGAACCGCTTGACTTCGCGCCCCCGTAATTCGGTTACCCCGTTGAGGCCTGCCTTTGCCGAATGTACTTTCGATTAAGGTTGAGGACCCTATAAAATTTAAAAAAAAAATGTCTAATTAATTAATATCTCGAAAGACACACGTTTCAAGAGTGTTCTCTTGGTCTCGGACACCCTTTCACCTGCTTGACAGCTCTTAAAAAAATCCGTTCATTTTATTTGACCCACGGCGCGGTTTTAATGGGTGATAGGAAATGCTTATATCTTAAGTCGGTACCGGGGCTTCCCCTCTTAAACGGAGTTTACCTAACTTGCCGGTTAAATGGCGCGTCTGCGCGCCAGAACTTTCGCGGGAATTAACGGATTCGCCGTGAATCTCGATGCGACGATTGGACGACGCGACTTAGGAAAGAATATCACCCGGCTCGGGGTAAATCTAGTTACGATTTCCGAATAATGGCCAATCCTCGAATCGCGAGGAACTTCTACTCCGGATGGGTCGGGTAGGAACTTCCCGATCGGTCCGGAATTTTTCTTAAACGATTCTCAAGGTTGAATCTCCTCGGCGAGGGGCTCGGAAGCTGGGAATACGAGTTAGTTCTTTTTTATACGAGGGGAGGGCGTCTTCGAGGCGACGACCCGGGCCCGCGGAAAGGTGGAGGAGACGGGGAGGGAATTATGCTTGCCGAGGAATTGAACCGATAGGGATAATCCTCGGCGATCTATCGGCGAGAGAAACGCCCGGTCGACGGCAATGCCGAGTTCCAATCGGAGCCGGCGAAGGATTACATCGGTATCTTAACGACAACCATAATTCGTCTAACGAGATCGGGACTGGCAATTTAACGGGGATGTCTCGGGGTGTAAGCCCTCGGCCCTCGTAATTTTGGGATTAATTTTATTCCCCGAGTCGAGTCTCAGGACGCGCGTCGAAACGATCGGCCATATTTGAGACAATTAATAAAGGCCGAGTACACGTGGTACGCGTTCGTCCTCGGATGTGAATCCGGCTTAACGCGCATCTACATCCTCGGGAGCAAATCTAGGGAGCTCTCTTTTGCCCGTTCACTGGTCAGCTTGAAATCGCATAAAAGGGAGCCGACTCGAGCCCGGCCCACGTAATAACCTGTATAGTTATTCCGTTTAGCTTTATCGGATTTACATGGCAGCCTGCGATCCCGATAGTCGGCCATTGAAGCCGGCGCATAAAAGGGGCGACCCGCTCGGAAAGAAAGATCCACGCCAGGGCCAAGTGGTGCACAAAGGCCACGTACTTTGCCCACTTCCGGCCGGATCGGGCGGGCCGCCGATCGATACTCGATGTACCGAGGGTTTTAACCGAGGGCCGACAAAGGGAGCCCGCCTGCAAGACGTCCTCGATATTCAGCCCGGAGTCAGCCCGTGAATCGATGGAGCCGTTGAATCGCGCCGTTCTTACCGGACGTACTTTCCTTCCGCCGCGTCTTGGACCCGGACGCGACGCCATCTTCCTTTTCCCGAAGAGACCGCGAAATTCAACCCCCAAGAGGAGACGATACGTGTCTCGCGAGCCCGAACGAGTTTACATTGTCGCTCTAACCCGTTGATACGATGAACGGTTTAACGACGCAGTTTCGACGGCGGCTCCATGGAATTAATTAGCGGCAAATCGATTTGCCATTAGTTACAGGACCGCGCCGGGGGGAGAGGGAGGTAATTTGTAACCGCGCAACGAACGATGTCTCGCGATCACGAGGGAAGTTATTAGAATTAGTTAATGGCATTCGTCGAAGGCGCGATAAAACCGGGTTTTGTGGCGTGTCGCGTGGTTACCCTCGATTGAACGGGAAATTTCGAGCCCCGCCATGAAGGGATTAAATTCCCCGTAAATGGCGGAGGGATCCTTGATGGTTAAAAATTCGTAAAAAAAAAATAAAGGAAGAAATCCCGCCCTTTATCCTGGCGCGATAAAGTGGTCCCCGTGCTGAAGAGGGGCCGCCTCGAATCTGAAATGCAGAATAGTCCTCGGGAGGTTCTCGGGATATCGGGGCTCTTAAAAGGAAATAAGGACCGGCCAGGAGCAAGGAGCTCGCTTTGCAACACTCGGAGGACAAAGAGCACCCGGGAGGCTCTCGAGGGTCTCAAAGCTTGCGAGCTCGCGGGGCAAAAAATGCGACGACCGTCTTGAGAAATGCGAGCCTGGACTTGGAGGAAAAAAATCCCACCGAAGAGGGACATGGAAAAAAAGGACGATAATTTCAAATCTATCTCCAAACCGATCGCGTCGATGAAAATCTTCGTATAAAGATGCAACGACGTAATTTCCGAGCACTTTTATACTAGGAAGGAATTGCTCTATCGAAAGTCCCTCCCGCGTAAACACGCGACAAGGTTTCGTCTTTACAAGGAACACTCGTTGAGCTCGGTCTATGGAAGCGAAGGGGGAAACAAAATGGAAGGAATAAACGCACCGGGACAAAGGGGATTACCAGCCACGACGAGGATGGCACCGCGTCACTTGGCTCGCTCGAGTTATTGCCGGAAAATTTTTTTCTCATCGACTTTTGCGCGCCTTATTCCCTATTTTTCTTCTTATCCTCCGCTCCCTCGGGAGGGCGAATCGCGTGACTAACGAGGAGCGCGCCGCCCCTTTTCTTGCAAATTGGAAATCCTAAAGGACAACCGACAGCGCGAGGGTCTCGCAAAAAGGAGCCGGGTGCCAAACGCGAGCTTTTCCTCGGAATAAATAACGTCCTGGAGTTTATGTCCCGGACGTGTGGGTTTCCGCGGATGCGGCTAAAGTTGGCCGCGTTTTGCGGGCCAACTTTAACGCCGAGCCGCGGCAAGTTGGTGGACGCCCGACGGATCGTGATTAGATTTTTTGCCAATTGTCCCGCGGATGAGAGCTTTTTATTCTCCGGATCACGGGGGAAATAATTCCGAAACGCCCGGCCTGTCCGGGAAAGTTGGGAAAGGCCGGGGATTAATTCGCAACAGGGCCGCCTCGGGTTGGTTTAATTTTATTCCCATTTTTACTACTCTTTGCGAGGAAAATTGGATAATTAAATGTAAAACGATTTGTCGGAGCGGACTTGGAAATTCGCTTTGGAACATCCGGTTGAATTTATCGCGCGTTATCGATCCGGTCCGGCGATAAAGTGCGAGTCAATTGTTTTTTTAATGGACGCCGCGTTTTTGATCGCATTACCCGAATGCATTAAGGGTCGTCCAGTCGAGTGTCATCTGCACGGGATAATTAATCATTGCAATTATTATGGCCGTGATTGTTGTGAGGTCCACTCGGCTCGATTTGCACGTCTAATTTTGTCGTGCAAGTATTCGCTGTATTCAGCTCAGGAACCGATTCCTATCGTGGACACTAACGACGACCATTATTCATGGGGTGCATCGCTCTACAATGTGTTATTACATGCCATAAGCTACATCGAGCATCATAAAGGCATACCGTGCAGGTGGTGGTACTCTTGCGGCTATCAATGACATGTCGCGTGCAGCTTCCGACATGATAGTTTATCGGACAAACTGGAGTGCATCATCGCTCGAATCGGGATGACGATAATGCTCCGACAAAAATGATGCATCGCACCCTGGGAATAAGAATTCATTGAACCGAAGAAATATTTCTTTGGACAGTACCAGTGTACTATTTAGCTAAATCAAAGAATAATTATTCTTTGAATTAACAAAATATATTCATCGGGACTGTTCAAAGAAATATTTCAATGGTTCAATGACACTTTTTTCTCGATGTACGAAAAGACGGTTCCCGTTGGCATGAAGTCGAAACTTGTGGAGATAGTGGAACCTCGGAATGCATAATTTCCCAGACGGTAAAGAACAATTGCCAGAACCGGAAAATAATTCCTTCGGCCTCGGATGCAAGTCGATGCAGAATTATGCATTCCCGAGGGAGACTTTCCCGGACTCGCAAGTTTCCCCGTGCCTCTGGAGACAACAATTGCTTCTTGCTTTTCCAGTGGGTAAGATCGAAGTTGCGGAGGCATTTGCAGAACGGGATTGAAAAAGTTTCGGCGACGGGGGGATCGGAAAAAATCATGGGGAAATAGGAGACGGTCTTTCGGGGAGTACGTACTCTGAGAAAAAAATTTCTTCGAACGAAAAAAATATTTTATTAATTCACAGAATAATTTATTTCACTCGAATAAACTCTAGTAAATTGGATGCAACATTTATTCGGAATTAGGAAATATTTCGTTGGGATTATTCAAAGAAATACTTCTTCGGTTCAATAAAATTTTTCTCAGTATACTCGATAATATCGCCACGGCGGGAGTGGATAAATTTTTTTTTTTTTTAAGCGATAGTCAAATCGGCAGATTATTAAATCAATTCTTGGGCATTTTTCAGGAGGAGGAGTACCGCCAGTCCCTGGACCCGAAATACGCTCATCTCTCCGATGATCTACACGTGGAGATCGCCGCTTTGGCTCCTCCTGCGGAAGCCCACGCACGCATTGCGTTCGCCCTGGCCGAGGTGAGGAAATACCTGATCCCGGACAGCAACGACAACATTCGTCAGGAACAGATGCGAGAGATGGAGCTCACCATGACCGACGATCCCGGCCTGGACGACAGGAGACCAGGAAGAGGAGGGATCTTGAGACCCAATGCCAGACCAACGGTCCCGCCACCCAGGGCTTCCAGAGGTGAGCTAAAGCTCCTCTTCACCTCCACCCTGACGTAAAACCTTGCTGTCATTTCGCGATAATTTTTTACGGGATGGAATTCGGGTCCCGATCGGCTTCCGAGGAGTGCGCGACCTGGTCCATCCGTGATAGAATGCGCGTGACGATACGCGTAGCGGGAATCGAGAGGCTCCTCTCTCTCTCTCGCCATTTGGAATCTCCTGGTCGGCCATAAAATTCTGTGGAATTTCAATTTCTTCCAGCACCGCCCATCCTTCCACCCCCTGCGAACCGAGGACCGATCGCTCGTCCCGTTCCACCGAAGACCAAGGTATTCTCGATTCTGGATCGCGCCAGGGCCGCCATGGACCAGAACTATGGGTGAGTAGGTCGACCCCTTCCGGCCCTTACCCCACCATTGCCGACTTGGGTGGACCTGGGCAATTAGCCCGAATTAATGGGGACGTTATCGGTGAAGTAAATTAGCGAATAAACCTTTTTAGGTACGACGCTCCGACTCCACCTCCGACCGGTAGAGTGGGATCCCATCATGACTACGACTACCATGGTACTTCAACAAGTAGCAGCCGCTACGGAGATCGTCACTATACTTCGTCCTCGGCGTGAGTGGCTACCGTGATGTTTATTAAATTATATAATAGAATGCACGTCCGTCGATGTCGATCAAGAGCCGTTGAAACTACTCATCCCGGTCGTATCTTTCAGGGACGACATGTATCCTCCTTCCTCCAGATACACGACCTACGAGTACGACGACGAGGGTGGGCCGCACTCTTCCCACGACTATTACGAGTCGTCGGACTATCCAGGTAAATTAATTTTAGCGTTTTCCTCGAGGATACGGGTCTTCTTTACGTAGGGTTGCGGAGAGTAATCCTCGTTTTGAGGGCAAAGTAAACCGCGGAAAGCCGCCCCTTTGCGGGCCTGGACAAAATGTCGGGAATAATCGACGACGCAGGCGACTACGCCTTTCGAGTATAATCCCCGGAGAGACTTGGTACTATAAAGCCGATTGAAAATCGAATTTGAGTGCCGGACCTGTTAAACCAGTACCTTGACCGACGTGAACGGTACATAACTGGCTAATCGCGGCAACTACGGATAAATCGCGTAAATGTCGCCCTGGCGACGGTAATATCAGCCTGAACAGTTAAAAATCTATTCTCGGGGTGCCAGGAAACGTACACTCTTTAAGTTAAATGGACGTTTCCGCGGCTGACTGTTAACAAGAACCGCGAATGCTATTCTTAACGCGCGCACCTTCGTCGCGGTGTCGCCATTAATTCGATTTAAATGGAAATCCGAATCTGGTAAAGCCGCGCCCTCGTAGCATGTAGATTATCGAGGTCTCTCCGATTTTACACCTGTCTAACCTGGAATAATGAGAATGCATTAATCAATGAAATTCGCAGAGGATTCATCGAGCCGCGGATGGAAATCGTACAAGACGACTACAACATCGGGCTCGAGCTCGCGCTACCGTGCCGCTCCGTATTCCCGCCCTTCCAAGTAATCACCACCGAACAGGATTCACAGCCTCTATTTTTTTTTTTTCTCCTCATTAATACACCCCGTGAAGGTCAACCCCTTCCTTTATAATCAGCTTCTCTAGAGAGTTTATCGCCATACTCATTCTGTCCCACCTCCACCGCAGGTTCCGCTTCTCGTAGCGACACGTGTCGATTGCACTTCGCAGCTGACTCGTCGGCTTTGTATTCCACGTTGTGTCATTATTTTTTTTTATTAACGACGCGATTTATCCGCAGCCCCTTTTAACTATTATTTCCGGACCAGAGTAGAGGGCGCGTGAATTTTTGATAACCTCTCCTCCCTGTCCAAGAGGTGAAGGACCAATCTAACGAGACCTAAACCTGACCTCCTGTCCGAAATCCGTGATCCCCTTTTTCTAGCCGAACAATTCATGTAACTTGCAGACTCTGTTAAACGTAGAATACCGTTCCTTAGCCCTTTCCTGATATGAGATGCCGCAGTGGGAGCTAACTGTAATCACGAGGAATAAAGGATCAAGAGGATCAGTGACGTAAACTAAGTAAACCCTTAGATAAGCCTTTAATATCGTTTACTCGTCAAAATTTCTACGAGTAAGACCGTACGATAGGGTCGTGGTTGTGCCGTTGCCCGCGAACAATGAACAAATTATCGTTAAGTTGTCGAGCACTGCAGCATTTTTATTTTTCTTTGGCTTACCTGCCGACAGACGGTCTGGACGGAAATTCATTTGCAACGAGACAATGATTGGTAACGAGCGTTGAACGAAGATCGGTACCATGAATTTGTTTCCTTTGGTGTCGTCTTGGAGAACGTTGGTTTTTTATTTCTTTTATCTCCGCCCCACGGATTTTTGCCCTCGATCAAGCAACGGTACACTACGCGGTCTATCGTATCTAAAGTATAATAACAAATCTTGACTTTTAACCGAGGCGAAAGGTTAATACTTTTATAAAACTCGCAGCATTTGTTTGAGGTAAATGTTTACTATTTAAAACGCTCCATGTACAAGAGGAGGTTACTTCATTTATTAAATATGGTAAACGGATACGTAATTGTAACCTGCATACGCGTATGCAAGATAATGATATCGTTAATGCTAATGGAGAATGGTAGATTTAAAAAGGAAAAAAAAAACAACAACAACACAACACATGAAAGTTTCTATTCACCGTTTGAAATTAGAGAGAATGAATTTAATGTCTTCATGTAGCGTAGATACCTAAAGTGGGTTAAACATATTATGTGTGGTTAATTGTCGACCTGTAACAGTTACACTCTACTGGAACAAAACCTCTACCAACTATTATAATGTTAACGTGTAAGCACCCGCGCGGAGTACCGTGCGACGTACCCGTAGCAATTTCTAAATACTTTTAACATATTAAAAACCGATGAGAAATGAGTACCCAGCGTATGTAACTCTCCTAAAGTGAAATAAAAAAAAAAAATATATAAATGTAGAGACACCTTTCTTCATGCTCGAGGCGGATGAAGCAAGCCGACTAACACTCGTTAGCCCTAAATTCGGGATGCCAATGATTACATACCAGTCGCGAAAACCGAATTTAATGGTGCAGTAAACGTTACTTACGGCGAGCCAAGGTAACACGGACGATGTTAAATCCTTAACGCAAATTCGTACAGCTTGAACACGATTTCGTTCCGTGTCGGCGGTGCCGATTGGCCTTTAGATTTCGAGCCCTTTCGCATCCCTCGCCACTTTCGGCTATCCGGACCCATGGTAGCCAACTATTGTCTAATATACCTTTGCCTTATATTCTTATCAGGTGTGTAGGAGATTCCTGCAGATCGCGTGGGAACGCGCTGTCGTGGATCGTTTGCATTTTGGCCACTCTAACCGGTGGACCGCGAGAAGTGCCTTGACGTGAGTATGGTACCAAGGTGAAGGCACACCTTATGCTGAAGCAAGTTCGGAGGCAAGGTATGCGGCGAGATGGCGAGTTCTCGAGGACGCCGATTTATCAAAGATATCTCGAAGAGGAGGCGACTGCCAAGGTCTATACGTCCTCGCCAGGAAAGATGGACCGACGCAAACGCGACGACGCCTCGTCACGAGCTGGCTTGCATGTTGATGGTTCCATGCATTTTCCTTTCTACGCCGATGACTAATCTTCCCCGCCGAAATTAACGGATTCTGTTTATACAGCCATCCATTAGAGCCCAAGTTGCCTGTCCCTAAATAGACTGGGTAGAAATACTTCTTATTCTAAGGTGACGCGCTCGTGGGGAGGACACGTATCCAGGGTTTGCTTTTCAGAGATGTCGATGTCGCGTTGCCGAGTCGATGTTAAGACGCCTGGATAAATTGCACGATTTACAGGCGTGAAGAGTTGCCCCAGATGGCAAATAAAGAAAAATTGGTTGCCGCAATTTTTCCCAGGCTCTGACATTGGGCTATTTTTCATCCATGTGTCGATCCCTTTCTAAGTACGCTCCTATTGATTCTGGAATTTTATTAAACAAACTGATTTGTATACCCGCTTTTACGTTTTCTAGTCTTCGTCCTTGCGAGAACGTCCACTGTGACTGTCTTAAGGTGGGGTTGGTAGTTTAAGGCCCGTCGTTAATTTCTAATCGTTAACGTAGTTGGCGAACTATTTGCATGCGTGTTTATCGTGGGAATCGTTACTAACGAGGAATGCTCTTTGGCGTCACCGCCACGGGCATTGCAAAACACTGGGTGTCCGTTGTTCGTAGAATCATTTTATTAAATTCAACAATTAACATTTTCGTTCGTATGTAAACGCAAACAATTGAATTTACGGGCCGGACGAGTGCCGAAAGTCCAGGAATAAAAGTACGTTTGCACCATGGGCCTGAAGAAGGCGGTCATCGTTTTGCAAATCGCATGTCTAATAAGAACCCATTACTTAGTTGAGTTTCCTTAGGAGATAAGAGAAGCTTGCGATCCAACTTCCGGCCGTCCACGTCGTCACTCTTTCGCGGGCCTGAAGTCTACGGAGCGAATAAATACTCGACAGCTGACTTAACGTTTAAGTGGACATCGGCAATCAATGGGACGCAGAAATTCGCCTATGGCGAATGTCTAAGGTGCTCGGAACACTTCCAAAGTCGCGTCCACTACCCTGCGAAAATCATACGAGTGGTTGCCGATATAGCGAAGCCTTACTTATCGTTTAAAATGATTAACGGAGCACTGAATTAATTGAATAGAACCCAACCTCGTGGGAAGAAACGGGCCGACGCCGCGAAGCCTCGAGTCAAATACCGTGGATCGGCATCTAGGTTGCTTAGAAACAATATTCTTATTTATTTATCACACACCAATATACAAAAATTAACCGTATTAATGTTAGAATATAATAATACCGCTAAAATTCAAGATATATTCAATAAAGGTATATCCGAGTATCTTACAAGATTAGAGCGACGCATGATCAGCTCGGAACGAAATCGTGTCTCTACGGCACACTCTCTCCCCGCGGTTGGCACAGAAATTCCGGTAGAAAAAGACCTTTCTCTACGCATCTTCTCTAGCGATTATAAATAAGTAGTTTAATTTACGGATCCTTAGTCTAAGAGAGTCCTCTAAGTAGTTGGGAAGTGAAAATAAGGTTAAAAGTTCGACCTAACTAATGTTAACTCGGCCCTCCATGTCTTCCCGCTGGGGGAGGAAGTTGCATTTCGGCGACCCCTAAGAGCCGCCGCCCCTCTACGGAATCCAGAGTCCTCGATCCTGATCCCTGATATCCTTTTTCGCGGCAAACGACCGGTTAACCGCGGGACCTCCGAGTCGATCGACGATCCGAATTGGAATCTCACCCTAAGCGTTCGGGGAAGAATTCCCCGCTAGCCGTGGGAGAAATCTCGACGATAAATCTCATCCCGAGTCGCGGGCTCTCCTCTAATACCGTCCCTATTTCGAAACATGGAATGTAGCACTTATCGTTACTCGATACCTTAACAACTGTATGATTATATCACAAGAAAGATTCGAATGCTCTGTACACGCGCCCCCCCTCGGAACATCAGATGCTCTCAAGTATCGACTTATAATACGCCTAGGTGTCTAGAGTTTAGTTACAAAGTTAGATATGTCTCAGGTTGACCTGACGTTGTACTTCGTATGATTTTCCTCGACGCGCCTCGAGAGCGAGGCTTCGGCCGAAGCGCGTCCCAACGCGGCCGGAAGTAGAAACGGCCTCAGCTTCGCGTTTACTCTCCCGGGTTTACTTAGAGGGACTCGCCGCGGGTCTCGCGGTGATAATTGGCACGTGTGTTGAGAATGAAGTGGCAAGTTTCGCATTGGCACGACGATCGGAAGAGACTCTTTCGCGAATCCGCGAGGCTCGTCGCCGACGAGATTACGCCTATTTAGAGTTACGAACAAAACCCCACCACCAGCCTTTCCTATTTGATTATATCCTCCGAGTCTGGGTTAACTGAGCATTAGGGTACAGGTAATGTTTATAAATAATTTAGCCTCGGACGGCTTCCGCATGCGACTACCCCTCGCATCTTGTCGCGTCCCCTGGGAACTATCTTTAAGGTGACGGAAAGTGCCCTCAAAGAGGTCTCGTTTATGACACTTTTCACCGAATCGTTTCAAACTTTACAATGTAAATATGTAGACTTTAAGGAAGGTCCTGACCTTCGTGAAATTTCCATTTTTTACCATTTGTTTATAGTCATTTAGACATTTTTGTATAATAATGAAATTTCATGAGTGTAGGGACCTTCTTCGAAGCCTTTATATTCATGGCGCAAAGTTTGAAACGATTTGGTACACCCTGTTCGGAGAAAAGTTGAATAAACTACTGACATCTCGGATGCCACTTTCACATCCCCTTAAGCATGGAATTCGTCCATTCGCTGTTTTGTGCCTCGTTTGAAGGTGCACCGATATCTGCAACGAAGAGTCCTAGACAATTTCACTTTAATTGGCTTTGATACGGTTTTATCAGCGGTACCGAAGTAGCGTCATCCGGAATATGCCAATTGCCCCTTGAATTTAAAGGAAGGCACAAAACAGCGGGTGCACGTTTTTCGGTTTTTATAGTGCTACAGAATTTCCTCGTCGCGCGAACGCGTCGGGTCATCCGGTCTAGGCCCTGCTTAAAAGCGTCGACTTATCCGGGATATGTCTCAATTTCATATAACTTGCCACCGCTTTGGAAGGATATCGACACGCGGAGAGTGTAAAACTCTGCCGGAGAGATAGTGGAATAAATTTCGATTTCATCAGTCCGGATCGGTCTGCTCTTTTAAGTAGAGCGGTGCGCATGCCTCTCGTCCTACGGGCAGGCCAATCTATGTCGAAACGGTCGAGCGAGTTATAATCGTGTCTCTACTTCTTCCGGAATCGTCTCGTGTAAAAATAAGCTCGGTGGAACGTCAAAAAGCGAACGCACCACGACCCTGGTCCCGACGTCGCGCGCAAGGAAACGCCAGACCCCCGCGGCATGATTTTCCAAAGGGAAAAAAAAATCCTTCGTCGGTGGGAACCAAGGGTTCCTCTCTAATGGTCCTTTACTAGCGAGTCGTTAAAACGATCCGGCAAAACGTGATCGCCTATGGAAAACCTCTCCGCGGGCAGTTCGCGCGATCGACTTCGTTCCACGAAGTTACGCCTCGTTTTCGTATCCGCGGAATCTACACGGAATAAACTGTCTCCAAGAAATTCCGCAGACATGGAAACGAGGCATCTCGGATCGCGGGCAGAGTTTGGCTCTTTGCGTTTCTCGTCTCCGACCTCCTAGCCGGAGATCGCCACCTTGTTGGCACTTTAGTCACCGTGTATCAACAGTTCGGTTCCACGGGTGATTCCTCCCGCGTTTAAAATTCGGAAACCGTGTGCGAAATTCCCAACACGGCGCTGCAAATTCTAAACTGTACATTAGAACCCAGATACGATGGCCATCGGGTGGTTTTCGAGTTTCCATCGCGGAACCTCTTCGTTCATTTCCGAATAGTTAGACCAGCCGCCACCGGTGTCGCCAGCTCCACGCGGCGACCCTGGAGGTCGCCAGATCTGGACGCGAATTTACATACAAACGTGCCCTTCAAACTCTTCCGAGCCGAGGGATTTTTCGTTGGAGTCCTCTTGGAGGTCCTCGCGCGATGGGGTTCCTATCCGACGTCTTGCTCCAATCCTCGCGAGTAGAGGGCAACCGTCTTCAGCGGTGGTTCGGGACCGGAGCCTGGATCAGGCTCCAGTTTCGGGTACGTTTAGTCCTCTCCTTGTTACGACCAGCCAACCTCGCATGTTCGATGCACTCCTGGGCGCGTATGCGTATCCCTTTCCAGAAACGGTCAGCTTCCTCGGGACGTCGGAAGCTCAGTTGCCGCAGGGCCAGGAGTGTCTGATCGAAGTGACCACGTTGGAGGTGGGCCGGTCTTCCGGACGTCACTTCTTCATGTCGCTCATCAAGGAACCGTCCTTGTTCTTGTTCGCGTCCAGGTTGGATTGCTGACTGCTGGTCACGCCGCTGCCGTTGCCCGGGTACATCTTCTCCAGGTGGTTCAGCGACTCGCTTAGGAACTTCTGCAAAGGACCGGCGGATTTAGGGTCGACGGGAACCGGTATCACGGTGGAGGGTATTATTTTATCAGTTCCCACGAGATACTAATTAAATATACCGATTACGAGCCGATTACCTGTACTGCCGTTAGGGCGCCGACGAGGGCAGGACTCCCGAACCCGTGCGAGATCAGGGAGAAGTGCGTCAGATGTTTCTGGATATTTGGGTCTAAGATGTATTGCGGCCGCGTATTGCACAGTGGTGACCTGTCCTGGTTCAGAAGATCCATCAGCTCTTTGGTGATTTGTCTGGAAAAAGAAAGTTAATATGACGAGACCTTCGAAAGTGCTCTACGCGATTGACAAGTACCGCGTACGGTTTAATAGTTTACGTAACGCCGGCATGGTTTACGCGTATTTTTGCGACTGTCTTCGGTACCTAGTGTTGGCTTTTCCGCGACGGAATATGTAGAAAAAAAATTTCTGGACAAAAATCTTCATGGATTATTTTTAAGTGTTCACGTTTGTTGAGACAAGCGCAATTTCTTATTACGACGGTAATTTCATTTTCCGCGGGTGCGAGTCTTGCTCGTATCGCGAGGTCGCGCGTTAAAAGACGCACCTTGCCTCCTCGGTACACAACGTACCATTCTTATAGGATAAGACTCTAATTACTTGGTAGCATGAAGAAGTTCTTTCCTCCTGTAGGAATCCTGCGGTTCGCAGTGCTGCCGGGTCAGGTACTCGGCGACCTGCTTGGCCGGAAACTCCGTTTCGCAGACGAATCCGAAGTCTCTGGCGAGATGGATAGCCTCTCCTGGAAGAATACGAAAAATGGTCGTAAAAGTCTCCAAATGGAATTTCCAGCTGGATGGAAATTATACGATTTAGGGAACCGCGTTGCCCCCTTCGATTGGAAAAAAAGAAAAAAAGTAACGAAGAGGAATAAAATGGAAAAGGAACGTAAACGGCGAACGATCCTCTCGGTGTCGCTTCACGCCCGTCCCGACGCCATTCCGAACGGCGGAGACGCGGCGTAGGTTTGCAAAAATTCGAATTCACTATACCTTTAACAACTTAAACGTCCGGTTGATTTACAGTTCTCTTTATGCCCGGCGCACTTGCAATATTCGAAAAGTATCTCTTTACAGCCGGCCGTGCGGCCGGGAATGATGTTCCTATCGCCGGCCGGGATGCGTCCTCAATTCCTAGGTTTACGATAAGGATTATTTGCATACCCGCTAAATAAAACCTAACGGGCCATCCCGCGCACTTTCTTCCGTTTTCCGTCCCGGCAAAATGCCCTCCCGGATACTCGGGATAAAAGAACGCCGGGTCCGCGCACCTGGCAATAAAACCATTGCTACCGTGTTATGACTCGCGCGCAATAATGCCATTTTCCCTCGTCCGACAATACATACTGTACAATTATTCCCGGAGTTATATTCGCGCGGACGTATTGCAGTTCTTACGCTTTTTTTGCCGGGCTCCCTTTTTCACCGCGATCGGGCCCGGGCGGCGCATTGCGGAATTTCTTGCCGCAACTCTAACCGTTACCGTTTGGCCAGCTTTCCGAGTCGATCTGGCCCGGAGTTTCAGCGTTTATTTGGCGGAGGTATCCCGTTTCTCCGATTCCTTCCGTTTCTTCCTTTTCTTCCTTTTCCTCCCATTTCCTCCGTTGCCGGCAATCGTAACGAGTCCCGATCCGTTTAACCGCGCGCGTTTCCGCGTGGATAGCTCGCCATCGGTTCTCGGTCGTTTCCGATTTAAAAAAACAGTCTCTACAGGTGTAGGTGCACCGATATGTTTTTCGCGCACTCGAGACTTTCGCTTTCTCACGGATATCCCCAGCCCCTGGGATTTCACCCGGATTTATTCCTTCCGTGAAAAATGGCCTCGCGATCATTTAAATTTACGGAACGGACTCGCATTAAGGCGATACCAAATGATCATTCTATACGCATGAAACGTCAAAATATTTAACCAAACTTTTCTCAAAACGACGCTTATTTCTTAGGAGCAATATTTCTTAGGAGCTTCGGAATCACGTGCTGAAGTTTCAAGCGATTAGGTGCACCTAGTTTGGATAAGAGTTATTTTTATAGAATGACCCTTTCATGCCACCTTAAGGGCGCTCACCATTCCCGCGACTCGCGCAAAGGCGATACGTACAAAGTGAACGATAACGACAAGTGTATACAGGAACGCCGAGGGGGGCCCACGGAAAGAAGACGTTTATGTACCCCTGAAACATCGAAAGCAGGGTATCGCGTGACTAACGCTCGCCCGCTATTTTATTGCCCGGAGGAGGAGAACGCATTAAGAATAAAAAAGAACCTGCGGAGATACGATCGCGGCCGAACGTCTGCGCGTCAAATCTTTTACTCCTAACCGTCGTCAAAGCCCACCGATATCTTTGTCGTATAAAGCGGCATTAATCGGGAATAAGCAAAAAGGAGGATAAAAATGAAGATAACCGGTCGATTTGCATACTTCCGTAACGCGGAGAAGAGTTCGCATAAAAATTCCGCGCTCGGGCCGTAACTCCGAAATTCGTCGGACGGTCGACCATTGTCGGGTTTTTGCGTCCGAATTGGAAACCCGAGAGGTGCGTGCACTTTGAGTGACATCGAGAGTACTCTACGTGGAGGGAACAATTTTCGCGAAATTACGGCGGAGTCTCTAATGCGTAATTTCGAAAGCTCCTAGGAAGATCGTCTCGGGTCGTGCGGCCGCAGCTCGAAGGAACCCGGTGCTGTGGTGCCGTAGAGTGCGCACGCCAAGACAATGCTCAAATTGTGAATAAGTGGGCGGAGGTCCCGCGTTGTTTAGATAATATTGCATAATGCCTCCAGAATGGCGTTTTGCGCGGTCGCGTGCACCACTCCTACGATAATCGCGGCCCATTTTGCTTTATGTCGGGCGTTGACTCGGGAACGACACCGCTCGCTAATCCTTTCCTTTGGCCAGCGAGAAAACAGCACTTTTTCCCAACGCTGGTCGGAGGAAAGCCCTGGCCAGAAAACGAGTCAACATAAAAAAAAATCAACTCGCGAACTCCTCTTCGGGAAAAGTTAACTGGAGTTTGAAGGATAGCGAGAAGTTAACTCGCGTTTAAAGGATCGCGAGAAATTAACTCGCGTTTAAAGGATCGCGAGAAGTTAACTCGCGTTTAAAGGATCGCGAGAAGTTAACTCGAGTTTAAAGGATCGCGAGAAGTTAAGTCGCGTTTAAAGGATAGCGAGGAGTTAACTAGAGTTTCAAGGATCGCGAGAAGGTGCGTTGCAGTGGAAGCAAATGCACGTACAGGTGCATCCAAAGGACCTCACCCGAGGGTTCGAATCCTCTATCGCGATCGGAGGACTCGCCGAGGAGCGAATTCGGAATTGCGGGAGATAATCGTGGTCTTTACCGAAGCCGGAGTTCGCAATACGCCCAACTGCTCGGAAAACTCGCAGCTCGGTACAGGTGGAGCACGGGCATTCCAATTACGCGCTGATTGGCCGGTGCTGACAACGGAGGCTTAACCTTTTCGCGACAGGTGATGGATATATCCGCAAGACGAGAGTCGTAACCGGCCCAGGAGCTAATATATCCGCAAGGTGTAGAAATCGCGAAATACCCGTGACAGTTGCAACGCGAGGCCGCTTTATGCATGCCCTCTCCCCGCTGCATCGGTAATAAACTCTGATACCGAAAACAAAGTGGCATTAAAAGCTGAACGATTTAATACCATTCCCTATTTCAACGAAGCATAAGGGTCTCTACGAACAAACCGAAGGATACAAAGAAAAATATCCGGGAAAAATAACAAGTTCCATTTCCTACCAAAATAACGATACAATTCCCGTACTATAATTGTTTGAAAAATGCATGGGACAAATACTGGGATAAAAGTCAGTTGGCGATCCTGGCCTGGACTTTCGCGAGAGGTGGCACGAGATTCGGGGGGTCCTCTTCCGCGTGCCGAAAGAGGACGCGTCGCGTTCCTGCGGGATAAAAAACTGGTCGGACCTGGAGCGGATCGGCAGAGTGGAGAGACTGACGTTTGCCGAATTCGGGGGCACCAGGAGTGACGGGAACACGTCGCGGCTCCTTTCGAGGACTCTTCGGGGTTGGCCTCGGGTCGGGGCAGACCGCGCGTCCCTTCGTAAAGAAAACGCCGATAAATGGCCGCAACGAGGCGGCCCGAAAGCTGTCGGCCCGATCGGGAATAAGCGACGCGTGGACGTGCCCGCCGACCCAGAAACATCAAGAGACACGAGAGGCGCGTGAAAGGAGAGCTCTCCTCCTCGTCGGGAGAACGGAAACCGGGCCGGAGGCGAGAGAGCGAAGGCGGATCCGCGTGGGCGAGATCCGTGAATCGCGGCTCCCCTTTCCCTCCCCCGAAGACGCGCAACCGGTCGACGAGTCGAGTCGCTTCCTCGGGGCGAGGAGTGCCAAGGGCCTCCAAGAGGCGAGAGGAAGCTCCGAGAAACGGGATGAATTCGGCCGGGAATTTACCCCGACGTCTTACCCATACCCACCGAGAGGCATTTCCCTCGAAAATCATTGATAACGATTTTTTTCGCTGAGAGCCGATCGAGGGGCTATTTACATGGAAGTCAATAAAATTGCCTTTGATTTGATACGATAAACAACAGGGCCATCCGGTAACAAGGGACGTTCGGCCTTTAAATTGTGAGAGTATTCGATGATTTCCAGCTGATTTCCACGTGATTTCGAAGATTTAAATCCATGTTCTCCACACTTTCTCGCGCCGTTCGTCGCGAGTCGAGAAGGCGGCTCTGGGCCGGCAATCTTCGGCGTAATCTTCCTGACAATTTCGGGACTCTCGTCGGACCTGGGGATAGAGTTACCAGATCTCGATCTCGAGTTGGAAAAGAGGGACGCCTTGGAAGCCGATACCCTCCCGGGGGAGGGAGCGCGGCGGGGGATCCTCGGGGTTTTTTTCCGAAATTTGGAGGTTAACGACGCTCTCGCAAATTTTCGCCCAGAAGAAGCCGCGTTATGGAGGGCACCGGCGAAGAAACGGACCACGGCGTTGCGTCGTATCGTCGAGCCGCGTGCCGGCCCGAGAAAGAAAGCCACGGCCGATGTTTTATAGAAGGCCACCGATCGTAAATTATAATCAGCGTCCGTACCAACACTCTGACAAACTCGCCGCGCGCCATTAAAGCGCGGCTAATAGAAGAGCAGCGTCCCTCGTGCATACGAAGCCGGGGTCTCTTTGCCCGGATATCGGTCCATGAGATACCCGGGAGCGTTCCTCGTTAACCGGCCGATCTCGGGCAAAAATCGACTTGGGGAAAAACCCACCCGATTACCCTATCCAGAGATCCGCCCTGAGAAAGACCGACGAGCGTTGATTTTTTTAACATCTATCGGGATCGCCGTCGCAGAAATGATAACAGGACCCTGTTATCGTTTCTACTCGGGCAGACGATGGGACCTCTTCATCTTTTCCTCCCGATACTTTTTTCGTTGGAATTCGATTCTCGGTCTTTTGCCGATAGGCGATTCGGGAGCTGGTCCTGGCTCGGGTCAACGCCCCTTCCCGGTCGATCCGGCGAGTGGTCCATCGGATGCTGGGCTCCATGGGCTAGGATCTGCTCGCCGCGCAAGGTCGCCGAAAAGGAAGAAAAGGAGAACGGTAGAGTCCTCCCGCTTACCTTCTACCAAGGATGTCAAGAGCGTCACGTTGGCCGCCTTCCTCCGGCCCGCCGGCAGATTCAAACCGATCTTCTCCAGCTTTTCCCTCAAGAGGCGGCCGCCATTTTTGGACTTCGCTCTGCGGGAAAAACAAAAACGCACCGAATTATTGGGGGCCACTCAGGCTTACGAAACGCCCGCCGACCGAATCGTCGGAATTTCGAAACGGTTCCTCTCCCCCCTCGCCGGGCCATTAATCATTTTACTAGGTTCCGAAAAAAGAAATCGTAAAGCCAAAAAGATTAACATAATCCGCGGTAGCTGATTAGCCAACGTAGGTCCACTTCCGAGCTGTCTCGTCCGGATTCGCGTTTATGCTCTGAGAAAGAAAATTAGTCGACGGAAACATATATATGCATAAATGCAAGAGACAATTATTTCGTTGACAGGAAAAATGATATCGTCGATTTAAAGGAATTTTTTTACTCTTCACATAGACATTTCATTGGACGCATTCGATCGCAGGATTATGTTGTAGCATGTATATTTCTTAATCAACCAACTTCTTTTTTTTTTCTCAGGGTGCTGGAACCGAGAAGCATCTCCAGATTTTTTTTCTTCTTTGCGAATCCCACGCACCGTTACGGCCTCGAATAAAATACTCGCCGTCGTGGCGACTTCTCTCCGGCCGATGGGAATTTTTATCCCGGCCCGGAATCAGGCCAGATAATTATTTCGAATTTCGCGAAGGTCTAAGACGCGGGAGTTCGCATAATCTCCGGCGGTGCCATTTCGGTCCCTCGTTCGCCGAATTTCGGGACGTTCCCATTATGCAAATCGGGCGCCAGCGTTAGGGAGATAAATAACGAGGGTTAATCGGTCGCCTAGGCGGGGATAAAAAAAAAAAATTATTCAAATGGAACTAACAGCATTAGATATCGGAGGGCTCTTTCTCCACACTTCGGCCATTCATCATGGCCGTATAACGGTGTTCTATGTAATAATGTCTACCGGTGACTCCTACTTATGTTAGTGGGCTATACCCGGGATAGTTTATTGCCGTACATCGGTTCGCTTCGATTTCCTCCTGTCCGACAAGCAATAATTAGTACGTTCGCGGGTCCGGAGCCGCGTACACCTCCGGGTATCCTCCTCGTTTTACAAGATGCAACGACGCCTTTTTCCCATCCACCGAGATGCTCATAGGAGCCGATCAAACTCACGGGCACGAAACGTCATAAATTATTGGCCCCTCTCGATGGAGTCGTCCGATATCCGATGACGCGAATCCGAGACCGAGGATCCCATCCGCGATTTCCCGGGGAAAATCCTGGACGGTACTCGTGTGCATAAAATGTTAATAAACTTTGCGTATATCGAGGGACGCGATCGAAGGGCGGTTACCCTCCCTTCCGGTCGCGTAGCTCATAACTAGGAGAAAAAGGATCACGATCGCGAGACTGCCGGCACATTTGCAGCCTAAGGTTCGGTTCCCTACACCGGTTTCGAATTATTGATGATGGACCAAGGTACGCTTAATTGCCACGGGGAATAAATGCCTCATTTCTTGATACGCCGGTAATTCGGAAAAATCGAGAGCTACAAGCCACCGCGGAAACGGAAGTCCATTTAACCGATGCCGAGGATGTTGGCTGCCTGGAAAATGAATTAACCTCGAGCTACCATTAAACCGATAGCGACGATCTTGACAGGGAGTTCTCCCGAGACCGTTCTAATTTTTAAAGCAATATGAAAGGGTCATCCTGTATACATAAACCGTGAAAATAATTATAAAACTTCTCAAAAGTGAGTACACCGAGTCCTTGTAAACTTCAGAATGTGATTACGGAGGCTCTAAGGAAGAACATGGTGCTTAGAAAATTTAATTTCTTTTTTATTTCCCCCAGACTAGAACCAAGAATACATTTTTTTTTTTGGAATATGAAATTTTATGATAAATATTTTTACGTGTTATGTCGTAGAATGACCCTTTCATGTCACCTTAATGGATCGATGGTCGGCAAGGGGTTGGTCGCTCCTTGGACAAATTCGATCGTTAAGTAGAACAAGGCCAAGTCGCGACAACGCGATCGACGTCGTCCCGACGAGGACCGACGTAATTTAAAGGGATGAGGCGACGTCCCTCGGACGTGACGAGGAGCGTCCTCCACTCGTTACGGCGTCTTGTCTTGCAAACGATTCCTCTTCTGCATCGAGAGATCGCGCGATTCGCAACCGCGAGACCTTGAGGGGACGTCGATGGGACGTCGGGACGACGCCGGCGTCTAGCGTCCTGGAAATCGCCGGCCCCAGGATCTCGCTCTTGATTGCTCGACTCGTTTGCCTCTGTTCCGGGGTCGTTAGTCGATACCGTCGCCTTCCCCCCTGGTTTTTTGCCCCCTTTTGCAAAATCCCGAAGTTTGGACCGCGCCGAAGATCAATCTTCCTTTTCTCGAAAAGAGACAATTTTGAGACGCGGCAATGATTCAGGTGAACACCTCGAGAAATTTGGCTCTGGTCTAGGCTAAGTGAAAGATTTTTATTCGAAGATCCAAACTTTTAATGTGTCGGGATAATTCTCAGGTGCTCGCTAGTTATGCGAAATCGTTCGGTCCAATACCTTTTTAAAAAGTGTCTTATTCGATTTGAGGGGGTTTCACTTCACCTTAACGATATTCCTCGGTCTTGTCCAGTCGGGGGCAGATCGCCCCTCCGATCGGCGGTCGTTTCATGGTTGCGAGGCAGGACTTACATTAGTTACGGCCGCAGCCCGGAGAGTGGATGCGGTTTTGCGCCGGGTCTCCGGCAATATTCGCCGGTGATTTATCTTCGGGCGCAATGATAAAGCATTGCGTAATAGATAGTTTTCTGGCCGGGTTAAACCGGCGAATCAGATAAAGAGGAGCATTTCCAAGAAAGCGATAAATCAGGCAGGTGTTCGCGTCGGCGGACAGGGAGGTGCTACGTGGGCTCGACTTATTAACAATCCGCATGCAAATTTCGAATTTCGCGCCCACCCCTGCGTCAGCTTCGAACAAAGTGCAGAGTTATTATCGATGTTTATCGGAAACGTTGTCGGGCGGTTCCAAATACGTTTGGAAATTGTCGTAAGTCGAGGGGGACTTTTTTTTCCTGCGGGATGCAGCCGATTCCTCGAAGCCGTGAGAAAGGTCCCAGGACTATCGATTCCACGTGGATTCGTTCGCGAATGAAAATCCCGTAATTAAATTCTGCCGTATAAATAAACCGCGTAAATTGTGTTATAATTTACCACGTAAAATAGGGACTCGCGGGAAAAAAAAAAATGTGCCACGTAAAGTGAGGGAGGGCTGTATGTCTGCGTACTTTCGATTCATCCGTGTCCGACGAGTGAAAGGATTAACACGCGTTCGGTCCTCGATGACGTTAAAAGTCATCGCACCGAGTGCGCGCGCAATCGACTCTCGGAAAAAAAAAAATGAGGAGACTGATCCCAGAACCTACGGGACCTTTCTCCCAATTATAATATTTCGAGCCTCTTTCGGTCGTTTGTCATCCCATTGAGCGTCTCTTTCTTGGCGCATTCCACTTTTCGCCTACGCGAGGCTAAGTCTCCTACGCTAAGCGGTTTTTGAGAGCTCGCAAAACGCCTCTGCGAGGCGCCAATTAGGACGAGTGCGTCTCCACTTATTGCACGCGTACATTCGCTTTGGACGGAGAAATGTCACTTATTTTTAGAAAAATCCTTACGGGCGAGTACACTCGAGAAAATAATAAGAGAAACGCGAAGGGGCATCCATTGGTCGAATTTCTAGGACGAGACGAAGGCTAACCTCTTCGGGGCGCATCGCGCTCTCTTCGTCTCAAAATGGTCTCCTACACCGAGAAAAAAAAATTCATTGAACCAACGAAATATTTCTTTGAATAGTCCCCGACATTTCGTTAGCTCCAAGAATAAATTCACTAAAACAAATCGTCATAATTCCGAATAAACGTTGCGTGCAGTTAATTCGAGTTAATCAGAGGCAAATAAAATTATCCTTCGAGTTAACAAAATATTTCTTTGGTTGAATGATATTTTTTTTCTCAGGGTAGGAGGACTCGATGACCGCTCATCGTCCTTTCAGATAACGTAATGTCCTACAAGACATCTTTATCCCCGGTCTTACACTCTGACCCGGCGCAAGGGGAATAAAATTCCAGTTAATTAATGGTAATTCCTCCCGACGTTATCGCGCGCAAATTACAAAATGGCTAATGTACCCAAATCCCGATGCTTGCCGGCCGATCGATTAGAATAATTCCTGAATTATTGGTTCCTTCGGAAAAGATCGGATCCGGTCCTGGTTGCGTCGTTACCTCGAAAACAAATTTCTCGCTCGGTATCCTCCGAGTTGTAGGCTAATCGTGTAGCTTTCGATGCATAATTAATCATCCGCCGATATTGGAAGTACCTCCGAACGACTCGTCTCAAGGTTGACCACCTCGTACCAAAATAAATGGTTACGGCACGCGAAAACGTATTCCATAGTAACGTTACGTGATCGAGACTCCGAATGAAAGATTCGGGTTCGAACCATTAACAAAAGTTGCAAAAATACGTCCGAATTATGCGCGACACCCACGCCTGGCTCGGCATAAATTAATCCTGGAAGAACATCATCGAGATGTTCGACATTCGCGCTTTAGACTCATTAGCCTCAAGTAAGAACTACTTCGTCCAATTTATTTCGGCCTTAACTTGGTTTTGAAGATTAATCCAGCCATTTCTATGGCTTTGATTTATTTATCCGTATCGCGACGCCGCGTTCTTCGCTCGGCGGAATGCCGGTATAATCTGCGCCGCCATTTTGCCGACTGCTCCCCATGTTCGGTTAGTTTCCTGCAATTATGCGATTACCCCGAAGAATTTGCCCGCGTTTAATTGCGAGCACGTACCTACAATCGGCGATAAAACTCGTTAACGCGATTCCGGTCCCCCTGGTCGCGCGCGTCCTTCTTCGGCCGCCATTTTGGAGAACGCTGCTCGCCCTCGGGATCGTTAATCGCGACTCACCTTCTCAAAACTCCACCAAGGAGGCTGGCGTTTAGACATTCCGGCGGCGACAACCGTCGTTGGACCTCGGCCACCGTAACTTTGTACTTGCTGGTGCTCGATAACAGAGATAACCTCCCGGGAACCGAACAGAACAAGTCCGTTGGCTGCGCGTTTCCCGACAGCATGGTCTTCTCTCCCCTTTCCGATGGCTTCATGTCTGCAAGGAGAAACGAGAGGCGATTATAGATAGAATGACCCTTTCGTGTCACCTTAAGGTGTACCAAGTGACTGCACTTGGCAGAGTTTGACGACGTTTCGTGTTAACTGATCAATGTAATCGGCCGTACCAGCCCCCTGTAATCACGTCAGCGGTGGAGTAGCGCGTTGCCGAACGGTTCGTAATTCGAGGCAAATCTCCCGTTTCCGTCGCGGATAATAGCGGGTAAAAGCGGGTAAAACCGAGAGGTGCAACAATTAATGTCCCTCCCCGTGTTACGGGCTAATGACGGGTCGTTAGTCGTCGCTCCGAATCGCAGTCGATGAGCCTAGATTCTCGGAAGGTACTTGGGGGACGCGTCTTGGCATCTCGGTGCCAATTTAACGCGATTCCGTCAATGGCGGCGGGATTTACAGGGAGAGGCGTCAAAGCCACGCATCCTGCCGCTCCTCTGGGCGGGTTTTAAAATCCCCCGCGAAATGAAAGATCGACCGACCACGCGAATCGAGTTAGACGGCTTTCCAGCGAGCAGAACGGACGCTTATGGCGCCGCGATCGCTCGGCAAAAAGCCGTCCTTACTCGCAGCCCTACTTTTCGAGTCCGTTGAAAAGCAACCCCGCCTCTGAAAAATCTATCGGAGCCGGCTTCCATTATCTTTTTCTCCCGTCTAATTAAGTCCGCGATTAATTCCCCGGCCCCAAATCGGGACCCGGGAGATCGGAGGCGGTGATCGCGCGAATCGGTTAGGCCAGATCGGACACACGTGGAGCCGACAAAAACCCGAACCGATCGTCTCCTGCGACCCACTTTTCGATGACCCCGACATACGCACATACGCCATCGAAAAGCGCCACATCTCGCGAGGGATATGATCTTTCTAGCGGAAGTGACGCGTCGAAATCACGTCTTGGCCTTTTAGGATCTCCCTGGATCGAGAGGGACCAAGAACGAGGATCCAGGATCTCCTAGAGAGCGAGAGAGCTCACGCATATCCATATTTGGACGCGACTAGATACGCCGCATCATTATGCTCGATGCCGTCTTAATCAGTGTTAATTACCTCTTGATAAAACGCCCGAGTCGGCGGGTTTCATTACCCGGGGCTCCGCAAAAATCTATTAATTAATCTAATATTTATAACCGGCTTTTTCTCCCTAGTCGGTGCGTCGATGGTGGAATTTTTCCCCGATGGGAAAAGGGTTTACTTAACCTCTTGCTCTGGATATTAATTGGCGGATGCCCATCTCAAACTCGTATTTCAGGTACTATAAACAGTCTGTGGGCATAGCACGTAATTCTCACTTTAGAAGTAAAGAACGCGGGACGTAACACGTAATTCCAGTATAAGGGGTTAAATTTAAAAATGATCAGTATAAGGGGTTAAATTTAAAAATGATCAGTATAAGGGGTTAAATTTAAAAATGATCAGGGTGCATCGAACATCTCCAGACTGGCCAATGGATACTCCCGTCCGTTGGGGCGCATAACTCCGGGTAATATCTTCGGCATGTTTTAAATTCAACGTACGACGACGCTCTTATCGAAATTTTCGTTCCTTTGCATCGATGGCTCGCGTTATTGCATCGTTGCCCAGGAATGCTTAATATCGGAGGGTTGGTCAAAGCGCGTTATTACGCGAGCAGCAAAGCCATGGTCAACTTAAAACTCTTCGTTATCGATCAGGCGAGGTCGGCGAGGGAAGAACTACCCTGAGGAACCTAACGATCCCGAGGGTGGTTACGTTATTGGATGCTGCACATCGCCGGGAAAGTTCATCTCTTTAATCGAGGCCGAGCGGGGTTAATTCGGCCGCGTTTGCGATCTCGGGATGGAAAGTATCTACAAAAGGTTTAAAATTCACCTTTCCCCGTTTCATTAAATAACGCTATATAGGCTCGATTTAAAAATCGGGAAAATTACAGGTGGGGACTTTTCGAAGCAGCATCATTAGGGACGGAGAGGAGCTCGATGATAAATCAATTATCTCGGGAAGCCGGCACTTTCGAAAAGTTCGGACCGATCGGTGGAGGAAAGGGTCGACGCGAAAAGGCAATAAATTTCTCCTCGGACTAAATAGGCCAAGACGGGTTGCTCGATAGCCATAAATTATGGTGCACCCGAGGAAGCAACAGAGTCCCATAACGGGCACCTACATGAGCCACCGAGGTGCAAACCGAACGTGCGAACCGAGCCCCGATTTCAGCAATCAACGTCGAAACGGCCTAAAATCATTACTTTCCCAGATTAATCGCGGCCATTAGCAAGAGCTAATTGAAATTTCACGGGGCGCGATAAATTGCAAAAATCGATCGAGTGACTTTTAATCCACGTCGGTCGGATCCCCCGTCGGCGCACCGCAGTAATTGATAAACGTGATAAAGCGATTACGGGGCATCAAAAGTTGCAAAACTGCAGGGCAATGCAGAGATGCAACTCGCGGCGTATCCAGGATCGGATCTCTCGCTTTCCGGATGCGAGTCTTCGCCATCTCAATCATACCGAGCACGTGGAGGAGCGTATTAATTTACATAACGCTAATAAATGATGCCTCACGCACTCTTAATAGCTAGGCCAGATATTGAGCGCACCGAGTGTGTAATTACTATCGGCCGTCATAACTTTCTATCGGAGGATTACGAAACGTGTCGGCCAGCCATCGATATCGATCACTTGCTCCCAGCTTCGAACTAGGAAATCCCATCTTCGCATCTTGTTTATTTAACCTGCCCGGGATGTGGAATCGAGCCTTCGATATCGGTATGTCTTATTTAAAAAGTGATAAGAAGAAAAATGAGGGAAAAAAATGGCCAATGGAGTTCGAGCGTCTGTTTCCCGAGCCGCTGCGGTGACTATTGGAAATCATTAATTTTCTTCTTACGTGTCCTTAGAACCGAGAGGATAGAGCGGTAACATCGAGGCGGATACTTGTTATTTATGTCGGAATATTAATGCGTCGAGCACTGGTTCGCGATTAAAGCAAATGAATTACCCGAGTACGCGTGCACGTATTACGTGGCGGAGGCGCGTATTTGCATACGCTGAAAGGACACCGACGCGACGCTTTCCTTCGATTCCGCGCCGCCGAGACTTCTCCGGGATATCGATAGCGATCCGGTTTCCATGTCAATTACGGGGTCAATAATTGAATCCCCAGGGTAAATCGATAAGGGAGCCATTAGCACTTCGTTTACCGGCCGAGCCTATCCGACCGGGATTCGACGTTTAGCTCGAAAACGGATCCGATTCGATCTTAATCGTCGACTCCTCGACGGGATTAGCGGATTAACGGCAGCACCCGACTTGAAACATCCATTGACACAACGACGTCCGATCTGTTTTTCTATTCGATAACTCGCCGATAATCCTCGCCTCTTGAGCGGCGATCCCGGTTATGGAAATGACGGTGAAAAAAAAATCGGAGGAAAAGAAGAAAAAAAAGGCAACAAGCGATCGGCGCAAAAATCATTGTCGCGATAAGTAAGGTGCGTGTGAAACGCGATTACTCATCCCGAGGGAGAGTGGCTTCTTCATTTTGTCAATTGCGTGACTCCGGTCTGAATGCGAGCCGAAAGCTCCCCGAATGCGACCGAATCACGCGACGTCGACTTTCCTCGGCGATTTCCCAGGGAGGTCTCGAGTCGACGGGAGGTTTAAAAGTCGATCCTTAACTATCGGGAATACGCCGTACTCGGTACGAGCAGGACTCTTAAACTGTTAAACCGCGACAAGGTACTCGATGTGTGTCGAGGCTACCATGTGAAATAGCTGTCTCATAGTAAGTTATACCTCCAAGGAGGGAAAAAACAAAGTAAATCCTCGCCTGAGTAAGACGTCGCGCCATTATCGGAATCCACGGACGCGTCGAAAGGATCCCGTCCCAGGATCGGAAATGTCGTTCGGAAAATTTTCTACTAGAAATATTTTCCCGCGAGTTCCTACCCTTTCCTGAGTTTCGGTCAGGATCTTTCGCGATCTTCTTCCAGGTGCCAGCAGGTGCCGGTTACCTGCGCTCACCTGGGGTCGGGCAGGGTCCTCCATTAAGAAGATACGCCTGATTAATGGAGGACCGGCTCGTCCTTAATTCCCTGGTTCGCGAGGCCGCGAGAGACAAATTTCCCGAGGACCGCGGAGATGCTTGTTCGGCCGGGCCGAGTCAAAGTAAATCGTCCCTTTAGTTTTATCCGATGCCACTTCAGTCAGCACCCTGACCTCCCGGCACCCTCCTCGGAGCGAGCGGAGAGATACCATCTAGGAAGTCCCCGCAGGACGATTTGTCACTAGCCCGGGACTAGATGCATCGTTTCGAGCGCCATAGTGAGAACTTAACGCGCGAAACACGCCTCCGAGGATTCGCCGGGAGATAACCCCCTCGATATTACCCCCGAGATCCGTATAATAAATGGCCAGCCGGTTTCGCTTTCGTTTCGTGCCAGGGAAACGTTTCGCCGAGGCGAAGTGCATCGTCGACAATTTTTTATACGCTTCCCCGAGTCGAAATTTTAGCCCTTCTTTGAGCCTGCTTAATGAAAATAAGACCTGCTTCGCTCTTTCAAGGTAACAATTTGAAATTTTAACGCGTGGTTATTGGGTCTTGAAACAAAAAATTTTTGGTGGAAAAATCAAACTGTTAAATTAAAGAATAACTATGTGACTCGAATAGCCTGTAATAATTTGGATGCAACATTTATTCGGAATCGTGACAATTTATTCGAGTGAAAAAATTGTCCTTGGAATTAACAAAATATTTCTTTCATTCAATGATTTTTTTTTCTCTCTCTTTAGATATCGTTTATCCCCATTTCGGAGTAATTCTCGGGTACTGGGTTCCTTGAGCATCGCGAAGAGTCACGACTCCATCTTGGCCGCGCAAGAAGGAGAGCTCGCCGCCTCGTTACCGCCCCGAGATTAATTGTTTAAAGATCGCCGGCAAAAGAGCCGCCGAGTAATTAGCGCGATCCGAGGGCTCGGGTTTCGCGCTCGGGTAATTTATGCGCCCGATGGCCCCTTTGAATTAGCTGCGGCGAGTGCGTCCAGGGGACCAGCTCGCGGAGTCAGGTGCAACGATCTCGCGGTGTCGAAAGTTGCGACGTTAATTGCCCGCGCGGAGTTACGACCGGCCGGACGAGAGGCGTACAGGTGACTCCTTGACGAGTGCGGGAATATTAATTACGAGGGTGTTTGAACACTTCGGCGGCGATAAATCGAGCCGACTGTTCGGCGCGGCCAAATTGAACGATTCGAGCGCCCGGCCTTTTTCCGCGAGGTCTTTATCGAGGATTGCGGGATATTTATACGTCCACCGCTGCGTGACGGGTAAAGGTAAGGACTCGAAAAGTATCCCGCTTTCGAAAATTCCGTGCCATTGCCGGTGGGTGCCTCGCGCGAGATCTCTCCGAGAGATCCGGCCAATTTAATGAAGATACTCCTCCGACCGGCCGTATAGTGGATTTTCGGTCCGCCCGAGTAATGGCGAATATTACGGAGAAAGCGGCAAAGCTGACGGCGTAATTTAGAAATAATTTCCCGCCGCCGATACCGCCTGTCTCTCAATTTGATCGATCGGTGTACGCCGAAATGGCCGGACCACCTTAATCACCTAAACTGCCTTTGCGGCTGCGAAACACGGCGCGGAATTATTTCCCTCCAATTGCCTCGGGTTTGAAAATCCTCCGCGACTTTGCGCATAAATTTCTTTAATATTTGTCGAGTCGCGGAAGGGAAATCCAATTTTCCTCGATTTTCTTAGATTTTCTGCGACCTAGCTCGCGGACTCCTCTTCGGGGACGAGGTGGCGCTTGGGACACCTTCCTCTCGTGAATGGATCTTCGCTGTCGACGGAAAAATACGTTTTCCACGTGCACGCGCGTGATCTTGCGTGTTCGTGTGCATCCTCGCTCTTGGCGACCGGTAGCGGCACGGGAGCACCGACTAATAGTGATTGCCGGGCAAGCCGCTATAATTTTCATTCCAGCGGAAATGGCCGAGCCAAGAGGAGCATCGCGAGAGTTGCATCAATGAAAGCGGTGACCTCGCAGCCAGAAGACGCGAAATCTAAGCCTCCCATAAAATAAACCTCCGACAAGCCAGCGTTTACTCTTCGAAATAAAAAAAATCTGGAATTAAAAAATTTCCCCACGGCGTCGGAAATATAGAGTACTACGGGGAACTCTAAAAACCGCATTTCCGGGTCCCGTTTTTGAGGAGTCTTTTCTTTTCCAGGATTTCCCGGAATTTGTACACCGCATCGCGTACATCATTTTCGTTTCGGAAGGATTTTGCTATTCTAGGGGAACGGAGCCATTGTCTCGGCATCTACGCAGAAGGGGACACTTTGGACTGCATCCAGCTGCAGAGGAAGTGCAGGAGCAGTAAAGACGATGAAGCATGGCGAGCGCTACCAAACCTGTGCGCATGTAATAACAGACCTCGAAGTACGGGATGTACGGGGCGCTACCTCGTCATTCAGCGATACTCCCCTACTTCCAGGGAGACTGGTTGCCGCAATTAGCGCAGCCTACACGCGACTGCGGCAAAACGAGCAAGATAAGGAAACGCGGAGGAAAGACAACCGTCGAGAAGAAGAGACCGCGAGGGCCGATATAACGGAAGAGCCCCATTTAAATAATTAATAACATCCCCCTCAATTACCGTCCAAGTATAATCGTCCAAGGGAAGATTTCGCGGATACAATTTATTTCGTCGCGAGGTGCAACGTGCACTTGTTCGCGCACCACCTCCTAGCGAAGGTCGCGATAAGGTATACGACCGGGTTGCGTATATTACGTACACCTACATATTGTCGATGAAAAACGTGTACCTTGAATGTCGGCGGGCGGTACAGAAGCCATGGCAAATAATAGGCGAAGGGTAATGGGACAAAGTAACAAGCGGGGCGAAAAAGAGGCGCGCGGGGATCGCGTTAAAAATTAGTAACGCCCTTGGGAACGATCGCGCAAAAGCAGCCGGAAGAATGGGCAGATCCGACACGCGGGAGCGAGGCCCGAGAAAACGCAGCTCGCTTAACGATCGGAAGAAACTCGTGCGTTATGGCCAGGTTTCGAGAGCGGGAGCTTGCGCCTCGACTGCACCGTGCAACGGCCGTTTAACTGCACCCGAGCCGGTCCTCCCCGTGGCCGGTATCCGAGCCGAAAGAATTAAAAGGCAAATTCCATTCCGTTCCGGAGGAAAGCACCGAGAGGTTGCCCTCTCATTTCGCAACTCAGTGCGCCCTCGAAAGTGCGGAGAAATGGCCCTCCTCTTCCCATAAAAGAGCCCCAAAATTGCTCGCAAAAAGAGCTCACCGAGAGAGGTCGTGGGAGAAAAGCCGAATTTCATTTTTAAACTTCAAGGTGGAGGCAACCTCCCAAGGGGGGCACCGACGTTAGGACATTCTCCGCGAGTCGACGAACCGATGAAATCTTGACGACCGCGTCTTGGCAGGAAACGATCGCGCGGAATCGGTAATCATAGGTCGCAAAAACCGCGAAACGCACCGGAAAGGGGGCGAAAGACCATCTCGCGGAAGTCCCCTGATTCTGAAATTAATTATCCCGGATCGGCTTCTCGGTGGACGAATCACCGGCTCGAGAAAACCTGCTCCGGAGACGAGAGAGAGAGAGGAGGCGAGTGGTTTCATTTCGCGCGCGATTTGCCGTAGATAGTTGCGCCTGCGTGTTCGCATTGCGTACGGGGTGCGTATCACTTAATACCTGGATCCCGGCCGTTACATATGCCTACGTCGAAACGCGTTTCGAGGGAAAGTGCGTCAACGTAGAAAGGTACCTAATGAGCGCGACAGATTTTCCAGAGTGCATTTGGTTCACATGAGTTATGCAAGCCTCGTAAAAACGGGCCCTAACGATCGGCACACGGCATTTCATGGCTGCGCCGAGTCGGCTCGAAGAAATGCGGGAAAGAAGTGCCAGCTCCCTGGATTTCGACCTGCTCGATGAAGACGTAACGATAAATCACGGAGAGGCTCGAGGAAATCCGGACAACTGGGTCGGCTAGAAATTTCATACTTATATACTTATAAGATCGACGCGTCTCGAACTGAAGACGATAAATCATGAATAATATAGACGTCCGGGTGCACTGGAATATCTGGGCTCGTTCACCCAACTTGGGACCCTCTCACCCTTTCTCGTAATCCCATACCGAGTGTACCAGACCTCGCAAACAAGAAATGACAATAATCTCGATTTAATTCCGAAAAAGAATATCCAACGCAAACCCTAATCCGAATTGTAGTTTCAAAACTACACTGGTTTAAGTTGACCAATCGCCAAGTGCCGATCCAAATACCCAGAGAAAAAAAGATTAGTAGACTGAAGAAAATATAACCCGTTGCCTGAATCATATGCGATTGCAAGAAACGGTCATTTACTTGCGAAGAGAAATTATACGTAATTTTGAAACCACAATTTGGAATCAAGTCCGCGTTGGATATTTTTCTTGAAACTTAAACGGAGATTACCACCTACTTCTTGTTCGCGAGGTCCGAGGCGCCTTGCATATTTTCCTTTAATCAACAAAGAATTTATTCACTTCCGTCGAACTCCCCTTCCGCGTGAATAAATCTCCGCGACAGGGTCGGCGCTCGTGTTGCAATCGAAATTGCGGGTAATGTCTTTCGGCCGGCTAAAAAGAGCCGATGCCGGTCTTTGGATTTCTGGAGGCCCGGCCCGACGTGCCGACGTGCCGCTTTTTACCCGCAATTATCGTGAAAGTTATAACGCTCGGGTATGTACCGTTTGCTCGAAGGGCACGCCGTCCGCGCTGTAAACGTACGCGCAATAACGATTGTTGCGCAAACCCGCGAGCGGCGGAGCCCCGCGAAAACCCACGAGATAAATTGAATAAGTAGGGAAATTAAACGAGCGTTTATCCCTGTCCGCGCAATTTCCCCGCCGCCAATTAGTTCCCGATTATCGGCTCTTTCCAGCCCGGAGAGGAGCCGCCTCCGTTGGTGGACTCCTTCTCTCTCCGCGACTTTCCAGAATTCGCCCCGCCGTTTGTCGCAGCTGCGATAAACTATCGGATTACGAGATCCGCAATCGATCGGCCGGATGCTTAATTAATTCCCCCGGAGTGGTGAGTTAAGAGGAGTAAACCAGGTTAATCGAGATAATAAATCGCGGACCCGATGGGGAGGTCTCGACGGTACTCTTGCCGGCACCATTAATACGCGTGCATTTTAATAACCCTTCCACCAGTTCTATGGGCTCCTCCGTCGACTCCGATACCCCGAGAAGAAAAATTCATTGTACCAAAGAAATATAGATTTAATTCGAAGAATAATATATTATTTGAATTTATTAAGCGATTCATTGGTACCGTTCAAAGGAATATTTCTCAGGTTGAATGAACATTCTTTCTTATTTTTTTCAGGGTAGCCGAACCTCCGAAGTTCCTTGGTTTTTATTTCGTCCGTTTCTTTCTCGTAAAGGAGGTTTTCGACTTTTTTCTCTCTCCTCGCCGCGGCAGGTTCTTCTTCGCCAAGATGGCGGCCGGTCCGTTTACAATAAATTTAATGCCCGAGCTTAACCGCCGTATTCCCGCCGGTCCTCTTCTCCCCTCCCCACGGCCATTGAGATCTTCATTCCGTCCTCATTCAGAAGATCGGAGCCGCAAGATGGCGTCGGGAATAGTCACCGGTTACTCCGCATCGCGTCCGAGGGTCCATTAATTAGCGGCGCGCCGCTGGGATAATATACGCGGCGAGGCGCGCTTACGAAACCAAGAATGAAGAGAGCCACGCACGCCGGTCCAGTTACTTTCACGTGTGGCTGGCCCTTTCTTTTTCCTTGATTTTTCATCCCGCCGACATTATCTCCGAGGCATCTATCTCGGCCGCAAGATGGAGGCCCGCCTCGATCTTGTCGCGTCCGACAGGACGCGTTGCGAAATAGACGCGACGCGCTCCCAAAGGCCAGGTTAGAAATGCACTTAAAAATTCATCGCCGGCCCGGAAACGTGGTCTCCGAATAATCTTCATGTTTTTATAATTACTACCCGGTGGAAATGAAATACGATGCCGGTGCCCGTGAGAAATCGAGCTCCATGGAGAAATCACCGCGGGGAATGAAAAAAGAAAAAAAAAAGATGATGACCTCTGCGACGCGCATAAGGAATAAATGAATATAAATGTAAGGGTCATTCCGTGTATATTAAAATGTCAAAATATTTGTAAACCCAGTTTGGAGAAAAGTTTCACAAATATTTCGACATTTTAATATACATAGAATGACCCTTTCGTATCGCCTTGAGGGGGCATTGCGTAGTCCGTATCGCGATAGGGACAATAAAAAAAATATATTGCAACTTTCTTACAACGACGTTACATGGACGCCCATTCATCCGCCATCTGCACTGGCAGGTCCGAATGGGTTCAACCGAGCGACGCCTCGGCCCGGGATTGGCCGACTTTGGCGACGTCCACGTCGTGGCGGGAGCTCCATTTTGCCGGAGCGACCCCATTGTCGATTCCGGGCGGGCGTTCCCATTGTCGCGCGGCCGACTAACGTTCGAAAATCAGCTCTAATGGGATTAACGAGGACCAATGTCTGGAGGGCCGAGAGCCCCCGGGTCGCAGTCGCCTCCTTGGGCGTCGCGACGGTGCAGTCGCGCGCCCAGGGGTGCCCGGCCAATCGAAGGGCCCGAAATAAGTGCAGTCGCGCCCCGAGCCGATTGGTTCGCTTCCGGCGCGTTGATTGCCCAGGAAATTGTGCGTGCGTGCGCACGCGCCGAGGATATTGAAGCGAGAAATTGTTTTTCCTGCCCGTGACTCCAGAAGGGTCGGCTCTCCTGGAGGACTTCTCCGGCACGCTCGTTAGGCAAAATTAATGCAATTTCAAAACTAGATGGGGAGGGTCGCGAAGGTTCCTTCCTGGCACTAGGGTGAGATCGTAAAGGGTTTCCCTCTGGACTCTAAACGTTTCTTTCCTCCCCTTTAGGAAGGGAGAACATCTCGGCGCGGGACGGACCTCTCCCAGATATGGCGGGGAATCGCTCTCGAATTTGGTGGGAGCTCGCTTGGAATAAGCGACAAAAAAGCCATTAACATGGCGAGAGCGGTTCCGGGCCCGGCTCGAATGATTCATTATTTCTAATGCCGGCCACACGACGCCAATCAACCGGCCGTGGCTCGTGTAATTGCCGAGTACGGGCTGATTGGCTGGAAAAACTCGTCGAAGCCCCTTATTTGGCGGAAACGCACGCGGCGACGCCGCCAAGAACATTCTGCGCCGAGCGTCTTTTCGACCGGGATGGATCGTCCCACCCATCGTCGCGGAAAGATTCGCCGTTTATACCGGAAATCGGCGGGATTAATCGAAACCCGACCGTGGGGTCGATCTTCCACTTCGTCTCGCACTCGTCAAGTCGCACAATGGCGCATAAATTAAACGGACTCCGGGAAAATAGTGTCGGATCTCGCGGCGCGATCTACCTATGCAGAGGGGAGAATAGGGTATCGTCGCGCATGCACTCCCGAAGACCGAGTCTGCACCTATCGGAGTATCGCGAGGAGCCATTATCGGCTGGCAGCAGAAAGGAAAACGTCCGCGCCGACGCCGCCGTGGAATACCGAAGAGACCCGTCGATCGCGGGGAACATAAAACGCCGGAGATTTATGGATCGCCGAGAGCGTCCCGCTTGTTATACGAGCGCATCGCCGTCGACGGCCTCCCGTGCACCCATCGCTCCGAAATCGAGCGTCGAGACGCGGTCGCCGCGTTTGACGTCTGCATCGATCGGAAGCCGATCGTCCTCGCAGAAACGCCAAGAGTCCTGACGGACGCGAAATGCCAAGAACGGTCGATAAAATTGAAAAAAAATTCGATATGACGTTAAGATTCGGCGATGCGACCGACCGTAAAGCCAGGTGCCTTAAGGTGTTACGAAAGCGTCATAAATATGTATACCAAAAAGTCCAAATATTTATCAAACACTCCTCCAAACTGAATGCACCGAATAATTTTGTAATGATCGGGGCATTGTATGAATATGAATATTTTTACGTTTTAAATGTATGGAATGACTCTTTCGGTTCACCTTAAGGACGCCTCTTCCACCTGTGGAGGGAAACCGGGAACTGATTCGAGTCTCGTCCTGGCGGACGGAATCCTTCGAACTCCGATAGAGGCGGCGGTCCTCGCATAGCTGGCGTTCCTAGATGACCGGCAGGATAGTCCGGCAGTGCCAGGACTCCTCGAAAATATACCTCGTCCCGAGGCGAGGTTACGTACGACGGACGTGCGGAGCCTCGATAGCATCTGCTACCGTGCCCGCCGAGTTACCCTATCGTTTTCCCATCCCGGCGCTTCTTTCCATCTCCGCCTTTGTCGCCGGTCGGTATGCCTTTGTCATCCTCGGCGATCCTCCGGACGACTTCCGATCGATAGGATCTCATCCCCGACTTTCGAGCCACTCTCCTCTCGAGAATCCCGATTTTTACTCCCCGTCTCCTTCGAGATGAGCACGGAAGAACGAAGAAGAGACTCGACTCGGATATGCTGCGAAAGGGTACTCACTCAAGAAATCAAAAATTTTAACTCTCGAAATCAGCTGGAAATCGCGAGAAAAAAATCACTGGGAAATCGTTGGAAATTCCCAAAACAATTTTAAGGCGACACGAAAGGGTCCTTCCATATACATGTCAAAACGTCAAAATATAAAACTTTCCTCCAATGGCATAGGTTGTTTGTCATTTGAAATCAAAGGCAATCGGTCTTCAAGGAAGGAAATGATTTTCCTCGATTTCCGAGTGAATATCCCCTGGGGATGGCGCGACTCCGGGACGCAACGGGACCGAGCACGAAAACGCGCGGAGAAAGCAGCGCGGCGAAAACGGCAAAATGGTAAAAATCGTAAGAAATCGTAATTGCATAACCGGTTGTCCGGGAAGAGGCATGCTACCGGTGGTTTCTTGCCGATCGGACGTGCCGCGCGTTTGGTGGATCCGCAAGGCGAATCGCCACCACGACGTCGATGCGTCACGCCGATTTGTCACGCGAGACGCGACGCGTCGCGGCGTCGGTCCAGAGATCTCCTGGAGAGCCCTCGAGAGAGGATCAAAGTCGAAAGCGACTTCGATTATCGCGGGAAGAGGGATAACCGGTCGGTGCTCTAGGGGTGGCTACCACCCCGAGGAAGTCCGAGTTCGAGCCAGAGGACCCGACGGTTGCGAGTCCCGGTGAAAAAGCGAAGAAAGGACCTCGAGGAAACGTCCAAATAAGCCGTCAGAGAGCGAGTAACGAGGCATATAATAACCTTTGGTGACACTCGAACAAACAGCCATCTGTAGGTAATACCCCTGCGGTGAGGCCCGCCCTAAAACTGCACCCCGCCAAAAAATTACAATGACAATACGAAATCCGATCCGCCCTGGGGCACGGGCTCTCACCTTTCCTCCCTCTCTCTCTTTCCTTCTCGCTTTGCGCCTCGTACAATGCGCCGCAACTACATATCGGTAATTCTATAGCATTTCTAGTTTTGCGCCATTGTGAGAGCTTCCGAGCGCTCTTTGCCGACCTCCGCTGCTGAATTTGCCCGTCAGCGGGAGGAAGACAGAGAAAATCAAAGAAACGGAATTTTTACGTCAACGATTTTTCTGTTAAAGAGAAAATAAATACAAAAAATAAATGACCGACATTCCCGTTGAAACAATTCAAAAGGAATATTCTGGTAATTCAATGAATAATTATTTAACTCAAATGAACTGGAATAAATCGGACGCTACATCTATTCGGAACTATGACAATCTGAGTGAAATAATTATTCCTGGAATTAAAATATTTCTTTGGTCCAATTAATGAATTCTCAGTACACTGGCCGAGATCGAGAGAACCATTGAACGGAAAATCGGACCCGCGGTTCTTCGAGTTCCCCCCGGAATTTATACGTGGTTATTACCTCGATAACGACCACGATTTTCCGGATTCGCTCGGAACACCTCTAAAGTGTTTCACGCCCCTTTGTTAAAATTGAGCACGAAGAGGGAAACGCGGGATTGTTAGGCGGGGCCTTATTATAATGATTTGCGAGCGCTTTGAGCGTTTCTTTCGGACACGAGGGCGTTACAAAGCGTATCCTTAACACTGTATAAACATTTACGAGCCGCGTCGTTAAAATCGCGACACAGGGGACGGTCTTTGGCGTCCGCCGACAAGAGGAACAGCCTCGATACGTGTAATCGGCGGTGTCGATAATTTTGTACCCCGCGAGTCCAGCAATCCCCGACACGTCGTAAGCCTCGCTGACGCGTGTAAGAGGGAGGGAACACCGACTTTTGGCATGCATTAACATATCTCATCTCCGATGCCCAGCATCCCATCTCGACGTGCCTTGCCGCGAGCTCAGCAGGATAACGAGAGATAACACTACACATATCACGGGGATATGAATCGCCTACACGTTCGGCTGTGTTCCCGATGTTGGGTGCATCCTGCATCCCCCATGAGATCCCATGTAACGTCGCGACACCATATAATCTATATTTCTTTGGGAACCTCCGAAATAAAGCTCCCCTCTGGCGTAGGCGATCTTCCGTGAGGAGGATTTCATCGAGAAAAAAAAATATTAAAAAAATCTTAAACGAGGTAAAAAGGGCTGCTCCTGTCTGCTAATTTAAGGGGCGCGTTTTAGCGAACGGGGGGCTTCTCGAAACGGCCCCGGGGATTATTAGCCTAAATTCTAGGCGTGGCGAAACGCCATAGATAGGCATGTGGAGCACAATGACACATGGCTCGAGGTACCGAAGACCCTGACGGAGGGTGCCAAGGTGCGCTTCGAAATCAGAGCCACTCCATTGTGGGGTAATAGGTGGGTAATCCGGCACACTGTGGTAGACTTTTGACACTCGACACCGCTCGACTACCAAAGGTGTCGGGCGAGAGAGAGAGAGCGACTCGCACGTGGGCACTTTTTGAAAGCAGATTTTTCAACGCCGGACAGGAACGGATAATATCGGCCAGGAACCGCTGATTTTTGTATAATATGTAAAAGTCACGATCTTTTTAAACAATTGAACGTCGAAGCCCTGATAAAGAAAAGAATTTCTCAACACTTCTGCAGCCGCACAGAAAATAAGAATTTTCGCACCGTGGCTCGTGTTCTCAAATTGAAAAAAAAATTTGTATAACAATTTTTAAGTAATTTCGATTTAACCTTATCTTTTAAATTAGGAGTTCGTATAAATAATTATGATAAGGATGATGCGTGTGAGTACTCACTTTTCAGAAGAGGCAGGTCGTTCATGAATCCTCCGTCGTCCACGTTCGTGTTCTGGAATGTAAAAATACCTCTATTAAAGCTTCCCTAATAACTCGTAAAGAGGAGAATTCAAAGAGCTCAGTTTTTTAATTTTTTTTTCCTACGTAAAGTCTCGCCCATTACCATGACCGGCATTACTTCGTCTTCAAAGGAAACCATGGAATGTCGCGTGGAGCTTGCAAGCTGATTCCGAACTTTCCTCGAGCCAGAGTTTTTTCGACGAATCCCTTGTCGGCATTCCAACCAGACCACTGCGATGTGCTTTTTCAACTGCCCGTCATTACTGAATCGAGCGCGGACATTGTTCCTTCCTGGACGGAATCGGAGCGATGAAAATGTTCCTTCGCCATTTTTGAGAAAAGGTGCGAATCGCGCGAGACTTCTGGTGTCTCCAAGAAAGAGGAAATAACGGTGAAGACCGAAAAAAGGAGCCGATGCGTCTCCCGAGTAAATTTAGAAAGCCGTATCGCAAATTCCCGTGCAAATATTTAAATAACATTCCCGCCCACCGAGAGATGAGTACCTTTCGGCCGGAAATGAATATTCAGAAGAACTGCCGTTTCGGAAGCGCTTAGCGGTTCCTTCTCCCTAGGAGAGACCGGTCGTTTCGAAAATAGAAATCAGTCGTCAAATTTCGAGGACGACTTTGACTCGACGAGTCAATTGTCTTCGAGCGCCGCCAAAGAGACCGGTAATTATCACTCGAAGATAGCTCCTCGATTTCGAAAATGGGCCCGCCTAATGTCTCGACTAATTTAGATCGGATACCTGATAACGACCGCTACATTCGACTACCAGCGATATCGCCTTGTCGCTATCTCTTGACTTTAGTCGTTACACCATTTCCTGATACTACGTACGTAGTAAAATGAAAATAAGCGAGAAAACCGTAGGTCATAAAATTTCGACAAAAGTTTACATTTTCATTACTCATCCTGCAATTTCATTGCACGTACTTGATCGGAGGATTTAGTATTATCAATGCATATTTCTTTGAGACGGCCAACTTTTTTTCTTTTTTTTTTCTTCTTATCAGGGTAGGTAGTGATAACCGTCGCGATATCCTGCCGCTCGACCTTCCCCGATGAAACGACAAAGGAACGGTTGACAGCGAATTAGCCTCGGCTAATTGTCCGTCTCTGGCCAGAAATCCGGGGATATCGCAAGAAAATCTCGCCTCGATGAAATCGACTTTTAATCTATTAGGTGGTTGTCCGAGGTGGAACTTTAATGGGGCGGCCGACTAATTATCCTTCGAGCGAGTCTTAGCGGTCCATTCAGGCCTCAAAGGGTAGAGCTGGCGGTCTAGAATGTCTATCATTTGTCCCTAGACAATGACCAGTCTAGTAACCGGTCGACTCGAGGCCCGAGCCAATTTCGCAGATCCGCCGGGCGATACGTGGCACCTCCGCGAAATAAATTAACGCTGACTAAACACACCGGGGAAAAATAAACGACCCTCGGAATTGCTTTCTTAAGTCATTCACTCGAGGTTTATCTGGAATCCAATATCGGGCCCGCGTATGAATCAGCCTTAAACCTTTAACAAGGTGAGTACGAATTTCTCCCGGCGGGTTGAGTAATAACGTCATTGGTTTTAATTATTAAGTCAAGTTTCGCGATGGCTGGCCCCCGATAAATCGAACACATCGACGGGAGCCGATCATATCGTGGCCGGAGACAGTCCAACGGCACTTTCCCGATGACAGGGGAAGAAGAGCCAATATCGGCCGAGGAACGAGATCGAGATCCGTCGTAACCCTTTGCTCCCCCTCGCCACTCCAACGGTCCGATTTCGCGCGATCTTTCCATCGTGCGTTGAGAAAGAAAAAGAAATTCACTGAACCAAACAAAACACTTTCTCAATCCAAAGAATAATTACTCGACTCGAGTTAACTCAAATAAATCGTCACAATTCCGAAGGAACGTTGCCATCCAATTTCTTCCGAGTTTGTTCGAGTCAAATAATTATTTCTCATTGGGTTTCTCTGGTTCGATGAAATACATTTCTTTTTTTTCCTCAGGGTGACCGGTGTCAATTAACGTTTACAATAATTCCAGGGAATCGGGAACACCTTTCGCCAGCCACCCCGGACGGTGGGGAGAGATTTCGAATATCGACCCCGAGAAGTGGTAAGTAGAAAAGAGTACTTTGCGATTACGTACATCGTCGCTCACCTGAGGGTCGTCAACGAGACTCGTGTGCAGGCCGAGGTCGGTTTGGTCGAGCCCAGGGGTAGGTAGGAGGGCGTCGGGGCGCCTCAAGGCGCCATATTCGACGCCTCTTCCGCCTCCTCCCCCGCCCCCTCCGCCGCCGCCGCTGTTGCGTCCGCCGTCGTACGGAAACGAGGCGTGCATGTTTGTCTGGAAAATAAGGGCGATGGTTACTCATTATGCCCTCGACGTCTAAATCGACTCTCTGTCTAACGGGACGCAATTAGCGCGCCTTTTTTTTTTTTTCTTACCGTCCGAAACGCTCGTTAGGACCATTAGAGGTTCCTTAATGGCCGATCGCCGGAACGACGTCGACGTCACGACCTCGAACCGGGGATTTCACGGCGGTAATTAATTCCGACTCGGAGCCGTCCGAACCCCTTATCAAAATCTCGAGACTTCCTCGCGTCCATATTTGGGCAAATCTGCATGCGCGTCGTCGTGCGCGCGAAAGTTTATCAAAGGACCCGGGACGGTCGAGAGAGAGGTGGAGGCGCGTAAAGAAGTTCCGGCGGCGAGTTCGGGTCGGTAGGAGTTAAAGAAAAAAAAAGGCGAATAAAAAAAAATGGCAGGTCTCGTAGCTCGTAAACCGCGGAAAAAATGGCGGGTTTTTCGGGGGCTTGCGCAACGTCGTCACCCGCGCGACCTCTTAAAATCGGCTTAATTTATTTCCCCCGCGTAGGCTGTAATTTCGTTTGCACTTGCTGCTTTATCTCCAACGGTAGCCCGGACAGGGTCGCTCGAACGGTGACACGGCTACGTGTGCAGGAGTGCCGCGGATCTTGGGGGGAAAAAAAAAAGAAAAAAAAAACCGAGAAGATCCGTATCGTCCCGGACGGACCCCGAGGTGAAACGAAACCGCGGGCGTCCAAGATCTCGCGCGTCCGATACCTCCGCGCGACCCCAAATTTCGCCGACAACGGAGGAAAGAAAAACGAGAAAAGTACAAAAAAAAGAGTGAGAGAAAGAGCGACGCCACGGTATTTTGAAAATCGCCACGGTTTAAAGGGACGAGAAAAAGTCGGCGGCGTCCGCGCAAACGACGTTCCCCTCGCCGACGAGAAAATCGCTCGGGACAATTGAAAGGTCCTACCAGGAATCCCGGCACCTCGCGAGGGGCGTCCTGGAATCGGTTTCCTGCAGGACGCCCCGTGATTAGACGTTGATTCGCGCCGCTCGCTGTGTCGGTATCTCAAATTACGCCTAACTAACTCGGCCGGATTTCAGAAATGCCGTTCCCCTCCCCCCGTCGAAATAAACGACTCTCCGCCGCCGATCTAGGAAGACGCGCTACCGTAATGGCCGTCTTGGAATCCTCCCGAAGGGTCTTCAGTGACCCGTTAGCGGTCGATCCTGACCGGCCGACCTCGAGGAGTCGTGCGTCGAGGTTTCGAAATTATTCCCGAGGAGCCCGCCCACCTATTATACGCATTTATGCATTATTTCGGAAAAAGTGGAAACGCGTCGCGGCCACGCTGGGAAATCCTTCGCTACGTCCCGGAACCTCGCGGGATGGAGTACCCTCAGTGGTCGGTTAGCGGTACCACGGAGAAGGGGTCATCCGGGATATGACACGGAGTTACCGTGCGGAGACTCCTACGTGTACGTAGGCACACGTAATGCCTGGCCTAAGTACGCATTCGCCGAGAGCGAGCGCTGCGCGAGTTAAGTAGGTTCTCATCCTCCTTCGCCTCCATCCCATTGGCCGGGCACGTGTTGATTTAGTATTATGAAGTCTATGTGCAGCCAGTACGCGGTTGTCGGCCATAGGTCGCCTTTAATCACTGAAACGCAACGACCCGTGATGTCGGACCGCGAGCTCGACCGCAGACCCGAAGACGTAAACTGCGACGCGAGCCTCTCTCGACCGCTGCACTTACGAGGGCATAAAGATGCATCCGAATCGAGGACACCGTGGATGCATCCCCGACCCCCAAAGTCCTAGCCCGAGTCCGAAATCATCGCGGACTCCGTCATCGACGTCGAGCCGCGCGTCCCCCCAAATATCGGCGCAATATCGGAGCGATATCGAGCAGACGGACGATATTGGAAAAAAGAAATCCCTCCCCGGCCGACTTCATCCCTAGCCAGGGATTTACAAGCGTAGGAAAATATCCCCCGGATTTTAATTCCGCAGTGGTGCCCCAAGTCGGGAATTAATTCGCGCTGCGGGGCCGCATGCGGTGCACGTAGGAATTCTAAAAAAGTCCATTACCGCCCGGTATGGCCTGGATGACTTATGCGACGTTCGTGCGGTACATATCTTTTTTTATCAATCGCCGGATGACTCAGGTGCTCGGGGAGGAAAAAAAAGGATCTCTGAATATATTCCGCGTGGTCCAAGGATCGCGACCGTGAGTCAGACCCGGCGGTTCCCTTGATGTCCGATGACATTTTCCTTTTTTATGGTGCACGCCATCGCTTAGAAAGCGTTTATGACCCTCCGAAAGGACGTCGATGTGGGTAACGGGGCGTCGCCGCGTTTGCATTCCTCCGGGACCCAGGTTTCCATCCCCGGGGACAGCCGGCTACCGGGAGGGCTTTTTACCGCGAATAGGAAACTCCGAGGAATCCCGAGCAGTCCGAGACATCTAGAGAGCCCGGTGGAAGGAAACGTATCGCGTCTATTAGGCCGGAGAAGTCGCGGCGCGGCGTCGTTCTTGCGGCCATCTCGACGCGGGGAGCGGAACGTTACGGGAACGAGTTCGATCGGCTCGTAACCGATTTATAACCGGCGCAATAATGACAACGAATAACCGAGCGATGCCGTGAAAGCACCGCCGCTCGGCTAGAAACTCGGACGGATTAGCAGTTTCCCCGGCGATCGGCCAACTAAGACCGATCGGGACCGGGTGTAGGAATATCGCCGAGGTGGAAAGAGGATAAGACAAGTTTTTGCCCAATTCGAGCCGGAACGGTTCCTCGATCGAGCGCTGCTGCGCGTGCGTGGAAAAACTCGGACAAGTCGGCCGACAGACGGAAAAATCGAGCATTCTTTGCGGACGCGAAACCACATCGGTACGCTTAGAATGGCCGAGTGGGGTATGAAGGATTAAACGAAACCGTGATTAACGATAAGCCCAGGCTAGGCGTCGTCGCGAGAGGCCCAGAATTTGAGCTCTTGCCCAATTCGAGGAACGGTTCCTCGATCGGGCACGAGGGTCACGCCTGCGGTTTCGTTTCACCTCGGGGTCCGCGGCGATACCGATCTTCTCTTTTTCCTTTTCCAGGAGATCCGGCGGACGCGTGCGGAGTACACGTAACCGTGTCGTCGTTCGAGCTCGCCCGGAGACAACGGCAAGTGCAAACGAAGTTACTGCCTACGCGGGGGAAATAAATTAACTCGATTTTAAGAGGTCGAGCGGTGCCCGGGGGACCGAGCCGCGCGCCGCCATCTTGTCTGCACGCGGCGGCCCTCGACCCTCGCGAGAGGACGTCGAAAAGTCCCTCTAATCTTGGGAATCCACTAATCGGAATAAGTAGGAATTACGGGGAGACCCTTCCCCCGAGTAAATTTTCCAGAATACGAGCCCGCTGGCCGAGATACGCCGTGAAATGAAAAAATACCCTCGACGGCTTACTTGCAGCGACTTCGACGTAACCGTGAGTCACCTCCGCGTCCCCTTAAGGGGAAGGCAACGGAACGAGTGCTCGTACGAAATTTTTCCCCGGTATTACCCGACGTCTCTAGGAGGCGATGACTCCGCGCTGAGTCCGGGACCCGAGTGCCGTGTGAAAATCCACCGAGGAATGTGCCCGCTCGCCACTAAATCCCGCGGCGAACTCAATCCCGGAGCCGATGACCAAACGATGACCCGCGATACTCGGCGTTGTCGGCAATCCCGCGTATAACGCGAGAGCGATGTTCCGTGCCGACGTCTGGATCCCTCCCGCACGCGGAAGAACAATGCCAATGGTAATATTTCTCGGTAGGGTTGCGGATCGATCGAGTTACGAGGTAATGGCTCGGGGTGACTCGGGATTTTCGACGGTGAGCGCGCCTTCGTTTCGGCCGTTTACACGGCAGCGGGTTTAACGGAGATCGCCCGTTAACGGCGACCGTGTCGACGCGTCAAGGCGGAAACCGCGGGAGCGAAAATGATACGCGCTTTGCCGTAGGTGCGCCCACTGGGTGCATTCAACGATCTCGCGTAGATCGTTCCTATCTCCAGGATAAGATCCAGGACAATACGGAAGCGCATACCGAATTTCATACAAACGATATATCGTCTTGGAAAGCAACGACCCCGTGACGCCGCGCCCCTACCGCGGATAAACGCTACACCGTTAAAAAAAATATTTTTCTTAAAAATATTATTCAGACACGGTATATTAATTTAACAAGTGTTTTAAATTTATGACACATGTGTCCTCACTTTTCTACAAAATTTCCCAAACCTCCAGGATGACGTTACAAAATAACAAATATATTTTCAAGTTTACCATAAATGTATAATAATTCACATTTCAGACGTGAGATTTATAATTTTACGGAAAGTGCACGAGTTTTAGAAATATTTCTAACGGGGTATTTCGGGAAATCTGAAAAATCTCGGAGATCTCCCATACGATCCTCGAGCAAAAATAAGATAAAGGAAGGACGCTTTAGCGGGTTGTCGGTTTAAAGGAGAAAAAAGAAGAAGGAAAAAGCGCCCGAGATCGCGGACGCTCCGGGCGTCGCGGCGCGTTTTCTAGGTTAGGTCCGCCGGCCAAATCCGCGACCCCGGTTCAACCGAGCGCGGAATAAACCGGGCAATCTGGCCAAGAAATCGGAGAAACTCGACCCTAAGTCTTCCCGGAGCTGATGTCTCTCGACTTCTGGCGTTGCGACACAAAGTGTAATAAGCGATAAAAGTTAGTGCCGAAGAGGGAGTTCCCGGTAAACCGACCGCAGGCCTAGCCCAAATCCTTGAGACTTTCCTCGTTAGATTCCATTAAGATTCCGCGTATGTGCGTAGCCCCCTTTTACGAAGGAGCCCTTGAGCCATCACGGAGGTAAACGCATAAAACCGCCGAATTAAACATTCGCCTTCTGTAACGGCGATACAATTTTTACGTCCTAGTATTAAAAAAAAAAAATGTAACGATTCGCGGAAACCGGACCCTTCGAGCCGCGAAAACATGATGATCATTTCGACACGAGTTAATTGCGACATTACCAACGTAACCGCGCACGAAAATATATTTAAAAAAACCACACAGCGAAAAAACAATAATTAATTTAAATAAATATATATGTATTGTCGCCTGACTCATATACGATTGCGAGAAATAATTATTTATTTTGGGATGACTTATGTCAGGTCTTGTTATGGATTGCCGCGATGCACATTTCTTTGAGTCAACCAACTTTTTTAATACCCACGTAAGAATGTTTGATATCAATAATTCAATATCTAAAGCTTTTACCAAAACGGTGCTATCACCCGGGAATGCAGGGAAGAATTTACTGACGTAAGCTTAGAAAAGAAAAAGAAATCGACTTAACAGGCCTAACGAGATAATGCAAAGGGAATAGCGTCTCTGAATATAAATTTTTCTTATTCTCCCATTTGTTCGACCGAAAGCGCAGCGAGCGCTCGGTGCATGCGAGCGCGTGGGCACCGCTCGCCGAGTGCAATTATGCACTTACAAATGGACATGCCTTATATACTCAACGCGTAGCCGGTCGACATATAAAACGAGATATAGGTACAAGAAGGGTCGTTGAAACTTCAAGGACCAACACCCAATTAAATCAGCGATGCATTACGTTCGTGTGCTCGACCCGCGTTTAACCCGGCTCTCGTTATCCGACGAATGCCTCCCAATTCGCTCGCTAAATCGCAAATATATGCAAGTATAAAGACATTCCCGGCTTATTCAATCTTTTTCCTTCACTTTATTCGAGCGCGGGGAGTGGATATACGTCGACGCGATAGTAGGTTACCCGGAGAAAAAAAAAAGACATACCTGACTTTTACAGAAATGTTTCCGCTTACCGTACACGTAAGAAAGTAACATTTAAATTGACCGGATTAACCCGTTAACGGGACAGTTTTTAACCGTATCGCGAAGAAGGATTTCAAAAGGATAGGCTTCTGTAACTTTAAGACTCTTATTTTTCTCCGTGTACGGCGACGCGATAGGAGGTTAGCTGGGGCGTTCTCGGTCCCCTCGCGAAAATGCCGTCAGAAATGCGAGGCCCTTGGAGAACGCGAGGGGGCGGTGAATTTCTACGGGATCCTCTCGCGATATATCGCCGAGGGAGATATATGCACCGAAAAGTGGGGTGCCTGTCCGTTTTGAAGGATAAAGCTATTGGGGTTGGTCGGGCCACTCGGCTGATTATTGGCATTGTGGTCCCGTCTCGAACGAGCCCATATTCTCGGCCCTATCCGCGTTTATATCGACCGGGTTTGCAAGGAGCCACTTTATCGATCGCCTCCCTTCGGCTCTCGCCCGATTTTTCGATGAAAACTCCCCCTCGACTTCCATTGCGCGAGAAACCAGGGGGTGGATACATGCGCACTCGATGCACCTTGGTCCGGCGAAATTGCCAACTAAAATCCGACTCGACTAGATTTTATTAAAATTAGTTCGTTTATAAAAATTATTCGCGTTGATTGCCCAAGTTTTCTCCGGAAAAAAAAAAAAAAAAACGTGAACCATGATCGGCGGTTAAACTCGCCCTTTCGGCCGAGCAGTCTCCTCTGCCTTAGACGTCGCGATTCTTGGCATATTTGGCTCAAAGCAAACGTGCCAGGCATTCGCCCCGAGGGGATGTCGAAGGTCTGGCCAGAACTTAATAAGTAAATTACTGGCGAAGCCCAGCACGCAAAGTCCAGGCCGAAAATCCCCCTCGTACCTGCCGGGAGGGAAAGCTCTCGGTCCACGTCACAAAGAAAGCCCACCCCCTAATTTTCCCGAAATTTCCGCGAGGTCGGATAAACTCTCCCCGAAAGAAATCGAAGAAACCATCCCCAGGTTGTCGGAGGGTACACTCCCATGGAATCGGATTACATCGGGCATGTAAAATTGACAACGATATATCGTTATTCATGCTAGATAAAATACAGTAGACGTTGAACGGTTCGTCTTACTACTTTCGAAAAGTAAGAAAAATCTAGTAACCGTTCCTACACTTCCTAGTTCAGAAAAAAAAAAGTACATTTTACTATAAAGTCCTTTTTGAACCATGAAAACTAGGTGATTTAACTAGATTTTTCTCTCGGGGCGTAGCTCTTCCCTCTAACCCTCGCCCTAAAGTCTAGACCTCAAGGCCCCCCTCGCGAAATCTCGAGCAAGGTTCGCGTAATAACGGGCTCGTTGTTACATCGTTGGCACGTAGCGCGGTAAGAGAGGATGCATAACCGTTATCCAAAGTTCGGGGAACTGTTAACAACTATGCAAGAGCCAGCAGGCACCTCGGAACTTGGGGGGCCAAGACTGGGAGTCTTTCGAGGGCGACTCGGTGCGAGGTAGTCGGAACGTACCGTAAGTAAATACGAAATATGATACGCGAAATATGAAATATGTACGCCAAAGTCGATCGGACCGATCAAGGAGCACTCGTGCGACCGGCTCGTGCCAAATAGAACGTCGTCCCATTTCCACGCGAGAAAGTTCGACTCCATATCGGACGGTGGGTGGAGTAGCTGCAAAGAAATGACAAAAAGGCCCGAGTCGCGCCTTATAAGGTCGATCCGGCCGACAATTGACGGAATTCGCCGTTTACGCAACGGCCGTGATTTACATGGTCGAGTGACTGGTGGATTCGGCTTCTCTCGGCCGGGTTCCCGGAGATCGTTAGAGACAAACGTCCCGGCGTATCGGGACAAGAAGTCGAGGAGCGCCCGGGAGAGCACGTGTGTCGAGATCTCTCGCGAGCCGTGCCGTATGATTGATCGTGCGAATGCGCGGCCTAGAGATCGATCGTAGATCTCTCCTGGATCGAAAGCGGTCCGTGGTTATTGCTTTTCGAGACCGAGCAACGGAGAGAAGGAGTATGCCTTACATACGGGACCTCTGAACTCGAGGCCGATGTTAATGGACCGTTTCATGGTAGCGAGTCTCCTAGGGGAGAGCCGAGGCGATTCCTATCGTGAAAAATGTCCCGGGACGCGGCCGCCGTGCATTGTTACGCCAACCGCGGACCTCGCCACCCATATAAGCGTTAACGCAACAAGGAGGCATACCTCGTCCCCTGGACGATTCCCCGGATCATGAATCTTTCCACCTCGGGTGTCCTATCGTGAATTTTTCACCCTAAATACGAAAGCTCCAAAAAATCAGGCCGAGTGGGATTTAATTTGTCATCTCTCAATCGGCGCACACGCAGAAAAAAAAAAAGGATAGAACATTTGCTAGCCGATTTTTAAGAATATACATTTGTTGTAGAAAGTACAATTTCTTGTTACGACCGTGAATTCATTTTCTGCGCGAACTTCCCAATTACTCCTGTATCCTCGATCCAACCCTCCTATACTTCGCGACCCACCGAGGTATATCGATAATTATCGGCGAACAATGGGATCGATACATATGACGGATCGTACGCGAGGAATAATGGGGCCCCAAAGTAGCGCCGATTGGTGTCGATACAGTCGCGGAGAAACTTATTGGCTTCGATCGGCCTTTACGTATCGACGGCACCGGACGCCGCCTCCACGAAATTGCGCGGTACCCTACACGTAATGACGCCAGAACCCTGCATGACTTCACATCGCTTTTTTGCTCGAAACCCATTGTCCGGGTAAATTAAATGAAATCGGAGCGGTTCGATTGATTTCCCAGCCAGAGGTCGACGAGGACCTAATGGACCCTGGCTCTGGATTCGGGGATTGGTTGTTACATAAAATCGACTCCTAGTGTGGCTCGGTATTTGAAATTGAAAAAATATCTCGAATCGAGCCGCCGAGTCCGGGTATTTAACATTTAAAAAGAAGACTTCGTCGCTCGTCACGGAGCGAAACGTTAGAAGGGCGAAACGTATGAGGGGTACTCACCACGTGGAGGCTCTCGGGGTCTCTCCTGAGGTCGCCGCTCCTCTGTCCGGCGGTGACGGCGGCGCTCAGCTGGTTGTAGTGGTGCTGGTGCAGGGTGTTGAGGGTCTGGGCGTAGGGGTCGCCGACGAGGTAGTCGAGGTGCTGAGGTTGCCCCAGGCCAGGGTGCTGCGGACTCGCCGGGGCATGGTGGTGCGAGGGGAACGGGGGCGGAAAGTACGGGGGCTGGAAGTCAGGGGGCGTCGGGAGGGACGCACCCCCGTGATGGGGCATGCTGCCCCCGTTGCCGTTACCCCGGTGCCCGTGGTGATGGGCCCCCGAGTACGGCGACGAGTTTCCGCCCCCCAGCGAGGAGATGCCCCCATGACCCGTCAAACGGTCCTGCAACGAAAATGACCTCTTATCAACCCCCGATACATCGAACATCGTCCTTACGTCGTGGAGGCATATCATAACGATTGCGACGGAAATTCCAGCCGTCCACAATTGTCGCCGCGATTGCGATAACACCCCTAATCGCCGGGAGTAAGTAGCTTCCCCGAAGAGATTGGTCGATTCGGCGCTAACGATCGTTACGCGATACGCCGAGCCCTGACGAAATGCCGGGAGATACCGGGAATTAGGCCGAATGGATGTTAATGGCGGCCTAATGGCTCCGACAGGCCCGAAACGTGCCGGGAACGGTCGGCGGCATTTTTGAGGGAACCGAGTCCACGCCGTTCCCCCTCCCGGACCGAATGCCTGTTCCGGTATGGAACAAGGGTATTGCACCGAATCGTCCGAAACTTTGAGCGCCTAAGAATAATCCGGACACTTTTAAAATCCGTACAATTAGTATAATCTTTTTTATCAAATTTCTTATTCGATCCAATTTCTCGAGACCTTTCACTCCACCTTAATCGTACCGGGCAAAGAGGAAGCGAAAAGTCGATTTTCGTTTCCTGGGTTCTCGCGACTTTTCCGTCGTTTCCGCAAACCCTCGGGGGAAGGCCCGTCTCTGGAAGGTGGCGGGTGATAAAAGCGCAGGTACAAGAGGCATGGACGAGCTCGTCGGGAAGGAAGTACAAAAGTTCTCGCGTCCATCAAAGTCAGAGGTCATGAAAGATGCGGCATACTTCACGGCCGCTTCGGAGATCGGTTAACGGTAAATGGACGTTCGATCGAAGGCCTGTGTTTCGAAAGCTCGCCTAACCAACGGATGTGGGAGAATCCGATGGATGGCGTCATAACGTGGCTTTTTTGCCTCGAGAGTTTCGAGAAAAAAGAAATAAGTAAGCAAGAGAGGGAGAGAGAGAAAGACGGCCGCCGCGTCGGAGCGTCCGAAGGGACCCACAAGTGTTCATTAACTCCGCGGCACGGTAATTATTTATGACAAAGATTCAGCGTACCCCTAATTTTCTTACGCACACCACGAGGGAGGGCTCACCTTGGACGCGCACTTCATCAATCTAACGTTTATGCAGATTACTGTTATTTTTCTAGGGGATCCTCGGACCTCGGACCGTACCGGAGAAACGCTGAAATTCAATTTCGCGGCTCGGGAAACGAAAGTCATTTCTCATGCCGCGAAATTAATAGACAATTAAACGAGATCCTTCGGGCTCTCGTGGATCGAAATCCGGCGGTCGAATCGATCCTCGAGATGAGAAGGCCGTCGGAGATTTCTGCGCGCCTACTTCGGGACAAAATGGAGGGCAGCTCGAAGAAACGCGATCGTGTGGGATAAATCGAGGGCCCCTCTCGATACACGGTACGCACGGTGCGGTAAGAACGCTTCTACGCGGTATATATCGAGGGGACCCGTTCGATCGGCCGATAGATCGAAGACATATTGGAAAACTTGGTTCGCTCCTCGAGATCCAGTTTCGTTCCGAATCCACTTAGCGCATGACCATTCGTGGGAAAAAGAGAGGCTGGGTTTCCGCGGATCGGCTCCAATTTCACGCCTCCTTTTTCCTCCTATTCGATACCGAGAAGATCTGCCCGGCATTTAGAATGCTATATAATTGACAACGAGCGACTCCTCGCGCCCTCGATTTTTCCCCATTTTTTTTTTTTTTAATTAATAACTAGCGTACCATGGCAAGGGTTACTTCACCATTTAGTCAAGGTAACTAGAATACAAGAAACGAGTGGTATTACCGTGCTCATCGTAACCTCTTTATATACTTCCTTTACTAAGTTACTCCGGTTGCCTCCTGGGAGGATTATCCCATTCTTTATTTTTTTATTCCGTGCCGGAAAACCAAAAATGTGGAGGAAACGGACGAAAAGTCAGTTGACACGGAACCGGATCAGGAGTCCCTCTGCTCGCGGAGGCTATTCAAGTTTCTGGATTCTGTGGTAATTGCCGATAAGCCCTCGCGGCGCGATTTATCGGGCGGTGATCGGACGGCGCATTAATTCTTTACGAGTCGGCACTCGCGGGTGCATTTTATTATCCCCGCGACCAAGAAACCGTACACCGAAGTGCCGGTTAATCGGGCCCCGTGTTCCTGGAAAAAGCGATATCTCCCGTCCCGCACAATCGTGATATCCCGGTCGATGCACCGATAACGGCCAAGAGGTGCATCGGCCCGCAAAAAGTGAAGCGCCTCTAGGAGGCGCTTTTAAGCGCCACTGGTACTAAAGCTAATTTATGCAGGGAATTGCGCCGAGGTCACCGCTAATGGCGCCTTTTCTTGGGGCAAGAAATCTCCCTGGTTGGGACGTACGTCCCTTTGGAGAGGCCTCAAAGCCGACCGAAGAAGCTCATCCTCGTTGCCCCGTGAACTCGAATTACCCTAATGACCGACCACCTAATACGCTCGCGTGACCATTTCTTAGACGTCGAGAAAAGTACCTCGGCCGACACCGAGTGAGTACTTCTGACAGAAGTACTAACATAGAATCTGAGAACCTCATTAAATCCAGCGACTCGAACACGAAAAAAAAAAAGATTGGTAGGAGGAAAACTACACTTAAAAAAGGAAATTCATTGAATCAAAGAAATTTTACTTAAGTTACTCCGGTGCGATAACCTCCTGGGAAGGTTATCCCAATTATATTCCTGACCATTCTTTTTTTCCGTGAAAAAAAAAAAAATGGTAACAAAATGACTTTCAGATAAGAATGACCGGAAAATGTTATCTCGTTACTCCGGTACCATTATCCTAGAACCTGGTTAAATAATTCCCCTCGAAAATCCGGAGTTGCATCGAGGAGTTAAAGGACCGTTACGTCGCCATAAAAGGGGCACCCGTTTCCGGAGAACGCCTCGCCGGGGCAATTAGCATAATTTATTTACCATTAATTCCCTGATAAACCAATTAAATCGTGGGACCCGCCGAATCTCGCGTGACACCCGGGTGTTCGATTTTCGGCGAGAGGAAACGCCGACGAAAAATCCCAGCCGAATCTCAGGAAAGATCCAACGAGGCGTTGATTACATCCGGCTTAACCGGTTCGCGAATCGCCGAATAATTAATGTACCTTAAGCCGATCTCTTAGCAGGTACAACGAGGAAACGACCGCGCCCGTTTCCGAGACGAGTCTCCGGGTGTATTTTTTGATTCTTTTTCGGTCCCACAGGTGAACAGGTGTTTCACCGGCGCGTCGGGACGCCCAGGCTTGCAACATTACGTTTTCCTCCCGAGAGCGGAATGTCCACCTCGCGATCCGGTCGCGCAGCGTTTTATGAATTTCTCCAAACTCGCTAAACGCGGCGTTTAATGACCGGCAAGAGTTCCCAGCAACATTTACTCTCCGCGCTACGCATTCGGTTAAGTGCGCCATTACGAGGTTTACACCACAGTTTAACCGTAATTACCGCAGCAGCTGAGAGCGCGAACGCGCCCGAGATTGAATGTTTAAGCTCGGGCAGTAAATTTTCCTAAATCCTCGAAACCATCTCAAACAATCTCTCCAGGTCGACAATGCGTTCAACGACGAGGACGTCGCCGGTAATCGCGGTCCCTCAATTAAACATACGCAATGGGGTACTCGTTAAATCGGCAGTAAACATTGATGGTTCCCTATGGCGATTATCTCCCTGAATATTCATGAACGTCCTGCGGTACTCGGTTTTTCTCAAAATAAACCGAGTAAAAGTAGACCGGCAAATTCGACTCGGTGAAAAATCGGGGCGAACGGCGAGCAAGGGAAAGGTCCAATCGGCATGGCGGAATCTCTACTATTTAAGCTGATGAATGAAAAGTTCCTTCTATTAATATATCACCCAGCTTCTAGAAGAGTTTAATTAATATTTTTACATTTTCATATATATACAAGACAGTTTCTTAACACCTTAACTATTGGAGGACGCTCGGATGTATCGCGAATAGGAACGTCTTTCTTCCCTGGGCACACGGTATATGGGACGGTAGCAAGAAGGGTTGGCTTCTCCTTTTATGGGATACCATCTGAAACGTCTTCATGCGGCTCTGCGCGCTCCCGCAAGAGCTATCCCGGGCTTTTATCAACGACATTCTTCGCGCCGCAAGGTGGACACGCGATCTCGCCTCTTCCATGAACCCCTCCGGCCTCATATTTTCGCGGAAACTGAACATCCATCACAAGTGAAATTTTCGCCAGATTTCGCGGCCTTCCCAAGAAGCGCTTAATTTAATAAAAAAAAAACCTATCAATGGAATTCTTAGGATCCCTCCGTTCACGATAGCGCATAATCCAATGAGGTGTTCCCTCATGAAATCATGGATTTTAATACTGGAAATTTCATGCAGGTGAATTTTAAGGCCGTTGTCACATGATACCGAATGGTATTGTCGTTTCATATGAAATTAAAGGCGATCGGTTCTCAGCGAAGAAAATCCTTTTCACTGATTTCCTATATAGCTTCATGGCATAATCGAGGACCCAGTAGACGAGGAGACGAAGGAGGGTATTAATCGGCGCTATTTTCGTGCCGAAATGCGTCGTTACGTCACGGTCGCAAGCAGGGAATTTTCCACTATGAAAGTTTGGAAAGACAGTGACCGGGTCGTTGCGTAAGAGACTCGTCCTTGGCAAACATTGTCGGGCCGAGTGGATCCTTGCGAAAGATATTCGCGTTCCAGGCATCGCCGGGTCGAAAGTTGTTCCATCGGAACTGTTCCCGAGTTTGCCGGAACGTCCGATCCTGGAAGAGAGGAGCTTTCGAGTGGAGACGGATGGAACTCCGTCGGAGACGGTCACGGAGATTTGGAAGCGACAGAGAAGACGAACGCGAGAGGCTCGTTCCCGGCAGCCTTGGGACGTCCGAGGAAGGCGACAATCGCGTTCCCGGGCGTTAAATAGGAAGCGGAAGAGGGAGAGGTGGAAGGTGCAAAATACTCCCGGTGGTTTACAGGACAGGGCGAGGACGACGCGTAGATTCCGTTCCGGGAACCGCGCCGTTACGGTGGCGTCGAAAAGGGGTCCTCGCGGTGGCGATCCCGGTACCGGGAACAGGACCGGAGTCCCTGAAAGACTCGCGTTCCTTCCAGGATTTTAGTGGACAGGTCGCGGCGTCGGGACGCCCGTAACTCCCGGCGACGGTCGCATTTTCGCGGGAATTAACGGCGCCCGTCCGTCGCGCTTTCCTCGATGATGGACAATTTACTGGAACCCCGTCGGGGAATAGATTCGAAGAGAACGAACGGAGGCTCGCAATGGCCGTTAAGCTTTTACTTACGGCCACGTCGATCTCCGTGAAAGTACTCGGGACGAGCGTCGGCCGAAGGAACTCCGGGAACCGAACGGTACCCGGCAATCGTTCGAAGATACGAGTCCGAGATAACCCGGGGAAGAATCGCTCGGTGCACCGCGAGTCTCCGTTCCTGACAACGGGTCGAAAAGTCTCGTCGACTCGGAGAAATTCAGCTCGGGAACGCAGCCACCCGTCGCTCCTTCGAGCCGAATCCTTCGTCGAGGCATTCAGGGAACGCCCCGACGACGTCCGACACGACGGACGCGCTAGCTCGCTGTCAGCGGCATCGCGCCGAATAGGCCCAGGAACCCCCATTATAAGTCTTTCGTTGCCCGAAGAAAAAAAAAAAAAAACAGTCAGGAAAACCACAACTAATATAACCTTCCTAGGAGGTTACGTCAACCGGAGTAACTTGGTAAGAGAAGAAAGTATATAAAGAGGTTACGATAATCGTCGTCGATTTAAACAAATTTTGTGTACTCAATTAGACATTTTTTATTGAACGTATTTCATCGCGGGATTTCGTTGAACCGAAGGGGTGGCTCTTCAAGGGTTGCGAAAGGATGTAGCGCATCTTCGTAGAGGGGGTTGGTTAATTAGCGCCTCTCGATTCGCGAGATCTCTTCTCCGATTTACCTCGACTTCGATGACCGTGGTCATGTCCACGTGGGGTGCGTAACAGAGCGCCAGCTTGTCGCCGGTCGGCGCCTCCGTCCGGGGCGGGAACATGCCGAGCACCTCCAGCTTGCACGCGCGAGGCGAGGAGGCCGCTGCGCCTCCCCGTCACCAACCCTCCAACTGATCCACCGAACCACCGGTTCACCGATTCACTTCTACGCGCGTGGCGCGCACATCGCGCACTCCGCGAGCGGGGTCCGACCAGCCCGCGAGAAATCCGGACGCACCTTTGGGTCCGGTCGCGATTTTCAAGACGAGGGTCAACGCGACGTAATCACCGCGATCGATCCGACCTCGCCAATCGGCGACCCCCGGCCCCGGTCCCCGGGGTGCGCCGCATGGGTGCAGCTCCCGAGGTTACACCCCGAGAAGGGAGACGCTGCACTATCGGGAAGGATGCACAAGCGAGAAGGATATTTCACCCCCGGAATCGGAGGTGGCAAGGATACCGAATGGTAAAACTCGAGAGGATATGGGAAGAACGCGGAAAATATCTCGCGTATCCTTATAATTCTCGGTTTCGAAGGGCCGAATATTTTTAGGAGCCTAGAGTAAGGGTGGAAGGGTCGACCTCGGGAGGACTCCGGGGTTAGTTTCAGGTCCTCGAAAGGGGGGCGGTCGGGTCCAGTCCCCGGGGCTCGTCGGGTCGCGGAAGGACGGTTCCCTCGAGGAGTGGCGTCGGCCCGGGTCGCGGCCTCCGACTGAGTTTGGGCCCGGAGCGAGCGCGGCCCCGCGTGGCGCGATCTCGGAACGGGAGGTGCTTCGGCGCGCTCTTTCTAGGAGCTACTACCACCGGGGAGGCCGTCCCCGGGTCCGGGGTACCGTTCGCAGCGCACACGGACACCTACCCGCGCCGGGAGCCCAGCGAAATGCCGCCCCAGGGCACGCTCCACCACGTGGCCCGGGACCCCACCACTCGCCTCCCTCTCGGCGGCCTCCGCGGGGGACGGCCCTCGAGCGAATAGCGGACACCCACGGCGCGCGCGAGGGCCCGAGCGGCGGCGACGGCGGCCGAGCGCGCCCGAACCCTGCCGAGGGCCGGCGAGCGCCGCGCGCGGCCGAGACTCCTCACTCGCTTCTCGCGCGCTGAGCGCCGCGGAGGTGACGGCGGAGCGCCGACTGGCTAGACCACGTGGGACGGCGCCCGAACTAATATCGAAACGCAAAATTACACTCGGCATTGCCCGCATCGTCACCCAACGAGTAACCGTCGACTGCGGAAAGTGAGAACGTTCGCGTCAGGGTGATCGTTCGCTGTCACGATTTTATCCGGGGAGGAGATTCCATGCAAAGTGACGTCGCGTTCCGGTCAAGGGGTATCGGAAAGTGTCAACTCTCGATGCGAGTCCCGAAGGTGACGCAAAGACCGACGCGGTTCATGCGGCGCGTTCCTCTCGCGGCCCGCGATGATTAATTGCGCCGTAAATGTAATTGCGCCGTAATGCGGCCATCGCGAGGGATTATTAATTTTCCACGCTTAGATGAGGAGCTCTGCAATCGCGGAGAGCCTAACGGCCGGGAAGTAATTTCATAAATTAGCGTCTTTCAGCGTCGAATCCTTACGGACGAGGGATAAGAGCGCCCCGACGGACGGTGGACCTTTGTTGCGAGCTCGTTTGTTGACGACGTTTTCAATTACGATCCTCGTTAAAAGCTGATTTCGCTCGGCCGGTTCTACATCTCGGAACCCGTTTCGCGGCAAATTGGGACCCGAGGAACGACAGGAAACAGGTGTAACGTCTCGAAAATATCGAGGACATTGTCGCGAGAGATCGCGAGATCAATGGAAGACAAGTATTAATGACTCCCGAGTATTAATTAGAAGCAAAGGTTGGCTGACCGGGCGGAGGTTCGGCTTCCTCTGCCCCCGAGGAACCGGTTCCTTCCCAACGGGGGAACGATCGAGACTTGAATCGATCCCGCAAAAATCGAAAGCCGAATTCGAGAGACCCCGAGTCAACGAGTACCTCCCCAGACGGCTCAACGATGACTAAGAGATGTCCGAAAGATGAATTTTCCGAAAAGTCATATTTTAGTTATAGCATATAGAAGAGTAGACGAAAGGATGTTTTACTCTGAGAAAAAAAAAAAGTTAGCCCACTCAAAGAAATGTGCGGCAACAAAATCCTGCGATCAAATACGCCCAAAGAAACGTCAGATCGAGACTCTTGGCTCATCCCTGCGGCGCGGAAGCCGCGTTCCTACTCTCCCCCTTGGAGCCATTCCCTTAACGAGCCGTAATCGTTGATCGATTTCCCTTCCTTCGATCGCCAAGTAAATCAACGAACCGCTCCCAATTTTCCCAGCCAAACGGAAGACGAGTTACGCAGGATTCGCAGAACGTCACACCTTGATACGTACGACAATTGCGAGCGATCAGGCCAATTGGATCGATATAATGGTCGATATAATGGCCGATCTCGTCGATCGGAATTTTCCGACCGAGAGGTCTCACGGTCGGGTCCGGTCCGAAAGGAAAGCCGGGGCTAATGTAGGGAACGTGTCCCTAGGGGATGCCACACTTACCACCCGGAAGGAGGCCTCCAATTATCCGGCAATTTGCGCTGCCGGGGAATTTCGCGGGGCGCGACAGGCCTCGATACATCGTAATCGGGGCCGATAGGGGGCAGGGAATTCGATTACGGAGAAAGGGGTTGACCGGCCCTGACAAATGGCCGAGCGACGAGGAGTGCCTCCTTCGGGGAGAGGCCGAACCACCTAAGGGGCCGCTCCATCCCGCTCTCTACCATCATCCTGTCATCCGCGGGAACGAGACTTTGCGAGACTTTGCGAGACTTTACTAGGCCACTCGGAGCTGGTCGTCCACCCAGGTCGGGGTTTCCATCCGGGATTTTTCCCTCGTCCGCTTCTTTCCGCGTTTCGCGGACCTCCTCTACGCGGGGTAATCGCCGACGTCCCTCGGGCTGCGCCGTTCTTTATGAACTTTCGATAATCGACGCACCTTCGGGCGCTGTTCCCGAATCGATCCCCCGGGGGCAGTTTCTCTAGGGACTGGCAACTCCTCGAGAGACTGCACCCTCCTCGGGCCATTCTTTTTTTTCCCCTACATGAACCGAATTTTTTTCCGCCCGTTAAGACGAAGCGGAACTCCCGCCGCGCCCACTTTTAAGCGCGTCACGTCGAGAGACTTGAACGCTCCCATAGAAGATAGACGCGACTCGGCATGAATCTCGTCTAATTGACTCATCCCGCGTATACTCGCGTCAAAGACCTTTTTCCCTTTCGCGTGACACATGCGCTCCATTAGGTTTGAAAGGACTGAGGCATTATGCGCGTTAACCGTGTTGCCACACTCGAGAGCTCGCCGGTTATCAACGGACATCGCTTAACGTCGTGCCACGCGGTTAGGATGAAAAGATATCCGAGTTTGCCAGATCGCCTCGGAGATATCCCCGCGAGGTGCTAACCCGAGGGTGATTCTCTCCTAGGGATAATTCCGTCACGACGCTGATTACACGCCGCGATGGATCGACGCCCGAGTACTCGCGTAATGAATGACCGATTGTTCGTCGCGATTCTCCGCCGAGAGAAGTGCCTTCTAATTATGCGAGATATTATATTATTTATACAATTCTTTCCTTTCAAGGCCCAGAGGAGTAAGGAGACTCCTCGCCGCCCAGAGAAAAAATAGTAGGGTACGTCATCCCTGCAATTGTAAAATAGGCACCAGTCCCTACAATCTGTGGAGATAGAGAAAAGGAAAAGTAACTTTAGAAATTGTATTCCCTCCCTCTACAGTTGTATATCATATCCCTTGTAGGGACTGGTGCCCGTTTCGCAACTATATTTTTCTCAGGGTGCACCGGGGCGACGCTGACTCGAGAGGTGATAAAATGCGCGAGATGGCGTCGGATTTATCGGAACACCCGGTATGCGCGAAATTACAGGCATTCGAAGCCTTTGCCTTAAAATGTCAATATTAACATACAGGTTTGACCGCTCGTCTCAAAGCAAGATCTACGGACGGAACCGCGCCGATCGACGCACAATATCGCGTGGGCTGCTCGTTCGCTTTATTGCTGAACTACACGACTGGGTTTGCTTAAGTTGTCGGTGTTGAATACAAATGTCATGATCAAATTGGAACGAACGACCCACGGCCCGGGGGGCTGGGATTTTTCGCCGCGAGGCGGACACCTCTCTTTTCACTTTCGTTACCGACTTAAGATGAAACGAAACCTCCCTCATATCGGTCCATTTAATACAATGCCCGATATAATTCAACACGGCTGTCGATATAACGAACGTCTACAACGCAGGTGTTTAAAAAAAATCTTTTTTTACCGATGTCGATCAAATCTCTCGACGCGTTTCACTTCGCCTTAACGTCCGTCCGATTTCATTATTTCCGCGGCTCCCTTATCAAACGACGTCGGCGCGGAAAACCGGGTTTCACAGGCGATCGTCGCTGATTTTCCTCATACACGCATATACCTAATAAAATTTCCACAATCGAGCCGTTCGCGCGTGGGAATTACGTCCCGGCGAAAAACAGAGAAAAAACGGAGACGTGTGCTAATGGACGCGTTAATCGAAGCCGATTATCCGGCGATCGTCGTTGCAAAAACCGCGCTCCTCGGAAGCGCGGTTAATTAAAACATTAATGCAGGCGGTATCGAGCGGAGCCAATTTCAGTCAAGGTTTTCATGTGTCGGGAAAATCTCGACAGCCAGGCAGCTAATTGGAGCGCGATCCGATCTCCCGTAATTGATGCCCTATCGATGAATTATCTCGCTGGGCATATCTGGGACCGTTTTCGCGATTTGCAGAAACGAGCGCCGCACGCGACGCCCGACCGCGATGGGCTATAATCCTGAGGTATAATCTGGACGTCCCGTCAAGAGCCGGACCTCGACGTCCAGGTAAATACCAGGTGCTCCCGTGTGTGCCGGATAAATTAATAGTTCGACGACAGCCGGATTACAGTCTGGCCGATTCGCATTCGCAATTAACCGCACCGACACTTCGTTGGGCGCTCGACTTCTTCCGCAGGGCTCGTCACGGTGAAAAAAAAAATGTCTATTAAACTTATAGAGAAATCTGTAAAATGTACAGATTTTAGCCGCATCACGAACAACGATTTCCAACGGATAGGCTTCTGTAACTTTGAGGCTCTAATTTCTCTCCGTGGCTGGACTCGTCACGGCGGACATGTGTCGGAACGTTATGAGCGTCACGCGTCATTTTCGCGAAATTATTAGCTTTATCCTCGAGAGAAGTGCACGAGGTACTCGACGCAGGGTCAGCACGTGTGGGGTAGGTCAGGGGAGGTGCGTCGAGTGCGCGCGCACCTCTGTCCCCCCTATAAAAAGATGGCCTGCTGCGGAATAAGGCGAAACCTCTCCGGGAATGGAAAAGGCGTCGGAGCGACACGAATCCCCCGATTACCCTGAATTACGTCCCCGTTCGCTCGATACCCGCAATCTGCGTCTGCCCTGCATGGGCCGGCGACGATCCACTTAGCGATAAAGGCCACATTCCCGCGACCGGCCCCGCTAATACAGTCCTTACCGCGAATCGCCCGTACCCCGGCGTCCGCGGGTATTCCCTCGACTTTCTTATCGGACGGGGAGCGGAAAGAGGATGAAAAGGAAAAAATCTAAGAGGTCATTTCATTCCGCGGCTCGTTTGTACGATTACCAGGTACAGCCTGGCATTAATTATGCGCACCGAGGGAGAGGGGAAACTCGGGGAAGGACCCGAGCTCGCATTTGTTCTTCCCACCTCGGGTCCCGCCCTCGTTTAGAGAGCAGCCATGCGTGTGAATGAATTAAAGTACACGAAATTAAACCTCGAGAGGCGCGGCATCGAGGGAACCGCGAGAACATCTCCTGCGTCTCTTACACCTCCGGTTCGCGTGTATACATATATATATGTATACGTACGTATACGCGTATAAATTGGCTCGTATATACGAGGCCATAGATTTACCGTTAAGCTTCATGGTGTTTCTAATAAAGGTAATGATATTGCCGAGATTACCCGCTCGCGCGTGTGAAGTTGCGGCTCCGTCGAATCGCACGAGGGAATTCTTCGGGGGGAAAAAAAAATGCCAATCAATTTTGATAAACTCGGTACACTGGGTGCCGATCAAACGAGAGCGGAGTGATCGATTAAGGAGAGGATATCGCGGTTCCAGGACGAATGGGATATTTATGGCAAAAACGAGAGGGACTACCGCGAGGTTTCGAGCTCCTCGACTTTCTCCAGCCAATTGGAGCTGGTCGAACAGCTGGGTGACGGACTGGCGTCGGAAATGAGACGTCAACGAGTCGATCGGCCAACTGACGGGATTTGTCCGCTCCTTTCGGACAAGTTAGAGATTTTCGGTGTCATCCCAGAGCCGAGTGAATCTTTCCTTCTAACGAGGCACGCCACTCGCAATGGCGAATCCGAACGACCGAACTCTTTGGCGAGTCACTTTGGAACTCTTAAAGACGTTCCCCGATATGCAAATCGGAGGAAAGTGCCGACAAAGTGGGGAGGCAAAGCCCCGGCCGTCGATTTTGGACCTCCGGCCTGGGGCCTGATCTACTCCGATGCTTTCGCTTTCTTCGTTTTTCCTCCCTCTCCTTTTGTGCCTCACCTGTGGTCGAGCGTGCGTAGAATCGCGTGCACGTAGGTGAGACCCTTGTGGGTGGAGGTGTCCTTGCGGCGAGCGACGATGAGTCCGATTAACTAGAACGTCCGTCTCGGATCTTTAGCACCGTAATGCTTTCGCTAGCTGTAAATCACCCGGTGCGTTCCCGCGAACGCGTGGGTGTTCTCCGGGTGTTAACTCTGAATTAACGTGGAACGCCGATAAATAAGACAAAGAGAATCGGAGGTAATGCGTTTTTGCATTTTTATATAAGCACGCGGATAATAAAAACCCCTTCACTTTTAGGAAAGAACGGCACCGCCGATTAAGTTTTACTCTTACTGCAGGAATAACCGCACCGAGAACGAACCCGTTTGCAATTATATTGATGCAATTATGGGAGAGTAAAATTTCTTCCTACGACCATGAATTCTTTTTCACCGTGAAGATCCTGCCGAGCGTCCACCGAGGTCCTCGCGCTCGACGATTTCCCGATTCGCGACTCGCAGGACACCGAAACGCACCGTTTCGCGGCGACACCTAGGCGTGGTGCACGTAATTCATTACACGGCGCCATAGTTCGGGAAACGAAGCTGCCAGGTGCCGTGAATGGGCCGTAAGAAAGCTAGGCATGAGCCCGCAAGAACGAAGAAAGGATTTCATTCCGCCCAAGGAATTACTTTCCCATTCATCTCCCAAGGGTGCCACACCTATGCGCCTCCGAGAAGCCTTCCCCTCTACTAATATTCATAAAGGAGGTTACCGATTAAAAATATGAAAATATACATTCCGGCGTTCCGAGGCATCGGTAACGAGAGGTTCCCCCGGAATTAATAGGAGGCGTAAATACGAAACGAGGGACATGATCCGCCGAGTGCGTCCATCCTTCACCGTATATTATTACGACTTATTCACATCCGTTTATACCTCTTCGGGGCTCATTAGGATCATCAATCCAGGCCGTCTCTTTTAGAAGACAGGCGTTCACTTACGACGTCGGTGTTCCGTTTAACCCGCGCTCCACTCGTAACTCATCGAGGTTTCGTATAACTCGACCGGTGCATCTGGTACGTCGCGCGGGGTCTCGGATTGACTTTTCAACGTCTTCCACGAGGGTTTGCGTAACCACTTTGTTCGCGGATAGACACCTACGGTACCGTGGCCGCGATGCACGGTGACGTAGCGGGTTACCTTCCCATCTGCAGGGCAAATGACCCGGGGAGGGGCCCAGGGGGGTACCTTTGGGATCCGATAACCAGGAGATATTTTTCGGGGTGATTATCCTGGAATTCGGCCGGCTACCGGAGAGTGACGCGAATCACGCGGCTGACGTGGGCCCCGGTGCACCTTTATGCACGGCGCATGCACACGCGTGCACACGCGAGCACGCATCGCGGTACCGGGGCCCTCGCAAAACCTCCTTATAGCGCAGCAGGAATTCACTCTTCTCCTTTTTTTTTTCCCCCTGAGTCCGGCTACCGAAAATTTTCGGTTCCTCGTAATTGGCGCGGCAATTTCGTTGCGGAGCTTTTGAGAACGGCACTCGGAAAAATTCCTCCCTGGACGTATGGGAGTTCGCGGGGAAGCGACCGCCTCCTTGCGAAATCGGGGACACTTTTTTTGCCCCGGACCTCCTTCTTTTTCGTTTTCTCTCTTTCTCTCTCTTTATTGCCCTCGTCCGCGAGCCACTGTCTTGCCGTCTCAAATTGCAGAGTGCATCCCCGGACACCCGGGCGTAATAACGATGCCAACTTAGCTCCTTCGCAACGGCTCCGTTGCCCGAAAGTGATAATTTTGACATTTAACCAGTTTGACATTTATGGCCGCTCGAGCGGATCATGCGCGAAAAACTTAAAGAGCCTTTTTATGTCAAACGGTAATGTATGCCGGCGGTCATTTTTGCCCCGCAAGAGTTGGAGCTTTCGCAACCCCCGCGCGAAATGGCTTTCCTTCACGCGAGCCCCGAATTCCCGGTCGTTCCCCGATAATTATGAAATAAAAGGGGGTACTCAAGAGCCGAGAAAGCGAAAAATCGATCCGAACGAAGGGGGCCAAACCGAAACGACGGGAGTGGACGGTCGCCCTGGAGAGACGGGAAAAAATAATTGGTGCACCTGCTTTTTAACAATGCCACCTTTAAAATGTTTTTTATTTATTTTTTTTTTTTTTACGACCCGCGCGCACCTCCGCCATTAATCTGCGGCCTTACGTTCGACTGTCGCATGCCCGGTTACTTGTTAAAAAGAGATGTAAAGAGACAATGTAAAAGGAAGAGATGGAGGAGGGTATGTGGTCCGGCCTGTAGCCAACGGGATTGGAGCGACGACCTGTAACGAGCACCTTCGAACGTGTATGGGTTTCACTGCGGATGACTGCTTATGTGTATCCTGTACCATGAAAAAAGAAAAAGGGAAAAAGGTACCCACAATTGCGGGCGAAACAATGCACGCGAGAAAGTGGCCGGCTGCCCCGAGGAACTCCTAAATTTTTTTGCTACTCGGAGAGTTTCGCAGGTTATAACGCGTGGAATTCTCCGCTACGAGGAGCGTTAAATTTTCGAGGAATCTCCGCGTATTAAATAACATCTGACGTGTGGCGAAGAGGATCGTCGACGGGAGTCGCCGAACGGCGACCCGACCCGAGGGTAAAAAACTAAGCTTCGATCCCGATTCGCTGGCCAACTTTTCGAAACCAGTTCTCCCACCTTGTCGTCGAACGCGGCCGTAAGAATCGGTCTTGCTCCTTTTCCTAAACCGTGTTCTATACGGGCTGGACGTTCCACCTGCTCGTCTGCCCGAGCGCCTCTCCACGTGTCAAATTGGAGCGTCGCTTTCTTAGAAAAATAGTTAGGTCAAATTATAGAGTACCGTCCCGGCATCGCCTCGAGACACCTCGAGAAATTTCCAAGAAATTCACCTCGGGAGGGAGAAGCAAAAAAAAATTCAAAAGAAACAGCAAATTTAAATTTCGGCGATGCTCGCGCCATCGGAAGCGCGGCCGTTCGGAAGGGACGCGGCGGGTACCAAATTAATAAAAATCAGGGAATTTCAATTCGAATATCGGCGAAGCTCGCGCCACCGGAAGCGCGACCGGTCGTAAGGGACGCGGCGGGTACCAAAATGGCGGCGTAGCAACGGCCCCGGGCCGACTGTGACGGTTAATAAATTAAGTGCGGCCGATTTCTGGCCCTCGTAATTTCGTCCGGGCCATTAAGGGCCTTCCCTCGGAGCGGAGGCTCGCGACTTCGTCGAGGGTGGCGCTGCGGGAGCCGGGCCGTAGAGGAAGGGACACACCGATGTACCACGCGAATGAGAGATGCGTAACAGAGACCGCCGACCAGACCATGAGCCATGAATCCACGCCGGGAGAGGGAAGTCGCTAAACGACATTCCAAGCGGCCCATCGAGCGCCGCCCAACGGTAACCAACGCACGCCGCCCTTATCCTACCTGCCTTACCGTATATCGCGACGAGCCTTACTTTGCCTCCCCTCGACTCGTCCACCCCGTCCAAAATTCCCACGCAGGTTAGTCCCGACCAATCGGGAATAATTAAATCCACGGAATAATAATAAAGTCGTCCCTCGATTTTCCGCCACCTTGCGCGCCCAGCGCGGCACGGTTATATAAACAAAAAAAAAATATTGCAACACGTTTCCCTTGGAAACATCTAACAAATGTTGTATCAATTTTACGCGAAAGTGCGTCAGAAAATTGGTACACCATGAATGGAGCTTCCAAGAGAAATGTTACAAAATTGCAGTGTTTCCTTTTTAACGGTGCACGTCTCGTCTCGCCCTTTGCGGCTTCGCCGAGGACCCGATTTCGTTCTCGAGTATCGATTCGCCCGTGTCGAATTACGATTTCGGCGGTGGGATGTCGAGACCCGACAGAAATCGCTGCTCGTCGACAAAACGGCCCAGTGGGTCTTACTCCGGCGAGCGGTCGGAATATGGAAACGCGAAACCGCACCTACGGTTGCGGATTCGAGCCCCGGGACGCAATGCGAAAAGGTGGAGGGCCCCGCGAAAGTGTGCCCGGTCCCACCCACCTCGCGGCGGTAACGAGGCATTTCTCAAAATAAATCTTTTGTTCCGGTAATTGGTCGGAGAGCCGGGGGACCATTACCGGCGCATTTGCAAATGGCGTCCACTTTGTGGCGATTTGAGAAGCGAGAGGAAAACGCGTCCGCGTGTACTAGTTGCAGGGGCCGTTGCGAGAGCCGTTTACTGCCATGCGTTCTACGGGAAGGAGGTGCGAACCGGCAATGGTAATCATCTGGCTGTGTAATAGCACCTTGTACAATAATACCGTATCGGCTCGATTACACCTTGGTAATGGCTCGTAACGATCGAGAGCCGGTGCAGGAGTCGCCAAGCGGAATCGGTATTTCGGCGCCGAATCGGCCGTCCCCTTTCTTCGACGACAAAAATTTTTGCAAACGGGGTAAAAAATTAGAAAAAAAAAATAAAAAATAACAATAAAATAAACACACTACGGGTCGTTCTCGGTTCGATTTTTCGCTCGAGGTTGGCGATCGATTCGGAGCCGCGATAGAGGGAGGTCAATTGCCGGCCGAATCTCTCTCATAAATGGCCGTTCGATTCGAGATCGTGAACCGAGCGTGATTTTCTGAACACGATGAACACCGGACGAGAGGCAGGAGTCAAGCCGGGTGGGTTCGACCTAACGGGACCGATGTCGATCGTATATGCTTACATATGTACATAAATCGTCGGCCGTGTGCGATACCTATACGTACGACGCCGAGGAAGGTGTCCGTGCGTGGACGTACATACGACCACGATGGCGAGTAAATCTTTAAGAGAAATCAAGCCTTAGGATGGACCGGCTCGTATATAACGGATATAACAGGTAATCACCTCTTACAAATCTGACGCAGGTACTCCGAGGTTTGTTCCCCCTTGATTCGGCTCTTATATCGAGCCGGGCTCGCGGATATGTCGGTCGGGCGAACAAAGGAAATTATTCTCTATGAGAAAAAAAAAAAAGAATTAAGGGAGAAAAAAAGAATTCATCGAACCGAAGAAATATTTCTTGAAATAGTACCGAGGAAACGTAACATTCAATCTATTCAAGTTCATTTGAATCAAATACTTATTTCTTTAATTGATAAAATATTTCTTTGGTTCAAAGATATTTCTTTTTTTTTTTTTCTTCAGTGCGCCAGGAGAGTCGCTTCGCGGCCCGGCTTCCGAAGGAGGATTCTCGTTTTACTTTAACGCCGGGAACGCTTCTCGAGGATCTAGAGTCCCGGAGGACTCGTTGATCGACGAGGATCGGGAGAATCGCGTCCGGTATCGCGCGGGCAATCAGCGGCCGGCAACTCGACCGGCGGCGACGCATTTTATTAACCCCTAATGGTTATTATGCACATAAACGCGGGCTTTCAATGGTAAATTGATATCTTGCACGGCAGTCTTTTAATGGTTTCACGGAAATCATAAGTTACTTGGTCATTGGCCTCCGCCGAGGACCTTTCTCCTTTTCGATGCTACCGCCACTCGGCCGATCTCGTCCGACCGGTGCTCGCCTTTAGGTGACGTCCCTTTCCCGGCCTGAATTTACGCACAATTTTCAAAATCACGTCCCCGAGCTACGAGACCCCGGCTGATCATTCCCCATTTTTACCCAAGATACGCGGCCGTCAAAATTTCTGACAGGGCTGATAGCATAAGTATCGGCTGGAAAATGAAGTGCCTTCTAAGGCCGGGACAGGTGTTCTTTAAGCGAGTAAGAGGCAGATACATAAACCGCGTTAATGTTAAAGAGACGCATCTCAAATGTCATCTTCTGACATCACCCGGGGATAGGCCGGCGGTATATTGAGGCACGGCCCTCGGGATCTAGAGATCGCGCCTCGACATTTCGTTTGGAAACGATTCCTCCGTGATGAAGAGTAGACTCCGACGTTCGTAAAGAGCACACGCGTTTCCTACGATTCGAGGCCCGTGCGAGATCCGTACTCAAAAAAATGACATCGTTTATTTAAACGAATTTTGTCTACATTTCTTGACATTTCTTTGGGCGTATGTAATCGCAGGATTTCTTTTACCGCGATGCGCGCGTCTTTTAATCGAGCAACTTTTTTTCACTCTCAATTACGACTACGAGAAGAAAATGAATATTCTCCGGTGTATCGAAACGCCCCGACGTATCGGAAGTCTTAAACATGCTGAAAATCGCCCAAGCAACATCAATTAGGCCGTGTTATGGTAATACTGGACAGGTACGATGTCGACGAGCCGATCATGCACGTTGTCCGACTATCATCCGTCCTGGCAAGAGGCATAGAAGAGAGACCGCGCCGCGGATCTACATATAATGTAGATCCCCCTCGGTATACACCGGTTAATTATGACAATTATATCCCTGGTCGGCACTTTTGCCGATGGCAGGCGGCGACCCCTGTGATATCGGAACCTGCTCACCTTGTTGGGTCCTGCGGGAGGATCGACTGTTTGTAAAAGCCAGTCCCTGATTGCTTCGAGTGCCCGCTTTCGTCGGCATTTAAGATAGAGCCGGGAGTTACGACCAGGGGTCGAGGAGGGATGCGTTTAGGTGCACGGATGCGTCCACGGCCATTGTGGATTTTTTTCCATTTTTTGTATTTTCACATGGGACTGGATACACCGAGAAAAATAATACTTCACCGAGACAAATACATACCGTTGCCTGAATCATATAGAATCCCAAGAAACAACGATCTTGTTAAGAAGAAAAATCAAACCGTCGATTTAAACGAATTTTCCTGCACTCTTCCTGGCATTTCTTCGCGGGATTTTATCGTAGCAATGCACATTTGTTTCGGTCAGTTAATTTTTTTTCCTAAGTGCAGAATCCATCGGGCATAGTTTCACCCGAGAGGAGGGAAGGACGGGACGGAAAATGAATGGTTCCCTGGAAGTATCTGCAAATCCGTCAGCGATGTAACCGCCAACTGGGTTTACTCGGGAGTCGCGCCCCTCTTCCGGGAATTTCATTTGAATAAATTCCTTCCGGTACAACGTGCGATATAAAGATTTCACTTAGGGTGTGACTCGCTTTGACGCTTCTCCTCTCGCACCGGCGGAATTACTATAATTCCATCTAGCTGGGAGCAAAAAGGTCGGTGCGCCAACAGGTACAAGTAGCCTGAGCAAAGGCTCGGGGATTTACGAGACACGTCGTTTAAATCCATTAACCGAGTCGCGAAAAGCTTCGGGCCCGTACGGCGACGCTTCCGAAGAAGACAGTCGTTCATCCCGAAGAGTTCGCGCTACCGATGCCAACGAGACTACGTGACCATTGCCGTTCCTGATTGCCTGGCCGATCCATCACCGCCTAATCGGCTAGCACTCGCGAACTCGAGTCGAAAAGACGTCCGCTTGATTTACCGAGGAAACTTTTTCAACAAACTTTCGGAGCGTATCCGTACGCCGGTCGAGCTACTCGCCGCATCATCGCGTCATGAATCAGCCTAAAACCTGAACCGATGATTCCGCACCGGAGACTTTCCTCCTTTCGGCACCTAAGGACCTCCTGCTGCAACGTCCGCGCACTTTCCCATGGAAGTGCCTCGCCGAGGCGTAAGCACGGTAGTGCGCGTCGTCAACTGCAGGGCCGATAAGGATCGTTTACACGAAACCGAGATGGAAATCCTCGCGAAACGCGAGAGATGAGCACCCTCCGAGCACCCAAAGCTACACGGCTAATAAGTATCAAGCCCGGCTGTCGACTGCCATAACCGAGGCCGTGATGTAATACGAGGAAAAGACACCTTCGTGCTTCCCCCACGAATATACGCGCTGTCGGAGAGTCCGTGTAGGAAATCATTTACACGGGCTTTTTCTGAAATCCCGCGGATATATCGCGATAAGGACGTCAGTTTGGGATGCAAATGCGCGCGCGGATTAATCGCCCCGTTCCTCCCGACGTTTGGCGAAAATATGACGGAAGCCAGGATGCGCTCGAAAAAAGAAAAACCTCAAATAAATTCTTATCATTCCGAAGAAATATTGCGTACAATTTATTCCAGTTGATTTCAGCAGAATAATTATTCCCTGAATGAAGAAAATATTTCTTTGGTTCGATACACTTTTTTAATTTTTTTTCTCAGGGCAGGAGCGAGATCCGTGAGTTATCTAAAATTGGAATAATTTTTGTAGGGAATTAGAGGGAGAAAACTAGTCGAGGATTGAAGTATCGAGCCGGTGGACGGATCGATCAAGGAATCGATCGATCGATCCAGGCTGTCCTGGATCCACGGGAACGCCGGCGATCCTACCTGTCGGAATCGGTAACGGGGTCTACGCCCTATCACACGTAGCGGCAATATTTAAGCACTCGTGTGTGCAAACGAGTAATGCTTATGTGGAAATACATGTAGACGGGCAGGCTCATGCATAAATACATGTAGCGAAACCTACATAACAGCCGACGGGTATAGGCCGACATGTGCAGGTGCCTTCAAGGCTCGCGCGAGCGCATAAATTTACCCTAAGTGAGCCTACGAAGGTGAAAAATCATTTCGCCAGATTTCTTCCGGAAGTCGAGGACCCGTTAATTTATCGGTCCCGCTTCTTTCGAGATCAGGTGGCCCGAAGAGTGGCTGGATTCTTAATGGGAAAATAGCGAGAAAGTGGCATCCGATATCGATTCATTTGCGTTACGATGGCGGATGTTATCGAAGGCCTCGACCGATTTGTAAAGTACACCAGGAAGAGAAATTGCATCGCCACGACGGTCATTTGTTTCAGACTCGCGTCTCGTCCGGGACGCACGTTGGGGAACAATACCGGACGATTCTGGAATGGAAGCAAGGAAATACCAACGGTACTAATGTAATGTCCAATAACAAGCGTTTAAGTGAAACCCAAAGTGTCGTCGTTAGTAGAAAGCCAAGAATAATAGGCCGAACCATCGAAGAGAAAGCACGAGTGCCGCTCTTATCTCCCGTAAGGATCGGCCTTGTCATTAGGAACGGGTAATTGCCCCATGAACTTTCCTGGAATGCCCAAAAATGCAACTCCCACGTTCATTCGACAGCTGTCCCACGAATACATGAAAGATTCTTAGGGAAAAATTAAAATTTATTGCATCCGCGAATTTAATTCGTCCCGAAAATAGGCTCTCACTGAAATGGCTTTATTCCGCAGGAAGAACTCAACGTCGAATTACAGGCTCAATGATCGTTCCGAGTATTCCTCCGCTCCTGCAGTGGCAGGAAACAATGCAGAAACGATTAACCGATTATCCTCGGATGGAGATCATCATGCATCCCGAAGGAAAATGACCGATAATTGTCGGGGGTAATTTCTTGAAATCGCAAGGCCGTCGTCCTGAATGCTCCCTGATCGGCACTCGGTCCAGAAATGGAATTCCTCGATAATGCACCGCGAGATTCGCAAAGACAACCCAAAGTAATTAAGTAACTAGTATTTCCAACAAAGTCTAGAGTCCGATGCTCATAATTTTTAATCATTTTGGGCCTGAATCGGGCCCTGCCGAAATCTGAATAACGGATTTGACGGGTTTCGACAAGGCTACGGCAAAATGCAAATAATAAAATGGCTTTCACGAGTATAATTTCCCGTCATGGTGAATAGTAAGAAACGCGGGGCCGTAAAAAGTTTTACGGCACTATTACCTACGTTTATTAGCATGTGTACCGTACTCCGCGCATACTTCCTCGAGCGGAGTTATGTTTAGTAAATATTCCACACTGCCGGCCGCGGATCGTTACGTTACAGAGAAACGTTTCAGCGACTTCGCAAAAATGGCCCGAGTTTTCGAGGTGCCATAACAGTGGAAAGCAACGAGTCTCGGGGATCTGAAATTACGCACGCTGGTATTTTCCAATCGACCCCATCATCGATTTCAGACTTAACCAAAACCATTCGGCACGCGTTCAACCGAATGACAATGAAATGATGCGTTTAAATCGGGGAAAAAAATTATTCTTCAGAATTACACGAACTTCGGATGTCTCCGAAGACACCCCCGCTAGAGATTCCGTATTTCCAAGGTTTCCGACATTTTTTAATCCGACCGAGGCGATACGTGCCACAATGAATAATGTATTCGCGCGATGGACTGTCAAAGCCGTATTTCAGAGGCGAAATGCGAAACGTTAGCGACAAGCGGGCAGCCATGACAGGTTTTGCGACACCAACGCCCATAACCAAGCCGGCCATTTTTCTCCCTCGCCAATTGGACGCATGTGGGTCAGCGGTTCGTCAGGAACCGTTGTGAATAATGACTCGACATGTCAGGCGCGCTAGATGCACCTATAAATATATAGGAATAATAAAATAAGCGCAAGTGAGTCGATAGTATCGCACCTCCGGCAATAAGCAGGTCGCGCGTGCTTATAAAACCGGAGACTTGAACGCCCGCAGCAGCCCTGAAGCGATGTAGAAACCGAGTGCGTGCACACTAAACCACGCTCCTCATATAATAACATATTATGCGTTGCCAGGACGCATATTACACAAATAAATCTATCCGATCTACCAGGATCTGTCCCTGTTTCGAAAAAAAAAAAAAGGAACAAAATTTCCATAAATTAACAGGTGCGGGAAAAATCCGGCACACTCTTGAAATCACATTCGCTCTATAATCCACGGAATGACCGAAGAAATTTATTCGCGAATTTTCCGAATAAAACGAAAAAGTCTCAGAATTCCGTAAACCGATCGCTATTAAAAGCGGACGCAATTGGTGCACGAGATTATCAAGAAAATCTAGGCGTGGTGTCGAGGAAATCCGATCTGCCGACGTGCAACCGGCTGTAATCACGCCTTGTAAACTGGTGTATGCTTCTCGGTGAATTGAAATATATCGGCGACCGGCTTCCCTCGAGTGGTTATTACTTCAAATGTTTAAACTGTACACGCGTCGATCATAGGTACACGGGGCAAAGTATGCACACGTACCCGGGCATGTAATTACAAAACGAGTATAACTGCTTCCCGATTACGTCACGTCGGTCGAGGTGTCGAGCGTTGGAAGGCACCGTAGCGAGATTCGAATTTTCACGATTATTAGCTATACCATTTTCCACATTTTCCTGTTGAAAAATATTGCTTTATATTTTTTTTGTAATATATATATTTTTTTTTTAATTCACTCCTATGGTTTCTGGCTACTCCGTCAAGCGAGGATCTCTTCTATGCAAGAAATCAGCATCGAACTCTCCCGTTCTCGGAGTCTCGATTTCTCCGACAAAGTATCGGCGTCACGTAGCATTATTCGACCTTATCTACGTTTATGGGATTCATAGAGTATACGTTTTATCGAGTACTGCCGACTGTCGGTAATCCGCACCTAAGGATCGCGACCTTTTGGGCTTTTTCGCGAAGCTCGGCTCGTCGCGAAAGGACGAATCGCCGAACGCTCTTCCCCGGGGAGTTCTTCTGCCCGACACCCCGTAAAGGATCGGCCAAGAATCCCCGATAACCATGGGAAATAATGCCGTTAAGGACGCGTCCATTAGCCGGAATAAGCGAGAAAGGGAGAGACATTAACACAGGCAATCCGAGTTTCCATCCAAGGCGGAGTTTCCAGCATTTCCCAGATGTCTCGAGTTTCAGAATTTTTACCCGGAAATTAAGGATCAGGGATTAACATTATACGATTTAGTGCAGACACCTGGGGTGGCCCTAAAACATGGACTCGCCTAATTCAATTATCAACCCGGGGCATCGTAATCGCATGTTTCGCGCAACACGTCGGATCGCAATTGCACTTTGCTGAAAGCAATTCCGCGAGTAGGCGCATTCGTTCTCGTGCCGTACTCTCGCGTGTAAGTGATTGCACCGGTAAGTTTCAATGATCGTGCCCGATCCCAATAATTATCCCCGAATCGCGGATTCCGCAGGAGGAAACCTCGAATCTCGTACCCGAGGATATATCCAGCCCACCCGCTCCGTTTTTACTAATTGATTTTTCGCAATTAACTCGCGACGAGCCGATTGCAGGTGATTAAATTTTAATTAGGAACCGCGGAATGGCCCACTCCGATTTTACGACTGGACGAAATCCTTCGGCATCGGGGAATCATCCACGAGGAATGCCAGTCGATGACTCTTTCGAAGCCGAGCTATAGATCACGGCGTAATATACAGGAATATCTCATAGCTATCATTATCTAAAATACCACGAGTGATTAATCCCTGCCCTTTAGACTACCGTGGCGCTGGCCGGTCGCGTCCAATGGGAAATTGGTATCGGTAAACGATTATTTACTATAGCCGTGTACCGAGTGGTGTTATTACTACACGCCAATCTATTACAGCCATCGCTGATAAATACGACTGCGAAGCTCCCGCGATCCTTCCAGTGGACGCCGGCAAGATCGAAACGCGAAATTCCAGATCCTATGCTCCGAGATTTAACGAAAGGACGGTAAAGGATCGTCTAGGAGTAAAGTTGCAAGTTGATCCGCGGAGACGAGTCATGCTACGGAAATAAGTTTGACGCAATATCGGCGCAGGCCGTTCCGATGCATCGTTCGGTGCATCCAATCGATCGATTCGACAAACTCCTGCGAACTTGATCTCCCGCTCATAATTGACCAGCCCGGTGTTGCATACTCGTTATTATCCGACTCGCGAAAAAAAAAAAAATGGACCGACCCCGTTTTTCCCGGGATTTAATCGCAATGTCAATCAACGTGCAAATACTTGACTTTAACGCAACGAACGACAAGGCAAGGATTCGCGCGCGCTGGAAATAAAAAGTTACTTGGCTGAAAAAAATATGCCACGACAAAATCCTGCGATCAAACACGTGTAAAGAAATGTCCGGAAGGGTAATAGAAAATTCTTTTAAATCGGCGATATAATTTTTCTTCCCAGGAAATAATTGTTTCTTGCAATTATATGTGATTCGGGCAATATTAGATATGTCAGGAATATACGATTGTATCGGTGAACTAATCTTTTTTTCTCAATTCAGGGCATGCTCGATCCTCTTTACGACGTAGAGCCGGGTCTTACTAGCGTCTCGAATAAAAGAGAGGTGAATTCCAAAGTGTTTGTAAACATCGAGGAGATGGTCAAGAGGGACGCTCGTCTCGCACGAATCCCGGAGCGGGATAATTCGCGGTTCTAACGTCAACGTTCCCAGGTCTTTCGGTCGGCGAATATCCGTTTCCACGGAACTGCATGATTCTTATGTTAAGTTATTCATGTATGAATAATTCAGGATTAGCATAGGAAAATGTTGGTTCATCGAGCAGTGTCAGAGTGGGCCGACGTTTCCCAACACCGGCGATAAACTTCGGGGAAACGTTTAGCCGAAAATTTCATTAAAACCGTCACAATTAACCGCGTAAAAAAAAGTGCCGTATAAATGAAGGGAGGGGTGTAATTCGCATTGTCCGTGGAGTGCGCGCAAGCGCGTCCCCACTTTTTTTTTTTTCCCACGGAACGGACAATCGGCAATGCCGCTGCCTGTTTTTCTTTCGCTATCGAAATGGCGTTTGGATCGATTCGATCATTTCAATCGACTTCGACATCCGCTTAAGCTCCCCAGTCGATAGGAGTGGTCGAGCGCGGAAAAATGGCGGGGAACGGAGATGAGAACCGGAAAGCAACGGTGCCTTTCGAAAGCGAATACGGGGGAACTGGTTGCCGACATTCTGAGAAATGCGCAAAGACGGAGATCCGCGACGAGTCATTCCGACAAAGTCGATCGGCAACGAGGAGCATTTCTTGCCGATCGATCGAGCCGAACGACAAATGTCGGATCGAGACTGGCCGCGCGCGACTTAAATCGACCGATCGAAGCGATCCATTCCGTCGATCGCTTCTTCGTCCTTTGACTTCCCGGCCGCAAAAAGGGGACAACGGGAGAGCGTCATCCGGATGGCATACGTCATACGTCAGGAAAATCACCGGGATGGATTTCGACCATTCGTACGCGGGTTTCGGAGTGATGTAAAGCCGGGTACACATTCGAACGAGAATACGTACGAAGCAAGGCGAGGAAGATCGAATGCCTCGTACTTGGATGTGTACGCGGTAACGAAGAAAATTGAGGCAACGAAGGAATATCTTGAAGAATGGCATTTAAAGAGCCTCGGATAGGGTGTCGAACGATTCGAGGCAAGTTTCTCACATTTCGATTATTTGCCACATATAATTGCCCTGCAACGTCCGCGTTCCAGCTCGCATGCGTACCTGGCCTAAGGCGGCATAAAAGGGTAATTCCATGTATATATATATATATATAAAATGTCAAAGTATAAGAATCAGATTTTCCAAATAAAATGTCTATTTTTCATTCTTGTCCAGGATAAATACATTTTCTTCGAAAATTGACATTTCGGGAATTTCAAGAAGTTAGGACTGCCATTTGGAGAAAAGTTTTGTAATTATTTTCACGTTTTGATACATATAGACAATGACCATTTCGTATCGCGTCAAGGCCGCGGGCACGCGGAGCTCCGACGTCCACGGCCTTACGTAACGCTTGCAAAGACTCACGTCGTCGGGATCGTCTTGGAGTCCGTCGTCGCCGTTTTCCTCGAGGACGAAACCCACGTCGTTATTATTTCCGGCGAGGGAAGGGAGCTTCCTGGGGCTGAGTTCGTCGCCGTCGGTGTCGCGCTTCCTTTTGGAGGCGTCCCTGGGGTCGGCAAGAGCGGCCTCGTGCTCGTCCAACATTTCCGAGACCATGAGCTCGGAAGCAACGCTGGTCGGCGAGGCGACCTCGTTCAAAGGCGACATCCTGGTCCTGTCCGTTTTGGCACTCTCGAGGATCGACATCGCTGGTCTGGACTCTTCGATCCGATGCCGTCTACCTTATCGTCCCGACTGAGTCGTTCCTATCGCCGGAACCTTCGAAATCCTCCCGCAAAGATCCGGCCCATGTAAACAAAGCGCGAAGATCGAATCTCCTTATGCGTCCTTGAAAAAATCCGCGGCTACGAGAGGAGCCCGTTCAAGGGCCACTCGGCATCGAATTTCGAGAGGCGTTTTCCCAAAGGACGCGCTCCAGGTTCCTTGGAAACGAGGGAGGGTCCATCCGTCCCCAGAGCGTGCTCGGTCTATGCGTTTGGTGACCGCCACGAGGCATTCCCCGCTTCGACGTCAGAGGGCGCCGGGTCCGCTCCTTCCTCCTTCCTCCTCCTCGCGATCCTCGTCATCCCGCACCTGCCTCTCGGCCGCGTTCCGTCGCCGCGCGGTGGCCGAGTCCTGCGCGAACCTGTCTCCTGCGGTCACGTGGGCAGGCCAGTCGCCCAGCGTCGGTTCTCAGCGACGATCCTGTCGGATTTCCCGGGGGAAGTCGGCGCCCGTCCACCGGACGTCGGCGACGGTCCGGGTCGCTCTTCCAGGAGCGTCCATCGTCGGCATTCGGGTGCGGGAATCGAGCCGGAAGAGGTGCAGAGGCGTCGCCGGATCCTGGGGGTCCTACCGGTGGTCGCGATCGGCAGGAGACCCGCGGTTCCGCATTCCCGAGGCGTCTCCTCGGGGGCGATCACTGGTCCCGGCACTTGGACGGTCCCTCGGTCACGTGGTGGCGCGCGCGCGGTCCGCCACGTGGGCCCTGGGGCCTTTCGGAAAAGTCCCGGGAAAGCCTGTTTGGCGCGCTCGCGCGCGCGCGCACTATCGGGTCGGGGAGACACGGTCGGGATACCCGCGTTGGCGCGCGCGCCCCTCGAGAATGGCCTAGAGGCGAAAAGAGGAAAGGAGCCGAGTGGCGCCGCCCGCGGCGGAGGGGGCAAATCTCCGTGCGCGAAGACCGAGAGGCCGACTGCGACGGGCCCGCTGACCGCCACCTCCGCCGGCCGGCCACCACCGCCTCGCGGGCCCGACTGGGCCTCTCCCTCTCTCCGGCGCCGTGCGCCGCGCGCCGTCTCTCTCGCGCCCGGTCTGACTCGGCCCGGCGGAAAAGGCTGCCTCGGGCGTCCTCTCTCCTCCCCTCCGCCCCGGCCGCTCTCTCTCCCTCCCGGCAGCCGAGATCTCGCCGGCCAGGAATCCTCCGAGCTCCGGACCGGAGCCGGTGGGTCTCTCCTCACCTGGATCCACCGCCGCCGCCGCGCCTCTCTCGGGCCGCGTACGTGTGCTGGGAGGAGGTGTACCGTATGTAGATGCGGAGGATTCGGCCCGTGTGTGCGGTCGAAGGGAGAGGGACGGCCGCCCCACGTTTTTTCGACCCGTCGGTGGACTACGGGCCCTCTTCGACGAATGGATCCTATCGCGTTTTTCCTCGAGGTATCGACGCATCCGATCCTGGGAAGACGCGGTTTTTCCCGGACTCCGATGATGGGGTCCTTCTTCATGGGGCTTGGTATCTACGCACGGGGCATCGAACGAGTTCACCTTCGGAGGGAACCGCGGAAGTCCCCGGTTAATTCGGGTCAAATTTACAAGGAGACGGTGCATATCCAACTATTCTAAATTCATGTTAAAAAAAATGGGAATGGAACGTCCGGTTGCCGATTAAGTGGAACAGGGGAACGGGGCATCGATCGTGGAGCGTCCTTTTTGCCGTCGGATCGCGGATCCTCGGAGAAAACGTTCCAGGACGTCTCTTCTAGTGGGATAATCCTTGAACTTTTCTCGGGAGGTTACGGCTGGTCGGCTTATCTCCCGGATCGCTCCGATCGGTTCTCGCACGTGCAGAAGAGGTTGATCAAAGTTCACGGAGACTCCGTCGAGAGTAAACCCCGAGGAAAGAGTCGGCGGTGCAATGTCACGCACCCCGGACCCCTTTCAACTTTCCAGAGGCTCGACGCGCTGATTTGCAGATTCCCTCTTCTTCGGGTCGACGCACAATGCCCGTGCCCTTCCTGACCAACGACAACCAGGGGATTCCTCCGGCAGGAACGATTGCCGCTAGGAATCTCATTATTTCCTTTGGGCCGAGCAAATGAGCGCCGTTACTTGCAACATCCTGTAACCATCCGTGGGCCCCTCAGTGTCGCGATGCAATTAATTTCCCTTTAGCGTGGATCTACCAAGTGTCCTTGGTGCGACATCCTGCGAGAAAAAGTTATCCCTCGAACCAGAGGAATATTTTGTCAATTCCAAGAATATTCAACCCAAATAAATTGTCATAATTCCGCATGAACGTTGCATCCAATTTATTCCAGTTTATTCAAGTTAAATAATTATCTCTTGAATTAATAGAATATTTCTTTGGTTCGATGACATCTTTTTCTTAAGGTAGAATTAATCCCCTAGAGTCGAGTGGATAAATCTTCCCTAGGCAAATGCGACTCCCTCGCGTCGATCGGGGTCGACGAGTACTCCCGATATATCTTTCGCGTAAGTTACGCGCACGTACGCGCGTCTCGGGTGGAATTACCCGTCAAGGCGAGGACATTCCTCCATGCGTTAACCCAAATACGCCGGGGAGCAGAGCGAGTGCGGCTCGTTAAGAAAGAATGCAATGGCCCCGGCAAAACTCGACGGCTAGAAATCAAAGTCCGGCCCAAGTGGAGTGGCCGCGGCAGGGCTCTCCCTAAGCGCGGTCATACCGTAGCGGTAAACCGCTCGAATGGATCTCCCTAAATGGGCAAACCATCCTCCCTAGCACCCGTCGACAAATCGGACGGAAGGACGCCGCCAACGGAGCCCTGGAACGACCGGCACCCGTGGCAACCGACCGGTTGGGCTTAAACGGGCCCTAGGAGATTCATTGATACTTTCGAGCCAGGGCGATGGCGCCTAGCCATCCGCCTACGGACCGAACGGTAAAGAACTCGAGAAAGCTGGGACACACCGTGGGACGAAACCAAAAGCTCGGTCACGGTCACCATCGAACCCATGGCACAGGTCGGAGGCCTTAAATCTGTGACAGTGTTTTAGTCATTACCAACGATCGTGGTCAATTTCACGATTTGGGTGGTTTCACTTGCCACGGTGTTTTAGCCATGTCGGTATAGAAATTTTTTTTTTTATTTTCGTGCGTGGATGGATGGGAAAACCTCGAAGAGATCGACCTCGCGTACCGGCCACCCTGTCGGAGTAATTAATCGTATGCGCGATAGCGCCTGGCGATGCCGGAATACACCTCGAGGCATGAATAAGGGAGGCGTCGAGTTACCGAGTACCCACCATTACGGTAGCGGTACAGAGCTCGGATGCGCTTCCCTAGATGGGCAAACCATCCCCCCCAGCGACCGTCGACAAATCAGCCGGAAGGATGCCTCCACGGAATCGCAAGAGGTTCCTGGAGTGCCGGTGACCGACCGGTTACTCTTAAACGGTTCCCCAAGGACCCTCCGCTAGGAGATTCATTGACACTCCGGAGGCTCTGCCGGCACGACGATCGATAAAGGACGCCTCCAAATTGCCCGATCGAGGATTCAAGGGACCTCCACCGAGAGACGATCGTTTCGACGGGAGCTGGACCCGGCAGAACTAGGGTCCGGATCGGCGGCCGCATGCCGGACCTTGGGCCCGGGGCTTTCACCGGAGGCTGTGGTCCAGCGGCATACCAAGACGGATCGCTCCTGCTCCTTTTTCTCCCGTTCTCGCGTTCTCGCATCCTATACCCACACACCTGTCCCCGGATCGCAGGGTGTTTTGATCGGTCCAGCGGTATAACTCGACCATCGGTCCCCCTAGCGGATGCTGGGCTGGATTCCCTTCGTCACCGAGACGGAACCTTGGACGCAAATATTCCTGGGAATTTCTCGACGAGTTCCCCCGATCGTCTCGACCGGTCCGTCCGATTTTTATTCCGGACCACCGTGCGCCAATACGGGAGCTTTGGTGGAGGATGCGGCGCGCCTAGTTATCGGCGTCGACTCGGATGTGTCGGGGTAACATTTTCGAGATTAACGGCCCCTCGATAATGCCCGGCTCCCCGGAGAAATCTTTGAGCATATTTTCACGTCTATTCTGGGGCGTCTCTGCCGGATGCAGATAGGGGACGCTGGCGCGTACAACGTGTGGCCACGTATGCGCCTCTCACAATGCTCATCCCTGATGGCGCAGCCCATCTAAGCCGCACGATACGACCCGACAGTTTGCCCTCCAACTTCTCGTGAAATATCGCGGGAAAAATGGCCGCACCTATCCGCCCATCTCCCAATAGCGGTAGTTATTAATGGACCACCGCGGAGGAGGAACTTAAAAACCGAGACCCCGCCGAGTGAATTTAACCCCGACCCCTTGATCATCTCTTAAAATCCCTTTTACACGATTTCAGGTGAATTTACGGAGAACCGTTTACACAAAGAACTACTTGTCTCGCGATCCATCATTCGGCAGGTGTGCCGCCTGGATGCTGGGATTGTCAGGCCCATTGTCCCACTGGTGATAGCGGAGCAGTATTCCCTGTACTAGCCGCTTATTCCACGGGGATATATATCAGCCTACGGGGACATTATTTCTCGTTATTTGACGTGTCTGCATTTTCGTTCCGTCACGGCCACCGGGGCGACGTTAACACTTGTCTTGTGCGTTTAAGGCGACGCGAAACACCTCGAGAAATTCAATGATTCCCTTCGTTGAATTATTTGGGACCCTCTGGGCAGAAAATGATTTTCGGAGCGACGTTTCCAGGCGAAGTGAAAAATGCATTACGCGACTCCGATACTCGGCCATTAGGGCACACGGTACCACTCGATGTACCGCGGAGGTTATCTGCGGTTTCTCGATCGAGAAATCGTACCTCCGACCACACGGTATCATATCCTCGGCAGGCACCTGTACCCGCGTACATATGCACGTTCGCACGTACCTCGGCGATGGCTCGTTATGGGCATACCTTGTACCTCGCGATCGCGGAGAAACCGCATTTTTAAAAACGCAAAAAACGAGCCCTGTTTCAACATCCAAGTGCGTTCCAGCTCGCCGTTTAAGATTAATATCCCCGGCCCCGGGAAGGAATTAATCCCCAGCCGGATTCGCTATATTGAAATATTTTCAAAATCCCCCGGGATTCTTTTCCACTTTTTTTAATTTTTTTTTCATCTACCCCAAAAGTCCGGATTTAATTCCCGCGTCGATTCCTCACTCGCGAAAGGAATAAAGTAAATAAAAAATGAGGACAATTCTTGCGTTCGAGGAAAAGGACGAGAAGACCGCGTTCGCCGTTAGCGGGCAAATAATTCGGAGGATAACGAGAGCGCACCGTCACGGCAAATCCGCCGATAAATCAGGAGTAACGATCAAGGATGCAGCAGGTTCGGCCACGCTCCAATTGGCGTTGACATCGAAAGTGAATAACTCCGCCGTTACACGGCGAGTGACCCGGCCAACAAACCGGGACGATAAGAGCAATTGTTAACTCGCCCTGGAGTGGTCGTAGGCTGCGAGCCTTAACAAAGGCCTTATCGGCGATTTACTCTTATCCGCCGGTTGGCCGAGGTGGATTTAATTTTCTCAACTGAAAAGAAACAAAAAGGAACGGCGACAATGGTCACGGTGCAGATCACGCGCAAAAGAAAAGACTGCTCAGGAAAACCACAACTGGGATTACCTTCCCAGGAGGTTATGGCAACCGGAGTAACTTATTAACGAACAAAGTATATAAAGAGGTTGCGATAAGCACGGTAAACCACCCGCCTCCCCAGGTTGTCCCAAAATGGTTACGATTGCCAATTGTGGTTTTCCTGACTATTCTTTTTTATTTCCCAGAAGAGGGCCCTTCTCGGTCCATCGTGGCCGACCGTTGACGATCGACCAGAGGAGTCGTTCCATCGGGTCCCAACGACCCGTGTCGCGTTGACGCTCATTTCCTCCGCGGACCATGACCGAACTGGTTCGCGGTATTTTTCCGAGGAGCCGCGCAGGTATTGCAAATGATCTAATTACGTCGACGGACGCTCCTCGATGCCAGGCGGGGATAGTCGGTATCGATTTCGGTTTCGTCGATCCCGAGTACACCACTAAACGGATTTCCATTAGCGATGTGCCGAGTCGAGTTAAAAGCTCATTAAACCCGAGCCAAACCTGAATTCGAGTCAACTCGAGTGATTTTTATCATAACTCGAGTCGTTAAAGCATTCGACTCGACGCGTCCCTGATCTCCCTCGACGCGTCGGCGTAGCTCCTGGCGGCCACTTTACGGCCGTTCTCGACTTTTGCGCATGGCTCCTTGCGCCAAAGCAGCTTAGCTCTCGTACGCTGTCGGCTACTTAACCCGTATTACGCGATTACTTAACCCGGCTCTCGGCCGGAGAGCGATATGCAAACCGGCGGGGATGGCGACTCGCTCGAAGGCGCGTGACAAGTCCCGGTCGAAAAACCGCAGACTCGGTGAAAAATCGCTAACTCGATTAGGCGCCCTCCCCCCGCCCTACCTGGGCGAGTAATCGCTCCGGCGCGTAATTAATCGTTCGGTTAGGTGGAACGAGTTTTTTCGTCGGTGCTTTCTCTTCCTCGTCTCGCCCAGCCCGGTCCCATCGGCTCGAAATTCCGTCCTGCTCTCTCGCCTCTTCGGGCCTGGTCCAGCCTCGGGTCAACGACCCACTGACCAGCACCTTGTCCGTTGGTTTAGTTCCTTTGGCCCGTCCACGGCGCGTCCGTACATCCATCCGATACCCATATGGGTGCGGGCCTCTTTCTTTTTCGACTCCTTTCTCTTCCCCTTTTTACGGCGACGCGCTCTCCCCGAGGTGGAATCGGGACCGATTCACCTGCGGCTCGTCCTCGCCGACCCGACAAAGTGGCGTCTATCGGCATCCGGAATCCATCTGGCGCAACCGAGATGTCGCAATCCCTGCAGGCCCTCCTCGAACAAATGGAAAAACGTGCGAACGCAAACGGCCGTAAAATCGGCCGACTTCGGCCTACGAACGCACAGGTGTGCCCTGGCGAATCCAATTACCCTCGCGCATCGTTTCGATATTATTTACGCCTATTGCGGTGAGATGCAACATGCAACGCATCCTCCGTCATCGCGTGCACTTTTCCCTCTACCTCACCAGGCTGAATTGGCCCAATGAGCGATAAATCCTCGTGAATAGACCGATGCGATGACTCGGGAATCGATAACGTTCAAAGTAACATTTCTTTGGTACGATGACATTTTTTGCTCGGTGCATCGGCGCGACGGAGGTTCAAACGGCGCGTTTCTCGCGTCCAGGTGTCCATCCCTTTAATTTCGACCGACGTGCTCGGGACGTCGTCCCGGACCGGTCCGGAGGGGCGCGAATCGTCGCGCACGGATTCGCGGCCGATTACCGATTTGGCATTTTTAGTCGGGGACGATTTTCTGGTATGTCGGAAACGTGCGTGTGCCGGGAGGACACACCGGCCTCTCGGATGCACTCGGCGCACTCGCTGGCACGTACCTAACCAGGACTTACCGAGCATTACCGAACATTACCGGCTCGTCCGGGGCCGGGGCACGGTAATTACGGCGATCACGGCCCCGTGTCCCCCCTCTCTTGGGATTTTAATTTCGACGCATCCCCTTCTCGCTGCATCCCCACGTCCGATTGTTATGCGCGAGTAGAGCGATCCGCAATCGCGCCCTCCCTCCACCCGCGCATTCCGCTCGCGTTACTCGACAAAGGGTCGAAGGTCCGACCGTGATTTCATCGGGCCAAATTCAAGGAGCGGCATAATTCCGGTGGAAGGCAGATCGGGTGGTCTCGGGCACGGAGAAAAAAAAAGAAAAAGGATAGCCAGGAAAACCACAATTGCGGCAATCGTAACCCCATTGCGAGGCAACATACGGGGCAATCTTGGAGGAGGTTACGGTAATCAGCGTAACGCGATAAAAAGAACATAGAAAGGGTTACTTCCCCATTTAGTCGACGTAACTACAAGGAACGAGTTGTCCCGACATTATGCACAGTCGTGAACGTTCATTTACAGAAATTTACCGTCGACATAAAGAATTCGATTTCTGTGATTACGTCCGTTACAATTATAACCAAACTATTTTTGTTTTTTTTTTCCCGGTGGTCGTGTAATTTTGCCGCTGGTTGTTTCTTAGCGACTAGACAGGTGAGACCAATCTCGGTTAGTTTCTGGGTCACGATGTCGATTTTCCGCGCCGATTCGGCGCGAGTGCCAAATGCAGCACCCAACGAGTCGTGAACTTCTCGGTGGGTTTCCTTCGCCGAGTATGGCAGTCATTAAGAGTGCCTGGTTCTCAGGGAACTCCGTTGTTATTCTACGATTCCGCGCATGCCAGAGGTGAGCTTAAATCTCGGGAACAACCGTTGCCCTTTGTTAGATACGGCCGAGCTCCTTGCAACACACTCCTTTGATCTCGGTAGAACCAATTAACAGTTGCCGAGTCTTTGCCGGGCCGATGTGTACTCGCTCAGGGGGAGACAATAAATTCGAGCAAAGCCTTTACTTCGGCGGCGCCCCCGACGAGAAAGGAGCGGCCAGGTTACTTCTGACTTCTGTAAACGCGCGATATTCCTCGCCATTGTTGCGCTTACGACCTTTCGATCCGCGGACGCTCGATCTCTGTCCGAGTGCCCACCATGGTTGGATATATATATGGAACGTCGTGGATATATACGCGGTTTTCTACGCATATATTACAGCATGTAATGCCCCTAGTTTTCTACGGGAAATAAATTCCTCCCTCCTTTTTCTAAATAAAAAAATAATTAATCCAGGTAGAAATTAACTACTCGGTTTACGTAATATACGTTAAAGGCCTCGATAGACGTGATATCACCCAGCCCTGGTAACACAATGTCGGGGTCGTTTGTATATGGAAAAAAGCCAATAAAGATGGCGGCCCGTTTGAAAAGGCCGCGCGTCTTTATGCGCGATACGAAACCCTCGACCGACCGAGCGAATCATTCCCAGCCCAGAAACATTCCCCGCGGAGTTAAATCGTTCTCCGATGAGTTTCCCCGGTGAATACACTCCCGAGTGCTAGGCAACAGTAAGATATAAAGCTCTATCTCCGTACAACATCTTATTTCTTATCGCCGAGTGGATCGAAAGACGTAAGTCCTGTAGTGGCAGGCGGTCCATGGAACGAGTCTTCGCGCCATACGCCATCTTGCCGTAACGTTCCCGTCGACTCGACGCAATATTTTAGACAATAGGAAGTTTAATCGAAAGAATTGTCCCGACGAGGCCGAATTTCCGGAGCCCCCGGATATTTCATTCCCGATGGACGCCCTCCTATCCGTTCATTTAAATTAATCGCGAGGCATTACAAAAGCGCAGCCGACGCGATTGCATCGCATTCCCGTTCAATCGATAACACCGATCTCGTCGGACCTCTCCGCGACTTTAATAACTCGCCTATCGATTATGACGACCTCATCAATCGACGATCAAACGCCGATTCGCGATGTTTTCGATTACACTGAGAGAAAAAAATTACTTGACTGAAAAAAAAATATATATATATGCAAGAAAATTTCTTTCGCAATTTTCCCTCGCCCGGTTCATCGCGTCGAATAAACCCTCGAGGAATTGGGATATCAATTATCCGCGAGGACGTTTGCCCGTTGGCATTTTTTTGGTTTTATGAGGGGTAAAAATTGATAAAATTACCGCCGATACAGGTGGCGTGGGCGCTCTCGGTATAATCACGACTTCCAATCGAGCGGAGAGAAAGCCTCGGTTGCACGCCATTTAAATGTATCTCTCCCCGCTAATGGCGGCAATTTCGAAACGGGGCTGTACATTTCGTCTAGCCGGCCATTGATAACCATCGTATAGCGATTTTAGTTACACACGAATTTAATGTCCGACATAACGACTGCCCTGGGCGGGATGACGCCGTGTGCGTGCCGCGTGTACGTGGATGCGTACCACGAGGAAGGAGTACCCACACCTGGCCGAGACATCGGAGGAACCCGAAGAGGGGGCCAGGGTTTGGCCGTGGGAAAGATCGATCACCGTGCTGTACCGTTAATAGGGATACACGCTAAGAGAGAGAGGAAAAGACTCGATTTCAGCCAAGAATCTCGACTGCTACCATAAAAGATCGCCGGGTAGCATCTCCGTCACTTCGCCAACGATCGGTAACGATTTTTCCGCGATTCATTTTTTGTCCCTTCCCTCGTAGCGGTTACACGTGGTACCTCGTTTAAGGGTCGTTGCGAAATAGGGTGATCGTCGGTTTTCCTTGAAGACACTTTTTGCCGGCGATCCCGCGATATCCAGAGCAAGTGGCTAGGCGGTCCATAAATCTTGAATCATCAATTCGGATGGATTAATCGTTCGGCGATTCTCGCGCGGCCGCATCAGCGGATCGTCACAGATCATCAAGGCTCGTGCCATTAAACGCGAATCAACGCCCGTTGATTGCGTGCCCTCCTATCTAGAAGACCCTGCGCTGGTGGCGTCACCGGCCCGACCATACCGCTCGTTTCTACGGTGGCTTAAAAAAGGCGAGCCTGATAAAAATTTCAACCGGGCGAAATTCCTAGAGCGCATTTTCCCTCCCTTTCTTAAGGACGAGGCAAAGAGGGCAGAAGACCTGTAAGATAAAAAAACGATAACATAAAAATTTTTACCGTCCTCTGAAACCGCGGTAAACTTATTCGGATAACGAAATATACGTGAAAAACCTCGAGAGAGCGCGAGATTATCCAACCTTGTTGGTAATCTTGCAATCGAAGCCCGCAATGGCGACGGCGAGAGGGTATAATCCTGTTACGGGGTTTACAATATGCCTGGCGTCATTCGTTGCGGGAATTCTCTCGAAGGCAGCGCCGCCACGCGTCGCGGGGCGCAACCGCTCGAGCCGAGGGCGCTCGAAATTACTCGGCAGGATTTAATCGTTACCGGGTTAATTAAAAATGCCCCGGTCTCCGTCCTCTATCAATGCGAAGATAGTATCGAGGATAACGGGAGAAAATGTCTCGGGCCTTCTTCGGTGCATAAAAATCCGCGGGAGGAGCCAGGGCCCGATATCTGCCCGCGAATCTTGACCGCTGTCCGTGACGTAGGTGCCCCGGTCCGCCATTGGTGAGCTTGCACATTGCGAGTAATAAATTACGAACAGGGCCCACTCGCTTCCCCTGACAACTTCGTTCCCGATCGGGAGAAAAATCCTCAAATTCGCCGGGCGGTTCTAGGGTAACGTCTAACGACCCTCGCAAATGGCACCGACGAACGAATTCGAGATCGAGAGAGAAAGAGAGAAAAAGAGAATCGCGACCGGTTCGCCGCGTTAATTCAAGCATTTCGAATATCGATACCATGCTCGGCGCCTTCCTTTTGCATCGCGTCCGGTAACCTCGGCTTATGACCGGCAGACCGCGCGCGAAAATCGCCCCGACGCGCCCGGATCGGAGACTTGAACGCGCGGCGAGTCGCGCCGACTGTTATTTTTTTTTTTCTCTCCCATTTCATTATTTCCGTTACCCGTCTTTTCTTCTCGTAGAATGCGCCGGTCTAACTGGTCCCGAAGGATTTACACCGATAAAGGGAACGGTTGCCCCGACGCCTACACCTGGATGCCGATAAAAATTCCAAGAACCCCTCGATTATCACGATCGGAAAGGAGGAAGAAACTCGATTCAAAATGCCGCCCCTTTCCTAGGTATAATGTTCTAAAATAATTCATTCATTTTTTTCTTTAGTAGATGGCTCAGTTTACACTCCCCACTTGGTACTTTTATAAAACACTTTCTGTACCACAGGGGAAACAGTTTAACAGAGGTTTGCCGAAGTCTCCCTCGAGGGGTCTCTAGTAGTCGGCGAACGACGCGAGCATCCACGGAGAAGCCTCCACCTCGACGTTTCCATTACCGAACCGTCCCCGCGAGCTGGATCCCTTCGTTACCGACCATCGTACCGACGGCAGGCCTTATCTCCGGCGATCCTGCAGGGAACGCTGCAGGTTCCTACTCTTACCGTCGCCGGCATTACCCCGCGAGCGAGCGAGTGGGTGCACCAAGAGGGTACATCCTGCACTTTGCAGTCAGGGGCAGCAACATCGATTTCTCGACAGTCCTCCCAGAATCATCCGAAACGTCGCAGCACGTAGAAAAGTCATTCTGGATCCGGCCCGAAAACCTGCCCTTCGATATTTCATTTTCACCAGTCTGAATCATTGACTAGTTAGCCATAGTATAATTCCAAAAGGTAGCCATATGTGCTAATCAACCAATAACACTTAAAATATATACCAATATGGCGGCGTTTTGGAAGGCGCGGAACGAGTCAAAAATAAGACCTCCGTGAGAACACACCTCTTTCACATCATGGATCAAACGATAACCACACTTGGAAGGTTAGACAGACACAAATAGGTAGAAACGAGCGTCTGATGACATTTCCCCGCGGCCTTAGAGCGCAATATTTCTATATCGCCATTCGTTTCAACCCATTCACGAGGCGTTAAACTAATGATTGCAGAGCCCATTTCCGGGCGGCAGGAAGTCTTCGATTACGTTTAAACGTCACACCAGAACCGGTTTAATTACAATCAATCCACGGTGTCGTTCAGTAATGACTCCACCCGGTGATTTCATGCGTAATTAACTTACACCGCATGCCGTACTAATTTTCTAATAGTACTTATTTCCAAGAAACACCCGGCCACTTGAATAAGCCAGATCGGCGATCGGCAAACATGCCGCCTCCTCCTTAGAATAAATGCTTGCTAAATTGGCAAATGAATTTATCACAACGGCCCCACAAAAATATTCTTATCGATTGCCTTCTTCGGACGAGCGATTGGAAATAATAAAACGTGAATAAATAAATATGCGCGCGGTTGAAGTATTACCTATTGTTTCCGTACGACCGACCCGTTGCACACGTATTTCGCCCCGCGTGTACCCGCTAAACCGAATTTACTGGCTTGAAAGGAATATTAATGATCTTATCACCGTTCATACACAAAGGTGACCCCGCGCAGAAATCGATCGCGGTTCGGCCAGGGCTCTTTAAAATTGCATCAACCGGCGTCGTGTCGTCGGAAGGGACGAACGAGTGCATCCACTCCGGCCCTAGAAGTGGCGGCAGGTGGCTTTCAGAGGAAAAAAAAAAAAAGAGAAAAGAAAATAAGCCCCTGACCTTTTATTCAGCGACCGATCCTTATCGAAATCACGCGGTACGCGTCGTTCGACCAGCGCCACAAAGGTTATCAATTTCCAAGGTAACCATTTTTCAAACGACCCCTGCCTCGCTAAAAAAGATGCGCACGAGGCAACCCTTTTTCTAGCCATTTCCGTTCCGTTCCCTTTGACGATGTTCTCAGTGGAACGGAACGGTTCGGATTTTACTCCAGCGGTACCACCGAGTCCTCGAGGAAGGTGTCGCGTTGCGGTCGGTCTCTACACCTATTCCGTCCCGATTTTCCGGGAACCCGGGGCACCCTCGGAGAAATCCAAGGAGAAAGAAACGTTTCCACGTCGAAGATCTCGAAGCACCGGGCAAAAACGGTCCCGGGCGTCCGCAAGAGGGTCGAAAAAGCCGGACATTCCGCGGATGCTGCGGGACGCGTGCCACGATCCGGGCATCAAATCTCGACGAGACGGCTCCTCCTCCGATTCCCTGACATCCAATTCGCCGACGAGATGGAAATGCCTGCTCGGGACGCCTCGAAACCGCGTATCGAGTTCCTGCCCTGCACGAAGCAAAATGGGAGGCTTAAAATGACAGAAGCCTATCCATTGGAAATTCTTCGGGATGCGGTCAAAACCTCCAATCAACGGATTAATCCAGTTAATTTTACTCTCTTGCCCCTAAAAACGATCCATAAAATCTATACGTTTAACAGACTTCTTCTCCGCGGGTGCCCTGGAAGCGACGGAGGAGCCCTCGCTTTTCGTCGGTCCTCGCGGGAACAAAGGCACAGGCCCGGAAGAGGGCCCTCTTCGGGGCAACCTCGACGCGTGCCGTCGTCGTCGCGACCCCCTGGGTCTCGTAAACCGTCCGATCGTAAAGTTTTAATCGCCGGGGTGCCCTACGCCCCTGGCTCGCGTCTCGCCAGGGCGGTCCACTGGGCCCCACGGGTGGGTCAAAGTTGGGCCGATGGGCGGGCCCGGCTCGACTCGGCTTGACTCGCGAGTTCCCGGAGGTGGCCGCGATCCTCGTCCGCGAGGCCCGGTTGAGAACCACGAGGTGGCTCGTGCTCGACGCTGACCTCTGACCGCGAAGAGCGAGGCGAGGCCACGGTTGGGCACGCGAGGCCCGAGACGCGCAGCCCCGAGGCACGCGCTGGATCCTGTATACGTAATGCCGGACGATTGGCCGAGCCGGGCCACGCCGAGCCCGACCGGGCCGCGCTAAGTGGCGGCCCCGCGGCCCTCGGACCAGGATCCCGGGGACTCCGATCGCCATCGGGCCGCGACGCGCGGAAGACGCCCGACCGGGCGGATCCCCGGGTCCGACGACACTCGCCCACGTGGTGGAGGCGCGACTCGATCGGTGCTATCGACCCCACGAATCCAGGAGTTACCTGGAAAGGACGCGGAATCCGGAGTCGCGACGTTAATTCCTGCATCGAGAAAAAAAAATTGCTAGACTGAAGAAAAAAAAAAATATATATATGTACATCGTTACCCGATTCATATATTATTGCAAGAAACAAGAGGGATATAACCCGAATATATTTTACGGAGATATATTCTCAGAGATGTTCCGTGGCCAAAGTTAAATATTTCCGTATATACCGTTTAAATAAAATGTATATTTATTTCCCGGTGGATAATCGGGACTCGAGATCGGGAGAGGGAGAGCGAGGGCCGCGAGACCCGCGAGTTACCGAGCACCCCGTCGATCCGTAATTGCCGTGTAACGGCGTTCACCTAATATTTAGATTAGCTAATCGTAAATAGGAGAGCGAGGTGCACTTGATTCACGATGAAAAGTCAAGCCACGCCCCGAGACCCCGTGAGAGCGCGTCCAAGTCCTCTCGTTGCCCAACCGCGGGGCCTAATGGCACGCTAAGAAATGCGTTAATAAATAACGCTTTCCGCCATTTCCCTCGTCGCGTGGAAAGCCGCGCGTCATTAGGGAAGATCTATCGGCGCGATTATTCCATTACTAGCTCGCCGCAAGTTGAACTCGTGCGAGTGCGTCGGGTATTTATGCACGGCGAGCGACAAGCTCTCGGCGTTATTTCTACGGGGACTCGATTCCTTCGAGCACCGGGGCCGAGTTATTTATTACCGAGCTCCGGAAAAAGTACCCGGAGAGTTTTCCCAGCTGATCATTCCCGGGAAAGAAATCCGCCCGATAGGCCGTGCAATTTATATCCTCGCCATTGAATCGAAATCGTTTCGCCGCCGGACGGAGGAAAGATTCCCGATCGCGGTCGATCTCCTCTTCCACCTCGAGAAAAAAAAAAAATGTCATTGAACCAAAGAAGCACTTCCTTAATTCCAAGAATAATTATCTGACTCGATTAAGTTGGAATAAATCGTATGCAAGATTTATCCGGAATTGTGACGATACAAAGTCAAATCAGTATTCTTAGAATGAAGAAAATATTTCTCGGATTCAATGAACCCTTTTTTCTCGGTACACGTATCCGTTTTATCTCTCCTTTCGGGTTACGGGGACCGGCGCAGATTTTCAAGCTGGACCAAAGATCTAGGAGGCCATTTGCCACCCACCGATTTCTGTTACGCGGCGTCCGACAGGGGCCTCGCGATCTGCAATTACAACGACCCACCCACGACATGGCGGCCACGTTATTTTCAACGTAACCAGCGATACGTCCGGCGGCCTGTTATTAATTATCGGACCGCCACTATGTTATTAGTGCATTAGGAGAAACCGCCCTCTTCTTGCCCGGGGCAAAAACCGCCCCGGGATCGGACTCGCTCGCTCTTATCGCGCTGAAATGATCCACCTTCGACCGCGAATCGAGCAAAACCACTGAAAATTCACCCTCCACTTATCCGCGATTATTCCCAAGATGGCGGAAAAAAGGAATCTCGGAATTAATCCGTCTCCCAAATACGGGGTTTTCGATAGAAAAATTGCCGCATGAAAAAAAAAAATCAAGAATAGTCAGATAACACAATGATTTTGTTTACCATAATTGTGGTTTCCCCATCCATTCTTTTTTTTTTTTCCATACGTCAGTCCGCGCTCGTCATTTCTATCTCGCCTTTCGCGAACTTCTATCGAGGCTGTTTTTGGAAATCCGTCATTTATTCGAGTTTATCGACCGTTTATAAATATTTGCGGCGTCCGATCGGGCGATGCGTCGTGCCGCACCCGACCGGGGTTAGTCCGCATGCGGCGACCGGACTGCCTCGCATAAGCGTGCGCAAAGGCAGCCCCGAGGGCCGGCAGGTATTTGACCAGACTTACGTAGCAATTAACGCTGCTAATGCCGCTATACTATAATTATAATTAGTGGGCTACGCCCAGAGAGAGACGCCCACTCTCGAAACTTGAGCGCCGGATCCACGCATCCGTCGGCGCCGATTTCGCCCTCTTCGCGCCGCTTCGTTTGAGCATCGAAGAGAAAAGACCGGCGTCCAAAAATCCGGCCTTCCACCCTATTTCATTTGTCCCTCCAAAGCGAAATGCTCCCACGAGTCCTGCGTCAAAGTTTCGGACAGTTCGGTTCGATACCCTTAAAGAAAAGTGTCTGATTAGAATCGACCGATTCTAAGGGGGGTTTCATTTCGCCATAAAATCCCGAGAGCGGTCTGGAAGTTAAGAACGGCGAAACGTCTTCCTCGGCGCATCGGCGTTCGATTAACGATCGATCCTTGGCAACCGATCGCCGCGAGATCGCTTCCCGCACCCTCGAACACGTTGCCCGGTGCTAAAGAGGCGATTCGTGCCCTCCTGGTACCGTTTACAATAATCGCGTGGTATATGGGGGGTATATTGGTTAGCCCCTCGCTGGGTGAGCGAAGCTAATGTAATAACGATCATTTGTATCGCGGATCGTACCGCGGCACGCCGCGTGCCGATCCGTCTTCCTTGTGCAACCAGTCCAGCATTGTGGGTGGTACCCTCGCGCAAGGTCGCCCAAGTGTTGCGCTCGATCACGGGGAACGAAAAGTGTGCTCGAACGTGGCCCGGCGTAGTTTCTTCGCCGATCGCGTCGGACCGTTTTTCCGATAATTACGACCGGCCGCACGACGGCTCCACCGACGCGTGAAACGGCCCCGTTAAAAGTGTCCCCTCGCTTCCTTTTTCTTCAAAGGCGACTTTCCATCGATAACTCGGGTCTCGGTGCCGGTCGTCGAAATCGGAGCGGACGACTCCCCCGCGGGGGTAATGCCATTAAAACCATTCCGTTTACCGAAAATGACCGAAAAAAAAAAGTGGGAGGTTCACTGCGAGGTCTAGATATATCCGTTTACCGAAAATTACCGAAAAAAAAAAAAAAGTGGGAGGTTCAAGGGTGAACGCGAGTCAGGCGCGACGTAAAATGGCGACCGGTCGTTTCCGTGGCCCGTGCTCTTTTTTTTTTCGCTCTCCCTCTTTTTCCGTCGATACCCCGAGAGACGCCGTCAAGTGCCGTTTGATTCGGGTTCTTTCCCGGCGTCGCTGCAACGCCGCGCCCCGGGGAAGGCGCCTTTTTCTGAAATCCCTTAAAGCCGTATTTTTGCGGAAGAAAAGGCAGAAATGGGAACCGAGAGTCAGGAGAGCAGCGCGTAATAATCTTCCGTTTCCTCCGCGCCCTAGGTCGGTCTCTCTCTGGCGCGCGCGGCCCCTCGCTCCCTCTCTCTCGCGCCACCCACCGCCCGCCGTGACTCGGACGGCACCGGAGACTGAAGCGAGTCTCGAGTCTCTACACAAATAAGATAATCTCCATTATAAACTCAGAGGCTGCCCGAGTAAACGGTGAGGAGCTATTTACTCGCGAGGAAGGGGGGGGGAGGGAGGGAGGGGGAAGAAAAGGTACAAAGTAATATAACAAGGAATGGGGATAAGAAGGCAGGAACGAATCCGGCGAGGTTAACGCGCAACGCGCAGCCGCGCGCCGATTGGCACCGAGTCGTCCCTTCCTCTTTCTCTCCCCAAGATTAAAATCCTCGCAATTACTCCCCTCCTGAGAATCCCACGAAAAGCGCGATATCGGAAGCCCAGAAAATGTCCGAAAATCCGAACCGCCCCGGTAGAAATATTGATAATAGGGGTCCCGATCGTGACGCGTTATCATTTCTACTCGCACGAATTTTATCACCATCTTCCGGAGACTCCTCTCCCTTGCGTCACGGGTTCGATTATCGAGTACACCCCGATCCGCGTAATTTCACTCGCGGTGCTTTCTCACGCTTGCGTAACGTCGCGTACGGAGCGGAGAGACCGTCTCGGCGGGGTCGTAACTCCGGCGGGAACGTGCCGCGTCCGGTCTCAAATTCGAGATTGATTTTCACGTTAACCGCCTGGCCGGACTCTTTTTCCCGGGGAACAAAGTAACGAGGGACTATTCCGCGCCTAACGAGTTCGTCCGGGCCGATAGATGGCCGTTGGACGGGCGATAAAGACGATTTGCGGGCTCTTCGGGCACGTCACGCGGCCGACCCGGGCGAAACGAGACGCCGAAGAGCCCTCGGGCCGTCGCTCGAGCTCCCGGTCGTTCCGGGACCGGTCGAGCCCCGGTTAATGCAACGGACTCACCCAGGACGCGCCGCAGTCGCCGCCTCCTAGAGTCTGGAAGGCCGGGACGCACCTGAACGTCATCCTGGCACGTCCTACCTCGGAGAGATGCTAACGCAAGGTTCTGCGGTCACGACTTACCTAGAACAAAGCGAAACACCTAGTTAGCGGTCGGGCGGTCGACGGTTCCGAATCGAGGGACCGTTCACGTGGAGATCGGTGAAAACGATTCCCTTCTTTGAGAGCCGATTGCCTTTGACTTCGTATGATGGATAACAAGTGATGGCCTTAAAATTGTGGCTTGATGATTCCCAACGATTACCAGTCGATTCCCACGTGATTTCTTGCATTAAAATCCATAACCTCCTGAGCGAATGCCCTCTCGAATGCGACTCTTCGCCCTGGCGCATAAATGGCGTCCTTGATTATCGCGCCAGCCTCCGGTGGCTCCGGATTCGGCTTGGCGATAACTCATCGCGTCGATAAGTCGACGCGGCAGCTCGACTTATTCGGAGGTTCGTCTTCTAATTGCGGACGTGCAATCGTACTTGGTGCATCGAGCGCGGTACGTCATTACCGAGAGAATAGGTGCAGGACGAAGGCATACCCCCCGCGAGGGAGCGATCCGCGGGGGTCTAACAATTGATTATTCTCGTCTTCCTACGCACTCCTACACCGAGGCTGTACATACGCGCCTGCGGTACGTGCACTCCGTGCGTCCCCGTTCTCGTAAAATCGCAGCCTGGATATCGTGTATACGGATATTCGAGGCGAGATCGAGGTCCACCCTGAGACAAAAAAAAAATTCCTCGTACCAATGAAATTTTTTTTATTCAAAGAATAATTATTTGACTCAAATGGATCGTCACAATTCCAAAGAAACGTCGCATCCAATTTATTCGAGTTCACTCGAGGCAAATAATTATTCTTTGGATTATTGAAATATATTTCTTTGGCTCGGTGATACTTTTCTCTCAGGTCAGGAATCGAGGAAATGATCCCTAGGATCTTTATTATCGGGGACCCCCCGTGGAATTTCGACGCGAGGAGGACCCGTTCCTCGGATCCAAGATGGCGGGGATCCTTCGCGGACCCTCTCGAGGTATTCGAAAAATCCGGCAGGCCTATTACGTAAGCGGGCCGGCAGAAGGCGATTATTAGAGCGAACCGGGCGCATTCCTCGGGCCCGCCGAATAAAACGAAGACGAGCCGGCGACTCGCAATGGGAAACGCCACGCCACGCCATGCAACGCCACGCCACGTCGACGCAACGCGCGATGGTACCGCGGAGATGAATAATGGATCCGAACGCGGCCATGCCAGTGCCCGGTTGAATATTCATAATGTGCGGCTACGAGTCCCCGTGTGCGAGCCGTTATCCGCACACGCACCGGCACGCGTACACGCGTACACGCCGAGCCGAGTCGAGCTAAGCCGAGCGTAGTAGCGAGTCGCATGCGACGCGACGCGAGTTAGTCCCGCCAATGGCTACTCCGAAATACGTATTTTCATTCAACTCGACAAATTGGACCTCGGTTAACGCGGCCGGGGAGGTACAAGAAGGGTGGGAGAGAGAGAGACAAATTGGACCTCGTCGTAGGAGGGAGAAGGAGCGACGAGTTCCGGAGTTCTTCGGGACCGATATCGTGCCGTGCGACGCCGATGTCGCGACTCCTGTCAAATAGTAAAAAGAACTCGAAAAGGCATTTCTGCCGACAGAGAGAATTAAAATGATATGAAAGGAACATTATATATAGTCTAGTCTGGGATAAATAAAAAAAATTTGGTATAAAAATTAATTTTCAGGAGAATCTTCCTTGGAGCTTGCATAACCACGTGGCACAGATTCGAATGATTCGGTGCATCCAGTTTGGAGAAAAGTATTATAAATATTTTGACGTTTTGTATATATGTATAAAAGGGTACCCTTTCGTATCCCCTTAAGAGTGGCTGCTACCCCGGAGAACGTGGGTGTTCGCGGTTTCGAGACTCGGCCGGGTCTCGTTCACCCTCCTTGCTCCTCTTTTTCGCGCATCGGTATATAATTGGTTTAATTCGTCCGGCCGGATCCGGCCGGGATAATTCGCCGGTCCTTCTCGGGAGGAGCCCCTTTGATTTCGGTATCATTCCGCGGACCTTTATACAGCCTTTTACGATACGGTTTATACACTTTAATTCGAGCGAGATCCGGCCATTCGCGGTCGGGGAGTTCCCTCCGGTTCTACATAAAAAAACTTAACGATTCCGGGGGGGCCCAAATTCGGAACGGATTTTTTTTTCATCTTTTTCTTTTGGGTAAGCGCTCGCCTAACGACGCGTCGTTAAAGCCGCGCCGCTTGTTCGCCGTTTCTACGCCGTTTCCTGGAGTAACCGCGGCGCGAATCCGAGGGCCGATTTTTCGATCCTCTCGGGATATCTTTTTCTATTTCTTTTTTTTTTCCCGCGGCATCGGGAGCAACCTCGCCTTGGCGCCAAATCACCGGCTGGGAACTCCGAGTACCTACGGTCTTTACTGCCGTCGGACGGTCGCACTTATCATCGATAAATTCGAGTCCACGCGCTGATTTACATACGTACTTGCGGCCCCGCGGAGCGTTTTAATCTTTCCGCGCGCTGTATACCTCGGGCCCCGATTGGCTTTTATTGCTCGCGTGATTTGTTACACGGGTCCACGTACCGCTCTCGACTGTGCATTAGGGCGGGACGATTTTCTCGGCTGCTTATTAAATCATACTTTATTACCGGCAGAAGCGTTCCCCGCGACAATTCTGCCGGAATATCGGCCACGGATAAGCTAGCCCCGAATCCGAGGGCGATTAGACGAGAAGTAGGAATGCCGAAACGGGGAAAAAACGAAGGAAACGAGGGAACAAAAAAAATGAAATAACCGAAAGGGGAGCTCGGATGGTTTCCGTCTCTAACGAAGCGGATCGTGTTTGAGTTATCAATTAAAATTCTGGCAACACGCCCCAGATTTTCTGGCCCCATTTTTCTTCGACCCTGGATTATAATACCTGAGGAGAGGTCTACCTGGGGCCGAAAGTCTATTAATAAAATCGAAAAGAGACGGCCAGAGCGAGCGGCGTGAGGCGCGAGCGAGAGCGAGAGGCGACCGGTCCCCGAGGCAGCCTTGCGGACGCCGAGCCGTAAGGGCGTATACCGCGTGTCCCTAGCCACGGGAGTTTCGCCCTTAAAGCCTCGACTCCCCGATATATAGTCCGTAGCAGGTGACTGGCCTGCAGCTAGCAACCGCGTTACCTGTCAACGACTGAATTGCCACGTAAATCCTAGAAAGGAATCCGAGTTCGTTAGCACGTGCTATTAATCGATATAATATCCTGCCCTTCCCCTCGGACCTAGCTCGGTTAATAAAAATCAACCCGAGACGCGAACGTAGGTACCTCCAAACGAAGATCGATCAACTAAATCGTTACCGGAGGAATATTGCCACTTTTCCTTTTTTTTCTTTCTGCATCCCGAGAAAGTTCGCCGATGTGGTACCGATACGGTTTAAGGTGCAACCGAATTGGCACCTCCGGGGTTTATGCTCCGTAACAGCTGACTGTCGTACTTGTCAACGGGCCGTAAATTCCAGTAAAAAACTTCGAGTTCGTTAGTACGTTGCACGTTGCATCAGGTGCAACCGTTGTATATGAAAAAAAAATGACTCAAAAATGTTGTGCAGCCCTCCGAGATGCGTCTTGACCCTACTTCGTAAATTCGATGAATTTTCGATTCTTTAATCAACGGAGGGAACGCGTCGATTGGATGGCCCAATAATTTGAGACCTAGCCTCTCTCTCCAACTTCCTCGGGGGCGGAAAAAAAAAATATTAATCGAACCAAAGGATAGAAATAATCCGAGGCGAGTCCGAGGAGCAAATTCGTCATAAGAACAGAGGGGGCGAGCCGCCTAAAGGGCGCGCTCGCAAAATTCCGATCCGTTACAATTACCGAATAATTCCAATGTTGGCCTACATTGAGGCAGAGGAACCTGGAATTAAGTTGATTAGAGGCTACCGTTCATAACGATGGCCACTACTGGAATTTAACCAGTTATTATATAGATACTGCTACGAGCCACGTATACGCGTTAGGGAAAAACGTGCTCCTCGCAATTAGGTTCTCAACTTGCCAAGGGATCGTGAATCGACGACGTAGGCAGGCCCTTCGATCGATTTAAAAAATCGACGCCGGTCCAGAATTTCACCGAAAGACCTTCGATCGGTGCAGTGAAAAATGTACAAAATTCGTCAGTCCATCGAATATAAAAAATACACAACGGCCAAACGTTGCTTAATTTGGGTCTGCGAGTTGATGAAAATAAAAAGAAGAGTAAAAGGATGTCAAATTAAGGGACGTGAATTTTTTTATTCGCGACCACGGAGAAATTTTGATATCACCTATCAAAAGGGGTGGTCCTAATTTCGGCAAGCTGACAACCCCGGGCATCGTGTCGGATCGAATCGCGAGAGTCTATATAGACCCTTTGGTTTAGACCTTCAAGGAGTTCTCACGTAAATAAAATTACAGACGGAAATTCGGCCGCGACGTTCATTTCAATAATTGCATCGCGCAAGCATCGGGCTGGTCGGAATCGAGCCTTTATTTTTTATTCTTTTTTTTTTTAGGTTCTTTTTCCCTGGCGCGTAATACATATTCGCCGTGCGCGGAGGTGCAAATTTTAATTTGGAAATTACAGTCCACGGTATAACCAAATTTGCGGATGGGCACGGCCAGGAAAGCGGTACCCGCTGATTCGTCGAGGGAAAACCACTTAAATAAATCCGAAGGAGCGACCCACCCGCTTTTTAAAAATCCGAAAGCTCCCTGTATCAAATTGTTTAGAATCTGCGAAAATTCCGGGTTGCCGAGAGATTTCTTTTTTTTCCCCCGACTTTTCGCGTGCAAGGCGACTCTACCGAGTTATTACGCTATCTCCTCGTAAAAGACAAAATCGGGCAAAATTAGTGGGTATCGCCGTAAAAGCGAATCCGCGTTCGGTCCTTACCAGGGTTGGGTAGATATAATACGTAATGTAATATGCGTGGTTTTCAACATGCATATTACAACGTATAATACATTCCTAGTCTCCTTCGCGAGCGCGAAATATGTTCCACCTTTCTATTTATAAATAGAAAATAATAAATCCAGGCAGAAATTTGATGTTAATTTTTAAATCCAAAGAATTTTAAATACAAGCGCCAGATTAATTATCCCTAAAAATTCTTTCCGTGACATATGTCAAAAACCTCGAAAAAACCCAATTCTAGTTTTTAGGAAAACTTAACGACCCGTCCGGTGAAGTCGGAAAATAAATGGAAATAAAAGAAAATAAAGGAAAATAAATGAGAATAAGTAAGAATAAATGATAACGGGTAAACATAAATCTGCCTCCAGATTGGTCAAAACGGTCGCGCGTGACGACCGTTTCGCTCGGTCTCGCAAAGGGCCGCCATGCTTCCTAGCAAGGACACGGCTCGTTGGTCCCTTTTCTTTTCCCTCGCGTGCAAGGAATCCTCCCAACGTCGCCAGCAGGTCCCCCATAAACAAGCCAGGGCTTTTTGCGCCTTTCCAAGCCGCCATTGAGAAACGAGCCTAAGTAAACGCGCGTCTTCACGTGCGTGCAATTGCGCGAGCAGCGCACGTGCCGTCGTTGCGTCGCGGAGGAAGTACATCTCGCGGCTTACCGAGACACGTCGAGACCCCTCCGAGGACCCTTGGACCGACCAATAAGTTAAACGATTTATCACCGGCCGAGTTAAGGGTGTTGCAAAAAGAGGACCTCGGATTAATGGCGGTGCCCGTTGGGGTAATTCTCATAATTCTAGGATCGCGGCAGAATTTCGGGCTAATCGCTCGGCCTCGCAATAAAACGAGGTCCTCCTTCTTCCCCGTGCGGAGGATCGGCAAAAATGATTTTTTAATCGCCTAGGCACGATCGGCACGTCTCCATCCGGGATCTCCTTCCGCCCGGCGAGGTAGTCCATTCCTGGCAATTCCTCCCGATGGCCCGATTCTCCCAGTCGGGACTAATCGCCGAGGTAAGAGCCGACATCGGCGGAGAGTCCAAACGTTTAAGACCGAAAGGTTCGGGCGATTCGGTTGAAAGGTTAACCAGGGTCCCGGTACCGTCTGGCAGTAGAGCTAGTTAGCGCGAAGATTGGCTCCCTCCGCGTTATTGGTCTCTGCTCCAGCGGACGTTATTGGGATCACTCAAACACCCGGCAGTAAAATCAGCTAAGCTGGCGGTTATTTATTGCTAGCGGTGGGCACAGGTGAAAAAGAAGCGCTCCGTCCCGGGCCGGAGGTATTTAACACTCCGAATCGTTTATTTCATTCAACCCACGGCCGGGCGAGGGACTCCCTAAACCCCGCGTTCCTTTACGGCCATTAAACAGGCATCGAGCCAGACACGCTTCCACGTGCCCGCCGTGCCGTCGATTTATATCGATCCCGAATGGCCGAATGGCCGAAAAATGACGTTTAACGGGGTGATCACCCGAGCGGACCCATCGGTATCCCCCGGCACCGACCGGCACCTTCCAGCACCTACCGTCTTCCCCCATCTCGATCCGGAGGACCTCGCGATCCCCATCACCCAAAGAGGACTTTCCGGCAAAAAGCACCCCCCTCCCCGCCGGAAGGACACCTCAGGGTCTCCTGTCCGACCAGTCGCGTCGAAGCCGATGGGAAGCACCTCGCGCGCTTTGGTTGATTGAAACGTCAGCCCGCAGGAGTTATGCGCCGTTGCTACAGTTAGCGCTATGTATCCCTGGCGCACCTACACCTATCCAGGGTTACATAGGCCGGCGTATCCTTGATTGGCTTACACGGGTACCTACGTGCGCCCGTGGCCCCTCGCGGCCGTGTGCCCGGCGCGGGCCGCGTGCGTTTGTGCGTCCCGTGTTCGCAAGGTGCAACACACGCGCCGACGTACGAACGAAGTAATTGGCGATCGTAAAGCATCGAAGGCGCTAACGGTAACAACGGAATTGTTGCGTCTTCCCCTGTCGGCCGACCGGAGGGCCGATTAACAACGTAATAAGGACCCGCGCGAGGCACGATCAAGGGACCCGTGCACGTGCATGCCCACCGGTCCTCCCTTAAAGGGACTCGACGAGGGAATAGCTAAATCTCGGGATGACTGACGTCAGAATGCCCACTCGTTAGCTCCTCGCGAGTTCCCGACCCCGAAACCGCGAGCCACCCCGTCATGACGCGAGTTACCTCTCATCGGCGCGGAAACTCGGCTGGAGATATTGTCACTTTATTTATTTTATTTATTTCACTTATTTTCATATCCGCCCTCGGACGGGGAATCGGAAAAACTTGTCCCCAAGGTCCATGCGGGCTGATTGAAATTAAACTCCCCGCCACTTATGCTCTCTCACGTATCCCGGGCGTAATCGGGTATGTCCTTAGAGACGAGTACCTCGGTTGATAAGTAGGACGTCGGCCGATTTAACTCTCGTTTCCCCAAGGCTGTCGCCGATTCCTTCTCCTTTTTCCTCGGAGGCACACACGGCGCGAATGGGATCGGTCCCATCGCTTTCGTCACCCTCGTCCACCGAAGGACGTCACTCCGAGTCTTGTCGTTAAACGTCCGAGGTGCGCCGGCTCGATCGCCCGATTTTTACCCCTCGAAAAAAGAGGAATACCGGAAAAATTATCCGTGGAAATCCAACGTGGACGAAAAAAAGGAACGGCCAGGAAAACCACATTTGCGGTAACCCTAACCATTTTGCGACAACCTGGATTGGCGATTGTAGTAACCTGCGTGACATACCCTGTTAAAAAAAATATGATTTCATAACATTTTCGTCGGTAGTATTATTCAGACATGATGTACCAATTCTATCAAACGTTAGCAAGAAATTTTTAAAAATGTGTTATAAATTCAAGACAGGAGTGTATTAACTTTCCCACGTAGTTTCATAAAATTGTAACGCGATATTAAATCATATGTTTCTTTAGGAATTCGTAATAAATATGTAGCGATTCAGTTTTATGACGTTAAATCTATAATTCCAGTACAACCATGTACAACATATCTCTAACAGGGTAAGTTACTCCGGCTACCCTAATTGAGGTTTTCCCGACCACTCATATTTTCTCCGTGGAGGCACGAGGTAAATACTCCACCCCGGCGGAAAGGGCGTAAATTTTCTAACCCTTTGGCTCTTTAATCGCGAGCTTGGGAGTTTCTCTCCTCGTGGGAGATTTCAAAATCGCGTCTCTCGTGAAAGGAGAGTGCCGACGTCGGCACTCCAGTTTCCTCCTCGGTCGGTCAATCTGTATCATTGTTTCGCCCACAATGGCGCCGTCGGTGCCTCGGGGACGGCGCATAACTGAAATAGATACGTTAGCCTTATGGATTATAAATCTCGAATATTGAGCAGTAAATCATTGGGGGATTTCTTGGCAACCGCTCTCATGCGGCAACCGCAGACGCCGTAATGACAGGCTTTAAACGGCGACTCGTAAAATCTTGGCGCAATGGAATCATTCCTGGCCTGCTCTGCCCTAGATGCACTTCCTCGGCACGCGTACGCGTATACCCGAGGGTAACTGCACTTCCTCCTGGGGCAATCCTAGCACTTCGCAAAACGAGTCGATCGAACCCGCCCTCGTCGTCAATTTCCGCCTCCAAATCGGGGTCGATATAAATCCGGAAAATTTTTCAGAAAAAAAAATCTAGGACCTGGAGGACATGTACACATTCCCCGAGAATCAACCGCGGCATTCGATGCCTGTCGACAGACGATCCGGATTCGATCTGGATAATTGGCGCGCGGAACATGAAACTTTACACCTGCAATTCTTTTTTATTTTATTTTATTTTATTTTATTTTATTTTATTTTTTTTTCGACGATCGCATCTCGTTACGAGCTCGTTTCGCGTTCGAGGGTCGACGCATCTTTTTTTTCTGACCGAGAGGTCACTTGGTACTGCCAGCTAATTATCGGAACGCATTAGTTCCAGGCCGCGGTAATGCCCCGTGCACTTATGCAAAAGAGGGAAGACGCGCGAGTCACAGAACCCTGGGGAAGAAATTAGACCGTAATATTGATGAACGACTCGAGGAAGAATTATGGCTTTTCGTAATTTCTCATTAGTACCCGAGGCCTGGACGGGACGGCTCGTTACGCGTACATCTCGAGGGTCCGGGGAAGTGACGGCAAGGAATTCAATCGCTGACCTCTCCGAGTTTCTAAATATTTACCGCGCGCCTCTGGGTGCCAAAGACACGCGTCGCGACCGGATCGCTGGAATCTATCTACATCTCGAAAAGGGTTTACCATTTGGTGCATTCTCGCGGTGTTGTAGTAGTCCAGGTTCGGCATTCGGCTAGCCGTTGGTCAGAGGTGGTCCGAAAAGGTCCGGAAGAGGTTCAGGTCCGACGATCCGTTCACTGGGCCAACATGGCGGCCACAGGGGCCACCGCTCGAAGGGTCCCAAAAACGTCGCGATCGATCACTGGAGCACGCGCGAGGATCACCGTCGAGAGGGTCCCGGAAGGGGCCCCGGGGACTCGCGGGCGGGGGGCCGGGGCCGGAAGTCCGGAAATCGAGGGACCCGCCGGAAGTCGAGGGCGCGGACGCATCGGTCGGCCGAGGTCACGCGCGGGTCCGGCGAGGGGCGGTAAGGTCGGTTTTCGCGGGAGCGGGCGCGGCAAAGGCGACTTTAAGGCCCGGACCTGGATATTGTTCGCGATATCGCGGGGTGTATCCTTTGTATGGGTTGCGGGCCTTAACCGGCGTACAGGAGGACTCGAGGGTTACTGCGCCCGCGGGGCCTTAGCTACCAGAAAGACGCGCTCCGGGAGTCGGGGTGGGAACTGGGAGGGGCCCGGAGGCCCCGGGGTGCTCGGGGGACGCCAATGGCCGGCCGGCGGGGACCGGGGACCAATCGCGGGGCCCGGAGCCCGTCGGAGCGACGCCCGGGCCGTCCCATTGGCCGACGGGCCCCCACGGGCCCCCACGGGCCCGAGCGCCCCCGAAGATCCCCGATAACCTCCGGGGACTCGGCGGAGGGAATAAAGGACCGGCCGCTTCTCCGCGCGCGGATACGGCATTACCGGTGTCGGTAATGCACCGGGCCCTCGCGAGAGTGCCCCTCCCCAAATTCTATGCCCCCCGGTAAATACCTTGCCCCACCTCGCATCGACGATAACCCGGAATCCTATCCATTCCATCGAGTCGACCTCGACGGTCCTCGCTCGCGAGGAAATATCGACTCGTTGGGCAAGAATTTGATTGCGACCCCCGCGGGGGGTGGGGGACTCGAAGACACCCGGCAACGCGCATTACGGGCGTTTATCCGCCGACTTTAGCGGCGGGTTTAACGCACCTAACTTCTTCCCGGTGACTTATTTCCCACATAAAAGCCCGTTAAGTGTCGGCTCCTATTCCCCCACGGGCCGCGGTCGCAGTGCACCGAGGGCAGCCGGGGTGAAAACGTTAACGCTTTAACGATCGGACGCGCGCGGCGCACTTGAACGAACGTACAATTATCGAGTTCACCGGGCGTCGTGAAATAAAACCGTTTGCACGACCCGGCAAGGGTGCGTCGCGTCGTTCCGGAGCAGCCCGATTTTTTCGACGGGGGTGGCCGAGACACCCCTCTACCCCCGACGAAAATCAAAATTGCCCGCTAAACGCGGCATTATGCTAATCGAGATACGCCGGCCGGGAGCAAATTCCGCCCGCAGTTCCACGGAAACGAATTACAACGCGTCCGTTCCACCGTCCGGACCGGCGGGCCTCCTTAACGCTGAAAATTATATGGGGTCGCCCGCTCTACGGTCAGCGAGTTAATTATTATAACGTGTGTATTTGACCTTCGGAGGCTCTTTAACGGCGAAGATTGTAAGGGGTTCCTCGCCGATTGGCCAGCGAGTTAATCAGCGCCCCTCAGCGTTACGCCTCGTTCTGGCCGCTCGACACGCGATTCCCTCCGAAAGATTTCCGAAGACCCCGGTGGGACGATTTCGGCGATTCTCGAGACTCGAGAATTTTTCCCCACTCGACGGGAGGGGATGGGGAAATCGGCGAAATCTTCGAACTTGGAGTCGCCGTCGAGGGACCGCGACAAAGAGCCGGGGGCAGGATGCAGCGTTCGCTCCGGAAGTGCTCCTCGGCCCCTGACGGAAAGGGAACCTCCTTCGGCGGACCGTGACGCAACGTCATTTACATGGTTAGGGTTTTTTGGTCCAAGGGCAGGAATGTTCACGGGGATCGTCCAGGGCGCAGATTATTCCCCAGGGATAGGCTAACTACCCGGTCGTGCGCGCTGTGGCAAAAACCGTCTCAACGGCCGGGATCGCTCTACGGGGAAGTTCGGAATCGCTTTCAGGAATACAGCTGTAACTCCCAATCGTGACGGCCTAGGGCGTGCACGCGAACCCGAAGAAAACTCCGATTAACCCGACGAAATTGGAGGGAGGTCCATCGGGGGTCGGTTTGGGGGTCGAGGGGATCCGAATATCGCGCCCGATCCGCGACTCATCGATCCACTTCGATTACTCCGCCGACCCAAAATGGGCATTTTTTCCCAACAGTTGGGTAGACACATCGTGTAACATACATGGTTTCCTCCGTGCACCGAAATGTGCCAAAAGACGTTCACGACCTAGCGGATCCACGGCACCCTCCACCCTGGAAACGAGGTTCACTGGTTATCCATGATTGTCCCCCACTATGGTTCGCGTAATCAGGAAAAACGCGAAATTACCCAACCGTGCTCGACGTCCATTTCGGTCGACCGGGGACCAGGACTGCGGGCTGTCGATCCACCAATGGAAGGGTGGAGGCGCCAGCCCTGTTCTCGGTTGGCAGCCCTACCAGCTGCGCTGCCGACGCGATAGGGCAGATTTTGAGTTTGAACGCGAGTCAGGGCGTAACCGAAGAGTTAGGCATGTACGTGGGTACAAGGTATCTTATCGATCCGGTAGCCCGGGGCGTGTCATCCTGGGCTGTTTGGCCGCAGGGAGGACCGCAGCTAACCCTAAAGCAAAGGGGAGCCAGACGCATGCGCGCGCGCTGCACCCCCTACCCCCGGCTTCTCTGCCCAGAGGGTTAACTCCCAATCACCAGGAGCTGGAGGCGCTTCTCGCTCGGGGGGTTGTCAAGACTTTCCAGGGGGAGGAAAAAGGCACCCTTAAGCGCCTGCGCCTCTCCTTGACGCGCACCTCCGAGCCTCCTCCATCGGCGTTGCAAAAAAATCCCGGACTCGGAGAAACGGCCGCGGCGATTCCGAAAACGCGCCTCCCAGGACGCGTTTACGCCGATTCCAGGCCCCCGGGGCAAACCGGTACGGATAAATACGGATTACCGTGCCATTACCGTCCGCGGGAATTCCGCGATTGCGGGCATTAATCTCAACTAGTCTTTAATGCCGAGTTGGAACGGCCGCGTTAATTTCTATCACGCGTTTCATCGCGTCTCGTCGAGGGCGGTCGCTTTCTCTTCCCGGGGATCCGGCACGCGTTAAGCTCCGCGTTTAAATACGAATCCATTACGAGCCTATCAGCCTTAATGGCAAACGAACCTCGACGAGGAAAAGCGGGGACGGCAACCTATGCTTATCGATAAAGGAGGCAGAGGTTATGGATTGTGGGAATACGGAATCACCTTTCTAATCCCAGGAGAGCGGCGAGCCGCCATTCGCGATCGGGGGGCGAAGAGAGTTAGGCGTGGCAGGGAAAACGCTCGTCGGGGAGACCCGGGAAGAAGAGGGCCCTTAATTCCAGGATCGACGCGGCTTGTAAATCCCCGCGTTCCCGAAAATCCGGATCGTTATCCCGGGCGGCTTACCGAGGCGCGGCCAGTATGTAAAACACGGCCGAAAGATTGCAAAAGGAGCGGAGGACCCTTTTGGAAATTCGCGACGGGTCTTTTGGGACACCCTCATCGAAAACCCGGCAGCCTTCCCCTTTGGCCGAGCCAGGACCGGACGCGACCGGGCCCGACGATAATGCGCAAGAAAGGAAAGAAACTACTAGAAGGGAAGGCTAAGGGAGGCCAAAAAGGAGGAATACGTCGGTGTATAATCGATGATCACAGTCATAATAAATGAAGCATGCTTGGTAGGAGGTGGGCAGGGAACCTGACGACGGCCCCGGGCATCCGCGGTGTAAGATCATCTCCCCGGTAATCCAAGGTGTGCATCGCGTATCTCCTATCTCATCGGAATCTCTCCTGCACCGGGGCTGGTACCAAAGTAGCCGGTCGTAATAACGCCGAGGCACCCCGATTGCCGAACCGGCCAACCCCCGCCATTTTGGAGGGCCCCTTCGAGAAACCCAGCGAGCGAAGTCGAGCAGGGTGGAGGCGGAAAAAAAAATTCACTCGTGATTTTCCCCGACAAATTTCTAAGCCCTGACGTTGGAACCACCCGTTCCCTCTAATTACCCTGACTAAATGGCGAAGTAACCCTTACTACGTTACGTCGCAACCGCCTATCCAGGTCGTCCCAAAATGGTCCCCCGATTACCAGAATCGCGGCTTTCCTGACCATTATCTTTTTTTCCGCGCGGAAGGAACTTTGGGAGGTTCCGCGAAATCGAGTCGACATTCCTGGTTTTGACATCCTCGTTTTGGCCGGCCATCCCGGTTGCTCTTTAGCATGCGCCCGGGACCGTCCCTGGATTCTGCGGCTAGCCCGTCGGATCTCTTATCGTCCGAATCTTCCGCACTGATGATCTTAATAATGCATCGGGTCACTCGGCCACGCCTACCCCCCGCTAAAATTACTAATATCCAAAACCCGGGTTCCGTCCTGGGGATCCTCGGCGTCGGTTTAGATCTCCTTGGCGCAGCTCGCTCGAAGGTTGCTCCCAAAATTCGGGCGTGACTTTGGAAAAGAGGTCGAAAATTACATGGGAGAGGGCGAGGCGCAATGGTGCAGGGATAACGCCGAGACCCACTATCGAGTCGATGCGATCAACTTTCGCAAGTGAAATTTAGTCTCTCACGACTTTCAAACGTTGACCGACGCGACTTCTTCAAAATGACAAATCGTCGACTCGGATCCATTTGTATGGGGAAAAAATCCGTATGAACTCCGGAGTTGGGTCCCTGGGTGGGAAATCCGATGCAAAGTCACTTTCCCGCTCCGCAGGGTGGCCGCTGCATCGGGCCGCACCTGCCGGGGGACAGGAGCAAAGGGTGAGGCGTTGCACGCCTATGGTTGACGTTACGGAGCCACCGAAGTTAGAATTGATCGGAGGAGGAAGGTTCGGAGGGACGCCCGCAGCGCAAGCGCCCCTCGGGCGACGTCACATCGATTCCTCCAGCAAGAGCTTACAAAATGGCCGCCGGCGTTCCATTCCTTCCGCGCTATTCGTACGGGGTAGGCTTCCGTCTATCTAGGTCTCTTTGTCTGAGGTGTATGCGAATATGGGAGTGGTATGGGAAAATCGATGCACCTTAAGAACCGCGACTCGCGGCCGCTCCCGCGAGCCCTAGCGGGGGGAATTCAATTATTAACCGAGCCAGAAGGTGCAACCTCCGGAGGTAAACTGCCTCGCCTAACGCGATTCGTTATCGAGCCCACCGGAACAGTCATTTGCGCCTAATCTCGACACGCAGGCCCGCCTAACCTCGAATCCTCCTTCAAAAATCTCGTTCCCGAGTTCATCCCCGAATTGATATTACGAATATCACGCGAAACTCAAGTTACGAAGGGGGTACAAAATGTATGGAAATTTCCATGGATTTTTATCAGGGCACGCCTCGAAGGAAATGCCTCTTGTAGAAATTGACGATCCCCGGAATTTGGAAATGATTAAAGGGCTCGCCGAGGTATCACTCGCCCGGCAGAAATATCGAGTATCGAGTATCGAGGAACGTGACGGGCGGTCACTCGCGCGATCTCCATTGTCATGGAAATATCGGCATACTTGAATGCACCGATGGACTCGGGCAGCTCTTTCGGAGTCCTCCGAGAGTCCTGCAGGACCCTCGCATGACTCGCCGCTCTCTCCGGGACCCCATTGGCGCTCGGAGCGACGGTAGTTGTACATAATCCTCGGGGCGCCTGCATCGCGAAACCGTAAATAACGATAAACGCTATAAACAAAGCCGCCGGATAAAATAAGCCGAGCCCTCGGCGCCGTATATCAGCTGCACCTGATACGGGGCCGATTTAGCCGTAAAGTCGGGACCGGGTTCGTGCTAAGCGTAATTGGACCCGAGTTCGAGTCTACATCCTACAGGAGTTCCAGAAAAGCTATCCGCAGACCGATTCTCGAGGTTCTCTCCCGTCCCAAAAATTCCTATTATTTAATATTTTCCCTCATCCCCCCGAATAATATCCAATTTATCCAGGCCCTCTCGAAGAGTCGCTTACTCGGAGGAACCATCGACTCCCACGTGGGGCCGCGTGTGTCGAAATTGCGTGGAAATCGAATGCCGGCCGCGTAATGGCGACTCGGCGTAGACGCCGGCGAGGGCGTAGGCGTCCCGACGCGTGCACCGAATCGCGAGATGGACGCGGAATCGCAAACGCCCATCCGAGGCGTAACGAGCCCAGGTGCGCGTTTGGCGCCGACCATCCCGGCTCCTCGTTAGCGGCGAGTCCCCGCGTCCAAACGCGAGACTCGATCCCTCTCCGCGGTGACCATGAAATGACGATTCAATATGCACGCGTCCCCTTTGGCGGGTGCGCGGGTATGCGTGCCACACACGCGCGGGGGTCGCGAGGACTCCGCTTTGCGCGTTCCACCCTATTTTGGCTCCCTTCCCTCGTTTGACGCATGTGAGTGCGCGCGATGCGTGCGTCCTCTCGCCAGGGGAGAGCGTCGCGTCTCTCTCGCTCCGCCGGCGCCGCCGAACGTCCGTCTCTCTCGGTCGCGCAACCTAGGCTCGCCGCGTGAGAACCGCCAGGTGGGGATGCGTTCCGAAACATGTCCCGCGGGTCCCCGAAATTCGACCCCCCGCAGACGGACGGGGACGTGATCTTTTCCCGGGCTAAAATCGCGGTAATATGCCAGGATTGCGGAAAAGCGAGAAAATACGAGATTCCGGCCGAACGCCATCTTGAAACGCCGCGAAGAGCGTCCTCCATGGCGCCATGCAATGGGGGCGCTGGATTTTAAGGGACGCTCGATGAGACCTTGATCGATTATTCTTCCGAAGGGTAGAAGAGGCTCGTGGGGAGTTTTTAACGTGGAGTTTCCCTCTCGGGGAAATCTCCGCGGGTGGGAAAAGCGAACCGAAAACGCGAGCCACCCTCTTCGGCCAGGTGGCGGCGAAGCGTCCGCTCTCGCGTAGGTTTCCCCGTACCGAAAGGATTAAAATCGCCCCTCTTTCGCTACATCCCCGGGCGCTTCTCGGCAGCGCCATCTGTTTTCGGGTAAACAGACCCGATCCGAGTTCCATTCCCGTTTTTGCCCCGGGACGAAATTCAATTTAGCAGGATGAAGCGTAAACACAACGGGGAAAAACTGCGCGCGGGAAAGCGCCGTACGCGGACGCTGCAAAACACCGCCTGCAACGAAAGCACCGAAATCCGGAAAAAGTTGAAGTTCACTGCCAGACGGCAGGGAAAGTGTACTCCTTAGGTCGGTGAAAAAATTCACGTCCACCTTTCCCGGGTTATACGGCGCACGAGGGAGGAAGAAATTCCGGTGGACATTTTTAGATATTTACCCCGGTTAATTTCGATCGGAAATGTCGAGGCGCGGCGAATTAACCCGATCAAAGTGGTTCGGTAAACGAGTTATAATGAGCCAGCATGGCGGTTATTACGAAGAATTATATCCGCCGGTTGCGGCAAACATTTAGTTCGGCGGCATGTTACTTTTCATCGATTACGTCGGAATTCCCGCTGACGAACGCGTACACGGACGACGCGTAACCAGGTCGAGCTAGGATGCAAAGTGGCAAGGACTTTCCTAGTTTTTGCGATGGGAAAGTAACTCGTCGACCTAGGTCGGGCAAATTACGCTATCCCCGAGGGGACTGGCGACATCGATTTTCTCGACAATTAAATCGACCTAATGACACCTCCATGGCTCGGGAATTAATCTTCGTTACGCGAAGGATCGATTTACGGCTTCTCAAACGGGACGTCCCTGACCATCCCCGAGAGTTGAATTTTTCCCTTCCTCGTTATCAAAATTCTTACCCGGAGGTGGAGGTCGACAAAGAGGACCGTTCCTCCCCGGGGAAGAGGGGGAGGATGTTGGATCGAAGTTTTCGAGGAACCTGGAGTCCTGCGAGCTCTCCGACCGACCCAAAGGGCGCCTTCCTCCGTGTGCGAGGTCAAATCCTTGAATGGAGGACCTCACCCACATAATCGCGAGCACTGCCGTAGCGCCGGTCGAAAGATTGATGTGCTCGATGTCAGCATCATAATTGAATGAGTACCGCTCGCCTCTGTCGGCACTCGTGATGCGCCGCCCCTGTCCCTTGGCTTCCTTTTACTTTTGCCTTTGACTTCGACTCGGGTCGGGACCTGGCCCTCGATTAATTATCACCTCCGCACACCTGGGGATTCCGAATGCAAGGTGAATACGCCTAGGGCCTAAACACCCGAAAATATCTTAACACCCTTATCGGAACTTCCTACTCCATCTTGTCGGGAGATCCCCTCCGAAAATCCGAACCAGAGACCCTATTCTCGAGTTCGTACCATTCGCACGCGATATCGACAGTCTCGTCCACGACTTTCAAATGTTGACCGATGACTTCGCAGGGGTACAAAATGCGAATTCATTCATATGCGAACGAAAAATCCGTTCCAACTCGAGAATCGGTTCCCCGGGGATCGTAATCAAACGAGAGCCGATTCGACCGAGGGACGCGTCGCGTGCCGTTTGAAAGAGACGAGGTACCTTTTTACTGGCGTCGCTTACGAGCCGTTTACTACAAATATGGCGACTTCTTGCAGGTTCTGGCACTCCACATGAGAGCGCAATGGCAGCCCGAGTGGCGCCTCGCACGCGCCCACGGTAGCCAGCGACTGCGAAGTGCGGCCTATAAATTTGATTACATCTTCAATTACGGTAAACCAAGTGTTTTATGAGATTTACCGACCGTTGCGTTACTGTGCGTACTACCTCGTAATAGCGGCATAATTACCCGAATTATGGAAAAAAAAAATAATAAAAAAAAGGAAAGGGGGAAAAGACCGGTCGTAAAGGTGCCGCCTAGCGAAGACGGTTCCGGGCTAACGCTCGAGTGCCTCCCGGTAGGAACATTTGAGAAAATCTCGAGGGAGGGTTTTCTGCATTTTTCAAAAGCGTTTTACCGACGCTATACGCCGCTCTTATAAGCCCGGTCCTTTGATGCTCCTCCTGACCTACAATCCGAGAGAGAAGACTATTTTTAGAGGGGCTTTAAAGGGTTCGCATCTCGTAGATCGCGACGATGAATCCAACCTCGCGTCCCACATCGGCGGTCGTTCCGATGTCGCATCCGGCTACTTGGCCTTCTTTTTCGGAACTCCTCTTTTTCCCTGTTGGGGATTATTTCCTGGCCCTCGGAGGGATGAACGAGGCGAGCCCCGTCGTAATCATTGGCCTTGTTCGACGTCGCGTCCACGCCTCCTGCATATCATCTCGCGCACGGATTTAACCCCCTTCTGCTCATATGTAAACGGGATTACTTTCCCCTCTAAAGAGTATGTTTAAACCGTCTTACCGGGTCGCGTAATTGCGCGGCTTCTCCCGACGATTTATAAGCCGGGGAATTAAGACATGAATCTCGATGAACCACGTAAATTGCCGAGCACTTTGGCGTGCCTTTCCTCGCCCTAAATGCGCAGTCGAAACGAGGGTTGCGATTCCGGGCCCCTAATATTTTTCTTTCTCTCGATTAAAGGCATCCGGGTAAACGGAACGCGCGAGGGGCGAGAAGAGACGCGAGGACACGAGCGTGGAAATTGTTTTTCCGAATTTCTTTCCAACGCTCGGGATTTTATTTTATTTTATTTTCCCGGCGAGGATACACCTCCGGAGCCGGTGAATCGGTCCGGAACGAACGCAAGAGACACGAAGTGTGGGAATCTCACGTACGCTGAGATGGAATGCTCGGAATGAGGGCCACGCGAGAGCTAACCAGCCATTAAGAGGAGCCCGAATCTCTAATTATTTAATAAAAATATGTTTACGACGTGGCGCAACGTACGCCCCTACGGCCTCCGTCTCGTTTCTTTTGTCGGGCCCGAGGAAAGAGAGAGAGTTTAAAGGGTCGGAGGTCGATCCAAAGGCCCGGCGAAACGACCAAACCACTGGCCGAAAAACCGACCAAAGGGAAGAGCCAGAACGCCCGTGCACGTGCTCGGATCCGTTTTACCCCGATTTAAATCTACGTCTCCGCTTCCCTCACGGGGGGATAAAAAGTCTCTCCTAATTCCCCCCGGGAAGTATATTGCTTTCGGCGCGCTTTCCGGCGCCATTTTGACGTCCCCGAAGAACGGGGGCGGAGACAATTCCGAGCCCCACGGTCCGTCGCTTTTCCAAATTGGAAGCCCAAAGCTCTTCTGTCCAAACACGCGAAGGTGCCCTGTGTACACTGGTTCGGTCGTCGGTTCCTATATATCGGGCACCGGGGAGTCCAATATCGGACGTGGCTTTGTCGCATCTGTTTACCCTGGACCGTTCTCTCGCAAAAGACGCCGTCGATCTCCTCGAGGAGTGTCCAGACTCGACCCAGGAGTGCAAAGTCAAAATGCGACCTCGCTCTCCGGGTAAACTGAAACTTCTCCTCGAGGACGTCGCCGACAACTTGATCCTCCTCGCGGGTCGATGTATTTTACCTCGTTCGAGTCATAGACTCTCCTCGTCGCGTCCAATGTATGCGGCATCGAGTTCTCGACTCTCCTCGCTAGTCTCGAGGAACCAACGAAAAGACGGAAATCGTTAATTTCCCAATTTTGAGGATTTCCTGCTCCGAGAAACCACGGACTTCGTTCGTTCCTCGAAACGACGCAAAACTCGACGACCCGGGTTCGAGGCCGAGCACGTAAGGGCCTCGACGACAGTAAAAAGTGTTCCGGGCCGGGTCTCGCAGAAACGAAAACGGTCCCAGAGACCGCAGGTAAAATCCAGCCAAGCTCCGGGTAAACCTCCCACGAGAGGATCCGCGAAGAGGACGGGCGGTTGCCTAGCTCGGGCCGAAACTGTGGTTATGCTCTTCGGGAACCACTAAAAGGGCGCCTACCTGCCAGAACCATTGATTACCGAAACGCTTCCCACACACAATCTCAGCCCGAATAAGTCAAACTCGGCTAAAAAGCGCTAACGGAGTCCAAGAGGGGTAAGTATATCCTCGCGCCGCTTTAGAGGCCACTGTAATTTCCATTAGCGATTTCGCGTAATCGCCAGGATACCAACCGATACTTTACAAAAGCTTCTACGCGAGGGAACGTCGTTACCTAATTACCAAGTACCGTAAACTCGCATTGATCCAATCCTACTGCATTGACGAGTCCTGGATCCCCCTCGGGATCGTGGAATCCTCGACTCCGCTCCTAACGAGCGGTCGTTTCCTGTCTACGTTAAATCACCTATCCAGAAATAAATCCCAGGGGACAGGAGAGCAACGATCGCGACCGGAACATCCGCCAAACGACATGTCGACGAGTCCGCTTTAAGCCTTGCCGACTTTTCCGACCTCGGTCGAGACGCGATGAAAGAGGAATTGCAATTGTGGCGACTAGTTCCTCGGATATATTGGCTGTCCGTTTATCCATTCTCGAACGTGCTATTAATGTCACGCGCCGTTAATCCTATTACACGGTAGGTCTCTCTCCGTGGAATTATTCGGCTTCCTTTATTTCCCGGCCTCCCGGATAACCCGATGCACTTCGCAGTCGCTTCCTCAAAGCTCGCAGAAAATATCGAGGCGTCGAAACCGAGGTCCACCTCGACATCGATGGATCTAACGATAAATGCCCATCGGCTCGACTATAATTCCGCGACCATACTCCGAAAATCCGGACACGCAACGGATCCGCCGATTAAATTGCCGGTTAGATTCCGTATAGAGGAGAGAATTCGAGCGGTCTAATATTTATCGCCGGGGTGCCCGCTCGACGGATATTTGCCGATTCGACAGAAATGCCTTTTCTATCCTGTTATTTCCAGGAGGGGCAATTAACCGATCGAAGCCGTCTATCACGGTTTGACTCGAATTACGGAATACCCTTCGGAAGGTGGCTCGCCGAGGGACGAGGACGAAAATCGACAGGTGCTCGCGACGGCCGAGAAGCGGAACGGACTTAGTCGGGATACAAACGTCGAATCGAGACCGACACTTTGCTCGTCAAGGAAAAGGAACCGTCCCGCGAGGATCCGCGTTTAAATATTTCTTTCCGCCTCTTGGGACTTTTTGGCGATCCTTTTTCACCGCTCAGGGTCACGCCTCGTCCAGGTCGGTCCAGGTCGAGCAGAGATTTCGGGGATGCAACGACGAGAGACGGTCGAAGGCGGAAAGGGCACGAGTTCTCATGAGGCCGATTCCTCTTAATCTTTCAGTTAGCGGGCCGACGTATTCTTCGGCAGAGATCCTAGCTCGAGAAGGAGGCGCCAGGGCGTTCTTGCGGGGTCAACTAACCTTTTCATTAGCTAACCCCGACAGCGGGCCGCATCGTGGCCTATAAAGCCCTAAACATTGACGCAAGGAACGATCCCTTGCGAGAGTGCGCCCGCAAAATATATAATTATTACCGGGCCGCGGGTAAGCCTTATAATTTGGTGGCGCCACGGTACGGTCACCCTGGACCCACCCGGAGACACGTGGAGCGAGAATTATCGCCGACAAATCGAAGGCGAGCCATCTCGATCCCGGCTCCAATATGGCATTACGGTACCTCGGAACTTGCCACGCTAAATAAATAGGCTCGAACGAAGGATGAAATATCTCCCAGCCCTCTTTCTTCCCGATAAAGCGTGCCAAACACCTGTTATATAAATAACGCGATTATTCGGCGCGAGGCTCTTTATTATTTCTCGAGACTCACGGTCATCGCGATTTCACTCCTCTCGCGGTATTTCACGTGCGTGCACTTAGGCACGGCAAAGTCGTGCCGAAAGACGGGTCTGCGGTCAAGCCCTAAGGAGTATGCGATCGCCATAAGTATCAAGGAATAATACCGAATAATTGTCCGGTGGAGTCGCCCCGAAGTGACTCGTTCCCCCCGAAACGACCCGGCGTTTTAATCCGTACGCGTTGCGGAAAGTCGGCGTGCTCGGGCATTACGCGGCTACCCATCTCGGGGAGGGTAAGGTGCAGCAGGCTGCGTGCGTGCACTTAGGCACGGCAAAGTCGTGCCGAAACACAGGTCTGCGGCAGTCAAGCCCTAAGGACATGCACGTTCCCGGGTCTTGTGGCGGGGCCCCGCAAAGACGGGCGGACGGACGGACGAACGAACGAACGGACGGACGGACGGACGGACGTACACGGAATGTACATGCGTGGGCAGCTCTCTATGTCTTGCATATGCCTACTCAGGGGCCCGGGGCTGGAAGACGAGAAGTGGTTTCGCAGCGATCAACCACTGTTATAGGAGCACCACGTCCCTGCACCAAGGGGCCCGCGGGCCCCTCTCGAGAGGCTCGCTCCAGACCTGCACCTTGCGCTCGTCTCTCGGAATCCAAACGACCCCGCTTTTCGGGGCCCCATGGAATCGAGGAGGACCGTTTTGCCCATGGTTATCCCCAAGAGTCCCCGTCTCAGCCGGAGCGGCAGAGTGCACCTCCAGGGGAGGATCGCTCGTGGCTTGCGCCTCCACTTCGACGGGAATCTCGAGACTTCCTCTAAAAAGGGGGCAGGGGGGTTGACACTTTTCCGGGGCGGATCTTTCCGCGCTTCCCCTCGGGTGATTTACAAGGCCTCGTGATTTATATCGGGCCTCGTCTCCGGGGTTGGGGGGAGAGGTAATGCCCAACAAAAGAGCAAAGTGGAAGATTAGAGGCGATTATCGTGGATCAGGTGCGCGCGCACCCTCGACCGTAACTCACCCGGCTCTGACGCGTGGGTGGTTTGGCTGCGGCAGGATAATGAAATAAAAATGCCGCCACTCGCCAGACTTTCTGCCTTTTCTTCGGCATCGTCTTCTACGACCCAGATTGTAACGTGCAATTATCCGGCGGGGCCCGCCGTCACCGTCGCACCTACGGCTTTTTCGGCGACGCCTGCCGACCCGAGAGGCAAGATAAGCATGTACCATTCCGGGCCCAGTTGATTTCATATCGGTGCTCGGGAGAGATTTCGAGGGTCCCTCTTCGAGTTCCTCTTCGGGATCGACTCGCGACCCGACCCGATGGCGAGGCTATCGCCGAGTGGCGTTCAATCGGAATGCCTCCTCCGAACGACCCTCCTTAAAGTATGTCGGTTCCGCGCGGAGATCCGAATCTTTCGGGGACTATCATTTGCCGGATTAGCATAATGACGGGGATTCTTATTTGGCGCTCGCGCGGGACCCGAGCTGGTAGCAAACGCACAGAACGAAATAATGAATAGGATAGTTTCTGGTATTCGAAGATTATACGCATCGCGGGGGCAAATTATAGATTTGTGGTTTGGCCTCTTGGTACCGAGAACTTGCGGGCGGGGTCGCCCTATCCCACCCGGACGGACGGGAACCCAACGAGGGTAAAAAGGACTAAACGCGCCCGTCCTCGAACGACCCACGTCACCTCTCGATCTCGTTTCCCTCCTCGTGCTTTTCCACGGCTCGAAACCATCAAGTATGGTACAAGGAGACGTAACGCCAATGGTCGGTCCCACGGAAGGGAACACCAGATCCATATATAATAAGTGGCGTTGTATCTCCTTATACTACTTCGCGCTGGAAACCCTTCGAACGATGCCTCGTTCGAGTCGATTTCAGGCCATCCCTGAAAGAACTAGACCTTCCCCTTTTTCGCGTCCGGTTTTGTATCGTTGTTTCCTTCTTACCCTCGGAAGCGCGAGTCACGATTGCGGTTGGGGCCACATTCCCGGGCCCGGCCACGGGAATGTGAGCCTTACCGCAAAGGCGCCTCGCGATGCCTCCCAGCGACGGATCCATTGGCCCTTTCTTGCACCGAGAGCGGAATGACCTCGTTTCGGGGAGTTTTCTCGATCGCTTAGAAAATCAGACCGAGCTCCGCCGAGCCGTGTAATCTCGCGGGCGAAGATCGCCGCGTAAACCGAAAGGGGGACGCGGTCGAGCCGGCACGAAAAACCCGTCTCGGAGTCGTCTCGGGCCGGGGCGGCGGAATGACAAAATGAGCCCGGGGATGCAGAAATACTAGGCATTAACCGGGAATCTCAGAAAACGAGTGTTTATAGTGCTTACGCCGCAATTATTATCAAATAAAGCGTTGTTTATAAAGTTCCCCAGCAAATGACACGTAATTCACGACCGCGAGGCCGGGTGAATGAGGTCCCGAAAAGAGCACCTCCACGTCCCCGCGTTTTCGGAGGATCGGTGAACCATCTAATTAATAACCGGGTGCCCGGAATGCCCGCTAAAGAGAGCCGCCATTTTGGGTCCCGCCGAAGAGCGCCACTCCGACGAGGAGGTCCAAAATTCGAAAGGATCCCTTATCCGTCGTTTTCAAATCGGCGACCCAGGGCTCTCTCGAGTTTTTATAAAATCCCTAGGTCTTACGAGGACATAAATCACAGAGATAAGTAGATCGGAGTACGTGCGTCGGGCCGAATTTACGACGAGATCATGAGCCAATCTGGGCCGATTAGAGGCAATAAGTTCTCGGCCGGTTATAAACGGGTCCATTAAACCGCGCAATTATCGACTGGTCCGGGAGAAACGATTTAACCGAGTTCCTCGAATATCGGGAATCCTTCGAATTCCGGAAGAGACGCCAGGATCGAATTCGGGATCGCTACACCTCGAAGGAAAAAGCGCCGGGAGAGGACGAGGGGCATCGGCTTCGCCTTAGACCTCGGAGTCAGCTTGACGGCAGAAGACGAGGGTGGACCATTAGGGAATTATCGACAGTATCAAATTGGAAGATTATAGGCATACGGGATGGAACGTTATATCTCCGAACGGCATCCAGGGCACGGTCCCCGGTGATCGATTCCTTCCTGATCCGTTCGATCGACTGGCGCAAAAAAATCCTTCCGATCTGCATATCGACGTTGCCTGGACCATATGACCGAATCTGCCGACTCGGAAAGAAATCCAGGCAAATCAGCCATACGGTCGGCGGTTCGCGTTGATCGCTTTGCGAGGTTCCAGGAGAGGTGACGTGACAAAAAAAAAAAAAAATCCCGCAGATTTAGGATTTCTCTAGGAATTCCAAGGATGTCTCCAGGTTGAGCGGTATCCTCCGGTATTTTAACGGCGCGAAGGATTAGCCTCGCGAGGGGGCACCGTGCAACGAATATCGAGGGCCGTCACGGGGAGTAATTTATTTCTCGCACTAATGTCGGTGGCGATTTTTTTCCCAAGGGGCACCCACCGAGGCATCTAGCAACCGTGACGTGCCCCGTGCACGCTTATCGTTAACGGAGGTGCAGCGGATATTCACTTTTCGCGCCGGTATATGCACTTGGCCGTACAGGGGGGAAGAATTACGAGTAAACCGCTGCTATTGCTGCCAGTCAAAGCAACTGACACAGGCTTTGTTTCGCCCTGGAATACATGTATTTCGAGAGCCCTCGGTGTGCGTCGAGTATCGGGATATTTTACGAGGGCGATGCCGATCGATACCGAAGGATCCAGCGGAAGAAGGCAAGAGATCTGCCTGTTTACTCCCGGGGTCATCGGGCAAACGAGGAATAAAAAACGAGGCAGAACCGCGAGTTCGTTTCTAACTCGTTCACGGATAGTCGGATCGTCACGAGAACCCTGGACCAGGAAGCAGCGCCGCAATCGAGGAACGACTTCATCGACCGGAGAGCCTACGTCGCCACTCCTAGCCATTGTCCCGCGAGGGGCGGGTCGGAGGTGATTTTCCTAATTTATTCCCCGGGAGTCGGTGGGTGGAATTGTTTATTTTCGGGTTCCAGGTTCCGTCTGCAACCGGGACTTTCACCGGGCGAGCCGAGAACGGCGAGAGCAGTCGCGAGTCGAGCGGAGGCACCGATGGGTCCATCGCAGCATCCCCGGTATACCGGATCTTTACTGCCGCGGATAAATATAAAAGTCCAGGCGATGGGATTGGATTCCTGGAAGAGCCCTCCCCAGGCAGGAGATCCCCGGTGAGAATTTCCACGGAGTCCCTAAAGAGGTGGGAAAGGGGGAAGAGCTCCTCGGCGGAGATTCGATCGGCCGCCATTTTCCCGGGGTTTTTGTCTAGGCTCCGCTCGCCGAGAATTGCGGGCCTCGGTTTATTTATTTGTATTATCCCCGGGAGTTGGACTCGCTCTTAACTGCCCGGCCTTCCCCGATAATCGTATAATTCCCCTCGGAGCTCGTTTTCGTCACGTTCGTCGTTCCACTCTCCCAAGACAGGCGTTGAAGTCTCCCGTTGGGCGGCTCGAGTTTCGTCCGGCCGAAAGATGGCGATTTATCGCGACCGCGATAATCTCTTTCCAATTCTCCGGGACTTAGACGTGGAAGAAAACGGCCCTCGAATGGCTCCAGAGGCGGCCATTTTCCTCCTCCTCGAGTCCCGCTTTTTGCCTAGGCTCTGCCTAGAGAGAACTCCGAGGATGGACGTGCCCTTTTAACTGCCCCTTCCCCGATAATTCATCCAATCTTCCGAGCTCGTTTCCGTCACGTTCGCCATTCCTCTCGTCCAGGCTCAAAGAGGTTCCGCCGAGGCGTTGCCGTTTCCTAACGTCTCCCCAGCTCCACGACTGCGACTCTCAACCACGCCGATGCTCCCCAATTCTCGTCGAATCCCGAACCCTCCCAAAACCTCCGAAGACATTACCATCGATACCCAAACCTCTTCGACGAGCACCAGCATTTTTTTCCATCCCCCTTTCGGTCGAGAAATTCCAGCTCGGAGAGCTCGTCCTCCGGGTTCTCCACTCTTCTCTCGGTTCTCCTCTCGAAACGCGGCACTTAAGGGGACTTAAGGGGGCCCCATAATGCGCACGCACCCCCGCGCCCGGGGCCGGTCGCCGGGAGGGTCGAATTCGAAAAGGCGCGCGGGAGTTTCGGCGGTGCGCTATGAGGCCCCGCGCGGGGGGGAGCGACGAGAGGGGCACGACCGGGGGGGAGGAGCGACCTACACCTACGAAGAGGAGGCAGAGTCGCCGCGCTCTCCCCGGGGGCGGCAGGGGTGCCGGAGAGTGGCGTAAGAGGGGCCTGACACGCGATGCCTGCCCCAGGGGCGCAATCATGCGGCGGGCGGCGGGGGCGGCCGGGCCCTCGGCCGACCTGCCAGCCCGCCCGGCGAGGGGGGAAGAAACGGGCCCCCCACCTCCGCTGCTGGCTCCCTCCCCCACCGCGGCCCCGACACCGCTACGGGGCACTGTGATTACGCGGTATACCGCCGACAAAACGAGATGGTCGAGCGACGGCTACATGCCGCTCTCCTGCGCCTTGTAATAAGTATTGCCTTAGAATTCCGAAATGTCCCGGGCGCGCCCACGCGGGGCCCCCGATATCGAAAGCTCCACGGGCGGAGGGGTCGCCTCGGGGCCGAATTTCGGAAAAGCGGGCCTCTGGGGAGGGCACGTAGGCCCGTAATAGCCGTGGCCGGCATTGTCGTTAGGGGGCGCTCGGCAAGCGGGCCCTGCGCGCACCTCCGGGCCCGACTATGTAAATGAGACCGGAGAACGGATCGCCTCGGTTCAATAGACCTTCGACCCTTAGGTCCGGATAATTTGTTTACGAGCAACGCACGCGGGTATCCGCCGAATGCCGCGGGGGAACCACGGTCCATCTCTCGGATTCCGCGACCGAGGGGCCGCCCCGGCCGCGCCGGCCGCGCCGGTCGCGCGACCAAGACGGGAGATCCCGCCGTACGATTTACATACGATTACCGGCCAAAGCGAAGGCACGCACACCCACGCCGGTGGGGGTGGGGACGGGCCCGGACGGGGGCGCGGTCCCGGGGCCTCCTCGGGACGTCGATGAGCGGCACTCGGCGTGGGCCGCGCGGTAGGACCCCGGCACCCTGAAGAAGCCCAGCACACCCTTCGGCGACCGCTGGGAAACAATGCCCGACTTCCCCGGGTGCCCAGGGACGCGCCTCCGAGGACGTCCGCCACGGCCAGAGGGTGGAGACCTCCTTTCTGGGGCTATGAACTCGGAAATCGGCGAAATCGATTTCCTCCCTTGGAAGTCGACTGTCTTTCGTTTCATATGACGGGCGATAACGCGATTCGGTAACGAGGGCTTTCAAATTCTGACAGCATTTTGGCGATTTCCTATTACCCTATTTACTCCAATTTGAGACGGCGGGGGCTCGAGAGATCTCTCCGATTTATGCTAATTCCCGAGCTTCCGCCCGGCGGAAGAATTCGGGATAGGGTCGATCCGCTGCCATGCCGCGGCCTTTTACTCCCGGGTTAACGAGACGTCTATTAACGTTACACATTTCACGTCGAGCGGTCCCGAATAGCGGCCACCTCGCCCAGGGCGAGAGAGTTTCGGAATCGGGCCACTCTCTGCCCCCTGACAACTCGGCTACCTGTCGGCTCGACAAAACTCGACGCGTCCGATGTATCCGATGCATCGGGTGCCCGACGGGCGAAAGAGTCATCCCCCTCCCCCACAAAGTCCATGAAAACCTGGAAAATAGCGCCACTCGACCCTAGACCCAACCTCCACCTTCCCTAAGAACGTCCCAAAGACATCAAGAACGGGAGGATAAAACATCTCGCGTAATGCCGCAGATAAAGAAGATTTACATCGTGCGTAGAACTTCGTTAAACGCGGCGAGCAAAAGAAAACGGCACGAGTGGGTTTTTACAGCCGAGCTGGGGTGGAGGAAGAGAGAGAACCTGTCGGGAATTACGAGCGCGGTTCTTTCGGCAGGGTCGAAGGAACGGCGAGGGAAGGGGGCGATTTTCCGGACCGATGGGACACCTCGCGATGATAAAGCCAGCCGATAAAACGCGAAAGAGCTGAGCCAGCTCCCGCGGGGGGGGGTTGGTGCGTGTTTGGGAGGAATGGAATAGGAGGAAAAGCCGGGAAATCGCGGCGCTCCCCTCATCGATCGAGGGGGTGGAAGTGCCATCTCGGAAGTCGGGCGGCGTTTCTCTTCGGCGCGCGACCGTTTCGCCGCCATCTTGCCGCCACACGACCGGACGGTCCCCGTGGGCAAAGGGAAGATTTCGTCGAGGAGTTCACCCTCCGATGGCGAGCCAAGGTAGGGAGCCACCCAGAGGGTCGTTCCTCGTCGATCTCTCGGGGGTGGCCGCGAACGGGGGCGCGTTCTCGGGCTCGGGGAGGGATGGCAACGGGCACCGACGTTCTTAGCCGCCATGTAGGCGCGCCTGCCATCTTGTAATTAGGGGATCAAGAGAGCATCGCTTTAATGAGCCGCAGGGCTCGGGAGCAATAAGAGCGGCTCGGGAGAGCTCGGGCGCAGGAGGTAAAACTCGTAATATAAAAGCAAAGCCAAGGGGTACGCGCAGGAGCAAAAAGGCAGACGCGAGCAAAATATTTCATGCGAGGGGGAGGGCAGACCAGGGCGTTCGGGAGATACAAAACTGCATGGCATTAAGCCCGGGGGGGGGAGTTGACGGGCGGAGAGGGCGGGAGCCGAGGTGGCGGTGGCGGCGAAGACGACGCTGCGCCCAGGGAAGGAAACCTCCGGAGGGGGCGGGGGTGGGGTCGGGATTCAATTGCAATAAGAGCACCACGCCGGTAATCTTAGACGGCCGGAGAGAAAGAGGGAGAGGGAGAGATGGCCCGAGAAAGAGTGGACCCCGGGGAAGGAGAACGGGGCCTGGTAGGTCGAGCCACTGCACGAGTTACGTATCAAGAATCCGCCACGGGCGTGGCCACATCAACGAGCGAGCCGCCGGCTCCCGCACCATTTTTTCCTCGGTCCCGATGGGCCCCCACCAGGGCCCGGGCGGGAAATTCGAAGGGGACCCGCGGTCCCCCAGGTCCCGAGTCATCCACCTAGGAGCCTCGGGAAAAATCGTTAAGTACCGCGAAGAGTGCCCCGAGGAGGTTCCTAAAGTCATACAAAAGGGTTCTATATATACGCCTGACTATGAAAGTCCTAACGAAGGTCCCGAAACTCCCGAAATTTAATTTTTCAAACTGCCAAATATCACCTTAAGAACGGAGAATCGTCCCTGAAAATCTCTCTTCGACTCGCTTTCGAAAGGGGTCCGCGATGCCCGGGATCGCGGAAACTCGGAAAGTCCTCGGAGTTTCCCGTGGACCGAGACCAGCGACGCGTTACCCCGTTTACGCCGTTTCACCTCGTGAATCAGATACAGGTATCTGCAGCATAATATATCACACAAGAACGTTTGGCCGTGGGCCCTCGGGACATGCGGGTGTATAATCTTTGGCCGGTCGAGCGGAGCTAAGAGTTTGGGCCCAATTACAGGGCCAGTACCACCGAACCAACGCCCCCACCTTTGCGAGACTTTCGAACGGAAATCTTCTGCGTCGGTATTAGCGGTATCCAAGGTCGCGCAAAAAATTCCCCGAGTCTAGCCGGCCGGGGGAAGGCCAACAACTTTCCGCAGCCGGGGTCCTCGAGATGAGATCCGCGACTCGCCTCGAATCGGATCTCGAGAAAATGGACCGTTTCCGAGACCGCCCTCTCCGCCCGTTAAGATCTCCCCGGATCGATCGAGACGTCCCAGGGAGAGGTCCCCCATCGACGGGGAATGCGGCTTCCCTCTGGAGCCGGAAGCTGCGGAATTATCGCCGTCCCGTGATCGAAGGCCCTCTTCTTCGGTCGCGGGCACCCAGACGGCGGATCGAGCAGAAATCCTTGGAATCGGACGATCCATAACGAGGGTGGAAGATTTACGAGTTAGGCCAACGTACGCTGGACCGAGGAGCCTGGAACTCGGGGGCTGGGGCAACGCAACTGCGTCTAACTTGAAGACTATAGTCGTTATGGTACTTAACGTCGGCCTATGGGCCGAAGACGTACATGGCCTCGGCCATAACCTCGAACTCGCGTATCTAACCTCAAACCCGAATCTCGGTGGACCTCGATCCACTGTCTTCGCTTTTTCCTCGTAGTTACCTTGACTACCTGGAGAAAAGCAACCCTTAACAAGTTACGCCTCTTTCCGTGAACCAAAAAATTCCATTTCGATGCATCGAGCGACCGTCTCAGGGGAGAACGTACGCTGGAAAAAAAAAGGAGAGGAAATTCACCTCATTTTTTGAATTAAATATGCCGGTCACGATAAGCGAATTGGTTCGATTTAGATCTCGAAGGAAATGCGTGCGTAGGGTGAGTCGAATTTCCTCTCGTTTTTTTTTTCTTCAAGGCATACCTCGGCGAGACCGATCGGGTGTCGTCCAGACGAATCGTCGCTTACGAGCGGTCTGGACGAAGAACAAACACCCTTCGGCCGGCCATAACCCAGGGTACGGGGCATTTAATTTGGCGAGGCATAAGGCCGGGTTTACACCCAGATTCAATGTTCGAGTCGCGGCCCGAACGTCCGGCGAGTGTTTACGACGCCGCGGTACCGCGAAATCGACATCTCGGTGAGGAAAGATGCACTTACGCGCGTAAAGACTTTTACGAGGTCTCGCTCGAGCGGCGCCAGTGGTTCTCGACCGGGGCCCGTTCCCTGAACCGCTTCATCTCTTCTGGGCCGGAGAGAGGGTCGGCCGAAGAAAGAAATCGCGCATCGCCGGTGCCATTCGTTAGCCTCACCCATGGGTTAGGCACGGGGGGCTAAGTGTAACGTCTTCTTCGTAAGGATCCGGGGTCGGCCCCCTTTTTTCCTCTCGGTAGCGCAGGTGTGGAATCGGCGTCGCCTCGTCTACCGAGAAATAGTTAACAACGAGCCGAAGGTCGCGAGTTAACGATACGCGGTTCTTCGACGAAGGGGCAAACACCGAGGGGCCCGAGTAGAGTTCCGATCGCGGGAGGTTACCTCGGGAACGTCGAGAAATTCCCGGGTATTTCTCCAAACCTTCGTGAAATTAGTTGAATTTAAATTTTCGCTGCAGCGACACCCCGAAGTGAGAGAACTTCCATCGTACACTTTAAGTAACATTTAAGTAACAAATCTCGAGGATAAAAAAAAAAACATTAACGTTCTCATTAATTCTCGACGTTCTCGGCAACTTACGGAACGTTTCACCTTCTTGAACTTTGCGTTACTGGAGAATTTCCGTACACTCCAGGCCCGACAGCGAGTGCTCTTGCCATTACGCGATTTCCTCGCCGGTCTCGCGGTCACCTCGAAAGCGAAGTCCCTCTTTGACAAGTAGCGGTCGTAGGGGAGATTCGACTTGGCAATGGGTGGTCGCGCGACGTGGCTGAGGGCAAGGCGGCCGCGATGGAAGGCACTCTTCCTGGCCGGCCGAGGCCAAGACTTCTCGGCCACGTAATTAGCCGACATCTATCAGCCCGAAGCGATCGGCTCCGTATCCAGGCAGGACGTACCCTCCGACCGACGGTATCGTCCCTTGCATAAAAGGGTGGCCGACGCCCACCGGCTGCACCTTTCGACCCCCGACCCTGTCGCCAAACCCGAGTGGCCCTCCACCCGATCCAAGCGGTATCCGGTCCAAGGAACCGCCACCGAAAATCGACGAACCCATTTCGGAGGAGGTTTCGCGCCTTCCTCCTCGGGAGGTTCTTTGATCGGTCCCGGAACACCCGGTATGTTCCGCACCGAGGGCCCGGTGGTTAATGTCGTGGCAGGGCTGTATTACAGGATTTGCACCGCGCGCCATGCTTCATTCGTCCAGCGATACGAGCTCATAGATCCGCGGGACTTATTTATCGCTCGAAGTGGCAAAACGTATGGGCTCCCATTGGTCGATACGAAGGGACCCAGGGGGATAGTAATGGGTCCGACACTCGGCTACTAAGGCGATCTCCCCGTAGCCCCGAGTGATCGCTGGCTTATAATTACATGACGGACTCGTGCAATGCAAAAAGGCCGACCTCTAATAGCCCCACAGGTGTACCGATCGGAGGACGCGGTGCGCGCACACGCGAACTCGTAAGGTGGGAATAACCTCCCGGAGTACTTCGGAGTAGGACCGATCTCGAGGACGAGGAGAGGAGGGTCCCGACAAGGACGAGTCCTGGCGCCACTTTGGGACCCCTCGGAGTAACGACTGCCATTTCGCCATTTCCGTCGGTCGTCGAGAAAGCGCCCGATTTCAGGGCCCGGCGAGGGCCCTCGTTTCGGGGCTAATTTGGTCGGCCATCGAATTTCAATAATTCACCGACTCCGCAGCGAGCTCTCCACCTCCCCCGCGGATAGCCTCCGTCGGCGTTCGCTATCGATTCGGGCCGATAGTTTATCGCTGACGAACGCTGTCGGGTGTCACTCGCATTAATTCCAATTTGCGGAGAGCGCGGATTGCCGGGAATCGGGAAAACTGCCATTCCTCGGACAGAGACGAGGTGTTTCGGGTGGCGTTCGAACCGGGATTCCAGCCAGCACCGGAGATGCGGATTTTTGGACGGAGGAGGGGGACGAACCCGCGAGGCGTCCGAGGACGGAAAAATGGGACCGGTCATGAAGACGGAGGGTAATTCGAGTTAGCGGGCCTATTAAGGGCTGGATCGCCACGCGCGTTCCGTCCGCGGGAAAAACGTTAACAGGCCCTGGGCCCGAGGAGCTCTCCGTACCGGGCATTTAGCATAATTCATGTTAATCGTCGCCAGCACGCGCGCAGCTGTCCTAAATCCCACGCGCCGTGATTGCGTTTAGCTGCGGGACAAACCTCTCTCGAATAGTTCGTGCTCTGTACTTACCGCGGACACTGGGTATTATCGTTTCGTGGCAACACCTTTTACCCCCGGGGGCCGATGGCATGGCCAAGTGGCAGCCCCGAGAAAAAGGAAGACACCGGAGGAAACCAACGGGTACCGTCGACCACCGCCAGCAACCAAAGGGCACCGTCCGGTACGGTCCGATACTGACCGGCACCGTCCAGAACCGCCTACGACCGACCAGCCACCACCCAGCGTCGCGACCCATGAGACCTACGGGGTCGCGAAACTGTCCTGGCCATTTCCTACCCAGACCCAAAGCCATCTACGAAGTCGTTCGAGAGATCCTCGTTTTCCCGCTACCAGCAATCAGGAAGTAATCCCGTGGAACGACATCCTTCGGGGGATCGGCGCGCAGCGGAAGAGGGTCAAGCAAGCGTTCACCCTGAACCATACGTTCCAGGAGCGAGCGCCACGCGTTCGTCGCAATCCTCGATACGAGAAATCCAAATCGCGACCTTACCGTTTCCGTCACCCTTCGCAGTCCCCGGTGCAAGGGGTGAACTCGGAAGTGCGCCGCGGAACGCGCGGAACCCTCGAGGAGACGGCGCGAAAAGGTCCCGTCCTGGAGCAAGGACCATCAAGTGATTTCTCCTCCCGGCGACAATGCCGGTCTCGCTCTCTTCCTTCGAACTCGAGACGAGCCTTTTTGCTCGGCTATCGATAATGCTCCCCGGGCTCTCGGTGTAGGTTTCCTCTTCGGCGAGCGCGCGGACACGCGCCGGCACGTGGCGCAAACTAAAAAAGCCCCGCTCGAGTCCGGTCGTGGGCCGAATATAATTAACCATCAGTTTTAGGTTTCCAGGGGAGGGATCGGGGCGCCAGTTTTTGCGAGGTACGAGAGGACGGATCCGAGAGAGCGACGAGAGAAGAGGAACCGATCGACCGAGGCCGAAGGAACGAAGGAAGGACCTCTTGCCTCGAAAAGTAACGCCCGTCGAGGGGCAGGCGATTTAATTAGCCGAGTAATTGCAGGCTGGTACCTCCTCGGGTGGCTCGGACCGATTGAAACGTTTCCCGTAAAAGTAATCCAATTGGATCGGAGCGGTCGTTGCGGCATTAATTATGGAGGATTTTTGCCACCAGGAGGCATCGGTCCAAGGTGGCGGTTCCTGGGTATTAATTCGTCGGGCCTTTCGAGGTCCCCGCCCGTGGCCTCGGTTCCTCCCCTCGTAATCGAAACTCGGTAATCCCGTTCCGCAAACTTTTCCCACCGCGTTTCGCGAGACAACTCCCGATTTGTCCCAATTAAGGCGGGCCAGAAAATGGCGCGCCGTCCGGGACGGAAGAGAACGCTCGAGTGTCGAGTCGACCCGAGGTGCAACTAATGGGATCGAGGAGTAAACGACGGGGCATCGAGAGTCCTTCGCTTAGCAAACAAAACAGCCTTGGCCGGCACGTGCAAAACTAAAATCATGATACTGTAAGCTTTGCTATTGTTCGCGCCCCCCTGAGCCCGATACCCTCGACTCGAGTAGTCCCGGCGAAGTGGAGACCGGGAAGAGGCGCCTGGGACCCGATTCTCGAATTTATACGCATTTTTCTCGCATACGCGTTTTTTTCGTATGACGTAGAGATACCCGCTCGTAAGTTTTTCATTTGCGACAAAAGTAGGGGCCAACTTCGCGGACATCGTTCTCGGTCCCGGATCGGAAAAAGTCTGAAGATCTTGGACCCCTAAAGTGGGGACGATTTCGGTACACGGCGTCGTATCTCCTTATACCGCTTCGTGGCACGAACTCGGGAATCGAGTTTCCTGGTGAAGCGAGAGCGGATCGATGACCAGCCATGGCCCGACCGGAGCGGAATCGCCTAGACCGACGACTATTATTCCCGATGGAAGAAAAGGAAGGGAAAAATCGCGGTGAAATCCTGAAAAACCAAGCACCGGAACCGGGACGGTGGGCCCGGTCGAGGCTCGGTCGGAGGAGATTCGATCCCTACTTCCGTTTTCCGGATGCCAAAGGCGCCGTAGCCCGAGGCGTGGTGGGCCAAAAATAACCAATAAGCGGCCAATAAAAGCAGACCGTTAAACGCGCCGACTTGCTCTCTCACGAGTAAAAGAGCTACCGGTTAATTACAGGGCCTACCCCACGCCATAGCCAAGAGGCCAGACCCCTAATAGATCCGTCTTCCGGCGAGACCGCGCCTTCGCCAAATTTATCCCCACCTATGGAATTATTAGCGGGCCCGCAATTTCCCGAAATTGCCGACTTTTCTGCCGGCGATTCCGCAGACTCCGGATTAATTCACCCGATGCCGGACCGAAGCTCCTCCGAGAAGCCTGTGTTTACGACCGAGTCCCTGTGCCGTCTGTTTTTTAATTCATATAGCTTTTTAAGGTGGTACGAGAGACGGCAAGAAATTCAATTTTTTTGTTCAGATCCATGATAAACACATTTTTTTTGTATAAAAATTGAAATTTCATGAATTTCAGGACCTACCTCGGGGCCTTCATATCACCGTGGTAAAATTTCCAACGAATCGGTACACCCAATTCGGAAGAGTGGAGATATCTCTTAGATAGATATAGGCTGACCCTTTGATAGTATATTTAGTTCCTATCCCAGTCGCGCGATATCGGTGGAATATGTGATCGATTATCGGACGTGAACGCGAAACGGGAGGAAGAGGTCGTATATCACTCGGAGATCGATAATTGACGAAAGGTCGCGCTTCCGAGGGCGTCGAGCGGGCAAAAGAAAGGAGCGGACTTAGGTCGGGTCCAGGAAGCACGATTTCGAAACGGAGGCTGATACGGGAGTTGTATGCTCGCCACGGGGGTCGTATCCCGCAGGGCCTCACCTCCGACACCTCTTGCCGCTTCTCAGCTGCATGACGGATGCGTTCGCTTGATAGAGCCACCTTCGAACCTCCGACGCGATTCCTCTGGAGCGCCCCGCACCCGCGATAAGAATTCCACGTAACGAGTTAAAAGTTCCCCCCAACGTTCCTCGAAAAAACGGCGACAATTTCTAAGAGACTCGACCCATAGCGATAATTCCAAGGAGGATCCCGTTGATCGTTCCATCGAACGAAAAATCAACACCATCGCGCGACGATGGACCGGCAGCGGGCAGAAAGGGAGCGCGGCGTTAATGAATTGATTAAAAAATAAAATGAGCCCGGGGAACGGTGAAGCGCGCCACTAAAAACTCATTAAGCCAAAGATTCGCCCGGTGATTTATCGTGGATTACCGGTACCTACTACCTGCCGTATAGAAATAAATAATTCCCGGCCGGGGCAGGACATAAATTCCGCCCCGGCCGATGTCTCGCGACGAAGGAGCGGCGAGACACTTCGCCACTTTCGACCCCTCAGTCGTGGAGGAGTGAAAAATCCCGAGAGACCGTACTTCGAAACGGGGTCCATCGACGTCCAGAATGATATTTGGAATTTTCATAATTTTCATGGACTAAGCCATCGTCGATCCACCTCGAAGGTAGCGACCTCTGCGGGGACTCTGCTAAACGACTCATTAATTGTATTTTTAGAGGCTTCCTGCAAGAGGACCCACGATCCTAATTTACCGACCCGGCCGTTTGGTTTATAGCAGGCCCGATGTACCGCTCGTAGTATAACCGACACCACACCTCGTTAAATCAAAGGAACGCATTATGCTTATATGCACGTCCGCCGAGAGTTATAACCCCGGGAGAAGGTCCCTTCGATGGGCCGGTGCATCCGTTCGACCTGATCACCTATGCCGAAGAATATCCCGATCCAATAACGAACGCTCCCAGAGAGGAAGCTGCCCAGGTCGTGGCTGGTTTGGATGAAGCCTGGTCGACCTCAAAGAAAAAAATTATCAAACTTGAAACGAGGGAACATGCGACCCGGAGGATCTGCCGCGCCAAGGGGCGACCTATGACACCGTGAAAAATTCCGCTTGAACGTCAAAATCCACGTTTCCTCGAGGAGGGGTCCATTTCTCTTCGTCGTAGGTCGAACTCGCGGCCCCGGGTCGAGAGGTCGAAACGTACGACGTCTCACTCGGGTGTCCAGGATCGAGCAGGGGCTCTCTTTAATCGGTCACCCAGTACACCGCTCGCAGAAGTCCCGGTCGGCCCGAGAGGACGGGGGAGGACGAGGGAAAAAAGAGAGGAGTCCAGCGGGAGCATCAGCCATATGGACTTGTCCGGCAACGTAGTCCGAAAATAATAAATCTCGGACGGTGGTGCAGGATTATTAAAAGAGTCCCTAGCTCGTTCCCTTCGGAACGCGCGCGCGGAGAGGAGAAACAAAACGCATTACCGTTTCTTAATGAAGGCGAGGGTTACGAACGGAGGAACGGAGAGGAACGGCGGAGCGGCACCGCCGGACGGACGGACCGACGTTCAGAACTAATTGGAGCCACGAGATATTAGGAGAAGGTGAAAGAGAGACAGGGTAGGAATAGAGAGGACCGGCGGGGAGAGAGAAACGACGGGAAAAAGGGCCAACACGAGCCGATGGGTGTGGAGGGGTGGATCGGACGCATTAACGGCTAGTTCGTCGGTGTTACCAGTTTGTTTAATGATACTTCGACGGTTACACCCCCGTCCCGGTGCCGGTCCATTTAATGATACCCCGCCGATACCACCCCCGAGGCTCCGGTGGACGCGCTTTGCTCGAGGAATTCCGCTTCCTCGGAAAAAAAAAAATGGAAATAATTTAATCCCCGTGAATCCGGGGCCAAACCGACTTCTAGATACTCCGCGACCGTCGGGAAAAAAGGCTCTCGAATGAATCGATCTCAATTAAAAATCGATGTTCGCGGAAAATTCCCCCAAAATAATCAGCCCTTTCGTGGAGACGGGGATCGTCCACTTGGACCGTTCGAATAAGGGGAAAACCCAAACTGACCTCATTAATAATGCATTAATGATATGTATACGCCGTAATACCTATAATCTGCATACCGATCTAGAGTCTCCGGCTCTTTTTTCACCGAAAACTTGTCGTAGGGTTCTCGTACCCACGCGAGGCGCCTTAATGGCAGGACTCGCATTACACGTCTCGTAGAGGAGCCTTGCCGTCATTAGAGGCCGGCCAACAGCAAAAGAATTAATTTCGAGCAAAGGGTTAAAAGGAACGATGGGGCGAGAGAGAGGGAAAGAGAGGGCGTCCGTCCAGGCCGAGGTTGACAAAATAAGATGAGCGCCGCGACCCCTGCCCGATCCCTGGAAACTGGCTGTGATGATTTTTTAATACCCATTCTCGGATTCCTTTAAATTATAGTCATCCCGGGCTAAGGACCAACGCGGGATTAGCATGTTTTTATAATAAAATATGTGCCCTCGTATCATTATCGAATTATGCTACGTCGAAGATTGTGATCAGCCCGAAAATCGTTGGCCTACGTCTACGCCCACGTCCCAAAATTGAGTCGAGAAAAAATCCAACGTTGGAAGGTTTATTCCTTAACGCACCATGGTTGACAAAAATCCACGACAAAGGTAAAGAAAATCCGTTTAAATCGAGGTTATATAATTTTTCAGCACGATTGAATAATTGTTTCTTGCAATTATATACGATTCGGGCGACGATCTGTACTTGTATCGACCAACTAATCTTTTTTTCTCAGTGCGGCAGGCAACAGGTGAGGTCAGGTGGCATCGACGTCGTCATTTCTGAGGCCGACCGATATAGGTCGAGTCAGCCGAGAAAGTCGTCCAGGATCTAGGGTCCTCGGCTTTAAAGCGTATATTCCTTCGATTTTCTAGCCGACTAAGCGTCGCTTCAAGGACCCTCGAGGACCAGGCAGAGCGTGCACTATCCGGTTACGCGATCTCTCCCAGGCCGCAATCAAAATTCAAATCACACTTTTAACTCAACATAAAATCAATATCGGGGTCCTAGCGCCCCCGAATCGATGAATTCCACCGAAAGGACCCTCACAGGACGAATCCAGCGGAAGACTCCTCCGACATCGAACCTCCACCGACGTCGGATCGGTGAACTCTGCCCGAGCGTCTGACAAATGGCGAGGTGCGTCGCAATTACGGCGTCGAGTGTGCGGCGTTTTTCCTTCCTTTGCCCCGTAGGAAGCCGCAGGACTCGTCGCTTTGACTCGTCACCGCGGTTCCCGAAGGATCCGAGAAAGAGTCCCGCGAGATGCGACGCCGACGTCGCGAGGATCCCGAGGTCCGGCGTTGCGGGAGAAAAAACCCATCGGGTGCTCTGACGTCGACTCGGCCCACCGGGTTCCCCCTCGCAATTTTCAGCCTGATAGGAAAAGGAACGAGGGGAGAAAAAAGAGGGCAAGAAGGTAACTAGGTATCCGGAATAGTGTCTTATAAATGGTTTTTCTATATTGCCTGCGCGTCTGGGGCCCCGCTGGACTTGGACATGGGTTACCGGTTCATTTAAATAAGTTAAGGGTCTCGCTTAGTGCCTTAGCGGGTCCATTACAGCTGGCCAAGAGCGGCTAATTACCTGCCTGACGTGAGTTATAAACCCCCGCCCCCGCCCCGCGCCCCAGAGACCGACCGGCCAGGAACGGTGCAATATCCACCGTCAACCCTCGCCCAAAGGTGAATACTTTTAGCGGATCCCTACTTTTCGCCAGAAAACGACCTCCTTCCTCCCCCCGGATTCCGGAAACCACGATCCTCCCGTCCCCCTACAATTTTTTTCATCTTAACGCTCCCCTTATCTAAGGTTTTTACGAACGCTTCGACATATCGCGATAACTGGAACGTGCCGAGCGGCTCTTGGAGTACTCGACGCGCACCCGGAAGATACCTTGCCCTTCTGCATCCGGGACAAAAGGGAGAGATGGAGGAAACGTGCTCGACGAGTGTTCGCGAAGTGCTCTCCGCCTCTCTCTGTCTCTGGGGGAGAGCGACTGCAACTCGCGTGCACAGTGGAACGCCGTCCTCGTCCTTGCAATTTTCGCCAAGGGTCGAGGAGTTGGCGTCTACGTCGAAAATGGGACTCGAGATGACTTTCCGAGGGACGAGTGAGACGTTTTCTGGACGGGGAGGACCGGGAGGAGTTGATCGTTTCTCCTTCCGCCAGGGATCACCAGGTGGGCCGGAGAAAAAGGAGGAACCCCCGGTCGATGGGGATCTCTCTCTCTCCCTCTCCCTCGGGGACCCTCGAAGATCCTCTCGTGGCGGGTCCTCGCTAAAGGAAGATTCCGGGACCTCTCCCGGCCGGGGGTAATTTCGTAATAAACGATCGAAGGTAGGCGGCCCCCCTTTCGGACGTGGAATTAATCTGGTTTGTCAAAACGAGGGCGGATTAGTTCAAAGCGCCGCTAATGAGAAAGAGGCCGACCCGCGTCCTCCTTATTTGTCAATGGGTTCGCCGCACCCATGAATCACGACGCCAAGGTCCTCACCGAGTGCAGCCGAGGAGTGGCACCCACCCGGCGGGACGTGCAAGAGTGTCGACGCTGCCGATCGAGGAACGGGACCGGTCGGGGTGGCGAACGACCGACTTAAAGGGCAGCTTCGCGAAGGACCTGCCCCTCGAAACCGAAATATGGACTTGGACGCGTTAGTCCGGACGTCGAGAAATTTTCAGAGAATTTTCTGAATCGCGAATTTGGTTTTCAGCGGGGGTTCCCGCACAAGGGTGACGCCAGGGAGTTCGGGGGGTCGCGTTTGTGTTTCGCCGATGGCCGGACGATGCGAACGACATGCGAGGCCGACGAAATAGACAGACACTGGGGCGTAGGGAGTCTATTTCATGGTTTATTTGGCTAACTCGATTTCGCCACCACCATCCGCCGGTGGAACCACTAAACTAGGAGAGGGGCGAATCCGGGGCGCACCCTCGCGACCCCAACGCTCGGCGACGACGTGCCCCGACCTGCGAAATCGTCACTCGGCGCAACCCCTGTCGTCCCCTCCGTCCGATGAATTTCGCTAAGCCCGTCTAGGAGACCACCAACTCGTGGCAATCGAAAATTAACCGGCGATCACTCGGCGAGGGGATCGGTCTTTGAAATCGGAACTCGAAAATCGAATCCAATCTTCCAGACCATCACAGTGGGTCCACGTCGGGTCCCGAGGTGGATTCTAGGAGAAGGGACGTTTCGTCGACTCCGGCATCCTCCAGCCCGTCCTCGTCGAGGAACAGGGCGAAAGGTCCGAAAGGTGGAAGAGGAACGCGAGATGACATTTTACCCGTCCACCGTTTACTTTGGCACCGAGAACTTTAGGGAAAAAATATATGTAGTCCGGAAGAATACCGGAGAATTTCATGCGACTTCCTCGCCCCCGATGTCATAACTGAGGATGGTCGACTGACGGTTCCTAGGGTCTGAATTCCTTGGGAAGGAGGTTCGACGACAGGGCCAAGCCAAAGATTCCAGAGACACGTCAACCGCATCCTCCCCGAGTTTAATGTCCCGAGAGGGGAACAAACGGGAGCGGATCCCGCGTTCTTCCCGGAGCCGGCCGGATCAAAGGACGCCAGCTCCTCCGGAAAGGACTCGAAGAGAGTGCCGGGGAAACTCGGCCGGCAAACGGAAGACACGTATCCCACCGGGTGGCGGATCTCTGCAGAGGGAAAACAACTCCTATCAAAGCGTGTCCCCGATACGGCGACAGGGCTCGCCCATCTAGGCGTAGGTCTACTGTCAACGTCGTACACCAGCCGGCTGACAAAGGAAGCCATCCTCGGAAAAAATCTCTAAAAAGTTGGAAGCAAATATTAGTTGAACACTGGACCAGTCATTATTTCTCTTTGTGCTTGCAAATGGTACTCGCTACGGTGTCTCTCTGAAAAGGGCAGAACAAAGGAGGGCGCTTTCGCTCCGTCTCGGTACATCTATCTCCCTCTCCCTCCCCGCCGACGACTCCGCCCTTTTCCGTCTTCCTCTCGCTCCTCCGGGTGTTCTCCCGTGTTTCCCTTGTTCGCTCCTTTCCTCCCTTCCGAGGGCGGCGCTCACCCCTTTCCGGCCTCGCACGCACTTCCTCGACCGACGCCCTCGCCGAATCCTGGAGGCCCCCGGACCGTCCCCTGTCCTCGCAATTACTGCCAGCGGAACGGGATAAAGGCGAAACGCCGGCGACGACGTCGCTGACTGATCACGCCGCGTTACGTCCGACGTCCTCTCCTCTCGCTCTCGGGGAGGAATCTCGTCCTCTCCTCTCGCTCTCGGCAGAGACACTCGCCCGATCGCTCAATCCCGCCCCCGTGGCACCGCTCCTCTCGGCAAACCTCGACCGTGAGCTAAACGCCGGAGCGTTTAGCGTTTACGAAGCCCGGCATCCCGGAATCGGTCCAGGTCCCAGCCTGAAATTACACCCTGCGAGGGATCGGCCTGTCGACCCTGGCGCTCGAAGGCCCTCGATTGGCTTAAACGCCGGAACGAGAGGCCGTTCGATGGAACCTTCGTGTGTTCAAGACTTAGTTAAACGCCGTATCGAATCCAATTCGGCCGAAGGAACCCGAGAATCCGTCGCGTTCCTCGCGCGGCAATCCACGCGCCTTCTCGCGGGCTAAAAGGGGCTCCAAAAAGCGCATCCTCCCGAATCCCCGTCACCCTCCGGGTCAAACGGGAAATAACGATTACCGGTCTACCGGGGTAATTGTCCTAATTTTAACTAACCGCGGAACGCGTGGCGCCTCCACTTGGCCCTCGGCCGCCGCGCTCCCGAGGGCCACGCATGGCCGGTGCCGAATTTGCCTTCTGCATTATAGAAGAATGTGTTTCGGCGCCGTTACCCGAAGTGCCCGTGGCCATTGTATCGGGCCGACAGTATTCAATCTCAATGGGACTGACCGGAGTGGTCGTCGCATTGTCGTGGAATTAAACAACGGCCCCGTTGTATCGCACCCCGGCCCTCGTCGAGGGGCTCCGCGCGCTGCGTTAAACCCCGCTCTCGTCAGCGCCGCGTTTCACCGATCGTTTTCCCCCGTCGAATCGGTTTTGCGACGGTCGTTTTGATCGCGCATTTCGTTCCCGAAGATTCGCAGCCAAAGACGCTCAAAGTTCCCGGCGGAAACCGAGCCCGATCGGGGACCGCGAATACGGCTATTCCGAACCGAAATTAAATCGAAATGCAATTTGTCGTCCCCTGCAATTTCCTGGTCCGGACCCCCACGAGGCGGGCATTTCCCTTGCAAACCGTCAGGCGATTACACTAATTCGGGTATCATTTATTCTTCGGTTCACCCTTCTCCTTTTACTTGCCGCCCGCTGGCTGGACTGCGCAAACGAACCCTCGACACCCGCTTTATGTACCCCCGGCTTGTCACGGGCTCGCTTGTGGTGCCGACGACTTTGAAGTGCCTCGGGTTTTTGATGTAGCCACCAACTGTTCCAACTACTATGCAAACCAGTGAATCACCTATTAGGTGAAGGCATCGGGATCGATCCCGGTATTACCGGCTTCCTTCGGCATCTCGTTGACTCTCGATTCTAACGGTCTCGAATTAAGTCGGCGGATTAAATCCTCGGATTACCTTAAGTGCGAGCAGGGTGAACGGCTCTCGGTGGCGGGTCTTTGGCCAGCGGTCATTTGCAAAAATCTGAGAGGAGACGAAAACTACCCGTTTTCTCCCGACAATATCTAGAGCGAGACATTAAATCGGTACTTCGTTCCCGTCCCACCCTGGTTCGCCGGTTTTCCTTGAAAGTGAAACTCCCCGAGTCCCACTCGACCATAAGGATGGGATTTTCCGGAATTTATTCGCGAAAGGGGGTACCGCGAAAACCCGGGGCAATTTCCTCGAAGACTCGCGTAGACGCCGAAGAAGAGCTCGGGTGCCGGTATATTATATTCCATTATTCCATTATTCCACCTCGGCGACACTTTCGCGGAGGTTCGCGGACAACAGGAGACACACCTTTTGTGCTCCCGAAAGAACGCGGGGGGGGGGGATCCTCCTTTTGGGAACCGGTAGAAGTATTAGTTCCGCATGGCCCCTTGTTATTCCAGGCAAAGGGACAACCAGCCACTCAACTCTGCCACGCGACCGTGTCATACTTTATTGGGAAATGTGCAAATACAAGCACTCTTTGTGACCCGCGCTCGATATTGCTCTTAACATTTGCCCGCAACGTCAATCCGGACGAGACGAGAGCTCGAATCCCCATCGATCGCCGGGCGTTCGGTTCCTGGGAAAGTTTCCTGCCAAGATATCCTGCCAGGGCCCTGCCAAGACCTCGAAGGCGATCCGCCGGTTTGCCAGCACACTGGATTTTAATATCGAGAAGTATTACCTCTTGCCGCGCCGCGATCGAGCCCTGACGGCGGGATTTCATAAAAACCAGGACGAGCTTCCGACTCGATCTCGAGCTCCCGACCTACCGTTAAGGTGACGTGAAAGCGGTCAAAGAGTTTTCGTGAAACTTTTCCCCAGACCGGTGTACCGAATCGATTCAACTTTACAATGGGTATAAGAAAGATCCTCATGAAATTTCGATTTTTTTAAAATTTCTTCGCGGATACTTTTAAAATTTGCCATACAAAATTTCATTACAATAATTCAAGAATTGTACATCGATCGAAATATCAGCAATGCCATGTCGGTCCGATACCCTTAAAAAAAAGGGTCTTATTCGAGTCCACCGATTTGAGGCTTCGCTTCAGCTTAAACGTCGGGAACGAATCGCCCTTGCGAAAAGGGATTAGGCTCTTGTCGGAACTGTTATGTCTACTTTCACGGGAGGACCGCCAAGGGTTGGTGGCGGGTTCAACTCGGAACCCAATTTGTCGGGGTTAGAGCTAACCTCGTTTCCCCGATCCGGCAAGTTCGTGGACTTATATTTCCGGTCGCGCCGTGTGATTTCCTGGAGTCACGGAGGAGGGCTCCTAACTCGCGCCATACCGTGTCCAATGGGAGTCGCCGTTTAGTGCGCTTTTTTACATAACGATCCTTTTTTCGGCTCGACATCGACCCTCCTATTGAATGAATTTTTATGAGCCCCGGCTACATATGGATACACGTGTACTACTCTCGCGGAACATCGACCTTCGAAAATCGAATTCTTTATGGGCAATGGGCACCGCCGTAATTTGGTCTCTGTGCTTGAATATTAACGAAAAAAAAAAAATGGGGGAAAAAAGAAGAAGAAGAAGAGAAAAAAGACGGCGGTATTAGCGCGATACCGTTCAATAAAAGCCAGGGGGGGATTTCGTGCGCGAATCTAAAACGGGTTCGATCCGATCCCGACCGCTCTCCTTGTCTTTCGGTCCCCAAACTGGTTCGAACCGAGCCTAGCAGCCTCCTTTTGGTCCTTCTTTAAGGACCCCTTGAGAGCTCGAGCTCGATATTTTGCATTAAATCTTAGCTCAAGCTCGAGTTTGGACTCGGCCCTACGTGCGTCGGGCTTCGTTATAATAAGAAGTGTCAGTAAATATTTTATGATTTTCCCGACCATCGGCATCGAGTCGATTACTCATCGGAGAGCCCTCGGACCTCGATACATCCCTAAACAACAAACAAATCCAAAAGAAACAAAGGGACAGGTCCACCGCCACAGTCCCATCCTCCCCGACGCATTGCGCATAGATTTTGATTTTTCTACCCTGAGGAAAAAAAAATGTCACCGAACCGAAGAAATCATTAGTTAATTCAAAGAATAATTATTCGGCTCAGATGAACTGAAATAAATTGGGAAATGACTTCGGAATTATGACAATATCAGTTCATTCGAGTAAAATAATTGTTCATTAAATTAACAAAATATTCCTTAGGTTCGATGAATTCTTTTTCGCTTCGAGAGCGACCGGCCGAGATCGGGCGATCCACAAATTCCGTCCAGGCAAAAAAAAAAAAATAAAATGAAACGAGGCCTATCATTAGAGCAGTATCGACCGAATCATCTCGACATTTTCTGTCGGGGAGGAGAGAAAAAAAAAAAAGGAATCCTCGGACGCGGGGAAAAGATCCCAGCCTAGATCCAATCTCCATCACGTAGATCCCGTCGAGGTTTCACTCATCTCTGACAGGACTTCCTTGTAAGAAATACGAAGCCGTTCGTGCGCGGCCGTACTTATCCCTAACGAAAAACCCTTCACCCTCGTTTAGCGGGACGCGTATTATTTCACGGCATAATTTTCAACGCGTCACGGAAAGTACCGGGAATTGGACACAGGAGGCGATAAAAAGCCGACCGGAAAAATGGAACGATCGTGGATTTTGTCGAGACCGACTTGGGCACTCCACCCCAACGAGTGCCTCCATGGAATCAGGTCCTGGGCTCTTATTCTTTAGTTCACCCAGATTTTTTTCTCATACAAAGTAGATTCGCACGAGGAAAAAAAAAATCCGAACGATCTCGAGAATGGAAACTCTGCGCGAACCGCGAGGACCGACTCGAGTCGAGTTTAATCGTTCCCGATCTCTCGTAGAGCGAAAAATGATCACTCGGAGATTAATGGCGCTATCGACGGCGATAAAGGAGGCCGCGGATCTATCTTTAGCGGTCGATGGAAAAAGGCTTCTCGACCCTCCCACGTGTACACGGGGCGACCCGATTGATAGACATCGCGCGTCACTAATTTCGCCGCACGACTGCGGGGGAATTAGCGCCAGGCGTTGGTCAGATCCTTATCACGGATTATGAACGGGGAGCCAGGGTGTCCGATGGATCGAGATCGAACCCTGGATCTTAGGAACCCCCGTCCAGGATTCCTCGTCCCCGGGAAAAGGACTCGTCCCGAGGAAATTCTCCAGACGACGGCCCCACGCGCCGTGGCGCGTATAAATATTCATAAGCCGTTCAAGGGCGGAGAATTTCCGGTATCGCACGCATTCACGGAAGATAATTCGGTTAGCCCGTCGACAGGCTACGTTACCTCGACATCGCTAATCCCGTAAACCCACTAAAGTTCGTTCTGCTACCTACTTCGTCCAGGGTGAAGCTCGCCTAACCGAATCATCGCTGCAACGACGCTCGCTTTTCCGACCTTTCGCCCTGCCCGGAAATAGGAATAATCCCCGGAAAATTGGCCCACTGGCATCGATGTCCCTTCTCGAAGCAATAAAAGGTACGCATCGAAAGGCACGTCCACTTCCGATGGGACCGCGTGCACCGTGTCGCCTAAACGCGGATATTTATGAATATTTATAAATATATATCCGAACCCGACGTTTATGTTAATCGGTCCTGAATATGCATCCCCGTACAAAATTGTTGCATTTTCGCGATGCGAGTGCGCGCCAAAATTAATACTGCCCGTTCATCCGATGAATATTTCATAGACCCCGGAATCCCGGGGAAAATCCTCGACTTTCCGGGTACATGTACTCGTACGGGAAATATAAAAAGAGGCGAAATAAAAATGATATTTCCCGCTGGAGGAAAGGTCCCGCGAAATGAGACCGCGGAGGCTGAACTTACCTGCCAGGCATTGGAGTCGAGGGCGAGGTACGACATGTTGTTGGTATCCTCCGTGGTTGTCGGTGGCTTCGTCGAGTGCTGGGAAATCTTCGAGTCGAGCACTCGATGCGACCTCCGATTCGTCACTTACATCCCGATCGGAATTCGGCACTCTCTTAACCCGCGACCCCGAAAACCTGAAAAATGAAGGAAAGACTGCTCATTACCCTCAAACCACACCCTCCGATTGGCAAAACTCGTCTCCACCCTCCCAAAGTGCCCACTGCGATCTGCGAACGCTCCGTCCTTTTTTAAAGGACGAAGGAACCGGCGAGCGCGGAAGTCCGAAATAAAAAAGAAGTGAATTATGCCGCCGACGTTCCGCGTCCCCGGGGCATTCCGTCAACGGATCGGAAACTTAGTTAAGCGAAGTTAAATATGGCTCCCAGAGGTGCCACAACCACTTTTTAATTGCAAATGCCTTCGGAGGCGAGAAGTTTCGCGATACACTCGTCAATTTGCCGGCAGGGTCCCGTCCTCGGGAATTATTCACCAAGTTTGCGCCCCGACGAATCCTTCGGCATAATCGTCCACCCCGAGGTCCCGCTCCTGGGACACTTTTTCCGAATACCAGCTAACCGTCTATTTCCCCACAGGACGCCAAAGTACTCAAGGTAAAACCACCCTCTCAATCACGGTTTAACGTCCAGCGACACACGAGCGAGGTTTAAAATCGGAAATCCTGCGAGAGGTGAGACCGGGTCGACCGAAATCGCGTGCGGAGCGTCCAAGAGGCGCCGCCATACTTAGGTCACGCACGATCCTTTAAAGGATCAGGGGAAGAGATACTTCTTCCGGTTAACTCGTTTCAAAATCCACCGGCGTTGAATTCCTTCGGACCAGGGATTCACGCAATCGCGGTCTCCGCGTCTCACGGATTTTTTAGTTTACTTTGCGATCCGCGTCGGCGTCCTTCCAAGAAGACGCGTCTCCTATCCAAGTGGGTGAAAATCCTCGAAGGCCGAGGACTATTACGCAATCGTCGAAACGAGGAATCCCGAACGGCGAACGATCACTGGCATTACACCTCGCGTCGTTGCATAATGGAGCCACTGGAGAGAAATCGAGAAAAGAGAGAAGAGGCGCTTCTTGGGCGAGACGCCATTGCACGGTGGACGAGAGGAGTCTTCGCGACCGTCCCAGCAGAATTAAATCTTAAGAATCATTACGATGGGCACAGATTACGGATCACGGTTCTTCGGATGCAGATCGAGTTTTGGAATAAACGTGAAAATACCTGATATCGCGACAGCGTTGAATTTAGCGTTTCGGTAAAAACGTAATCGTGGTACAAAGTCGGTACGCGAATGGCCGACTAGGAAGCGTTAACGTACGTTTAGATCGCACGCAATTAATTCTTCACCGCACGATGCCCCGGTCAACTCACGACTGAGATCGCGAAGGCCAACCGGAGTGGGAGATCCTCCTCCGGTGACGCTCCGGCTATAACTTCCGTCCTTGGTCAGCCTCCGTGAACGCGAGTGTTTATAAACACTCGGCCTCAAATCCGCGGCCCTTCGGACAAAGACCCCGAGGGAAAGGTGCGAAACCAGGGCATGATTTCGACGACGCTTCCAACGATTCCGAATTCGTTATACCCCTCTACGTCGATCCATCGACCAGGGTCCTCGAGGAAGTCTCCCAGGGATCCACGGCCCTCTCCCGGGACATCGATCCAAGACCCCGAAGAGCCACCTCGCTTATCCACTCTCCCGTCCCACTTGGAGCCTTCGATCGTCTCCTCGTCCAAGGCATCCGTCGACGCCAAAGTCGCCCGGAAACTTACCTCCGTCTCCCTGTCTGGCCGTCGGTCCTCCAGGAGGCCGGGTCACGAGGCGCGAGCCGACTGCGCGAATTCCCCCCGCGGAGGCGTCGCGATCGTTCATCGAAAACGGTCGCGAAAAGGCGTCGAGGGTCGTTGCGGAAAAAAAACAAAATCGAGGAGAGCCGAGAGATTTAAGATTTCTCAAGCGTCAACCCGTCCCAGGACCCGCTCGTCCCGCACGGGACACACACACACACTGGGCGCGCGCGCGTCGGCCTAATCGCCGGGCGGCTCGAAATGGGACCGACGTGTCCGGAAGCGCTTCCTTCCGTCCTCTGTCCCTCTTCCGATCGCCCTCGCTCCCTCTCTCTCTCTCCCTTTCCGGGCCGCCCTCGGTCGCTCTCTCTCCCTGTCCCGCGGCGCGCGAGTCGCGCGGTGGGGCGCGATAATTCTCTTACGGAGTCCGACTCGGCCCAACGGGAAGGAAGGAAACGGTCTGGTATCCGAGTGCACCGCACGTGGCGCGTCGCGACGTCGCACTGCGCTCCGGGCGAGAGGCGCCCTGGCGCCCCCGCCGCCGGGGGTGTGGTACCGCCTCCAGCCACGCGCGTCCCTCCGGTCGCGCATATACCTGCCCGACATAACCTATACGCCGCGCTCGGCACCCCGAGGCGCGTGCGCCGACCCGCACACGCAAGCTCCGAGGGGAGCCGACGCCTGCCGACGCGTTCGGCTCCTGGGGACGGACGGTTCCATTTTCGCTCATCGCTCCTCTCGGAACTTACGCAAAGACCTCCACTCCTTCAAATTCCCCCCCGACCTTAACATAGGATAATTTGCGTAATTCTAAAAATTCCGATATTTCGCTTTAATTTTCGTGATCGACTTTCATTTAGATTCACGGAGAGAGTTTACAGGAAATGTCGAACTTTCGGGCTCTTTTCCAGCGAAGGGCAACCTCCTAGGAGGGGGGCCTCGCCCTCGGCAGGGTTGGGAAAAACGAAAGTGGAACTTTCGCGCCGCGGTGACTACCGGAACGCGGCTCGTTGGCCCGCATCCCGCCCCGCGTCGCGTCGCGTAACCGCGCGCACACTTCGCCCTGCCCGTCGTGTCGCCTTCTCTCCCTCTCTCTCGCTCGGCCGGTGGCCCCTCCTCGCGTCCTCGTCGCGCCGCGCCTCCTCGCCGCGCCGCGACGTCCCGCGTCGAGTGCGCCTCTGCGCATGACCGATCGATGCCCCTACCATCCTTGCGCCCCACCAGCCCTTCCCGAGCTGCCCTGCCCATCCCTCCATTTTACCGCGACGGCTCCGAGACGGGGGCTCGATCGCCGAGTCTGCGAAAACGAAGCTTCCGTTTTCCCTCGAGATTCCACCAGATTTTCACACTCTCGCGCTCTCTTTCTCCACCCGGCCGCTCCTCTTTGTTCCACGCCGTTTTTGCGCGACCTGCCCGCCGCCTGTCGGATAGATTTCCGAACCAATCGCGAACCTTCGACCCCGTCCACGCCCGGAAAAACAAGGAATGGTCAGGAAAACCACAATCGGGACGGGAAGTAACCCTTACCGTGTCCCGCCGGTTCCTGCAACCGCCCCCCAGGTTGTCCCAAAATGGCTACAACTCCTACAATCGTGCTTTTCCTCCCAATTATTTTTTTTCCACGCGATAAAAGGACCCGTCCCTTCGTAGAGGTGTCCAAAAATGTGTAATGCGATCCCCTTATTTTCTAACACCCCAACGATATACCGCGACGTTTCAAAAATACTTTCCCTTGGACCCCGTTAAACAAGATTCCCAATAATTACAGCTCGAGGGAGGAACGATCGTCGATTCGCGTTTCTCGCTGCATCTGGATTTCTTTCCGGGGTCCCTCGTTTAGATAAGCGATCCCACCTCCTGTTATCGGCGGACCGGCCCGGCAATACTCGTAACCGTAACGATAACTTCTAAATCACGAGATCGCGGCCGTCTAATAAAGACCAACGAGCGGCGCCGGAGTCCTGGAAAAGTGTAAAAATATCGCGATCGATGACGTAGCCGAGGGTGGAATAAAAAGAGCCAGGGTCCGGGTCGCATCGAGGATCTCGGTGTCCGAAAGGTTGGGAGCCTGAAAATGTCGATTTTCCCGGCCACGACGGGCGATCGAGAGTGCCGATGACCCGCGATCGTAAATTTCTGAGCCGGTCGGTCCTCCGATGGTCGGGCTCGAGGAAGAAGATGAAGAAGAGGTCGGACCGTCCATCTTCGGGCTAGAAAGCGCGCACCACGCCTATGCTAAATCGTGACCGGATCGACGAGAGGAAACCGACGCGCTCGACTCGCCAGGAGGCCGGCGATCTCGGGAGGATCTCGGGAGGATCTCGAAAGGATCGCCGGGGAAGAAACGCGAGAAGGGGCGGAGAGGCATGCACCGTGTATTCGCAATTAACCGGGTACTCGGCGTGTACTCGGCGGGTACCGGGCGCACGCACGCGTGCCCACGGCCACGAGCGCGAGTAGCGGCTGCGAATATTGGCTTTGGACATATCCGAGTGTAGGCGAAACGGCGAAGCCACGACTCGCCCCTAGGCGTCCCCTTGCGATCCCAGGACCGCCTACGGCCGCCTATTGCCTGGCCTATTGCCGGCCCTATTGCTGGCCCCTATTGCGCCGCGGAATAATCGCCGCCGGAATTGCGGAAACCGAGCCCGCCGCACCCGGGAATATTTTATCTCGAGACCAGGGAACCCGGAACAGCCCCGAGATCGAAGGAGCATCTTCTGGGGGAGGGGGACCGCGAATACCGAAATTAAATATTCGAAACCGCGGATGAATTAAAATTTTACGAAACAAAATTTAAATTCTAATCCGCGACTCGCGAGCATCTAAAAATTATCCCGACACTTGAAATTAGGATTTTCGAAATAAAATTTGGACCGGGACCAAGATGGCGTCGAGCTCTCGACGCTCGATCGAATTTCTCGACGCGTTACCGCTTTGCCTTAAGAACGCGCGAAACGCCGTATCGACCGACGCGTTCCAACGGTTCAAAGGATTTTCGACGAGCAGACGTTCGGACGGACGGAGATGGAGTGAGAAGAAAAACGAAGGGACAAACGCTCGGGATGAGGGAAATACAGAGAAAATATCCGATCCCCTCCAGGTCCGTCGTAATGGAAGAGCGACGCGGGTTGGCAGCCTTTGCCGCCCGTCACCGGCCATTTTTGCGCGTCCGCTCTCTCGCGGATCCCCTTCGACGCGATTCCGAATTTCCACGCCGAGGGTAAAGGATTCGCGGTGGACGATAACTTTGACGGAATTACGCGGATCGACCGAAATCACGGGAATAAAGCGAGAGAAATTTTAAAGACCTCTCCCGAATTATTTCCCCGTACTTGGGCGACCCTTAAGGGGATGTGAAAGTGGCATACAAGAGGTCGATCGTTTTTTCATTTTCAATAAAAAATGTATAAAATGTCCATAAACAAAATTTTAAACGGTTCAAAATTGATGGGTGCCAGGATCTTCCTTGTAACCTCCTTGTTCACGTTGTAACCTTTGAAACGATTCGATACGCCCAATTCGGAAAAAAGTTTCGTACACGAGACCTCCGTGTCGCCACTTTCGTGTCGCCTTAACGAGGTCCTTTCCGGGACGAGACTCGAGTTAAAACAAGGAAGCGCCAAACTTCGTCCCACTCCGAAGGCTGTCTCGGATCGAGGAGTCCATCAAGAACGGTTTCGTTGGCCCGTCGAGAGGTAACTTCGCAACTCGGTCGCATGATGCGATTTAACTACCATCGCATTATCGCCGAAGTTATGGCGATGTAAGTTCGAAATTACCAGTTAAACTGCATATACCTACGGCACGGCCCAGGACCCCATGTAATCCGTGCATGTGCTAGCCTATTGGAGGGTAGAGGGGCATATACCGAGGTTTCCTCTCTATCAAGGTAGCCAGGTGAACCGTCTTATCCCGATTACCTAATTATCCGAAGCGATGACCTAACTTGTGCCCTCCAGGAAATAGTTCCTCGGAGTTTGCTGTTCCACCCGAAGGATTACCTTCCCCGATACACGAAGAGGAGCTGCAGCGAAATTTTGAAAATCCATCCCGAAGATGGAAGCCATCTTGGAGGAAGTCATCGATCGCAATTAGGTGGTCAGGGAAGTAAGTACTCGTGAGAGAAACGAGCTGCCTCGAACATCTGCTGGCAGATTTTCTTTGTGTTTCGGAAGAAATCCAATGGACAGGTGCCGATCGATGACGACCCTAGGCCGATCTAGACCGAAAATTCCTGCGATCTTCGCTGGGTTAAAAAAAAGTCCAGGACTCACAACAAACTACCCACCCTCCCGCGTGTTTATTTAAACGTCACTTTTCCCGATTGTTGCGGTGCAATGTTTGCACGTAAACTGTCCTCCAGTCTGCCACTCGGTGAGACTACGGGAGCTCACGTGACAAATCGAACCATCGGGGGTTTTGTACCCTGAACATCGTGGGTCGTTCAAGAGGCCCCTGGATAAAGTGCGGAATTCCTTCCCCGTGTTCGAGATTTCTTTATTCCCCCAGGATCATGCGAGGAGGGATCGAGGAGCGATCGGTAAATCCCGGAGGATCCCCGTCGTTCCTTCGAGAGGATCCTTCGGGAGATCGATACTAATCTCCATTGATTTCAAAGACCGCGAATGCGCGCGATCGCGGGAATCCTTTCAGCCATTGTGAGGCCCCGGGGCGATCAGGTGCTCCGAGGCTTCCTCCCAGAAAATTGGGATATCGAGCCGGTTTTTTGAAAAAACATCCCACACTCGTGCCGGTCCAAGATGTAAAGATCTCCACTTTCGTCAGTGAAGAGGTTGTTGACTTAAGCGCGTGGCGAATTCGCCTTTCAAAGCGTCTTCTATCCACCCGTCTTGCCCCCTTGAAGTGCACCCAGAAGAAACCCCCGGTCCACATTGTGGGAGCCCAATTTTTTTTTACCTACACCATTCTCCCACCCCACGGATAAATTATCACTAAAGCCCCATTTAGCAGGTCTTGCCGAACCGCCCCGATTTCTTATTACGGAATTAGGACCCAATTAAAGAGGTTGATACATTTACTTCATACCATGAGAAATAGCAAATACATTTCATGCGTGAAACCACAATACGCGAACACGCGTTCCAGGTTACAATGCCCGAGGCAATGTCTCGAAACAACATAGTGCGTTAATCGGTAATTCGCCATGGGCGCTCTTTGAGAATTTTGTCCGTCCCTCTGAAGGCTCGGTGCCTTCTACGGGTTTAAACACCTGTTTACCGACAATTGCACCCGCGCCGATTTTCCACTGCGGTTAATCGCATCAGCGAGCATGAATTAACGCTGCGGCTTAGAACGACGTAACGCCGAATCGTGCACCGATGTAACTCCGTAAACGCGCCATTCGGCTTTGAATCGCGGGCGGAATCAGAATCCCGTTGCGGAAAAACAGCGAGGAATCTCGAAGAAATGGAATCACATTAGTGTACATCTCCGGAACGCGAGGAGCGGTGCACTGGAAGGTCTGAACGGCGCTCGCTTAATGCAATGCAAATTGCCGACCCACGTAACGTCTGGACTCCGCGCACACTTTCTGAAATTCGATTTCTCACCATTTTAAGCCCGGGCGAGCTTCGTGTTTTCTTTGAAGTTTCGTCAGCGGATTTAAAAAGAGGGTAGGGACCCCTCGGCATCGCGAGGAATATCGATGGGTTCCGCCAGATTCCGTGGACGAATCCTTCCGAGATTCCTAAGGCGCGTCCACCAAGGAATACCGATGAACGCGCGTTAACCGCGCCGTTGATCCATTTTATAAACGAAACGCTATTAAGAGACGCCACGGTATTAATCCTGTACATCTCTCGAGGTAATCGAGATGTAGTGCGGCACTTTCTTCTAGGATGTCGTGTCCGGATAACGTATCGACCGTCGTGTAACACCCTTGTACCCTCCCCGTAAAACTGCCACTCCATAAAAACCGGCGGCCTGGCATAATTTTATCGCTCTACAGCTCTTAATTCGTGATAAAACATTAGTTCTGTACTTATTAAGCATTCGAGCGAACACCCACGGCGCGAACATGCCTCGAACTCACCACCGCTCGTTATCCCTACGTGACCCACCCTGGAACGATCGCATATTTTTCTCCACCCAGTCGGCGGGCTTTGATTTACTCCCCGTATTCCTTTCTGCGGATAAACTTGTTTACGGTCAAAGATCTGTTACGAAGTCGGATCACATTCATCCGAGCTCGTGTGTATCCGGAATGCGTGAAGCCCGCTGCACCGGGATCCCGTCCACGTTCCTCGGAGGTAATAAACCTCCTACGAGGAATAAATCTACAGGAAAACGTTTATTCGAAAATTCCCACTTTCCAGTATATCAAGCCCACTCCAAGGGACGTCCCATCGGTGACGGTCAAGTACCCGCCACCATGGGCCACACAATGCGATCCTTTGGAGCCCGATGGATCGGAGTGAATTTTCGAAAATGTATGCGCACACGGCCAGATTCACAAGGAGGGTCGTAAACCCCGCCTTGGGCTAAGCCAGGAAGGGACCCCTCGGTTCCGCACTAAATTTCACCCTATACCGAGCGTGGCCACCCCACTTTGGGACGCGTATGTACGCGACCCTGGCAGCGAGGCAGTGATCCACGAACCAACATATTGGCATTGTTTGAAGAACGAGGAATCGCCTCGCAAAGTGGGAGCGGCGCGACCGAGTCGATCGGCCGAGGAATCGCTCGTGGGGTTCGAATCGACGAGGACCCGAACCCGTCTGGTCTTCCCATATAGAGAATCTTTTTCGACGCCTTCTTAAGACGCCATATACATGCGTACCAATACTTTTACACTCGCTCCGTCGCGTTCTTACATTGCGACGTCGTCAGAGAGACGAGACATCGACCTGGGGCGACGAGTCGAGCTTTCGAGCAACCCTGGTTTAGGCGGTCCAGGTCCCACGCGCTTCTTCGGGGTGCACCTCATCCTCCAGGTTGTCCGGCGGTCTTTGGATTCTTTGGTAATTGCCGGCCTAGTCGCGGCGCGGGGTATTTGTTCTCTAGACTTAAATTCGAGAGCCGCTCCGGTATAACATTCCCATGTTACGCCGTTTCGTGCTCCTGGCCGGTCGCGGAATGTGGCGTGCGTGCCGCCCACGCCGAGCACGCACACGGGCACGCGTTCACGCATACTCGGCAGAAATTAAACTCACGCACGGCCCCGAGGCGGCGTGCCAACTAATGAGAGAGTCGAGGGAGCGCGAGCGATGATAAAGTCGAGGGACTTTCGAGCGGATCTCCAATGGAGCTTTCCATCGGATGCCGCGAGTTGACGTCCGACTGGGCGCGGCGAGCGACGCGACTCTAGGTCCACCTAAGTCGCAAAGGGACGCCTTTGGGACCCGATCGAAATCCGAATTTCTCATGATACGGTCCTGATCAGAGCCGCTTATTATTTCCACTCGGGCGAGGAGTGCCATGTTTCATCGGGCGAGAAAACCTCGGCGCGACCCGCCGAGAGGGATGCTGGGTCCATCCATTACGCAGCCAAAGGTCGGCCCGAAGAAAAAGGTGCGTCGCGCCCGTCGTACGTGCGAACCACGCCGCACGTACCCCTTGGCCCATTCTTTATCCACTCTGCCAGCGATACGTGGTGCGACCGTGGCAAGCTCTTTGACGAATCTTCCGAGGGCCCGGTCGCCCGACCCCGCCGCGAGTTCCGCCGGTCGCAAAGTCGTAACGATAAATCCGAACAATTTGCAGGGTGCGGGTGGAGTGGACGAGATGGAAACGTCATTCGGACGTCGCTAGCGAAATCCAGGTAGTCGAGCATCCGTGCGTCGTCGATATGCCCCGGTAGAGGCGGACATATATCGTCGCGGCGGTGCGGCTCCTCCGGCAGGCGGTCCCCGAAAGTTTGCCGATTCTCGAATCGAGAGGGACATAAATTGAAAGTAATGGCCCCCGTAACTTAAGCGTCGAACGTCGATGCGGCACCGAGGGCCGGGTAAACGTCTCCCTAACACGAGACCCGAATTTCTCGGTGCGGAACCCGGGGGTGGCTAATCCGGAGGACCTCGTGCGGCGCGTCGCTCTCGCGTGGACCCGGTGAAACAACGTCGGAGCTCGCGGATCCGACCGAGAGGGACCGATGCAGAGGAGGCGAGGTTCGAAACCCGGGAGAGCGAGGGAGAGGGACCGACTCGAGCGACCGGGGAGACGAGAGAGAGGCCCGACTGGCCGGGGAGCGGACGTTATTGCCCTTGGCACGATAAGGTGTTTTGGGCCCCGGGTGGTAGCCAACCGCCTACTGGGAGTTAAGAACTCTAAATTACGCGTGGACACAGGGTTACGTCTTCATCGATTACGCCGAGCTGCCTGGACACCGGGATACCAAACTGCGGGGACCGAGCTCGAAAGCGAACGCCGACGAGACAACGCCCCACGTGGAGAGACGACCGCATTCGGCACATGAAAATGGAGCTGGACGTTTTGGAAAATTTCTAGTACAATTTGGATCTCGTTTGATTTTTCGAGAGGGGGGAGGAATCGATACCAGGAGGTCCTCTCTTCCCCAGGAATCCCGAACGACTCGAGCGAACGACCTCCTTTCTTAGGGGACGCCTTTAACCTAACGCAATATCCTAACGTGGTTCGGTCATTTCCTTCTGACCGTACAGCCGTCCCCGAACCGGATCCCCAGAGAGAATTTTGTCAAAGGATCTATACTCCGCGGGAAGTGTAATATGCTATAACGCCTCCGGGCGCGAGGGAAATGCGATATGGAACACTTGCGCGTCGGAAAAATGACGACCGAGGACAATTACAAGGGGCGTGCGCGGAATACCGATCGGCGACATCGTTCGAAGATCTCTCCCGAATCTCGACGATGGATCGCAATCGCTCCGCCGTGATTAAAGTAGATTATTAATTCCGACCGTTTCCACAAAATTGCGCGCTCTTCTATTCGGCGGCGTCCACATCGGGCCGCGAAAAGTTTTCGAGTTTCGGTTTTAAATATCGAAACGTCTGGCTTTTGAAGTGACGGACAGCTGACCGTGGCAGGCGAAACGCTCGCGTTCCGTTTGACGTAACGCGTATTTCAGAAATTTCAGCGCGTAGCGCTGATTGAAAATTCGTCCGGCTCGAATGTTCGGAGGCAAGCCCGGTGAAACGCAATTTAAAAGAAAATCAATCCGCCGCGCTGTCACTCAGCCCTGGCCACGTGCACTATATCCAACCAGGTACGAAGGTGGAGGAAAAAAAATCCACCCCCTCGATTCGTGCATTTCTAATTTTCCTCTAATTTCGGCCCACTTTGCGACCGGCAACGGACGGACGGTTCGCTTCGAGCCGAAATTTCCACATTGGCGATCTCCCTCGACGTCTCGATACAACCGCTCCGACGAGAGATCACGTTGGACCCCCGTTTTGACGCGGTTGCGGATTGTCTGCGGATGAAAATTCGGGTGTCGGTTTCGGTGCTCGTTGCGAGCGGCGGAACAATCGAAGCCGCACCCGAAATCCGAGGTTGAGACCTCCTGATAATTGCAAGTAGGAAAAACAAAGGACCCAATCACGTAGCGGGACAATGGGGAAATATAAGAATTGCGTGCAAGGCCCCCCACGAAGATACGCGCCCAGCTGGTAATTGGACGGTGGGGCCTGGCAGGAGCCCTACGTGCCAAGTGCTCGAACCCCTTCGTTGCTAGATACTTGCATTGTTTATGCCCACCGCACCCCTACCGTAGTTACCGCGTGTCCTCGTTTGCACGGTGCCCATTGTCGAGGCGCGGTCAAATTCTGACGACTAAATCCCCTGCAATTATATATACTCGCGTCGACGATGACCACGAACGCGAGCATCTATTTTTCCCTCCCAAAGTTTGCCTGCGATATCGTTTCCACCAGAGTCCCAACCTCGAAACCGAGGTCCGAGGTCCGAAACTCGGTCTCCATTCGGAGAGCCGCACTTCTTGGGCAGAGGGTGGAAAATCCAGGGGTTGGTTAAAATCGATGACACGTGCTGACTTTGGAAACGTGACTCGGACGCCGTGCCAGTCATCCTCTCGGCATTCTCGTGGTTTTAACAAGACCATTCCCTTCGGGTAGAGACGTGGTGCGGTCTTCTTCCATAATGTCCTTTTCGCGCCCTTGCACCGCAATTATGCCCTCGGTATGGATCCAGCATAGTGATTAAGAGGATAATTGCTACATGCGAGGGTAGGCGTAAATTATCCCAGCGTGCGATCCGCGCCACGAATTCCCGGGGACTTTCCTCCTTTCTCAGAAATTACGACTTCTGCATATGTAATGATACTTGTAACGTCCTTACTCATCTACGAACGAGAGTACTATTCTGGTTGCGTTGCCTCGTCGCTGGTAAAACGTTTAAATAAATTTTTATGGGGAGTTTAAGATGGTCCCCATGGAAGACGTAGAACGATTTGGACCACCTCGAGTCTAATCGCGGTGATACGCTAATCTCGTCCGATCGGTGGTAATGGGCGATCGGTGGTCAATCGCTGGTACCGAAATTACATGGTATCGGCTAGTCGGTATGCGACGGAAGTATGGAGAACTCTTCCAGTCGCTGGAATTCCCCGCATAGTCGAACACACTTAGGGTCACGCGAGTTCTGATCGTTACGAGCTCTCGTGCATCTTATACAGGATGGCAGGAACACGTTTACATGCACGCGTAATAATTCATCCAAGAAAGCGTAGCACACGCGTGCACGTCCATCTGTCTATACGAGATGTACGAACAAATCGGGGTAGTCCTCGGGAAATGAAAATGTTGGGATGCCGAAGGCCCTCTTTAAAAGGTTTGTTCAAGGAATTTTTTTTTTCTTCTCAGGGTATAAACCATGCAAACTAATCCACGTTAATCGTCGAGCTCGATCTAATTCGACTTTTGGATGACGAAAATGGGCGAATACCCCGAGAAACGAATATACACGGTTTCCCCAAGAAGCATTCGCGTACCCTCGGAGGAGCCAGATGTACCGAAGACTAACCACCCCATGATTTTTTACCGAGGCCCTCGGGCGCTAGGGTGAGCGATATCTGCGCTCTCGATAACCATAATAAATCGCAGCCATGGAGTATTAAAATAGGTAGCCCTGCTCGCCACATGGTGCATTCGGTACGATTTGATAACCGTATCGACTTTCACGGCGACCAGGAAATCGGACTCCCCGAAAAAGCCTCGACCTCGACCGAACGCCCCGCGAGGGGCCGGAAAGCGTCTCGTTACTTTCCTGAGTATTGCTCGCAATTCGCGGGTATTCTTTCCGAGATGTGGAACAAACTAACTTTGTCCCGGCAATTAATCGCGACGAGCCAGGAGAGAACGAGGAAACGTTTTTATTTAAAGTCTAAGTGGTGAACTTACTTCAAAGCCGGGTGCCCTGCCTTGTTCTTGGCCTCTCCTTGAGATTTTTCCCCGGGAGAAGAGACCAACGAGAGAAAGCACGAAGGGAATAACTTTCGTACCGGACGGGCGGCTAAGGAAAAATGTTTTATTTTAATTAGTGCTCCGTACGCTAGGCGGAGGGGACCTCTCTTCCTTTTACTTCGGCGTAATGAATCCGCAGGACATAACCGGTAATTGGATTCCTCCTTTATGCTTTAAATGGCGAACTCGTTTCATGCTTTCCCGGCGCTCGTACTTTCCGCGGCTTCCTCGCTCCCTGGAGCGAGCGCAAGAAATCTCCATCTTGCTTCTTATGCGCATTTCGAGGCTTTTACGGATTTCCCGGCATTTACCCGCGTCCGGTGCGCAGACGGAGAGAAATATCGCCACCCTGAGATTTTCGAACGGAATAAACGTTCCTAATTCGCCACGAATTGTCGTTTCAAGGGGCTACTATATCTATAAATCCGTCTTATAGTTCATACTTTTATGGGTGTCCAGTAAAATGTGCATAAGTAAATATCGCACATATCTGCCTGGCACAGGCCGTAGCTCCGTTAATTATAGGAATTTCGGAATTACATTCGTAGGGAATACAGTTAAAATATTTAATAACGGAATAGTAATGTTTTTAAAAAATCGAGTTTTTCAACCCACCGAGGTGTATGTAGCCCCCTAACGCCGAAGCGCACCGACGTGCCGTAACGACCTTCTCAATCATCGCTGGACAGATCCACTCACCTAATGAGCGCGGTCTAAAGCAAACATGCATCCCGTCCAATGGCAGGGCAAAAAGTCTGCGAGTATGCATTGAATAAGAGAGGATCGGAAAAAATTCTTCGACGCGATAATCCCGTCAACTTTTGTAATTTACCTCTGCTCCACCTCTGCGCCATTTCAATGACGGATTTCTTATCCCGGCTCTTATCAGGTACCTCAAGATACCCTTTCCACGTAGCACGGAAACAGAAGTGAGGTCATTCGAACGAAGCTTTTTGCTCGTAATTTTGGAAACGTCCTGGTGAAAATATCGAGCCGTAGCCTGCATCGAGCGAAAGGCTTTGTTCCGATCCTGACACAGGCTGTGGCACCCTCTACTTGGACATACACTGGGCGCCATGTTGGCGGCGTAATGGACGAAATGGCGACAAAAACGTTTTCGGAATTCCACGATAGGACGCGAGCCAAAAAACAAAGCGAAGCACTCAGGGTACAACTTTTCCATCGGCGCTTCGCCAGGGGCGAAAAATCGTCAAGTTGGGGTCCCTACGCTGCTCGCGTATTCACGGCCCGAGGTCTGAGATTCAGGCCACCTGTCGAAAATCCTGATTTTACCCTATGCTCCTCCCGTAAGTAAATTGGAAGCGCGAGAGAAAATGCGCGCTTAACGCGCGGAAACAGCGGAGCAACGTTCAACCAAAATGGAGAAGTCGGGGGAAAAAACGAAAAAAAAAAAAAGAGACAAAAACAAGAAAAAGGGAAGGATAAAATTTAAATTCGTAGCTTCTCCTATTTCGAGCCAGGAACTTTCATTAATCCGGCGAAATACTCTCGCGGCGGGGCGAAAAACCTGATTTAACATAGTTTACATTTTAAACGCAAACGCACACCCTGGGACCGCGTTTTCCACGGTATGGGATCAATATTTGACCATCATTACACTCTACTCGAAACGGTGCGAATTCGCCCGGCCAAATGTAATTAGCATCGGTCAATAGTTTATCAAACGTTATCTCCTCGGCTCAATCGCATCGGCTAAACGCGATCAGCCCTGATTACCCGAGAATCCAGTTAACGTCGTATGTTATTCACTTATTATGTCAATTAGAGGAAAACCGCTCCGAGGTAAAGCGTAGGAATTAAAAATCGAGCCTACGTAGCGAAGCTGTACCGAGAAAAAAAAGTGATCGACCGAAACAAATACAAATCGTTGCCTGAATCGTATAAAAATTGTTGAAACAATGCACACTTCTTTGAGTAAAAATTTTTCCCACGGGATAATGGAGTCATCGGATCGGAAGACGCGAGATGACGCAAAGACAGGGCAAGATCATGAGCAGAGATCATGCTAATTGCTCGTTTACGTCTGTTTACAGGGAATCCGTGGCGGACAGGGCGATGGTTCTGGCTTTGTGCGTTGAAGCGTCGGCCGCCCACGAAATGTCTGAGGCACTAGCAGCAAACTTTGGTAATTATACAGGCCACCGCACATCAAAGCGAATCTACGCACCGCTCTGGACCGCGAAAGGCGTTATTATTGCTGCCCAATTCCAAAATTCCGGAGTCAGCACCGATAGGCCGAAGCTCGGCATCTTGAAACACCTCTCGAAGAATCGTTAACAAAAACGACTCCTCGATCGATCACGGGGTAAACGGGAATTTTCTCCAAGCTAGTCTCCTCCTCGAGATCGACTTTCCAGGTGCAACCTGCCCACGGAATCCTCTAGGTGGACGAGCCGCCGATCGATACTGGGTGCTTTCAAGATCTCTCGCAGCGGGCTTTAAGGATTATCGATTGAGCTTAGGCGCACCGACCTATAATCTGCCCATGAGAAAGAAAGAAAGGGCTCCCTCATGGAACGTATGAGTGCTCTAAATGAAGAGGACACCCTGAGTGATTGTGGTTGCCGCAATCTTGACATTCACCGGAAATCCTTCTCATTCTATGCCGCGCACTTCTGCAAATGCGGACAATCGTCCCGTGCACGTGTAACTCGCATCTGTGCGGTGGGATCGTGGCCACGCGATTGCGGAATCACGCCCCGCCGGAAGTATCAAAGAAGGATCATCTAACGTATAATTATTCGAAACCTTCCGATGCGACAGGTGGCCTCCCAGAGCGATGCCAAATTAATTAACCGTCAACGAATTAAAACAAAACGCAGCAGTCCTACATAACGCGTGTCTCCCAAGGGATGCGGTAAAATTCCCGGCAGAAGTGTCCGCACCAAAGTTTGGTCGGTCTCGCTGTTACGAATTCGTTTCCGCGCGGCTTTGTACGAGTTTGGCGACATCCTATCACGGGCGACAACGCTCCGAGGCTTTAATTAAAAATTCAATTTTTCCAGAACTCACCGGCGACCACTCGTCGCGATACCGGCCGAGCACCGCGGCCTTTTTTATATATAAAAACAAAATACACCAGCCGGTACCACTAATACGAGAAAAAGAGTACTCGCCCGAACAATCGATACCCCTCGCGTCCATTTAATACCGGGGTATCGACGTTTCGTCCGGTTCCCTCGTCGCCGTCAGAAATTCGTCCATAAACGTCCCTTCCGATTCGAAGGCAGGAAACAGTGGAGGACCGAAAGCTAAAACCCATCGAAAGGCTGGACGGCACTCGCCGGCCGCGAATCCGGACATCGAACGTAAAGCGGTAAGAGGGCATGCCGCGCAAACCAAGGCTTGCATTCAAAACAACATAATTCCGAGTGGCGACGCCGAGGGCGAAGCTAGCTTTGACCTTTGTGGCACCGCTTCAAAGTCCGGTGCAGCGATACGCCAGCCAGCATCCGAGTGCTGTCGCGCAACAAAGGCGCCATCTTTATTCGCAAATTCGGGACGTCACCGGCGAAACGTACACCTTCCCAATTTCCCCGGTTAAAATTCATTTTTAATCGATCCTGGACTAAATGGAATATTTGTCACGGTAGCTTTTACAATATTTCGCGTCTAAAGGTCGGTCCGGAGTTTCGGAGGGTATCCACTGCGTATCGGTGAGTTTCCTAAATCGCTTGGGCGAGAGGATCGGCGCACGGCGCATCTCCGGAGAAAAGAGGCCCTTAACACGGCCCAGACTCGTCTGACAAATGACTGGCGTTCCCTCAGAGCCCGGTCCGAGACTTGCAGCAAAACGTCGAGATTGTGCAGCGGGGGCGACTCCGTAGCGACTAAACTAAGGCCCGGCATAACGAAATGCCCCTCGAAATTCTAGGCTTCGGCTGCTGCCGCGGGTCCACCCTCGCTTTTTAACCGCACGAGCAGTGCTAACCTAGCATTTTATAACGCAAGATCTATAGAGTCTAGGCACTAACGTTTAGCGATAATTCTAGGGTTCCTCGCGCGAACCCTCGGGCTGCGCTCGGGATGACTTATGTTTGGATTATGGGCTGCGATGCATTAAACCGAATCGTCGTCGGCGTCGTTACCGCTCTTTCGTTTTTTGCTCCTCAAAAGTGATGGACGCGTCGATGACATCGGTCCCACCGCGATGCCCGATGGCGAGGTCGGGGCTTCTCGCTTCCCTGTCCCTTTCCCAAGTGCGACTTTTCATTTCGTTCGAAAAGCTCTTTAAAAAATGCGGAACACCCCAAAAAAGGATCCAGTTAGATCCACGCGAGGAAATCAATGATCTATTCCAGAGAGATGATTTTTTTTCTGGTACCACCCCGCTAAGGAAGATGCGAGATTTTGCGACGCGACCCGTTCCGAGGGACGGATAAGAGCTCGACAGGCTGCAATAAAGATAATTAGAATTTAATCCGGATATCACGGGAATAACGAGGAAGGTCTCTGGCGGTGATCACCCTGCGGATGACGGTCCAGGATCAGCCAGCCTCCTGGCGCAACCCTGCCGGATGACAAGGTGTGGGCTCAGAGGACAGGTGCTACTGACGCCTTTGATCTCCCCGCGTTACACGCTTTGAAGTATCTCGGACGAATGCGAAAGACGAAAGAGGGAATTATCGAAATGTTCCAACTGGTGCCTTCCTCCCCAGACACCGAGGATGGGCTCCGCAAATGCGATGATTCGGAGGGAAAGACACCCCTCGCGGAATCAATTAATTGGAAATCGACCGGGATTCCGTCGAACGCGAGAGATGGCGATTCGCGACGGTCCGGAATTCGGTATTATTTGGAGAGTGGAGATGGACCAAAGCAAGGGAGACGAGGATAATAAGTGAGCAACGAGTCGGACCCCTTCTAAAATGCGGTACATTAGCCGGCTACATTAGAGGATCCCTGTCTCGGGGTCTGCGGAGCGGGCATGCAAAACCATGATTCCCCACGGGCTTGAAAGCTGTTGACGACAAATCGAGGGTTAAAATGCTATCGGTAAATACTGAACAGCGGGGGAAGGGCGATGTCTATCGTGGGGCACGGGGATTATAGCCCTAATTTGAACCTCCACTCTGACTAGTCGCGGGATCACCGCGACGCATCAGGGCGTACCCTCGTGGTCGAAAAACGAGTCTACGGACATTACTAAAATTCCTAGGCCCTTTTCCCTAGACACTAGAGAGATTCTCTCGAAATCGGTTGCCTAGATGCACCGAAGGATCGCGCGAGAGCAGGTCGGGCGATTTTCTCGAGAGCGAGTCGGGAGTGGTTCAATCGGGACGGTGCAACCTTCAACCGGACATGCAATATTTCATCGTCAGGCAATAATTGATAATGAAATGCCTCTGGTCATCCGGTGGTCGTAATCGGCACATCCCGAGCGGCAATTAGGGCCGCTCGACGGCCGCGAAAGTCGGGGAGAAAAACTCGAAGGCTGTTTCTAAAATCCCCGGTCGACCCGGTTTCTGGTCCCGATTGGCAGGAAACTTCGGCAGGGTCTGCCTACGTGTGGGCAGAAGAGCGGTGGCCAAAGTGAAGGGTTCGCCGAAGAGAGATTAACAGTTCGGGGCAGACTTTCGTGTTTCTCGGATCCTAAAACCGTAGATCACGATAATTGTGAGAACAATGCCTGGCAGACAATTTCACGCTAAGCCATCTTCGAATTCCTGGATGTTCGGAATTCCGACGATCGTCGCGATCGATCATCCCCGATCGTCGTTCCGATGGCGTCGGCCTTGGATGAAAAAAATCGAGATTTACTATTTAATTACGTCAAGTAGGACGGACAATCGTCGACGCCGGATTTCGAGACGCTCGATCGGGATGCTTCCACGCCGAGGAAGAATCCAATTCTCTCCATTGAGAACGGAACGGCCGAGAACGATGACTCCGAAACAAAAACCATCTACCGTATGATAAATAAATTTAAAAAAAAAAATCGCTCCTCCCTTCGACGGGAACTCGACGTCGCCGTAACGACCGGCGCATTTCGCTGTAAAAATTCGGGCAGACGGGGTTAACGGCCCGAATGAATGTAAAACGTCTGGGGTGAAAAAGTGCACGCCACTTTGCGGATGAAGATGCGTCGGCGCATCGGGCCCTCAAAGACATCGAGGTCGTGGGAGAAAGACTGGGGAAAAAACCTGGCGGAGATTTGACCAGGTCTAAATGCAACCCTAAAACTTTGAGCTGACGGCGGAGGAATGTATAATTACGAGACATAAAAGTAACCATCGCCCACTCAAAGCACTTGTTGTGGCGTACCGTTGTAGGTCGTCGCACCTACAACTGCAGGTTCCCATCGATCTCTCCGACTCCAGGATGTTCGGCAATTTTTTAGGGCCGATTACGATGAGTGCCGGGTTCGGTGCTGTAAAAATGTAGCTAATGGCCGCACGAGTGCGTCGACATTCAGGAAGTCCGAGACAAGTAGGATGAAACGCTCGCTGTTCCGAAAACTTCGAGGTATCTAGGGAGTGGGTGGGGTGGTACCTTATGTTTAAGGCTTACCAGTGCCTCTCAACCTTCGACCGGTCCCTTCGGTAAAAAATCCGCAGGCGGCCTCGACGGGTCCACCTCGAGCAAGTCTTTCGTTCTTAAAAATGTTCATAAAATTCATACACATTTGGTACACAAGGCTGTGGCAAAATTATGAATTCCACGTATCAAAAGTGAATATCATAAATTTATGATGGACTTGGAAATAAATTTGTAATTTCGTACCATCATCTTCGAGGTTTGTGAAATTTCGTAGAAAAATGAGGAGAATTATGTATTGAATTTATAACGTCCATTATAAGTGTTATAAAATTAGTATACCGTGCCTGAATAAAGCTTCCGCCAAGGATTCGATGAAAGTCAATATTTTCTTTTTAACCGGGTAACCTAATCGGACGTAACGCGCCAATTAAAGGTAATTCGCGAACATCCATCTCGCGTCAGAAGCGGACTCGTAACTGTCTCGACGGGAAAGTGTCTCCATTAGTGTCACTTCGATGCCTGTAAAAGTCGTTGGCCCCGACTTGCACGAGATTTCCCCAGTCCCCTTAGTACCCGGTATACTTGCACGACTTATGTAACAATAGCGGAGACCATAAAGGCCGTCTCTTACGTGCCCGTAAAGTCTCACCTTGCTAGAAGCGGTTTCGCGAGTGCGCGGAGCTCAGCCGTGAAATTGAAAGCTACGCGTGACCACTCAAATTATAACCATTACAACTGCCATTGAACGCGAAAGACGCCGGGAAGACCGATTCCAATTCGAATTTCAATCTGGAGGTGGCCACCGGCACGTCGCATTTGATATTCAATTTACTCCACGGCTACCATCGACGCGCACCGTTTGATCTCCCGTCTCGTCCAACGCGAATCGAAATAGAAAACGTACAATAGCGTTCCCAAAATTTCGGGCCAAACGAAACTCCGACGTTTCGTCGCCGTCTTCTCGAGGCGCGACTCCGGCCCTCCTTTCCGAACTCTATTTCTGCCGATTTCGGTCTCTAAGCGCTGATAAATTTAAAGGGAGCATTTATCAGGCGGAGCGGGTCGCACAAATCATCGACTCACAGGAAGCAATTTTCAAGGCAACCATCGCCCTGGTCGGTGCTTAAAGCTACGCTTTATCGACTTATTTTCCAGTGCGACTGGGATGCATAATGTACGGCACGGTATGCTAATAGGGCCGCGTCCTCGACTATAATTCAACGATAGTTGCTAGCGTTATAGTCGGCTGATAATCAGTGATATCCAGAGCTCTCGGGTTCCTGCTCCCAGGCCGCGAGAGCCGGGCGATACCAAAACCGATCTCCTGCCCCGCCATCTGTCATTTCGGATTGTTAATACGGTTAGCACGCGCATAACAAATCGGCCGAGGCATTCGTCGTGGCTTAGCGCCGAACGGCCGGGGCGGTAATGCGATTTGGATATATGCGCCGAGTCCTGTGGGATGTCCTATTCGAGCCAGGATCTTCCCTCTTGAGACGAGAACGATATGCATATGTAAATATTGTGACGGACCGTGCCCAATTGCCATAATGCCCTAAATTATTCGAGATACCCAAACCTCCTCCTCGTGGAAACGTACTTTATATGCTTTTACGTATATCGGGATGAAATTTCGGAACGCGAGGATGTAAGAGAGTCCCTCGTTGCGTATGCAGCGAAGAAGCGCGGGTGATGGATAAATCGACCTCACTCGAGATGGGGATTTTGAATAGGTTTTATCCCACGCGTCGTCCCCCTTGCGTTTAGTGGCACCAGGCTGATCCTGTTAACTGGATCAGGAGTCGCAGGGATCGGGGAAAAGAAGGGTTCTCGTTACCAGCGGGAACCGGGTCCGGGTCCTTGGGGACTTGATTCCGGGATGCAGGAAGAATTACCGCAAAGACGGGATTACTCATCGGCTCTGTGTGACTTTCGCATGAACTCGTTTGTCCCGCGCCGCGTCATGCCGGTGCCGAAGGAATATCCTATGAGCACGAGGAAGGCAAACAGATTAATTTTCAAACCGAAAATATTTCTTTGATTCCCGCAAAAGCATCCCGCGTCGGTGAAATAAAAACACCCGTTTCCGCGTGTTTTCGTCCCGACTACCCTTTCTCGAGCGAGGAGGACGGTAGCGGTCCAGATGACTCAATGTCTCCAGTGGTAAAAGAAAGCGGAAAAAAAAAATAAAAGAAGAGGAGGAATACCTTTTGCGACGACGCGCCTTAACCGCGGAGACGCAACACCTCGCTGAGCAGGAGAACGATTTCGGTATTCCGAGGACTATAATTGGTAGCTGATTGGTCCCCGGTGCCGCTTGACTTAACCCATTTCCCGGTATCTTTACCATCGCTTATTCCACAATCTCTGTCCCAAAAATCCATTGGCAGACCTCAAATGCCAGTGCTTCGGTTGCGCGTCATTTTGCCAGAACGCCTTCATTCGCATCGCGGCTGGACCGAATGCACCTTTTTCTCTCATTACAGATAACGGCGGGCGGATGTTCTCCACCATTGGGGACAAGAGTTGAGGGCCAATTTTTCGTGTCGTTGAACCTCGATCGTTTCTTCCCTCTCCGTATGAATTACCAAAAACGTCCGAAGCTTAAGCGCCATCCCATCGAGAGACTTAAAATTTTACGTTTTTCAAAATAAGATGCTCTTCGGTTTCCATCGGGAATTAATTGCAAATCGATAAACAAACCCGATCGCGTCGCGGTCGGAGGGTCGAGTTCGAGTCGCGACGGGACCTCCGCATTTTGGAGTTCACACAAAACAAAATGGCGCATTAACGTACCGAATACCTTCTGTAATGCTGTTTTCCACTTGCAAATAAGACGCCGCTTCCCCTTGGTACGGCCGAGCTTTCACCGTCGGACTAATGATTTGCAAACATCACCCCTCGACTCGGTTCCGCTCATTACAAAGTTTTTGCCGAGCGTGTTACGCGTGAACAAGGCAGACATCTTGAAGAAGCTTAAGAGGGGTGGTTTTCCTAAAGTTTCTGTTAACAAAGAGGAGATTCCTTCCGTGGAGAAGTCCTCTTTCCGACGAGCTGATCTCCCAGTTCTCGTCCAGAGTATTGCCCCTACGTTCTCCACGTTTTGCGATCATGGGATTCCAGATTTTTACCTTCTACCGTGTGCTCCTAAAATGCCCCGTGCAGTCGTAAATGTTTACTCCCATCGCACGCTTAGGTAAATTGCTGACCATAGTTTAAATTCTTACGAAGTGAAACGGGATGAAATATACATAGTCGATTCACTTACTTGTTTAATCCCCTGCGTTGAGTCTCAGCCATCTTGGATTGTCCTTCGTTGGAGGTATCTCAAAATGTCTCGCGTCGCGTTACGTAGTAATCTGTCCAACGGCTTTCTGGTGACGGTTGGAATTGTTTCATCAGCGCCCTCTGTAGTGGCTTGTTGGTCACCGCAATTGGAACCAACATGCACCGGAACTATATTTGCAAAAATATCAAAGAGTTATCGGCAGTAGATCAAGAGGTGGATGGAAGTTCAGTCGATACTATTCTCGGATGATAATATGGCACCGATCCGCGAACTAGCTGCGAAGTTGAATTTAATTAAGACTAACATAAGTTTCTCCTTAACTAAATGAATATCCTGGATTTCTTCCCTTAATTTAGGTTTGCGGCTTGAATAAAAAGAAAGCGAAAAAATTTTCAAATTTTATAGGTAACGTTTGAAACTGGCGTGGAACGAGGAATGTTCATACTACACGTGGATCAGTTTCACTGGGAGGCCGCTAGGGTGATTGTGCAGTGAAGCGTCATTCCAATTTTTTTTTTTTTACGTAAAATTCTTAAGGGAAGTCAAAGGTACAGGCACACGTGTTCTGATTGAATTCTAGTATTTTTCACGTATAAAATGAAGAGAAAAAGACGGTAAGAAATTTAAAAAAATATTGACACTTTGAAAATAGCTTTGAACACGTAACAAAGAAATAGTGGGTCGTCATACGGGAAGATCCATTTATACCATAATAAGGCTATGTTAACAAAACCTGTTAATTCTTATGGGACTTGAAATTGTAACCTGGTTATTAATACATTTAACGAAGTGATGAACTTAAGATCATTTTTTAATTGTTTACTTTTCCTCTGTTTTAGATCTGTTGTTAAAGAAACAACTATTGATGATATGGATGACGAAAGCTTGGACGATTTAAATTATTCAACCGATGAGTACACAAAAGAGGAAGACCGGGCTATAGAAAATGTGCGAAGGAAAAGAGTATCTGAAATTGTTGATAGCGAAGATGAAGTTTACGGGTTCCAAAATGAACATTCTGAAACTGAAGATGCCATTGAAGAAGAGGAAGAGGACGAAAACAATGAGTCCTCCATGGGGTCTGACATCGAGGGATTAGAAAAGGATGACTACTTGCCGGATGAAAGAGCATGGGGACAGAAAAAGCGATCTTATTTCTCTACAGATTATGTAGACCCAGATTATGCCACATTAAGCCAGAAAGACATAGCCATTGCCGAGATGGAGGAAGCAGAAGCAAGGAATATTCAAAAAAGGCTAGCGGAACAGTTAGATGAGGCAGATTTTGGGTTTGACTTAATTCAGACTAAAAGTAATGAAACGGAAACTAAAGAAGGAGGTGAACAAATCGTAAAAACAGATTTAAGTAAATTAAGTAAGAGACAAAAACAAGAATTGATGTACAATGAAAGCCCAGAATTTTTAACCCTTGTTCAAGATTTTAAGGGTAGGTGAAATGATAGTTTTTTTTTAAAGCTTATTAATAGTTCCACGATATTAAAATAAATTATGTAATAACATTTTTTCACAGCTCGTTTAACAGAAGCCAATAACATCTTAGGTCCATTTTTGAAGTTGATGAAAGATGAAAAATATCCGCATTGTCAAGCAGTCACTTTCATACGAACAAAATATGAACTTGTACTCAATTATTGCGTTAACGTTGCATTTTACTTAATGCTTAAAGCAAAAAGAATTTCAAGTGCTTCTCATCCTGTTATTAAGCGGCTGGCACAATATCATCAACTAATTAATCAACTGGAATCTGGTCAAGGAGATTTGTTGAGTCGTGTTGAGGAGATATTACATGCCAAATGCGAAGGTTTTAAATTATTCAATGTCGCAGATAATTGTGATGTATTAAGAAAGAAATCAAAAAGGGTTTCTAATTCTCTGGATGGCAAACCAGAAGATGTTAGAGTGGAAAGTAAAAATATTAGGAAAAGGAAATCTGAATCTGTATTAAATGAAGAAATTACTATAAAGCAAAAAATACTTGAACAAAATGATTCAAATGACGGAAATAGTGATGTAGATGATGAAAATATGGAGCAATGTATGACTGTTGATACAATTGAGGAAAAGAGAGCCATCACATATCAAATTGCAAAAAATAAAGGATTAACACCATACCGAAATAAAGAAAAGCGCAATCCAAGAGTGAAGCATAGAAACAAATATCGTAAGGCAAAGATTCGTAGGAAGGGAGCGGTAAGAACTAAAGTGATACCTAATACACGTTTCTGTGCATATTTAAAATGGACATCATACCAATTTCTTTTTTTGATTTTCAGGTTAGAGAAATAAGAACAGGAATTAATCGTTACGCAGGAGAAATATCTGGCATTAAAGCAAGTGTCAAAAAGAGCATTAAATTGAAATGATTTTTTTTCTTAATAATTAAACTGACCTACTCTATGCTCTATCCTGCTGTACCCTGCCCTATTGCATAATTGTATATATAAATATATGCATAATTTTGCAGTTGTGTAATCAATAAAAATATTGAATTGAAACATTTTGCTATTACTGTAGCAATTAGTATATAGACCTACAAACAAAATCACATCACAGTAAATAAGTTAATTCAAATTAAGTATGAAACTAATTTCTATTTTCTAATCAACTTATAAAGAAATGACAACTTTATTGAAATAACAAATAAATGTCTCAGATAATCACTGTTGAGGCATAGCTTCTACAATGTCATCCAATTCTTATATCTAACGTTTCATTGGTTGAACGCTTGTTTTTATTATCAGTATGAATTTAATATAATCAATGAAACCTTTAAGACTCCAACTTAGCTAAGATGTCAGCTTCACGAAACAAATGAAACTCTTTGTTTTCTTCAAGTTCTACTTTTGTGCCTCCATATTCTGGCAATAGGACCATATCTCCAACTTTGATGCTTAAAGGAACGTGATCTCCTTTCTGTAAAGAATATTTAAATTCATATATTAATATTTTAAACAATCAAATATCAATGGAGTAAAAAGCAATTAGCACGTACGTCATTTCTTGAGCCAGGACCAACAGCAACGACAGTCCCTCTGAGGACTTTTGCTTGTGCCTTCTCGGGTAGTACAATACCACCCTTCGTTTTAGTAATCGCTTCCGCTCTTTGTATTAGGACTCTGTCAAACAAGGGAATTAGTCTTTTTGCTGCTGCTGCTGCCGCCTGCAAATAATTACAGACAATAAGTAAAATGCACATTACACCAAAAATAATAATTTATGTATAAGAGCAAAGACCTTAAATACATAATTATTAACTTTACAACAATAAAGTTGGCTTTAATTATTCCATTCCATCCAATAAATGCATAAAACATATACACATTATAAATACGTGCAAAATGGAGTTCATTGATTCTCCTGATAAAACTGACATACAAATTCTTAACATATATCCACTGTCTGTTAAATTACACGCGACTTAATAAAATCACATTCCATGAAATCAATCTTTTTACGGAGTTGGCGATACCAGCATGACGAAACTTAACCTCAATCTCAAACTAAATGTTTCATCGTAACAGGCAAATAAAAGTAATCGTCTGCATTTTTCATTAAACAGTGCAATAATCTTAATTCATAACGTACCATTTTTATGTTATATGGTCTTTCAGAGATCCCACGTTTTGAACTTTAGCCGGCAACCACACTTCTCTTTGTCGATGTCGAAATGGGCAGCCCTTTGCTTTTCTCGAAGATTCCACGAGTTCTCCCTCTCCCAGCGAAGCCCCCACTCTTTCGGCCTTCAGTATATACCATCGGGGATCAGTCGTTACGTAACAAGAATACTACGAGAATTTCCGACAGAGTACGCCATCTGTCCACTATTCCTGCACATTCTAGAAACACGCAACCCTTTCTGAATATTGCAGAATCACTGAAAATTAAACAGAATACGCGAGAGTTCCAGCAAGCTTCATTGAGACTCAAACGCGGAAAACGGGTTTTCAGTGATCGCTTGCTACATTGCATCCAATTTACACGATTTTCCTCGAATTCTCGGAAGTGACCGGTAAGGTTAAGTTGGGTGTGGTGCGCTCGCGCGGAAATAGGGGAAGTGACCACGTGACTTCTCCAACTCCGGCTTGCTTCAGCCTGGGTCGTATCTTTTCATTCCGCGTGCGGTATAACGTGCAGTTCGGAGGAGACCCGACCGATTCATTTTCGGTTTCCTACAAAAACCGCTTCTCATTGCTCATAAAAAAGTGTAAAGGTAAGAATTGGTAATGATTTAATATAAAGAAATTGTCTGGCATCTACATAAGAAAACGTGCGAGATACGGCGTGGACTTTTAACCGGCCGGTCGTACATTTATTTGCAACTTACCTCGATTCTTCTATTAAAATAAAAGTAGGCAGTTTATCATATTGAGTCGAAAATGTTTGAAAATGCATATTGAATATTAACTATCGTTGTGGGTGATTTTGTTTTCTCGACGATTCGCTACGTTGAGCACGCGGTGGTTTACATAACCATGTTCCTCGGATTTGCTCCATACACGCAGAATAATTAATTCGATCCTAAGTGTAAATGATCTTTGTAGATTTTCGACTTTCAAGTTGAATGTTGCTTCTCCCTTCATTTTTAGAAAACTATACAATTAATAGGGACTAAATTCTTGGATTTGCTTGCGAGGTGTAGAAATGTGTGCACCTCCGTTTCAAGAATTATACAGTTACTATGCTAAAATTCTCCTTGATTTGGTTTATCAATGTAATCTTCGTGTCTTCGATCTGTACTCGATTTCTTTTACATGCTTTCTCAGACACCTCATAATTGCTGGACAATCTTCTCCTGCATGTGTGAAACAAAGCTGAATCACATGCTTAAGAATCGGCAATCTTTCAATTGTTTAGAATACTTGATGTAATCTCCTTATGTTGTTTCGGATATTTCAGATGTTCAGATTACCTACTATTCTGCGTGGGGTTGCCCTGCGGCAAATGCAATTTCGCACTTATGCAAAAGATGTACGTTTTGGACCCGAAGTACGCGCCTTGATGCTGCAGGGTGTGGACATCCTGGCAGATGCTGTCGCTGTCACAATGGGCCCAAAAGGTCGTAATGTCATATTGGAGCAAAGTTGGGGTAGTCCAAAAATAACAAAAGATGGAGTTACAGTTGCTAAAAGTGTTGAATTAAAAGACAAGTTTCAAAATATTGGAGCCAAATTGGTTCAAGATGTCGCTAATAACACTAACGAAGAAGCTGGGGATGGTACGACGACGGCTACGGTTTTAGCTAGAGCCATTGCTAAAGAAGGTTTTGAAAAAATTAGCAAAGGTGCCAATCCCGTTGAAATTAGAAGAGGTTAGTTTTTAAATCTGAACATAGTTTTTATTTATATATTCATATCAATTACCAAGGTATTTTATAGGTAATGTAACGTTTGTGCGATAATCATTTGTCATGTACACACATTTTAGGTGTCATGTTGGCAGTCGATAAAATTAAAGATGAGCTGAAAAAATTGAGTAAGCCAGTTACTACGCCTGAAGAAATTGCACAGGTTGCTACAATTTCAGCTAATGGCGATATATCTATTGGTAATCTTATATCCGATGCTATGAAAAAAGTAGGAAAAGAAGGTGTGATTACGGTAAAAGATGGGAAAACCCTCAACGACGAGTTGGAAGTAATCGAGGGAATGAAATTTGACCGTGGCTACATTTCTCCATACTTCATCAATTCCAGTAAAGGAGCCAAAGTTGAATTCCAGGATGCATTGCTTTTATTTAGCGAAAAGAAGATCTCATCGGTGCAAAGCATAATTCCTGCTTTGGAATTAGCTAATTCACAACGCAAACCACTCGTCATTATTGCCGAAGATATCGATGGAGAAGCTCTGTCGACTTTAGTGGTAAACCGACTAAAGATCGGACTGCAAGTGGCAGCAGTTAAGGCACCTGGCTTTGGCGATAATCGTAAAGCCACTCTCCAAGATATGGCTATCTCTACTGGGGGAATCGTGTTCGGTGATGAAGCCAATTTAGTTAAGTTGGAGGACATTCAGGTAAGGCATAATTATTTTACGATCTATTTATACTTTTCTAAATACAGCGATATGTAAATAATTTCATGTCATTGCAATGGTACAACTAGAGTTATCTTATGTAACACCATTTTCAGCCAAGTGATTTAGGCCAAGTTGGTGAGGTAGTCATTACAAAAGATGACACGCTTTTCCTGAAAGGGAAAGGCAATAAAAGTGACATCGATAGGAGAGCCGAACAAATTAGAGATCAGATCGCTAATACTACGTCCGACTACGAGAAGGAAAAGCTGCAAGAGCGTCTTGCAAGGCTCGCATCAGGAGTAGCTGTCCTCAGGGTAGGTGGAAGCAGCGAAGTAGAAGTGAACGAAAAGAAGGATCGTGTACACGATGCCTTAAATGCTACCCGAGCTGCGGTCGAGGAGGGAATTGTACCCGGTGGTGAGTACACTTTGTGCAATGCATTACAAATAATCTAAGTGGAATTATTTATTAAAGTAAGAAATCTGTCATAACAGGTGGAATTGCGCTTTTGCGATGCGCGCCAGCCTTGAAGACCCTGAAGGTGGAGAACAACGATCAAGAAATAGGAATCAAAATTGTAGCCGATGCATTGCGCATGCCGTGCTTACAAATCGCACAAAATGCTGGAGTCGATGCCAGCGTCGTAGTTGCCAAAGTTTGCGAAGGCACGCTTGGTTACGATGCGCTAAATGACGAGTACGTGGACATGATCGAAAAGGGGATTATCGATCCGACCAAAGTCGTTCGTACAGCTTTGACCGATGCAGCGGGCGTTGCTTCTCTGCTGACGACTGCAGAGGCCGTTGTAACGGAATTACCCAAAGAAGAACCAGCAATGCCAATGGGTGCAATGGGCGGTGGTATGGGTGGAATGGGCGGAATGGGCGGAATGGGCATGTAACGGAGTCTCTCTAAGTTTCCGTTCAAAGACTGAATATTGTTCGAGCTGTTCATTGCAGTTGAATTTGTAATTTACAAAACCTGATTGAACCCTGAGGTTTTGTACAGGTTATCCGGTGACATAAAGCCTTTAATGTGCGTATCTACGATTGAAGATCAAATGGCAGTAGTACTGTAAATGCCAGATCCAATTCAATGTGCATAAGTTGAGCACTTGGTTATTTCTTTGCACAAGCGAAATATTGTCGGTGGTATTGTAAATGACCCTACTTTTGTTAGAGTACATTTATGAGTCTGTATCGTACTAATAATATCTGCAACATATTCCCACTAAGCAAACGACATGATATTGGAAGACGTTATCCAATGGATAAACTGTGCATTTATAAAATACCTAGTTTGTACCGTACCTATCTAGTTTTTCGCCGGCCCAGCAGATGTTTTTCCTCCGTGGATATTTTGCCATAACGTTAAAACTCGAGTTGCCATACTTTTTGCTATCACTAGTCCTGCAGGACGTAATCAGCGTTATATTATCATAACTTTCAATAATGTGAATCATTTGTGAAATTGAGATACGGATGCGTTGCTACCTCCATTGTCTTTATGGTTAGAGTCAATAAATTTCGAAATTCCATTGTAGTCGATGGTACCGAGGATACCACAGCACCGAGTTTTTGCGTGTAAGGAGCAAGCCCCACAAAAACTACCGTAAGCTGGGCATGAACGATCCTTCACCCGCCGAATGTACGAGAGGTTCCATTAATCATATAAGTGTACAAACGTTATTGTATGCTAGGTACTATGATAGGGTAACTCGAGTTCTCGGTTACTGACTTTTTAATCACTAGTGTTTATTTTCCACGTTTAGTTAAAATAAACATTCATATAATTGATTTAATTTCATTTATCCATTATCGATACCTACCTCGTTAAACGATGTACATTAGCGGATTGTCTGCTAGATAGAGATGTACCCAGGGACAGCGAGATAACCTTTTCGCTGCTTCCGTGACCGCTTCAAAAGCATTAGCTTTTCTATTCGTTATTCCATTCGGGGAGAAGAAAAGCGAAATTAAATCAATGAGTATTTCTTTAGTCATATTTATTTTCCTTTGCAATGCTTATATTACAAAACATACTTTTCCAGACACATTGAAAATATGCTCTATTTACACTGGATGTACCTATAGTTTTGTGCTAACATCTCAACTTTACAGGAATATAATATTAATAGCTATTCTTTTCTCATTATAGGCTTTTGCATGGTATGTAATAATATTAATATATAATAATATGGCTATGGCAGTACCTTTACAATAAAGTCAATAACCGTTTACCGTTACGTTATGCGTAGAACTGTGAAAGTCCGCGTGAAAACTGTATTCTCCCCACGAGTACCCACAGTTATTTATACGATGGAAACGTATCGGTACTCCGCGCGTAATATTCTTAATTAGGGTTTTCGTAAGTTACGCGTCTTGTACCTATGTGTACGTGTGTACATGCGTATGTATGCAAGTATGTAAGACGTAACCCGGCGTCTGATGCCACAGTGAGATCTATCAGTCGACGAACATACGAAAATGCATGATTCGATCGCGCAAATCGGCATATTTACGATACATAAGCACCTGCCTCCGGTTATTACAAATCGCTCGGAGGTCATACCGATCGATAGGTGTATATACACACATGCCTATCGACATATTATTGGAAATGAAATTCTTCCTCGGGCTTCCCACTAATGAACCTGCGATATGTAGGTATACTTCTTCACGAAAAGCCTGGCCAAAGCGCTACTCTCGATTGGACCCCTGTTACATATCGTCCATGAAATAACCCACGCGAAACCTATCGTTGCATCTCCCCTTTTCTTCCTGCTTTTTCTTTTATTTTCTTTCTTTTCCACATTTCCAGGCGAAACCGACTCGAGCTAAACCGTTGGGAAAGGTTTTCTGTATTGTCTAAGTATCCTCTCGTCTCGTCCCTTCGACTACACCGTACACTCATCGTCAGTCTAAATTATATTATATTACCTAATATTTATACGATCCTATGATATAATGGACGCGGCGGGAGGGAAGATAACGGGGATATCTCAACCTAAGGTTCAAAGTCCAATGGTACAAGGCTAAGCTGCTGTTTTACATACAAGGCGACAGCTTTTCCCGTACCGCTCTGCGCACGCGAGCCTCTCGTTACCCACGGGGACGCGATCTCGACCGATCGCGAATCGTTGCCACCTCGTTTACCCGATTCTTTACCGTATCCGTATTTAAATCGTTCTTCCAGAGAACGAACGGCTCGTCGAGCATCCGCGTTACCCCTAAGCGTTATCTCTTCCACCACGTGCGGCTGAAATCGGGTTCTCGAGACACGTCCTCTCCGTGCTCCTTTTTTTTGTCAGCTGCTCCGAATGCTCGCCCCGATACTATATCGATTAATCGGGCCCCTTTCGTTTCTTTCATTAATGGACCTAATCGTGAAACACGTATCAAGACGTGCTGTTGCGGTGCTTCTTACTTTTGGCTTTACCTGGGTCGAATTCGTCCTCGCTTCTTCTTCTCTTCTCCTTCAGCTGCTTCTCCATCGCGAGCATCGTGATCATTTTTTTATGCGAGTCCCCCACGATCCATCCGTGCTGTTCCTGGTGGTCGTCCTCTTCCTCTTCGACGATAGGAGTCGAATCCACGGTTTCGTCTTCGTCGCTCGAGCTGGACCAATAGTACAGCTGATTAGCCGCGGTTCTCTTCCGCCGGCCAATGGCGACTCCCACTCCTTCCTCGACTTTGTTCCACGACTTGGTTGTTCTTAATTCCTCGTCGGCGGAGTCCCTTTTTGCGCTGGACGACCTCCTCTCCTTGGGATCCTTGCTCGTCGACGTGCTAGACCTATTTTTCGACCTCTCCCCGTTCATGCTCTTGCCGCTTTTACTACCATTCGTGCCCTTTCCATCGGTTCTCGTGTTCTTCTTTGGTTTCGGAGTCACTTTCGGCGTCCTCGACTGCTTCCCTGAAGATTCTTCCTCGACGTCGTCTCGCGTACTTTTTCCAAGCGGCTTGTCGACGACGTCGTTGCCTTCGTTAGAATTTTTGTCCCCTTCTTCGGGCACGTCTTCCGACTCCCCGTAAAATTTCTTCTCCTTCTGCTTTGGCTTCCTCTTCTGGGCTGATTTGTCAGTTTTTTTCCCTGCGTGGGCTCCTTTCGTCTCCGTTTGAGGTTTGTCCACGTAGTCCTTGTCCGAGTCTTGATCGTCTCTCGCCTCGATCTCCTTTTTCTTCTCCACCTCTCGGAGGATCTCTTCTTCGATCGCCTTTTGCTCCTTGGCGATCATCTGCTCGTGTTTCTTCTCGATGTACCGTTCTTTCCTCTTCTCTTTCGATTCTCGTTTCGGTCGCCGGACCTTGTGCTCGGTATCCGACCGATCTCCGCTTTTCCTGTACGGAACTCTCACGTATAATTCGTCGTCCGAGCTGCTAAATTCTGCCAAAAGTCCTTGCTTGCCTATTGCACACTTCCTTTGCCTTCTGGTTGGCTGGAAGTCCAGGAGAATCCGCTCCTGCTCTTCCTGGAGCTTCTTCAACTCTTGCTGCTGTTGCTTCCTTTTTTTCGATTCCTGCACTTTTCTGCTCAGGAACACGTGCAGCGGGAGATTTTCGGAATCGTTCTTCGGTTTCTCGTTACTGGTCAGTTTTTCGGGTAGATCGAGGAGGTCGTCGTCGCGATCTTCGTTGAGATCCGCGACGTCTTTCTCGATCTTCTCAAACGAATTCGAAGTCTCGTTAATAGCTTCCATGACCGAATCGGGTCGCCCTACGACGAGAACTAAAGAATTATTTTTTTCCTCGTCGTTCGGCTCCTCCCTAGAGAGACCCTCGGAATGATCAAGAATATCCAGGGCCTTTTCGAGAGGAATTAATTCCTCTTCTTGCAAATATTTCTCCTTCGATTCCGCAACCGTTCCGAACAGTTCCCGACTATTCGGGCTCTCAGCCCTCGTTTCCTCGGTATTTTTCTTATCCTCCAAAATATTATCCTCTGGGTCGGATTCGGCCGCGGAACTGTCCTCTCTGTACAGATCGTCCAATTCGAAGGATCTGTCGTACTGAGTTTCGGTCTCCTCGTCGCTATTTCTCTGTTCTTCGCTCTCCTTCCTTTCGTCGATGATAAGCGGCCGATCAGAAATTTCCGATTCTGACTTTTTGGCATCGGAGTCCTTCCTCTTCCCCAAGTATTCCCGGTCATCGTGCGTTACCTCCAAATCTCCGATACTCTCTACGTCGCATTTATTACCCATCTCTTCAGGCATTTCTTCGCGAATTTCATTTCCTTCCCTTTCGCGCCCCTCCGGGGCGTTCCGTGAAACGCACTTTATCTCCAATTCCCTTCTCGAGGTGTACTCCACGTCCTCGTCTTCGAATTCGCTTTCGGAGGAAGTGGACAGCTCGGCGAAGAGATTTTGCTTCCCCTTGGAGCAAGATCTCTGGCTCTTCGAGATGCCGACGCCGATGTCCTCTGTCTTTGCTGCAGTTCTAAATTCATCGGAACTGTCGTCCTCGTACCAAGCGTTCCTCGACTTCTTCTTCGAGTTCCGGTTCCGTTTCTTCAGCTTGGAGTGTTTGCTCGTTCTCGGCTCGACGGATCTCTTCACCTTTTGCTTCCTCTCGACGAAATTGTCCATTGGTCCCGTCACTTCCTGCTGCTGCTTCTCTTCACTTTGGAAGGACTTCAACGCGCCCTTCGTCTTCGGGGCGTATTTTTCCATTTCTTTGAACTTCCTGTCTATTATAGTCTCCAGTCTCCTGCCTAGAACATCGCTCGACCGGCCATTTTCCAAAGTATCGCCGATGGTCTTCGACATGCCATCGGACATGTCGATTTGCCCTTCCTTCAGGGAATCGAGGTCGCAGCTTTTATCCATTTTGCTCCTGTAGGACAGTACCGGTCCAAGCTGGACCTCCGCTTGACTTTCGTCGTCGTCGAAGTCGTAGACATCTTTGACTCTGTCCGCCTGAGGCTCGACCCTTTTTTCGAAGCACTCCCTTCTCTTTTTCTTCTCCGCTAATCCGCCGTGTTGGTTCCTTCGCACCAGAGGAAAGTCCTGACGTTTATGCGTCTTTTTGGTCTTCCTTTGATGTTGATTGGTCAGCTCCTTAAGGGCCGCCCCAGATTTGCATTTCTCGACCTGCCTCCTTTCGTTCATTTCTTTCTTCTTCTCGAAAAGTTCCTTTATCGGGTTTCGAGATTTCTTAGGCGGCTGTTCCTTCACGGAATTGGAATCAGGCCCGGCATTCAAAACAGGATCTATTTCCGCAGTGGCACATCTAATAGCGGATATACTGTGCGGAACCTCCGTGTTCGTAGACGACGGTGCCCGTGCACAGGCGAGCTCGGCGAGGACCTTCATCGGAGTCGAGCCACTGAAAGCGACGGCGACTTTTATTATCGATTCTAATACTATATCTCGACTCTTCCCATTCACAAATAAGCGTAACATTAGCCAAGAGTGAAGCCCATTTCACGGTTGGCAACTAATAGATGCAGTAAGGCTGGAGGCATGCTTTGTTGCTTGGTAAATACTATTTACACGAATTACATAGACGATTCGTTAGGTCTTAAAGTTTAAGCCATTAGTCAAAAGAAAGAAAACAAAGAGCAAAAAAAAGAGCAGCGAGGTCTGCAAGGCGTTACAAGCGAACCGAGTGTTCACTCACTTGTGATCGTGCTTCCCATTGTTGTGAAGTAGATTGGATAGGGCCTTGTCCAAAAGTCCCCCCAACGTGGAGTTCACCTTGCTCTTGAACCCCGAAGAGTCGACTCGGATTTGTCCCGACTGTTCCGTTCTTTCGTTCGCGCGATCGCTGCCAAGTTCTCCATTGGACAGGTGAGGGGTGGACACGCTTCCTTGTCCCTGAGGGTGTCCGAAAATCAGGTCGTTCCCCTCGTGACCGCTTTTTCGTTCCTGATTCCTATGGTGCCTGTGATGATGGCGATGGTCGAAGCTGCTGCTCCTGTTCCCCTGTCCGAAAGTGCTGGCGATCAAGCTCTCGCTTTCCCTCATACGTTGCTGAATCTTGTCACGGAGTTTATTGTTGTGCTCGAACGCGACATCCAGACTGTCCTCGTATCCGACATTATCGCGACGCGACAAGTCGGGATCAGGACTTGCAGATCGACTGGAATTTTCGCTGCGCACGTCTCGAGTCCGCTTCGAATAGTCCCTTTCTTTGGTGCCGTACATCTCCTCGCCGAGTAGCTGAAAACGATTAATCGTCACCTTAATACGTGCAAGCGAGTACACTATTTTTCTATCTTCCACCTATATTTACCTGGTTAACGGACTCCAAAAGACTGCCTAGACTGTTCTGGCTCTCGACGTCGCGCCACCTGTCCCTGTTCGTCGTCCTGCTACCTGGCGGTTCCTCTTTCTTGTGGTAGGCATCGCAATGATCCAACTTGATTTTTTTTGCCCCGCGAAGCTCGTTCTCAGTGGTGGCTTTGAGCCTGGAGCAGCACTCGACGAAGAGCTCTTCATCGAAATTGAGGACCTTTCCCTGTCTAGACTTCTGTGGGGAAGTTTCGATCTCCCTAGGGACATCCAAGGCGTTGTCTTCGATGGCATCGGTAGGAGCAATGATGACCACCTCGTGTCTGTCTTCCTGACTGGACAGCGGTGATCTGATGACCACCTTCTCGCCGGAAAATTCGCTGGAGCTCCGCTTTCTAGGTGGCTCGTCCTCTGCGCCATCGGACATGTCGTCCAAGGATGAATCCGGCGTGTCGTAAAAGAGGGGAGACATTCTTCCCCTGGCAAGGTCTTCGTCGTCGTTCTCCTCTTCGTTTTCCTCGTCAGAGTTCATAGACGAGCGGGACAGTCGATCTAGGGAATGGTTCCTGGAGGCGCCAATTTCCACAATGTTCCTGGCTGGAGACAAAGGTTTAGGAAAATCGTCGTACGCACGAGGCATTTCTTCAAGGCCAGTGAGGTCTTCTTGAGGACCAGTGAATTTCAAAGATCCCTCCGAAGCCGTGGACGCGTCGTCCAGATTTCTGGATTTGATCTGCTTCGTGCCCGTTTCGCTCTCCGGCTTTCTTCCTCTTCTCTTCGGTTCCGAAAGAACTTTCGTTTGGATCGTCTTCTTGGACTCCGATCTATCTTTCCTAGGGGATGTATCAAGATCGTACGTGGCCGGCTCAGAAATATCCACCTCACTCGAGGACAACCGGGTCGTTGAATTGCTCCTGGCAATTATCGAGGGGTTCCGAAGCTCATAGGAAGTTTCCGGTGGACGGGATGCCTTCAAAGACTTGTCTACGTCGTCCAAAATCAGAGATTCCTCTTCGAATGCTTTGGAGATCCTCTCTTCGGCTTTCTTTTTGCTCTGCCGGTACCTAGAGTTTGGTAGGACCAAATCAAGGGAAGGTACAGAGTATGCTACGTGGTCTTGTTTTTTGGGGCCTGAACAAGTTCTTGGCTTCGCGTTGCTGCCCCGTTCTTCGGACGTAGACCGAGTTTCGATGTCTTCTTGTTCTCTGCTACCCGAAGGAGGTCTAGACTTGGCTCCTTTATCTCGTTCCGCAGTGCCTTCTATCGTGCCGCGTGATCTGATCCTCTTACGATTACGGGTTGACGTCCTTTCGGGGTGACCGAAATTGTCATTTAGTTTACTATTAGGTTCTGGAACCGCATCGGTATTCTTCTTTCCCTGGAAGCAGTCCATAGATGACGGAGACGAGTCGCCTCGCACGTGTCTGGGGTCGCTTCCTTTGGTTTCCTCTTCTGACCTAGAATCCCAATCGTCGAGCACCTCCTTGACTTTGTCAGTCTTATCGCCGGATAAGACTCTACCGAACACGCTCTTCACGATCTTGCTCTTGTTGCGCGACTCCACCCTGTCCTCTTGATAGCTGGTATCGCTCTCGCTGCTGTTATCTACTCGGTTGTTCGGGATGGATCTCTGATTTTTCATGTGGGACCTTCTCGATTTCTTAGATTCACGCAACTTAGGTCTATTTTTTGGAGTCCTCCTCTTCGTGATACTCTTGCACTCGTTGCTGGATTGTGACCCTTCAACGTTGTGAGCTTTCTTACTACTTTCGTCGTCGGTAACTTCGTCTTTTGGTGACTCGGTTTCGGTATTTCCTGCCGGACGTTTAACGGGCAGGTATTTGGAAAGCTTCTCCTCTGCTGGATTCCCTGGAAGAGCTTCCTTTTTGGGGATCACGGTGTTACGAGATTCGATGTAGACCGGGGGTTCTTTATTTAACGCGACTTTCAATTCATCCTCACGGGCGTCCTTCTTGTCGTCGGCGCAAAGTTCGGCATCTTCCAAGAGCTTCTGAATGTCGACCGACATTTCGGTGTCCCTAGAATTTTCATCGCTGTCGAACTCTGTCAGCAATGAAACGTTGGTCTCGTTCGTTGCAGGCATCTGCGCCTTGAGTCTCTCCGTGATGTTGGAGAAATCCAGGACCTTGTGAGTCTTGGGTGACGATTTTAATCCTGAACCGATCTTAGGCAAAAGTTCCGACAATGGTTTGTCACCGAAACTCGAAGAGTCATCATCTTCATTAAGTACCAGTGAATTTGGACCGAGCTTAATCTGCTCTTCCTCGAAAAGGGAGGCAGCGTTGCCTTCAATCCCCACAGATGTCTCTATTATTGACTTTGAAATTATTAAATCAATTTCTGAAGGCTTCACAATAAACGCCGTATCTTGTTGATTTTTCGTTGGCACGGCAAGACTCGCGGGATCGTTTGCCGAATTAAATGCGTTGTTTTTCAATACATCTTGCACCTCGACTTTATCCGAGCTGTGAGAAAATGAGGAATTATTTTTTCTAGAGAGACCATCGCAATTTGTCTTGTCTCCTCCTCGTTCAATGGGGATCGCTTTCTTCGTCACATTTAGATTAACCTCATCAGACTCGCGTTCTTCATTAGCGTCGGTAACTACTTTTAGAGGTTCTTTCTCATTTGACAGTACCTCGACACGTCCCTCGGCTTCCTCGGATTTCTCTTGATTTCGTATTTTCCTCGGAGTGTCCGCGTTCTTCTGATAATTCTTCTCTTCACTGACGGGCAGAGTAACTCCGCCGGGATGCGTTTCTTCAAGCAGTGATAAATTACTTTCCATTTTGAATCCCCCGATATTTGTCGTTGCGCAACTGCTCCGGTCTTCAGAAACTTTTCCACGTTTTTCTGAAGCTTCGCCTTGGCTCGCTTTGCTAATCGATACTGCTTCGCACCTTACAGAATTATGTTTCAGAATGTCCTGGTTGGCTTCTTCTTGTCTTCCATTGAAAATTCCAACGAGATCCTCTAAGGGAGACATCGTTCCCTGTTTTTCCTTCCTGGTACCAATTCGGTCGTTCTCTTCCAATATAATTCCCGAACAACTCTGGTGACTTTCTAGCAAAGGCATCGGTTCATTTTCAACCACGTTCGTAAACATGTGTGTACCCAGAATTGGAGCATTTTCAGCGGAACTAATTGTACCTTTCCCAAGCTTCCGGTCGGCAGACTCGGTTTCTTCCACGACCTCTAAGCTTGCGTCAGGTTCCGGAGTGTCCAAGTCCAAGTGTTCCTCGGCAAGGTTTCTTCTCTTTGGTTGTTTCTTTTCAAGTTTTTTACTCTTCTTCGGGTTATCCTGGACCTTCGTTTGGGTAGCAGGCATCAGTGGCGTAGACGTAGCCTCGGGAGCAGTTGGAGACACTTGGTCAGTGAGGACATATTCATCGTGGGTCATGTTTTCGGTGATTTTGCAAATTTCTTCGTCAAGCAGCTCATCCTCCAACTCGTTCTCAGAAATTGCGCTCGTCAATGTTGACTTGGAGGCGTCCAACGCGAAAGAGTCGCAAATGGCTTTACCCTTAACACGTGCACGATTCTCGTCAGCTCCCTCGGTCTGTAATTCCTCGAAATTTGCACTTTCTTCGGGAGTTAAGTGAACGACATTACATTCCGTGGACTGTTCGGCGTCGGTTTTCGAGTCGTCTCCCTGGCTGTCCTCGCACGTTCCTTCGGAATACGATAACCGGTCGATCTGCTCCAGCATCTCCTTATCCGAGTCCTTGCCGACCTTCGCCAGCTGAAGTAAATGCGACTGAGAGGAATTGTGCTTCTTCAGGGAGCTTTTCCGAGTGAAACTGGTGGTACACACGTCGCAGAAGAACTTGGCAACTTCCTTCGTTATCTTCTTCTTCTTCTCGACGATGAGGATCTCTCCAGATTTTGTGTGGACCACGGCAAAGTTGCCGGAAGCTCGTTTCTTGGGCGTCTGGACGTCTTCCTTTAAACTATCCGAGGTAGCGTCCACATCCACCGACGTATCTGCAGTTTCGGGGGTTACGTTTTTATTTTCTACATCTTTTACTACTGTGGGAAGTTCATCCGTCGTTTCGACGGTCAGCGACTCGATTGGTAGTTCAACGTTAACGGAGATATTCCTGGCAGAAATCTCCTCGGAGTCGTGAAGAGAAGCGGTCTCGACATCTGAAAAATCCAGGACGTCGTTAAGATCCAAATGCTCATCCAGGAGCGAGATATTAGCTTTCGCTTTTCTTTTTGGGACTTGTCGCCTTTCGAACCCTCCAGTCTTTCCCGCACTTGCTGGTTCGGAGTCGGCCGAAAGAAGGGAATTTTTCGTCTCATCGGATGCGTCTTCGAGGTCGTCCTCGGTTGTTTTTCGCTTAGAGGTTCTTCGCGACACAGGCCGGCTACATTGGTTAGAATTTGGCGGATCGGTGACATCCGATTTGTCCGAGGTCTTCTCTTGGAAAGAAGTGCTATCCAGGGCACCGAGCTGACTGTCCAGAAATTTCTTTCTCTTAGTTGATCGTCGCTTGATCGACGGAACATTCGATACCGGAGTGGAGGAGTCGATAACGGCATCGCTTGTATTTTCGGTCTCGTCAACGGATTCTAACTCCAATTCCTGAGGTTTCACGACGTCGTTGTTCTCATTAATCCCTTCGGACGTATCGCCAATACTCGGGACCGCAACTTCGAGGTTTTTAATCCCAGACGTCGAAGCTTCTACATCGGGAGCTTTCGACATAACCTGTGGAGGAGAATCGGGAAGCTCCAAATGTTCGTCCGCGAGAGACCACTTCTTCGAAGTGCGTTTCTTTGTCGACTGAGGAGCGTTGTTCGTCTCGGGAATTTTGAATAGTTCCGGTCTTTTCACCCTAACGGAAATGATCTCTCCTTTTTTGACTTCCTTCGGCTTGGTTTCCTTGAAATGGTCGACCACGGATGCTTTTCTGTTGGATTTTTTTGAGGGGGTTATTCCGATGGCATCTACAGGATGAGATTCATTAGAGCGATCCTCGGGAAGAGGCTGCAAATGTGTACCATCGAGCAGGTCTAAATGTTCAGATGTCAGAGATGTCCTTTTTACCGATCGTTTCTCAGAAGATTCTTGTAAATCTTCCAGAGCACGGGACACGGAATTTCCGCCAAAATTTTCCTCTCTTTTCTCAACCACGATGCGCGATTCTCCGCAGCTTCCGTCTTCCTTTACCGGCTTCTCTTTATTACCGGATGCGCACGTCTCATCAACGATCTCGATCGACTTTATGGCCGGCGAGTATTGTTTGGATCTTTTGGCGTTCTTTTCATTTTTCACGTTTTTCTTCTTCGGGGTTTGTCGCTCATTATCATCGCAAAGTGACGGCTGCGACTCTTTGCATGAAATATCGTTCCCCTCTGTCGCGTCAGATTCTTTCTCAAGATCTATGCTCTTCTTAACAGCTTGTAAACTGGTTTCAAGAGAAACGACCTGACCGACTCCTACCTCTTTATCGTTTTTTATCGGCCCCTTATTACATTCAGGAGATATTCTTCCTGTTTCCGCAGCGTTCGACTTAATCCGATTGTTACGTTCTGCAGTTAAAGTTTCAGGTTGTGCAATCGGTTTCTCGTGGTTCATTTCATTAATGACTTTCAAGTGCCCTGAATTATCTGCCTCCTCGGTGGTGTTTTCCTTTTCTTCGGGTTTTTTCGGGACATCTTCCACGGACGCAATGCCCTCGGGTTGTAAAAGTTTCTTCGACCGATGTCTTTCGACAGACTCCTTGCTCTTATCGTGGGTGTCGGAAATAAGATTGTCGTCAGTTCCTGATATTTCTGCGTTATTCTTTTTACTAGAAAGACCGTCTAATCCTGATAACATCTCATTAGATTTGCGCTTCGATTTCCTTACATCCGCTGCTTCGACTTCAGGTACAGAATCATCCTTCTCGTTTGGAATGCCTTTAGCTTTGATGTTTGACGTCTTCGATTGATCATCTTCGTCAACGTTTTTCCGCTTCCCAAGGCGTACTTTAGTTCCACTGCGATGACCGGTAGAATCGCTTTGTTCACTTTGACCGCTAGTATTCGTCTGCTGTGGTTTATTAATTAACTTCATTATATCCGCAAGAGAAATTTCACTTTCCGGGGAATCGTCTTCGGTTTCATTTTCGGCGTCGAGCGACTTCCTCTTACTTCTTCTGGGAGAATGAATTTCGAGGGATCTCTTCTTTGACTCGCGTTTCGTTTTAAGAGAAATGCGACCTTGTTCATTCGAGGTCTCTTCCGTTACTTTACTAATTTTTCCGGGCTCACCAGGAATTTGATAACCTATATCATCAGGGTCCAGAGAAATTTGGACGTGGGCGTTATGTAGACTACGACTCTCCTGAAGGAAATGCTTTGAATTAGTTTTACAATTATGTACAGTCTCGGTATCTATCACATTACACGAATCGTCGACTTTTGCTTCTTTACGGGATTTTTGTACATCCGATTTCACTGACTCTTGCGATCGGGGAGAAGTCTCTTTAGCCACTCTTTCAATGGTATTCTTCGGCTCTGCGATGCTTATACTTTCCGGGTTCTCCGTCAGGATTGGCTCGACTTCGTCGAGGATATTCGTAAGCTCATCGGCTGCGTTATCCAGAAGAGAGCCGACTTCCCCCTCAAGGACGTCCTTCAAGGCATCTTTCTTCTTGGCTATCTTTGACACTATTTTCTCGAGGAAAGAACCTTTCCCTTTAGGCTTCCTGCGAGAGAGGTCCAAGATGATGTCATTAGCTGGCTGATTTTCTGGAGCCGCGCTGCCTTCCTGCAGCTCCCTCGAAGAGGCGGACAACCGAGTACGGCGATGCGGAATCTCCGGACGCCTATCTCCATTGGCATCCTCAGGAGAGGTCCAAGCCTCCTCCTCGTACTTTGTACTGCTTTTGACAGTGGGTTCCGTCCCACTGGTGGAGGCGTTTGATCCGAAATCGGAGCTAAATTCGCTGTCTTCGGAGGTCTGGGCAGGTACAGGGTCACTAGTTTCTAGATTTCTTTCAGGCACCTCATTTCCTTTAACTCGGTCTGGCTCAACGTCGTTCCTCTTCGCGGATTTGTCCGATCCTAGGTCGTTGTTCTCTTTTATTTTATCCAGATTAGACCCAGCTCCTGCAATCGCGTCATCCTCTACAATTTGTTGAGTGCTACTCTGAACAACGTCAGGACCGACCGCGTTCTCCAAGGAAGTCTGCACGGTCAGAACAACGCTTTGCTGAACTTCCACCGGGATGTTGACCCCCTCCGTCAGGATCCCGATGACGTTGCTCAGGCTCCTCTTGCTCCCTCTTTCTCGGCGCAGGCCTCTCGATTTTTTTGGCCGCACCACTTTTAATTTCGGCACGTTTACAGGAGTTTCCGAGGAGTTCTCCTTGCCACTGTCGATGTTAGAGTTACTGGACTCCTGCTGGAGGTGTTCCAGGGCCAGGTTTACGGGGTCCTTCGACCTTGCCAGGTCCTTCTGAACACCGCAAATTCGTGGAGAGTTTTCAAAGGTGTCGCTCGTTACCTCGCATGGAGATATACGCGTCTGATCATCTCGGGCGTTAACCGACGCGTCTTTGGCAAGAGAGCTAATTTCCATAGGCTTGCTGATCTTCTCGAGACTCGACAAATCGTCGGCAAAATTCCCGTGATCCGCAGTTTCGACTTGGACCGATTTAGTCTTTCCCCTGCGTCTTCCATGGTTCGTAGACTCCTTCGCGATCGAAGTATCGGTCTCCTCTGAAAGATTAGCATTATCTTTCCTACTTTCAGGAACGGGGCAATCTTCCTTGGAAACCCGTTCAGCAGGGATTTCGCCCACATCAGCGTCTTCGGTATTTAAGTCAACGTCGTCGCTTTCAACGATTTCCCCCTTCTTCGACGACGGGTGCGCGTCTCCACGTTCAATCGGCTTTTTAACGTTCTCGTTCTCGATCTTGCCGCGCTCTTTCTCGCGTTCGTTCGATCGAGAACCGCGACGGACGTTTCTCGCGGATTTCCTTTGCCCAAGTTTGTCGGCCTTTTGGTTAACCTTGGTTCCCGACATCAAGCCCTGTCCCTTCCTCTCTTTCTCTTTAGCTTCGTAACTCGAGCCCGAATGCCTCAAAGCTTTCCTTCCATTGTCGCGGGCCTTTAGGCCGAATTTCTTCGAAGCCTCGATTTCTCCTAGGTGTTTCGGAAGTTTTTTACCAGCAGGAACGTCGGCAGTATCGTTTGGTGGTTTGTCGGAATTTTCGACACCTTGTCCTTGCCTATCCCGTTTAGGCCTGATGCTCCCCTTTTCTTTTGGTACGCCCGTATTTTCGGGAACGATATTAGCCATGAAATCATTTTCGTGTTCCGTGTCGTCGTCGTCATCTTTGGTCTTGGACAGTTTCGAGCTACTTGCGGACCTTCTGCGAATCTGGGCGTTACCTCTGGTAGCGCGTCCTCGACGGGCGCTCGTACCGTTCCTCGCTTTAAATCTCGTTAGTCTTTTCGGAGTTGCCGAAGGTATTTCTTTGGAACAAGTTCCAACTTCGGTATTGCCCGCTCGTTCCTTTCGTACCATGACTCTCGTTACTCTTTGCCTTACCATGATTTGCTTCCTTTTACCTCTCCCAGCCCTAGTGACTTGCTCACTTTGAGCCCTGCTCGTTCCCTCCACCTCCTCGATGGTGCTCTTCTCTGAAACTTCCTCCGAAGGCGGGGTATCGTTTTCGGTGGCGCTTCTTTTGCCGCCAGGTTTCTTCTTTTTGATTACGCTTACGACCGATGAGCTTCGAGAACACGATCTCGCGACTCTCTGTTCTCCCGGCGCCGTTGCCGGAGACAGGACGGGTAGGTCATTGGTTACCTTTTCTCCGCACTCCTCGCCAGTTGCTAAATCCACGACCGGCTCCAAAGTCGGCATCTTATCGCTGTCGGACGACAGGGAGGAGAATCTCGTCATTCTCCTAGTATTTCGGAGCTCGTTTTTCCCGCCCCTCAAAGTTCCCATTTTGGATCGGGTAATAAATCGCCCCCTTCCGCGAGTCCTCGTAACTTGACTAGGAGGAACCATGTCTAACGTGTCCCCCGATGGTCCTGCACCCGGGTTCCTCGCGAACTTGCCGTCGTGAGTCCTGAGTTGAGCCTTAGCCTTTAAGGACGCGTTCAAATGAGCCGCAGGATCCACTATCCTCTTCCTTCGCAAACAAGTTCTCTCGGAGGTGGTCGAACAAGTCGTCGGCTTAACATCGTTAACATAGGATTTGTCATCCAGAGGTTTCTCATCATTTACAGGGACTTTATTAAGGGTAGTTTTTGGGATAGTTTTCGAAGCGTTTCTTGGGATCTTCTCACTAAAGGAACTATCGACATTCTCGTCGTCCAGATTTTTTCTCGATCTGCCGAGGGCTCGGCGACTTTTGAAAAATTTCTCCTTCGTCCTCTCGCCAGGTCGGGAGCGTTCGACGTTCCTCTCGCTTCTGTTCTTAACGTTCCTCTTCTTACTGATAACCCTAACGCCGTTAAAGACTCTGGCACGACCTGGTCGCTTTTCGCTCTTAGCCCCACCTTCCGCTTTACCCGACCTCGATGCCTTTTCGAGCTCCTCTTTGTCCGTCTCTTCGGCATCGTCGTCGGCCCCTTCGACTTCGTCTCTCTCGTCGGTGCCATGATTCTGAACGACACTCTCGATAACAGCGGTGATGTTGTCGATCCTACATCGATTCCTCTGATAGGACTTTGCGTTTTTCAGCAACTTGTTCCTCACCGCGGCTGCTGCTTTGTTCCTGGATAGGACCGTCGTCGGGCCATCTTTGGGCATGCGAGGCCTGGACCGAGTTTGCACCTGCGGGAACAAACCAATCTAAAGGCATTCCTTCAACTACTTCGGACATTCCTAAATACAGCGTCGTAAAAAATACTGCGTCTTCTAAACAATCTAGCCTATAGTCTTGGTATTTGCATTTACGTCTCGGGTGGTGAAAAATGTGTTCCTAAGCGCGTTCCTCGATTCGATCAAGGCAGAGGGAACCTACGTACCTGACTTGCTGTCCCGACTTGGACCAGTACGCGTGTGCGCCAGTTCAATCGATACTCTACTTATATCCACACGACACGTGGCCAGTTGCATCGAGTTCATACCCGAGCCTCGTCTAACCACCCTACGTGCGAAATACCAACCCTTTCCCGAGCAGTACATCAAAGTACGCGTCGGGCGATGGTCTCGTCAGATCCGAACATTCATATCTCCCTTCGTCGTTTACCCGGTAACGCAGAATGTAGCGTTCAGTTCGTTAAAACGAGAGCGTGGGTTCTATCGCTATTCGATTCCCAGTCTCGCCGCGATACCGATATCACCGAGAGAGCTCGACGTCCGACGCGAGCTCGACTTGAAAAATCGAGAGAGCTCCGTAAAAGAATTAATGCACAATTAGACTTACGTTCCGTAACGAGTTCGTTCTCGTCGAGTTATCCTGCAAGACCTTTCTGGTGGCTCTCTTCGGAGGTAAATTCGCCAGCATTTTCTGGATGCTCTCTCCTGGGAACAATGTCACTTTATGTGACTCACCTGGACCAATAAGTATCATGAATCCATAACGATCTTACATGTAGAAAAATAATCATTGTTAAGAAATATAGGACCGACATAGAAGTTCGTTCCTTATAGAATGTCAAGCTTATCGAGATCATAGTATACGTAGAATAGTTGAAAAAAAAAAAAGGAAAGAATCTTCATCTCATGGACATTAATCAAAGGAACCAAGGAACCTCGCTGCCGCTTAATGAAATCCCGACATTCCACCCCCACTCCCCCGCGATGATGAGGTATAAAAACCCTCAGGAAACGGTGAAAGGGGACGGCCGAAAGTCCTTTGGGTGAAAAAGGAGAAAACGAGCTCAGCCCGAGAGAAACTGGTCGCGTTAGCCCGGAGACCGCGGTGCCTCCGAGCCGGAGAAGGGCGGAGGTAGAAGAAGAGGAGAGGAGGAGCAAGAGACGCGAACACCGACCGTTCTCGTCAGGAGGGAGGAAGCGAAAATCAAAGGGCAAATTCTTACGATCGCTGGGTCGAACCCTGGGCCCGCTGGTAGGCCGCTCTTTGGGTACGTTGACCCTAGGAGTCTGAGAGTTCTGTATGTTCCTCTTCATGCCGCGTTGTCTCCTCCTCCTGCTGCGACTTCCGAAGGGCCTCCACTTGCACTTCTTCTTGCCGTTGCCGAAGAGGCCTAGAAGCCAGGCCTGGTCCCCGCCGCACTCCAGCATGTGTCGGTGCAACTCGGCCAGGGTGTTGCAGTTCTTTGAGCACTTGGTGCAGACCTTCTCCGGCGCGACCCCACCCCTCAACTTGGCCGCCACCAAGCTCCGGCTCGGAAGGAAGACCAGGTGCTTGTAGAGCTCCCGCTGGTCGCCGGAGAACTCGAAGTGCGAGCACCAGACGTTGGGGTGGCTCGCCGCCTTGTGCTCCTCCATCTCCTTCAGGGTTACCTGGGAAAGAAAGCGATAGGACGTTACCGGACGATGTCATCTCTGTGGAGGGAGGACCAGATCGATCTCATCCTCGTCAAATGTCGCATAAAAAAAAAAAAAAAATTTCTAAGACTTACGTATCTCGCGGCGCAGGCTCCGCATATGTACACCCGTGGCCGCGACCACTCCCCGGTCAGTTCCGCGTAGATGGTCTCTTGACTCTTCCCCGTCTCCCCGATGCGGTCGTCACTCCACTTCTTCAGCCTCATGAAGCTGGCGAACTCGGCGCCGAATTCGGTGACCTCCCGCCAGGTTCCCGAAGCCTCTTTCTGGTTCTGGAGGTCCATGGAGTCCTCGAAGTCCGTGGAGTCCTTGGGGTCCTCGAGCCTCGGACTGGACTCGGTCGCGCCCGAGGTCTGAGTCTGGGGAGGGCTGCTCGAGACGACCCGTTCCTCGATCAGCCGCTGCTTCATCCTCAGCGTCAGCTGAGTGGAGATGTCGAATTTGCTGAGGTCCTTGATCGAGCAGGTCCATTCCTCCCTGCCGTCGTACTTCCTGGGAAAGTTGTACTTCTCGAAGGAGACGCGCCTGGGGTGGGTCCTCGTGTGCTTGCCCGGCTTCCTGGCGGACTCGCTGGCATTGCCGCCGTCCTCGGAGGGATACTCTTTCCCGGTGTAGACCGGGGTCGCGGCTGTGAGGGAGATGTCGATGGGACATTGAACCTGGGTGACGCCAGGTTCCCGGTACGACTGTTTCGGCTCCGAAGGACCGGACGTCGAGGGCGCCTGTAGCTTTCCGTCTATGTGGTGCAACAAGTTCTCGCGGATGTTGCAACTGACGCTGCTGTAGAAGGAACTGTCGAACTCCGGACTTCCGGGATTGCCGAAAGCGTCCTTAGCGGCCGTGGTCGGGACGATCTTGGACCTGGTCGCCTCCCCTCGAGATTCGAGACAGGCGCCGGTACCGTTGTCGCCGCCATCTTCTTTCTCGCTGGCCTCTGCGTTTTCATCGTTCTCTTCGTCGCTGTCGCCATTGCCCATGCCCTTTCCCTTCTCGTCCTCCTCGTCGTCGTCGTTGGCGTCCTCGTCATCCTCGTCCTCGTTCTCGTTCCCGTCGGCATCGCCGTCCCCGTCGCCGTCGTCGTCTCCGTCATCGCCGCCACCCCCGCCATCGCCGTTACCCCCGTCGTCTTCGTCGTCGTCGTCGTTCTCGACGTCGTTGTCCAGTTGCCCGTCTCTCAAGGACTCCTTCGGCACAAAGACGGCATCGGAGATGTCCTCGGATTTCTCCCGGGTGAGGAAAGTGGCCTCCTTCGTCTTCTCTCGAGTCCGAGGCGTCCTGTCCAACGTCGTCCCGTGAGCGACGACGCCGTGGCTCGCCAGCGCGTCCCTTGTGGCGTACCTGGTAGAGCACTGCACGCACCCATGGTACTTGTCCCCGTGGCTGGACACCATGTGCCGAAAGAGCCCTTCCAGGGTATCGGGGCACTTCTCGGTGCAGTACTGGCAGCTCTGCGAGGGTTTCCTCGAGTTTCTCTCCGACCGCCTGCCACCCCCGAGCTGGTGGACCCGTTCGGTGTGTCTCTGCCACAGGGACATCGAGAGGAACTTCCTGTCGCAGTAGAGACAGAGGTGGTGTCGGACGAGGGGAGGCGAGGGCGGCTTCGCGAGAGTCTTCAACGGCAACGAGGTACCGTCCAAGGTGGACTCCGAGGTGGACTGGCAACCGTGAAGAGCGAGGCCCACCTTCTCCAAGGGGAGGCTGCAGTGCAAGGTGGTCCTCGACGGCTCGACCCATTGCGGGTTCCCCGATGAATTTTTAACGGGTCGGTTCCCGGAGTCGCCGACCCTTGTTTCCAAGTCCTGGTCTCGAGGCACCCTGTTCTCTCGCCCGTGAGGTCTCTCTTCCTCGGACTTCCGCTCGTCCCCCCTCTGTGTCGCCGACGACGGCGTGTCTTCCGTTCCTCCAACCTCCTCTTCGAGGTTCTCCGCAGGGTCGGGTAATCGATCCTCTCCCCGATCGTCCAGACTCCGTCGAGAGTCCTCCGGCTCATCCACCGGATCCTCGTCTCGGTGGATCTTCTCCATTCCCTCGAGGACGTCTTTCCCGTCGAGGTTCCTCGACTCATCGCTCTCGGCGACGACGTCGACACCCGGGGCAACGTTTTCGTCCGCTCCTCCCGGAACCGCCGCGGCTTCCACGCGGCTCTCGTCGGGCTCAAAGGGTTCCCGGGTCTCGGCGGCGACGGTGACCCCGGCGTCGGAGTCGGCCTCCTTCCCTGGGGGGTCTTCGGCCCCCGGGCTCACCCTCGACGCCTCCGCTCCCCGGCTCTCCTTCTCCTCGTCCTCCTCGTCCTTGATGACGCCGTTCAGGACCGTCATCACGTATTTTTCCAACGTCTCCAGATTCCGCTCGACGCTGTTCCGGTCATCCTCCTCTCGCCGCTGATCGCCGCTCGATTCCGGCACCTTCTTTCTCAGGTTGTTGATCACGTTGCTCAGGCGGCTCCTTTTATCTTGGGCGGTCTGCGCCGACCTGTAGGCAGGCCCGTGCTTCTCCTGTTGCTGCCGGTCGTTGCTCGCGTTTGCGGGGTGGCTCACTCCGAGCTCTTCCAGGTTGTGCGTCGATGCTACCATCCTGTCCGACGTGGACGACCTCCTCGCGCGCTGCTCCTCGCAGGCGACGATTACGCGCTCCGTGAGCGTCGTTTCTGAAACCAGAGGAGAGATCTCCTGATCGAACGATCGAAACGGGGCTCGGGAACCCAGGCTAATCATCTTTAACGGCGTACACCCCCAAAATGAGGACGGCGACTTGAACCGCTAGATGGCATCGGCATCGAATTCAACGGGAGGTAAATTAAGGTGTTACGAAAGGGTCATTCCATATACCTATGCAAATTAAATGGAAATTATGAATTTTCAAATGATTCAGTTCACCCAGAAAAGGTTTATAAATATTTTCACGTTTTCTATGCACAAGATGACCCTTTCATAACGCTTTAATGTGTATCCTCTTAATCGGGCCTTGCGACTTTTTTCAAGGCGATCCAATATGGGTTCATCCTCGACGGGTGGATCGCGCTCTTCCGCCGGAAGTGGTCGGAAAAGAGCGCACTTTCGCGACGTTTTCGCGTCGGGGCTCGCGCGCACTTTCGAGGCCGGGTGGCGCAAGGGAGTAGGCCAGAGAAGAGGGGTCCGCTCTCTCGGCGAGCGTCGGTGTCGCCGCTAGGCGCCCGTCCTCGTCCCCTCTCTCTCTCTCCCGCTCTGGGTCGCCTCGTCGCTCCCGCGGCGGGCTCGCAGCTTTGGCTCGTCCGCTCGCCGCCTCCCCTGGCTCCCTTCCGGAAGTCGATCGCGGTGGGAGAGGGTGTCGGAATCGATAGCCGCCCCGCGGCCGGCTACCTCTCCGACGCCCCCGAGGACGTACGCGCGCCGCGGCGAGAGCCCCCAGGGCCCCTAGGGTCCCTAGGGTCCACCAGAGTCCACTAGGGCCCCTACCGGGGATAAGCCGATTTAAATAGTCACGATTAAAGTCATGGATTTTAATCAGCTGATTTTTATTTCTCAGTCACGATTTTTTTTTACAGTCCGAGTACACAGCGTGATCGCCCTGTTCGCTCTGTCATATCGAAGAAATAAAAATTAAACATGGCTTAAGCATTATAATGGTTAAAGTGAAGAATTAATTTACGTTGGGAAAAAAATTTTCAGTGAACCAGGAAAATGCTTCTTTGGCAGTACCAAAGAAATATTCGGATGCTTCGATGATTGAACATTTGACTCGATTAAACTCGAGGAAATCGGATGCAACCGTTCTTCGGAATGAACCCCCTTTTGACATTTTTCGTGATTTTCGTCGAGGGCGCTTCGCGATGGACTCGTTCCGGAACGAGGGTGGCCGCAGAGTCCGTTTTTGTAATCCGAATATCCCCGCGTTAGCATATTCATGAACGACGATGGCCACAAATGTCCTGTATGTGTATCCTCCTAACGAGACGTCCCTCCACCGCAAAGATCGTTTCTACGTAATCTGCGAGGTCTACGACGCTCTTTCGAGTCGGGCCGTCGAAAATCGTTTGATAAAATGTCGGATTCGTTAGATCGCGGGATCGAGCTCGGTTATCCCGGCCTCCTCTCGATCGTTTCCCCGGCTACTCGTGAAATGAAAGTTACGTTTCCAGGGACGTGGCCACGAGGCGAACCAAGTGTGACGCGTATCGACCAAACACCGGCATGCGGCAGAGAACGAGAGCGCGAGAAAAAACGTAGAGAGTGCGAGGGAGGAAAGAGAAGGAACCGCGCGAGGACGCGACGGTCCGCATCCCTCGCGGGAGAGAGGGAGAGAAAGTGTTAGAAAAAACGTGGAGTGCGAGGGAGATGAGAGGACGCGACGGTCCGCATCCCTCGCGGGATAGAAAGAGAGAGAGGACGGGAGACGTAACCTGGAAAAAAGCAAAAGAGAGAAGCCTACCGCTCTCACCGGATTACCCGAACACCGTGTTTCGCCGAGGCGCGGAACGGAGGAAAGAGCGGTAATTGGATCGAGAGGGGTTAACGATCGTCGGTGCATCGCTGACGAAGGAGTCCGTCGAGAAGGTAACGTCTTGAAGGTTTCCGAGTCGAGTCTCGAGTCGAGTTTGAAAATCTGCCCGTAAATCGAGAAAAAGGAACATTCCGAAGAGACGTTAAAAGGAGGTCAAAAATGAGGAGCAATTTCACTAGAAGGGTTTCCCCTCCCCGTTGCGTCGATTTTTGGTCGTTTCGTATCTCTTGCTCCCGAGGAGGGAAGGGCTCGAAAATAATCGGAACACGGGGCCGAGAAAGGGCAGGCAAAGAGGAGGACTGCCGCAACGTTACCCCCTTTTTTTCAAGCCGGCCTCGAGAACGGTTGACAGTCGGCAAGTGATAACCGGCCGTTCCAGGCCAGGGTCCTCTCCGCGCGCGTAACGAGACCGTGGGGAGGGCGATACCGGATCCGGAGAGCGGAAAACCGGAAACCGTCCCGACGAGTTCGACAAAGAGCGCGATCGGGCCCAATGGCGCGATCTAGCAAACGAGGCGATCGAGAAAAATGGCATGATCGAGGTGAACGCGACGATTTGCCGGATGTCGCGATCTCCAGTCGATCCCGGTTTTCCGCGCGATACCCTCGTCCACTTGGCCGCGGAAACGGCACCGAGGGTCTCGGGTGGTCCGCGATCGAAGCGGCTCGTCGAGCTCTCGGTCCGCTCGCGCCTCGGCTCGGCTCGGCTCGGCTCGACTCGGCCCGGCTCGGCTCGACGAGCTTTCGCTGCTCGATGGATGCGAGTTGGCGCGCGCGGTGGCCGCCATCTTTCCTCTTTATGAAGCGAGACGTCGCGTGGCTCGCGGGCTCGCTCTTCCTTCCTTATCACCGCCGTTTCGCGCCGGATAACGAGACCTCGAGATCGGCGCGACGGGCGCTCGATCGGATCGCCTCCCGCGCATCGACGTCCCTCGCGGTCCCGCCAAACTCGATTGTACTTTCGACCTCGTCGAACCTCCAGCGACGTCGCTTTGCCGTCTAGAGTACGTGCCCCGGCAAGTGACCGGGCCAATTAACCGGAGAAATATCGCGACGCTTACCGTCGCCTCTGCGGCACCTTGCACCGCCTTGCAGCGAAGCGGGACACGTAACGCACCTACGCCAGAGTGCGTGGCATGGAATCGTAACGTGCACCAGTACCGTAACAAAGAGAAGAATGAGGGACGCGACGAACGAGCCCGTCCCTCCCGGAGAAAGAATCGAGACGACTAGCCGCGATATTTTCGAGATAATCGGTCATTCCGATGACCATCGAGACGCCGACGAGCCTCGATGTCGGGCGTTGCATTCCACCGCCGTAACTGGTCGACGTGGTCGACCGATTCGACGGCGTAATTCGATTTCGAGCGAAACGGGTCGTCGGACATTTGCTCGCTCGTCGCGCGGCTTGCCCGGGATCTAGAGCTCGAGACGAGTACCTCGAAGAAGGACGTCTGCTCGAAGAGGAAACCGAAAAAATGACCTACGCGTAGAGTACGCGATCTGGAGCAATATCTCATGGAGAGCCACGGTTGAGACGATTTCAATCATTTGATTAAAATCGTCGATTTTGGAATGATAGAGATATGCGACATGGATAGGGCCACGGTTTCTACGGTGTCGAAAAATTGAGACGCCTCGGTCATTTATTTTTGATTTTCCAGAGACGGCTTCCTGACCTACTTGTAGGTCCTAACGAAGGACCCGACGAAGGAAGACTCACCAAATTTCATTCCATCGTCATTTTACTCGGACGATCGAGCGTCATCGAATTTTTTAAACGATTCGCAGCAAGCAATCGATATCGAGCAATTGTCACGAACGGACGCACGTGGAATTTTAAGGCCCACCGGCGATACCGTTAACGCGAGTATCAGTTGGTCATATAAATGACCCGTTATCTAATTGCCATTACGCTTGCAACATTGAATATCCGCTAATCGGTACCATCTATCGAGGCGTTTATTCGTGGCCTTTCGGAGGAGGTTATTAGAAGTCGCGAATCGAGCCGCGATTTGCCGCAAGACTCGTGCCGAGAGATTTCCCTACAATCCGAGCGGGATATCCTAGGGTAATTCGACGAAACGTCCCTAGCCGGATGGCATCCCGAAATGGCTACCAGAGCGCCTCGGAATACATCACCCACACGGGCAAACCCTCCCCCTCCTCGTGTCCCTACGAAATGGCTCCCGCCGGGCCAAAGGCGACGACGACAAAGAGTCGGCCATCGATCGCGTCGACCCGCGCCGATCCGCGCCGACCCGCTCCGAATTGGCCGAATCCGCTCCTCCGATTGCCGGAAGGACGTCCCTCCTCCTCGGCGTCCACCTTTCCGGCAGAGCACGTGTTCGACTTCTCCGGGGACTGGAGCGACCGGAGGACGTCCGCCACGTGCTGGGAAACGAGTCGACTCGAAGGAAAATCCGCGGCAATGGTTTTCGAGATTTGGATGCGAGAGTGGAGGCGCCGGGATCGTCCTCCGCCTTGCGACGCCTCGTCCACCCGGGGGAATAGGTGTTTAGAACGGGAAGGTACACCTAGGGAGTACTTGGAGAATCCTTATCACGGTTACTTGCGTAGCCAGGGACCCTGATCGAAACTAATGGTGGATTCACCTATCGGTCCGGACACGCGATGGTGCCGACCGGACAAAATATTGTAACGTGCGTTTCGATGGCTCCGTCCACTCTGTCCGACCTGCGTACAGGGTGGACGGTGTCGTTGAAACGCACGTAGAACGTTTTGTCGGATCCGACACCGTCACGTGTCCGAACCGATACGTGTCGGATCGGGGGAATCCGACTTAAAGCGGAAGCGATGGGTAGAGATGCCTCGGAGGAGGCTTGGCGTCCGGTGACGGATGCTCGAATGAAACGTCCCTTCCAAAGATGTCTAATTCGACTCCGAGGCAGCGAAATGGGACGTATTTCTCTTTCTGCCACCTGCGTTCCAGATTCCGTCGATTCCCGCTTCCGGCGCGGGGTAGACTCGCGAGCGAGCAAGTAGCGCGCGACTGTCCACGCTCCGCGAATACGGCGACCGGCAGACGACCGACACCAACCGGCACAGCGAGAAAAAAATAAAATAAATATCCATATTGCGATCAAACGATTCCGGTGTTATGTTCAGAATCTCGGAAGTCTCCCGATTGCTCGCATAGCGGCGTTCTACCAAGGCCGGGGTATATCTTACATTTATTTTTACGTAAGATAATAATGTCGCCGGTCGTCCGATGCTCGAATCGAAAGGGCAGGTTTCGAACCCCGGGAAGTCCTCGTCGTAGCCGAGCCGCCTACTCCACTCGCATGGAAATTGTTAGGAGCTTACGATCTCGAAGTTACAATCGTAACGGCGAGCGATACCGAGCGATAAGAGGACGTATCGGCGACGCGGTGCGATTCGGGGTTAGCCGATAGAAGTCGCCTTCCGAAGCTGCACTTTCCACCTCGTTTCGAGAGGCGATAAATCGTCATCTGAGAAACTTGCACTCCTTTTGGCCTTATTCCGGGACACGGTGATCGCAGGTTTACGAGCCATGACGTTAACGATTTAAAAGACCTTACATATTATTCGACGCGGTTGCTCCAGAAATGGACGGTGGAGCAAAGCGCGGCACACATTTTATTTCGGCATCGATTCGCCCGCGCAAAAGCGAACACGTAACCGGAGACAGTAGGTATCATCGTTCGTCATTATCGCGCGGAAGAGCGATTACTTATTATTTTCATCTTGCCGTGATTACATCGCGACTCACCGCCACATGTACGGACGAAGCTGTAAGACGAGACGACATGGACGACTTTGAATACTTTGACGGCTTTGACTCACAGAGGACACGCGGTGGCTCGTGAAATATTTGAACCAGAGAGATGGACATATCTCTTATCGGATGCACCGAAAACCTCGGCCAGGCTTAGGCGAGTCGAGTCACCCATGGCAATAATTTTTTTTTTTTTTTGAGACCACGAGCACAACCGAAAAGAAAGGCGACGTTAACCACCGACAAATATTCCGTCGAACGCTACCGAAGAGACATTTTGTTAATTCAAATGATAATTACTAGACCGAAATAGACTCGAATAAATATGGATGCAACGTTTCTTCGAAGTTGCGACAATTTCCGGATATTCGGGCCGAATAATTATTCTCTGAATTAATAAAATATTACTTTGGTTCAATGACGCTTCTTCCTCAGCGTGGGAGTTTCGCGGTCCGTCCGCCGGTGTAAAGGGCTCGGATTGAACGTCCAAGTTCGCACGCTCAATTGTTCAATCGAGCGACGTGTAAACCGTTTATCGAGCCTATCGAATGGTTTCTACGTGGGCAAGGTTCAACTTTGAACCTCAGCCGGTGAAACCGGTCGGAGCCGCCGTTTGCCGCCCATGGGGCCGGTGTAAACTCGACTCGGAGAGTAAACTAATTATAATCGTTTACACCGTCGCGTTAGCGTTCCCGTAATCTCGACGCAAGCCGACCGCCCTCTTGGCGGTGTTTTGCAATCACGCATCGCTCATGTGCACGTCGCGTAGCACACAACAAATATAGAAACGCGAGGCTGCCGACTCCTCGGCAAATCCCTGCGAGATTCTTCGGGTGTGATTTTTCTCGTCCCAATCGGCAGCGAAACCTGGAATTCCATCGTTTCGAACAAACGCGACAGAATCGAACGGTGCGAGTTCTCTTTTTTTTTTCTGTGCCGCGCGCGTAAGGTCGGCCGCACCGGAACCGTTACGAAACGAGCTCGCCGTAACATTGGCGTTAAATGCGTTACGGGAAGGCAGAAAGGCGCCTCGACGAGGAAAGTGCGACTGCGACGAAGCGCTAGTGGAAGGCCTTTTGCTGGATAAAAAAATCGAAAAGCGTCCCACCGAGGCGTTACCATTTCGCGAGTCGGTCGCGAGGCCAGTAAGCCGAATTGGACCGATTTAAATGATTTTTATCATTTCTAACCACGATATTTTTTTCTAAACTGTCAGAGTACCGTATTAAGGAGGCTATCTCTCTTCACGGAGAGTTCTAATTAGCTCCTTCGCACCCTGGAAATTTTATGCCACCGGCCAATGGAAATCACTCGTGCGCGGGGTACCAACGTTAGAGACCTGGGAATAAGATATCATGGCTAAAAAAAATTGATAACAAGGCTTGTCGGTTGGGGAGGTTGAAGTGTGAAAGAAAATCGAGCGGGGGCGATTACGGAGAATCCGATTTTCTTCGGATCGAAAGGATCACCAAGTTGGAACCGTCCTCGCAGGAGGTTCCATCCCGTTCTGTCAGTCGGCGGTGCAGCTGTCGAGAACAGCTGTTACAAATGTGATTTATTTGGTAATAACTTAAGCGAGCGGCCCGGTACCGTCCATGGCGCGGAGGATATGAAAATGAGAACCGCCGGGCCTACGGCTTATTCCCTCCGATTCGTAAATTCTAACCCGTCCGAACTTTGTCCGCAATAACGCTGGCTACTCTTTCAAAAACGAAGTGCACTCTCGGCCGATTGCCTCGCGGAATATTATTTCCGTTGGGCCGTTATCCAACGTTAAACGAGGGAATAATGGTTTCGCTAATGCACAGACTCTGTTCCAGGAAGATAATGAATCGACGATTTGGAACGTATCGATTCTTTACCCTCGACCGAACGCCCACCCGGCTAATATATCCCGTCGAATATTTTTATCTCGGTAGGAAATGTCCCATATTCAATAAAAATAGGAGAGACGCATTCTTCCCGGGACGGTCCAAGGATTCTGCAAGGATCCGCCGTTTCGCCTACCGGTGGAAAATATGCGGAGACATTCTTCTTCACCCCGCGTAAAAGCGAATATCCCGAGCGTCGCAAAACGAGAAATGCATCCCCCTTCGTCGACGCGAATCCTTTCCAGGTTCCCGCGGGATTCGGTAACGAGTCCTCCCCGGGATCGCGTGTTTGGACAACCGTTCGTCCGGTTCCTCAAAAGGTGCAGCCAGTGGCCCTCTTTCCGCGCCGATTTCCCCGCAGCCGACCACGGCGAAGGCGAGAGCGAGGAACGGCCCTGGAGATTTCTCTGTATCGAGGTCCTCCTAGTCTCCGACTTCGATTTAACTCGAACTGCGATTTTGCCCCGGGAAAAGAAAGTTGACTAAGAAATATGTATCGCCACGACGAAATCGAATCGTGACAATTTATATTTCGGTTTATTTTAGCGAAATAATTATTCTTGGAATTAAGAAAATATTTCCTCGGATCAATGGATCTTTCTTTCTCAGGGCACGGAGACGTCGATGCGCCATTACGGAAGGAATTAGGAAATCGACTCTTCGTCCGACCCTCCCGCGAGAGGCTCGAAAAGGTAAAGACACGGGAGGGACGATAAGCCTTGATATAAACCCGACGCTAATCGCGTTTACGTCCGCGGTGAAATCGTCGCGGGTCGGCGTCGTCGGTAGCGAGACGATTCACGGGCAGCGGCAAGAAGCGGTGAAACAGAGGTGCGAGTTTCACCGGCAACTGACCACTGGTTTACACCGCTTTATTTTTCGCCTAGCCAGGGCCATGCAGCCATTTTGCCCCTGTTCTCCCCCTGAACCCAGTCATCGTCGGTCGATCCACGAATTTCGACAAAAGAGCCCGCAACTAACGACTCGGGCTAACGGTTCGTCGTTTTCGCCGCGCCCAGTGGGGCGGTCGGTCAAAGGTCCCGATTTTGCGGGCAAATCGGCGTGCCGCCATTTTCTTCGAGCCACCGTTCACGTAGAAAACTCAACGAGAATTTGAAATTCGATCGAAGCCTCGGTTTGAGTAAATTAGGGGGGAAATTGAGGAGAAAATCTGGGAGTAAAGCAAGGAACGAAGTAGGAAAAAAAAAATGGAGGAATAGATCGAGGATTAAATTCATCGTCGAGCGGTCGGCTCGACGTAACCCGCAGGCAAACTCGGTTCTCAAATTCACCCCTATTTTTATCGCATAAAAAATGTCCCATTGTCGCGGAGTCGCATAGAGAAAATTGTGAATTTCGCGGGCGTAAGTCGATCGGACGACCTCGAGAAATAAGGTCCCTGCAGGAGGGCAGGCCGCTCGACTTTTCCCGGCCCCGATTTCGTCCCGCGACTACGTAACGCGGGTCCGCTCCGCGTAAGCATCGGCCAGGGTTCGGTTCTCGAGGCGGCCCTAGCGAAATTTCGACCCATTTCCGCCCTTCCTCCGTTCGACTCGACCGACGCTTTCTCTCTCTTTCTCGCCGTGCGGCGGCCCTCCCTCTTCTCGCGTTACTTCTCGCCGGCTCCCTAGATAGACATCCGTTTCTCTCCCTCTCTGGCGTTAGTTTTCGTTCCGCGTCCACCCTGCCGGGTCTCGATGCCCATTCCCGCAACCCTTAGCGTTTTCCGCCTCGCCTCGGCGGGCTTCCTCCTCTCTTTTCGCGGCCCCGTTATCCGATCGAACGTTTCGTGCCATTTTTCCTCCTCCTCTCTCGGTCGAGGAGGCTCGCGCGAGTGAGGGACTTACCGCATCCTCGCGGCGGCGAAACCCTCCTCGGGCCTCCAGCGTGGCAGAGTCTCGGCCGCCGTCGCGCGGCCGGAGAGTCTGGGTTGCCGTCGACGGTCGAGCGCTGGTCCCTGTCATCGCCGTCCGTTATGGGCGGAAGCGCCACTCGGCCGACTCAGCCGACCCTTCCGCCGCGAGCCATCCTTCGGACGCCGACGACGTGGCCGCTCGCGAGCGCTCGCGACTGCTCGCAACCGGTCACAGCGATGTCACAACCGCGCGGCCCGTGCGCCGACACCCCGCCGATATCGAACTCCCGAGCCACGGTCGGAGTCGAACCTTCGCTCGAGTCTACGCACTGCCACCGAGTCCGACTCCGCCGAATCCGCGTCGAATCCGCGCCGAGGACGGACTCGAGTCGCTCGAGGGGACGCGTCGGGCCCCGCCGTCCACCGCCGAGGGAGCGAGACGGGAAGCGCGCTGGGTCGGATGGGCGGGCCGAGCAGGCCCGTAGTGACTCGATGCAGCCGACTTTCCGGACTGAGCTCGGGAGGCTGCCCAGCCGTGCCCCGCGGCGGCACTGTTGCCAACTCGCCGCGCCGGCGTCCCTAGGCGGCGACCGACGCGCCACGCGCGCCCCACGGGGGAACTACGCCCTCCGACCGTCGTTCCGTATTTACACTGTGAATATCACTTATTAAAAGTAATCAATTATTAAAAATACAAATTCTCAGTCACCTGAAATTCTCTTAAATTCTCCGGGAATTTTTAAATTACCATAACGCTCTCGGTTACGTTTCTGGAACTTGAATTTCCAAATTCTTGAGATAAAACTTAAATTCATGAGATAACGAACGTTTAAATATGATCTCCGTTAATGAATATTTAAATGCTTAAGAGAAACTAAGTAATGCCGCGTCGAGTCTCTGCACCCGCTTCGGCGAGCCGCCGTCGCTTGGGGGGATTCGCGGCGAGGTGGCAACCCTGGAGATCGCCGGCGCCGATTGGTCGGGCCTCGCGACGCCGACTCGGTGGCGACTCTCGTCCTCGGCGCACTCGTCGACTCCTCTCTCCGGGCCGCTCGACCCGCGACCGCGGCGAGTCGACCGACGCGCTCCTCCGCTGGACGGACGCCCCTCGCAACGAGGAGTCACCCGCGCCGCGTCGCCCTAGACTCCCGACTCCGGTCCGACCTCGGTCCCCGAGGATGCGGAGCTGAGACCCGCCTGCCGGCTCCCCGAGGTAAGCGCGAGCGCTGCCGTCGTCGAGGAAATTAACCTAAAAACCTCGAACCCGCCGCCCCGCTGCACGCAGATGTTCTCCTGGACGGCGGAGGTGGACGGGACCGAGGGCCGACGACGCGAACTGCTGGACCGCTCCTTCCGCGAGGAGCATGGTTAGGTCGAGGGCAGCTCGGGAGGGTCTGTAACCTTTGGACGACGGATCCCCTGGGAGCGATTCGTGGATGAGTCGTCGTTTACCGTTGCTCGCTTACCTGCCTAATGGTGGAAAAGTGACGCGGCAAGGAAAGGAGAAGCATCGGTAAGAGAGAGCGGATCTTCTCGGAGATATATTCCCCGCATTGTCCCACGTTTTTAAAGGCCTCTGCAAATCTCGAGAGCGCGAGGACGTACTCGGCTTCCTTGCCAATGTTTGGCTTTAGGTTGAACTCGATTTATTTCCTGGTGCCTAAAAACTGGAGGAATTCCCTAAATTCCTCCGTCCCCTTGGAGACGCGCTCGAGGTGTTCTATTTTCGCGCCTGCTTGGTTAGCGAATTTATCGCTGACCGATCAAGACCTCGGCGATCGTTTCCCCCGAATCGACCTGACCGCAGGAATCGTCCGAGGCCGCCTCGCTTCGTGGTCAAATGTTAATTGATTTAATGGGGTTTTTTCAATTTTCCGACGCCATGTCGGAGTCCCTGGCCTCCCTCGTCAATTGGATTTAGGTCGTCCGTGTACGCGTCGCGGAAGAGTATTTGCCTGCACGTTCCCACGTTTTCTATGTCTATTCTCAGAGGCGAGGAACGGATCTTCCGTTCACCTGCTCGATGATCGTCACTCATCACCCTGATCGGCTTTTTACGCGGATGCAGCAAGTAGAGATCCGTACTTTAGGAGTTCCCGATTTTCTACGGCATTTTTTTTTATTCGGCATCTTTCTTACTTTCCCGCGGGAGTCTATTCGATTAACGAGAGGTCCGGTATCGACTGAATATCTAGGCAGGTTGGTAGGGTCATTACGCCGAGCCTGCTTTAAGAAATTCAGGCCCAAGTGCGTTCCAATTTCTGAGCTTATCGGCAAGCAAACACTCGTCTCGTCCTTGTCGCCAGCGAACGAAGCCGCAGGCCAGAGTTCCCGACTCTCGCATCTTTCACCTGCGTCGAGGTCGCAACGAGGTTCTCAACTCGACGAACCGATGTAGCTCCCCTGGAGGTTCGTCGCCGCCTCGGGAATTCGGTTCCCGGCGGCGCGTATCCTCTTTTTCTCCCTTTCTCTCCCTTTTGTTGGGGTCGTTTCCCCCTCTTCCGGCTAAATGTCGACGTAAACAAGGGGGAGGAGAGAGAGCGCGTTATGGTCCAGGTCGCTTTCCCGGGGATCGTATTCCGACCCTCGACTACTCGTCTGCCTTTAGCTCGAGAAGGGCTCTAACGATTGTGAGTCTCGCATCGGTGGAGGCGTTTTGATTTTAATATTGATGTAATGGTCGAATCACGTAGCGAGACGACGCTGGACGTTTAAATCCGGTGCCTTTTACTTTGCAAATTAATTTTTTTGTCCCAGTAAAATATTCCTAGAGTTGCAGCTGATCGGTGGATTTTGAATCTTTTGCAGAGATGAGCGGCTCTCGGCTGGGAAGAGGTCGCGGTGGCCGCTTGGCCGTGTACGGAGGTTGCGGCGTGGTCGTCGTCCTCCTCGTGTTCCTGTACCGCGCCGCCACCTCGGAGATGGCCAGGTTAAGGGAGCTCCACGTAGAGTGCGCTCATCAGCAAGAGGCACTGGCGGCTCAACTTCAAGGTACGTTTCTACACCGTACGGTCGTCGTCCGGCGATGCCTTAACCTTTTCACCTCTTTTTCCAGTGATCTTCGAATACAAGGTCCGGCTAGAGAAGTCTCTAGCAGAGGAGAAGAGCTCGAATGCGGCCGTGAAGCAGGAACTTCAGCAGCGAGCTTCGCGCGAGAAGACGCTGCGCGACAAGGACAGCATCGAGGCGATGCAGAGATTTAACTCGTTACAGCAGACTTATAAAATTCTGCAGTCCGAGCATCAGGATCTGCAAGACGAGTGTAACAAGAGGCAGAAGCAGGCGCTGGAAAACGCCAATCTGTTGGAGTCTACGTTACAGGATCTGAGAAGTCAGATCAGAAAGGCCAAGGAGGACGAGAACAAATCCATGGAGCACCTGAAGAACAAATACTTGGAACTCGAAACCGAGAAAGCGGGGCTCGAGAATAAGTATAACGAACTTTTAAAGAACTCCGAAGGAACCGACGGTACGCTGCAACACCTGCACAAGGAGGTGTTTCAGTTGAAGCGAGAACTCGAGGAAGCCAAGGTATGCTCGTTCGACCGTAGGAAGTAATTTCGGTACTTAAGAGAAACGTTAAACGACGGAACGATCGCTTGCCAACCGCTGGGAGTCCTGAACTCGAATTGGCCTCTTCCAGAATTCCTGCAAGACGCCGTCCCCGGGCCCGAATGGAGTGAGTCCCCAGGCTCCGCAGCAGGACCACGGGGAACAGCCCGGGTCTCTGGGAGGACCACCTCAGGGGTTGTCTCCGGCTCAACAACAGGTAAGTCGTCCCAGTGAGATCAGGGAAAGTCCCCAACCGCTCCAAGCGCCACGCGACCATCAACCGATCGGGGAGGGCAACCTGGGTGATAAGAATGAGGAGAGTCTTCAAGACGAGCAGATCAGCGACATAGGCTTCGCCCAAAGGGGGGCCAACATTGTGCCAATCGGAGCGAACGATCTTAACGAACGGCAACAGGCACCATTGCCGATTCCGTACGATGTGCAAATGAGAGCGGATAGGAAAGATATACTCTCGGCTAAGGTTTCCGACATCGACGCGGACAGCGAAAAGGAAGTCGAAGATATGGGCAGCTTTAAAAAGAGAGACGATGACGAACACCCTAAGCGTGTACTGCCGCCGCCAAATCGGAACGCGAACATTCCTCGAATTCTCGATCAGGAAAAATCTTCGCAGATTCCAAGGAAGTCTGGACCGCTTGCGAAACCTCGCGAGCTAAACGGATCGATGGATCCTTCCAACCCACGAGTTCTTTAGGCGCTACCCATCAAATTCTTAATCGTGAACGATGCAAGGATTTGTCTGGGCTTTCTATTCGCGTGTCACCGAATTGCCTCACTTTGTTTTAACAAGAGTGACTATATTTTCAGAGAATAAGAATGCTCAAGTGGGAATCCTAGTAAAGCTGAAAAGCTAGATCAATTAAAATGTATCTGAGCACCCCAAGATATAAAGAATGTAGAGTTTTAATGAACTCTGCTCTGCCTTTGATCATCCGTGTCTATATGTTGACGAAGCTGTGTAATACACGACTTCAAGGGATGATTTGCCTGAATATACGAGAAGAGATTACGTGAATTAATATTTCTTTCAATTCTGCGTATAAACTTATTTGTTGGCAGAAGATTCTGATATTTTTGAGAACTTTAGAAGAATTTGCTACTTTTTTTAAATGAATTTATTGGGAGTTTCCCTTCTGTCCTGGACAAAGTATTAAAGCGAAGTATCTGTCTAGATCTACAAATCGAATCGTCGAGATTCATAGCAATCGTCAATGGTCGAAATACTAGCAAAATCGGTTAAGAACGATCCTTACATTCGATTGGTTGCAATGTATCCTGTATGTCGCTATATTTTCCCTTATGCATATGAGATTCTTAGAACCGTTGTAGCAGAGGTAGAGTAGAGGATCTGTTTCTCTTTTACATTTGCTTATTTTCACTTTCATCTCTCTGTTCTACTTTTAAATCGTAGCGATTTTAGCTGGCTTTGGTTCCTTATAAATACTCGCAGTGGCTCTACAATTTTTCATGTCGAATTGTTTCTGTCTACCTTTCCTGTTAGCGTCAATTAATGTAAATCTGCCAGACATGTTGGTTTCGATGTGATTCTTCAGTGATCGTTTCCCGTACTTTTCGAATGCCTTATCGCCCTTAGGGTAAATTTTAGAATTTCGAAGCGAAGCATGCACAAGTGAGGAAAATCTTTACGAGAATTATAAACGAGTGTGGACATTTTTGCAAGGATTCGATTGTTCTTGCATGCACAATAAGGGTGTCTGTCGAATGGTTACTATGTTAACTTAATCACACTTTTGACACCCCGGCTATATACACCTGTTTATCGATCGAGAAATAGTATTTCTGGATAGTAACACGCTGCGTTGATTTCGGTTTGTACCTTTTTGAATTTTATTTGAGTGGTATTGTTATTAAATTAATACGTGTAATTAAATCCTGCCATTCTAACGCACGGTCATTCATGCTTCTGGCCTTTAACACGTTTGGATTTAATTCAGTTGCTCGCCTGTCCTAATCGGTTAACAAAAGTAGTACTTCGAAAGACTTTGTCTCGAACACGACATACATGGAACAGTAGTAAGAAATCATCTAGCGTGTTATGTATTAAGGGTTGTATACGTCGCCTTGAATGTGCCTGTACTCCTCTGTGTTACTTAAAATATTAATAAACTGTTGTTATTTTTATGCTTGCGTTTTTTACTCGCACCCTTGCACCTCTAACTACCTGCCAAGCTTTCGTTCAGCCGAGCTCGTGTTAGAAGAACGGCGCTTGAACAGCTAAGAAAGTAGAGGCTGTAATTATGATAAATTATAGAGGTTTGCTTCTTCAAAGTTCTCTTGATGACGGTTTTCCTTTCCTTCTGCATGTTTCTTTAGAAGGTGCATTAGCCTAGAACGTGTACCTTACATCGCTCGCTTTTGTAGACATTGCAGAATTCGTAATCGTTCCATTAGCTAGGAAATTCGCTACTCCCTTAGACTAATTCGTAACATGAATGATAGTCTGCTCTTTTTAGGTAAGTAGAATCGTTCAAGAAAACAAATTCAGAATCACGCATTAATGTTCAATGGGTCGCGATCATTAGGGCTTAAGCAATTTTTCTGAAAAAATATTTATTCCGATGCATCGCTCTTAATATTAATTGAGACCATATTTATAATTTTTTCAGAGTACTCCGAATTCTGAGTTAAGGGCAATGGCATCTTCAAAGACGAAGTCTTCTACTAAAACCATCGTAAACTCGATCACGGTCGCCTCTGAGAAAGCAAATAATTTAAGACCGATATCTAAAGTAAAATTGCCCAACGGAGTTGCGCCAATACCGAAGATCATTGATCTGAAAAACGAGAACGAGGAACGGCAAAGAGAGGAGCCACCGAAAAAAGAAGACGCGGCTCAGAACTCGAAAAATGTGTACGCGGAAAATCATTTCTTAGACACCGATAACAAGGATAAAAATAAACCCGAGGATAATGATCACATCGATGCTCCTCCGGCTCCAGCCGCAGGAAAACACGTTGGAGAACAAATACTTGAAAGAAATGAAAATGGCCACTGGTTTAGAGTCCGACCTGGTGTCCAGGAAGTCGGGGAAGAACCGAATAATTTAGGAAGATTGCAAGGGTGAGTTTATTGCATTTAATAAATGCGTCGAGTTTTTAGAATCGATCAAGGTGCCCGAAGAAATATAATTAATGCACGTTTCTCGAACTTTTCTTCAGATTCGACGAGGCACGGCAAGATGGAGCAGACGATCAATACGAAGGGGACTATTACAAAGAACCACAGCCGAAAAATAATGACCTGCACATAATAGAAGGGGAAGATGAAGGAGAAGGTAAGCCCTAAAAGTAGGAACGATTTGGAGCCATTCATCCAAATGCAAGGTGTTTAATTATTTTTCTTTCACAGACGAAGACGATCAGTTGGACTATCCAAACAATAATTTGAAGCCTGAAAAGCGTGACTGAATATAGGTAAACAAGTTTGAATTACCATGCAAATTGCTTTATCAGTGCTTCCATTGATGTTGAAGTAACTGTTCAGTATTGTATCGTTGGAAGTTACTGCATTCTAGAGGGGTTTATCCGAGTGACTTTTTTACCGATAGGTTCTGAATCGGATGCTTGTAGATTGATAATTAACATCCGGAACGCGCAACCGCAAAGAGCAAAAAATATGAATAAAGAGGAGCATTTAGATATTCGATGTTTAAATGTTTAACATCCAGAGCATTGTTATTATTAGATAATTGAAAGGGGATGCAGGGAGTCAAGTTCACATATTTAGCACTTGCATATTAAGTGCTCTCGATCGCCCCCAAATTCTCGGTTGTTATTCCGGCTCACGAAGAAACGAATAAGTAAGATAAACTGTATTTTTCTAGATGACAAGCCGTGACGATAATGACAAATGATATTAGTGCGAAATTTCTTGCGCACCCACGATTGCAACTTAAATGCACTGATTACTTACAATTAAGCTACTAGACGGTAATTATCGTCCAGTACCGTAATCGTGACATCTAACTGTGTATACAGTCGCATGAGAATGTTAAATGGCGGCGTCGAGCAGGTTTTGAATGTTTTGCGTGAATTCTCCAGAAAATTCGTTTAATCGAGGGCAATTCTGCGAATCCAATTTCTTAATTTAACGGAAATGCTCTATTTTGACATTCACCGATATAAAAGAAATGATTACGAGTGAAATATTTTTCACACCGTTTACTATTAAATTTAAACGTTTGAATGTATTTTAAATTGGAGCAATCACCTCGCGAAATGCGACAGAGCTATGGAACGTACGTTGCCGTTACTCAATTTGACATTTAAGCTCGACTTCCGACAAGGTTGTGTACAAAGCGGTCAATCCTTAAAAACCAGCTCAGAAGCATACTCCTACCAGGAGTATCGGAAAGCAGCTATTGTACAATATTTCTATCGCGTTACGTTACATTCAGTTTCGTGTAGCGATAATTATTGACTTGTAAAGTGGTTTTGTAAGTCGTGCAACAATCAGAACTTAAAATATAATTAAGAAGTTTCTTACAGACGTCGTGTAGTGTTTGTTACAAGCGTAGATGTACGGAAGAACGGATAATAACGGCGATGCAATTGTACATAAAAGTTTTTTTCATAATAAAACGCGTAAAATGTCATTATCACCGGTTCGTGTTACACTATAAAAACGAGCGTTTTTAATTAAACTTTATGCATACAAGGGATTATCATCGAAGCTGACTCAGCGTCCTGAATAAACAAGATCATTTGGGTAAAGGTACATTCGATTAAATGCCTTGATCGTCTTAATCGAGGAAAATTGGCGGGGTAATTAATCACTCCAGAAATCGCAGATGAATGACCCACCCACGAGATGCGTATCTACTTGGCAGTTTTAAATCGAATAAACGACGTACCGGTCATAGAACGAGGGCACATTGTGTGATCATTCCGCAGCAAGTATTTCTTAACTCCGACGTCCCCTCCTGACCCACGGGGACTTTTTACGGCAGCAAACAAGATCAAACAATAAATTGCCTTCTCGTAAATCATTTTTGGCTCGGTAACTCGAAGGACGGCTCTTCGTCTTGGACTACATCCGGTACGTCGTTTTGCAGCGTACTCAACCAAGATCGCACTAGGAAGAAAGTGCCGTTTTTTCTCGATCACCGCGTACATGATGTCAATTTGAAGCGTGTAGGCCGAGGATATTTTGTTGCTCGGCTTATGAGTCTGACTCATTCCCACGTTTGCTCCATCGTAAGAGCGTACATCCTCTCGAGAGTTATGCAACTCGCTAAGGCAGACATACGACACAGGATACCTTTCCTGATGCAACGATCCTCGCAACGAGGGAACTTAACCGTTGACAGTTTTGATACCCGTGTACTTTCATACACCTTAAGGCGCACAAGGTGCAACGAGCCCTTGGGGGGATTTTCTCGTCGAAAGCGGTTTCGTTGTCATTTGGTTCGACGCGTCCACGGATTGGGCAACATACGATTTTGGTTATCGCTGGCCAAGTAAATAGCTAGTATTTACGAGACCGACCAAGAGCTACATCGCGCTTTCCAGCGGTTGCTGGATCGAGGTCGCGCCACGAAGAGCGACAGCCGGCTGTTTGATCTCGGTCGAAGGTTATCGGCGTCCAGACCTCATTTCCTAGCGTTACTCGTTAATCACGGCGGGGACGACATTAACGCATACCCGCAAAACACTCTTAAGCCCCTCGGAGGATGTACCGATAAGAGGCATCGAGTCGTATCGGAAGACCCTTAAGGCGACGATCGACGGTCAAATTCGGGCTGAAAAGAATTTCACAATTGAGTCGGACATTTTTGTCACTCTTGTCGAGCCTCACCTCTGCGACCTCGTCGCTCGGACGGAACTCGAAATCATCTCGTTGCTGCTCCTCTCCTTCTTGACCTCGTACATTGACTAATTCGAGCAATCGCCGCGTGCTCGATGCTCTTCCCTTCGCCTCGGCCAGCGTTTGTTTCTCGATCGAGTTCTCCTCGATGATCACCGGACCTTGAACGTATCCTTTGATAGAGTTATGAAAAAGGAAAGGCGGTACGAGAGATAAGCGACACGCGGCCCGAGATATCCGAGATCTCGAATCGGTCCAACGAGCTCGATCCGATCTCGGCAACGAGAGGTCCGGGAATTCGCGTAAATCCAGGGGGGAGGGAAGGGTGATTAATCGAGATACGTCGGCGAATCTACGATAGATCCGACGACCGTGATTGGGCGAGATGGTCACGGCGAGGGTCGCCGTCGATTCCGATTCTTGATCGATCTTCCGGCGAAGGACGTTTCCGACTTGGTTTGCCTGTAACGATGATTTTCCGACGATTGCGCGTATCGCGTGCAAAGCGATTCGCAAGGCTCGTATCCCACGGACTCCATGAGGAAAAATATCACCGGCGTATTCCAGCTGCCTCCAAGCCACGGGGAGAATTTTAATTCGGTCTCAAGGTGTCGCGGGACGTTTTCGCGCACCTTGGCAGAGTCGCGATATCCTCTCAGGCCGAACGATGTACCTTGACACGTATCGAGCTCCTCGAAATGTTGTGCCGCGAGTCATGCACGAAGGAAATTTCTCCTTCCAGGACCACTTCCTCCATCTTGGAGCGCCTTGAGAAATGCCAACATATGACTAGAACTCGTGTCAATATCGAGTTTCGCTTTCTCAGAAGTAAAAACGCAAACATTAGGAAACTGGAATTCTCGGGGCCGCTCATTGCGCTCCGAAAAGTACTCGCCCTGAGAAAAAAGATTAATTGACCGAAACAAGTATAAATCGTTGCCCGAATGATATACAATTGCAAGAGACAATTATTTGGTCGAGAAGAAAAATGATATCGTTAATGTAAATAATTTTTTGAGTCGGCCAAATTTTTTTTTTTCTGCAGGCATATTTTAGAGGTATTTATATTGAATGTCTTGGGCGACGAAGGAACGATGGGGTCTTTTCTCCTGTGAGATCATCCTCTTTTTCGAGAAATTGCTCGCCCCACGTTTCCCTAAGAAATCGATCGAGTCGTCGAGGGCTCACCGGGTCAAAGGAGGATATCGAATCCGAGATACATATTTCCTCTCGGGCGCGGTTTCTGGGAAGTACACGCCGCGGTTCCGACGAGACGACGATGAAACGCTCTTTCTTCAAGACCGGTGACGTAATTCGTGCAAGCCCCACCACTGGTGCAGAAAAACAAGACGAAGTATCAAAGTCCCCGGGAGTCCGAACCTTTCGGACAGTCTGACTCTTGCTGCGAGGTAAGTCGGTCCTTCGGGAGTGTGAATGGAAAAGTCACTCGAGTAGTTCACCGGAAAGCATCGAGACTGCCACATAAAATCACGTCCAGGAAATACGCCTCCCCATTAACGTCGTAGCGATAACGCGATCGGTTTCGACCGCGACCCTTATCTCGGTCCCCGAGAACGTCGCGTTCCTAAAAATTCATTAAAATCATATTTACATGGTATTTATCTTGGAATATTCCGCGCGATATTCCAATGTATTTTGTCTCCGGTAAGCTCATCGCGGAATGATGAAAATAATTACGTTTACTAGGGAGGAAGGAAATTTTTCTCGCGAGAGGATACGGACGAGAGATCACCCTTGATTCACCCTCTTGATTCGTTTTAGAACACAAGATGAAGACCTTACCGTTTATCGCCGTCGTGCTGTTCCTGTGCGGGGAGCACGCGGTGTTGTCCGCGGATCCTCACGAGCACAACAAGGTGGTCTGCTATTGGAATTCAACGTCCTTCGAGAGATCAGGTAAAGGCAGGACTTCTTCTAACGGAAAGACCCGTTTCGGGATTATAAATCAAACGTGGGAGCATATTCCGCTGCGAACCGACGTCACGCGAGCTTTCCCGATTTATCGAGCGAAAACGTCTCGACAGCCTCGAGGAGGATTTCAGTGAAAGCGAAAGGTCGACTAGCGTCAGCCGGAGGGGTCGAGAAATTCAAGCATAATCGTTAGTACCATTTATCCTGCGTGATTCAAGGTCCTGGCAAATTCCAAGTGGACGACCTTCGCCCAGCCTTGTCGCTGTGTACGCATCTGATTTACGGATTCGCCGGCATAAACGCTAACGACTTCGAGGTGGTGCCCCTAAATCCGAGTTTGGACACCGGGGCAGGGTACGCCTTTTACAGACTGGTAACTCAGCTGAAGAGGTCCTTCCCCGACCTGAAGGTCTACCTTGGAATCGGAGGTAACGCGGACCCCTACGAGGACACTCACAAGTACCTCACCGTGGTAAGCAAATTAATTCAATACGTACTAATTAATTAAAATAAGAAGTCGAGATTCTAAGACGACAAATAAATCCGACAGCTCGAGACCAGCGAGGCGCGAACGAAATTCATCAACTCGGTGAATCGCCTCTTTAATGACTACGACTTCGACGGGGTGGACCTCGCCTGGCAATTCCCGGAGGTCAAGGTGAAGAAGAACCGCGGCACCTTCGGCTCCCTGTGGCACGGCATCAAGAAGACCTTCGGCTATGGGAAGTTTAAGGACGACAAGGAGGAGGAGCACCGCGACGGGTTCACCATCCTGGTCCGAGACTTGAAGGCTCAGCTCCGGCCCAAGAACAAGGCCGTGACCCTGTCGATCCTGCCGCACGTGAACGCCAGTGGTGGGTCATCCCTGTCTTCCAGAAAGACTCTAGATCCCGAAACGCCTCTCATCTCCACGTTTCCTCCTCAGTATATTACGACGCAAGACTGATCGCCCCGAACCTGGACGCCGTCCACATCCTGGCCTTCGACCAGAAGACCCCGGAGCGCAACCCCAAGGAAGCGGACTACCCTGCACCCATCTACGAGAGCTACGGGCGCGTCCCTCAGGACAACATCGACTCCAGTGTCAGGTGAGTCTTGCTGTCATTGTCTCTAGACCAGTCAAGAAAATCACCGGAAACCGTTCCTCAGGTACTGGCTGGAGCGCGGAACTCCAGGGACCAAGGTGATCATCGGCATCCCCGCGTTCGCTCGCACGTGGAAGTTGACATCCGATAGTCAGATCTCCGGAGTACCCCCGATAGAGACCGATGGACCAGGTGCCGAAGGACCCCACACGGCGACTCCTGGCCTCCTTTCATATGCCGAAGTCTGCTCTCGCCTGACCGAGCACGCGGTTGGACGGCTGCGACGGGTCGGCGATCCCTCCAAAAAGTACGGTTCCTACGCTTATCAGCCATACAACGAGGAGACCAGCGCAGATGGGATCTGGGTTGGCTACGAGGACCCCGACACCGCGGGCAACAAGGCGTCTTACGCCAAGGCCAAGGGTCTGGGTGGCGTGGCGATCTACGACATCTCCTTGGACGACTTCAGGGGCGTCTGTACCGGCGACAAGTTCCCCATCACCAGGGCCGCCAAATACAAACTGTGAGGGTCCAGGACTCCTTCAACTCGCTCATCGTCACCGTTCTCGGCCCCGATCTTCTGGCTCGATCATCTTCCTTCGACCACGCATGCATCTCGAGCCAGACCTCGACGGTTCTCGATTCTTGCACTTGTCTAGAAGGAAACGAGGCGGAATAAAGTGGATGCCGTTAGAACCTAACCCAAGTATCGCAAGGACGGAGTACTATTTTCCTCGTGATTAAAATTCAGCGCTGAACTGGAAGTTGCCTCGAACCACGCCTACTAATCTGCATGCAGAAATGAGACGCTTGAATAACATACATAGATAATATATTTCGTGCAGTCTATGTACTCGGATAAACACGTTTACTCGGGTGTGTACCAAAGATTTTATGTAAACGAACTAGAGGATAATATCAAACGCTATGTATGGCACTCGACAGCACAGTAGGTTTCGATTCGAGACTTTTGGCGACGCGAGGATCGATTTGAGCCTCCGTAGAAACTACGACGAGACGTCGAGGTACTCGAAGAAGCGATCCTCGATCCATCGCTTCGCGGGATTCGTTTTCTGCGAGTCTCGAATCTTGATCGGGAAAAATCGCAGACCTCGCTATCTATCGGAACGCTCGGTCTGAGATTTTCCGCCATCGGAGGATCAAAGTCTTTGATTATCCGCGCACGTCGGTCCGTACGTACGGTGCTTTTCTTGTTCTTTTTTTTTTTTGTTTCTTTTTTGTATCGCTAGTGGAGCCGGTCGCAACGATACGGATTCGCGTTGTTAATACTTTGAAAATACTGGGCGTGGTACTTGGAATAGCTTATCCTGGAGTATACACTTAATAACCCGATACACTCTTTTTTTTTTTTTTTTTTCTTAACAAGGGAAGGGCACTCGCAATACGGTTTCTATAGTAATGATGAGAATAATAAACGTTAGAATAGGTTCTCTCTTAGTAATTCTTAACGCTAGTCGCGTCCTTCCGAACGCGATCGGGACTAAGGACGCGAAACTGGAGGATAAAGTAACGAAACGATAAGAAGAGGCGAAAGTGATAACCCTAGCCGAGTCGTCGTAAATTTGCCGTCGAGAAAAGAAGGTGGTGCAAGGAAACGTCGGCGATGTCCAGTTACTTCAGGGCTATGCAGTCCCTAAATGCATCTTGCATCAAATGCCTACTCCTAGTCGGGTGGTATCGTAATTTAACGTTGCTCCGCTAGAAGCAGCGGTGGTTTACTCGGAGTATCTAGTAAGAAATGCTCGGTGAAGTGTTGTACTTGACGAAACCTATAATTATCAGCTGCCATTCTCGGGTCCATTTTCGGATGGGATTAGACGTGCATTCTATCCGAGCTTCGGCGAGTACGTTCATGCCGACCGCGATTTCTTCTTCGCGTCGAATCCCATCCTTGGGGCGATCACTTGGAGCTTTTGGTGTCAGATTGCAGGATGCGTCATAAAAATCGGAACGTCTCGATCGACGCGGAACCGTTACGCGGAATTCCAATTAGTGACGGAAAATGCGCCGGAAAGCTCCGGCCATGATTCCATGGAGTTATCGGTTCTTCGGGGACGGTTTCTTCTTTTGCGTTAGGCCAATAGGGCTTGGAGTGGTCCCGAGAGGATTCCCGGACGATTCGTCGTTCCGCGCGATTCCGCCTTGACTCGTTACCCTGTCTCCTGATGCGCTCGTTTCTCTAATTTCTACGGTACCCAAATGAAATTCTGGACCAAACGAAGCGCCGAATTTGGGCCGACCCTCGACAATTTCGACCTCTCTCCCGCAAGTTCTCAAGATCTCGTTCAGGATAGACGTCAACGTTCCATTTAGACGAGGTGCCGATTGGAGCCACCCCAAGTCCGAGTCTCGATGCCCGGGGACGTCGCGTCGATCCCGACTGGCGCTACTCCGTCAGCCTTCGGCCTAATGCATCGACAAGAAGCAGGTTTGGCTTGGCCGAAAATCAGAACCTTGAAGAAAAAAATGGGAAGGTGCTCCCCGATGGGTCACCGTAGACGGTAAAAAGGAGGAGCTACATGACGGAACACCGTTTGACATTGTACCTAATCTCTTGGTCCACGTTACTGATGCTGAGTACTTTGAGAAGTCTCTCGGTATCCTTGAAGCGTTGGCCGTCCTTGGCCATCCTGGAGCCGGCCTTGCGCTGGGGGAGCGCCAGCTCCAGCACCTCGTCGAGACCCAGTCCGGGTCTCATAGGCCAGGCGGTCTCGGCGGTCTCGCAGCCGTATCCCAGGCGACTCCTGTCCACGCCGTAGGTGTTGCCGATCTCGGGTCGAGGAAACGAGTCGTGGACGCGGACGGGCCGCGCCAGGGAGGACCTCTTCCTCGCTGGGGTCCGAGGTGCTCGAGCGGGTCCGACGCTCTCCTCGGTGAGGGCGAAGCTCTCCTCCATCTTCAGCGAGGTTGTCTTCAGGGTGGACCCGCCGTTCGTGCGACTCGTTGCGCGCACCTGGAGGTACCTGGCGCCGATCTCCGTCACCCTGCATCCGTTTCCCATGGCGTGGCGACATCGCTCGGTGCACTGTAGGCAGTCGTAATACTTCTCGGGGACGGGGCCACGACGAGCCGCCGAAAGGGTGGGGCGAGGACCGCATCGTTGGCGCTGGTCGCCTTCCAAGTAGGATCTCGTGGGCGGGTGTCACACCTCTTGCAGGTACTTCAGGGGACAGAGCGTCTCCTTGAAGCGCACCGCCCCCTCCTTCGTCGCTTGTTCCGAGGAGCCCACGTCGGCGCACCGCACCATCGCCACGCCGTCGACCTCTTCCCCGACCTGGATCACGATCTGCAACGAGAGGCGCGTCCTTGACGACCGGCTACTCCTGGGCCCGGTGGTACCCTACCTGGTCGCGAAGCAGCGTCGTCGAGTCGGCCAGCTGCAGATTCCGCGTCACCTGCAGCGGCTTCTGTCCCGGGTCCACGCGCATCACGTATGCACTGGGGAAGTAGCCGGCACGGCCTCCTAGACATTTTCCCTTCCACCAGTCCGGATCCGGCTTGTCTATCACCGTCACCTTGTATCCAGCTCTGCGCAGTGATTGCAAACGTTCGTGAAATTCGACCGAGTTAAGGTGAAAATAAAAGAAGTCGTTAATAAAATTTTTCTCCGTACTGACTGCACCGAATAATTCGCCAAACATGGAAAAGTCGTACCGAAACGTCTCGTTGTGGAATGGATCGATGTACTCACTTGAGGTCGAGCTCGTCGCGATGGCGAGCGGTGAAGTTGTAGAGGACGACGTAAAGGTTGTTAGGCGGCAGGACGCGTTTCCCTGGGGGATTTAGATGGTTCTGATTGTTGGCGTGGGGCGACGGACAGGGTGACGTGCTGGCCGACGAGTACGACTTCTCGTTCTCGTCCGGCAGCTCCATGCTCGACATCCTGATGGCACTTCGCACGCGTTTGTGGCCCACGGGGTGTCCCTGGCCGGGGCTGCAGGGAGCTGCGGAGGAATCGGGTCAATCGGTCAAACCGATCGATTTCTGGATTACCTGGATCATCGATCGAACGGTAAACCGAGATGGACGTGGATTTCTCACATAATCGGTTGATGCTGCCGCTGTCGGAGTGCCTGGGGGGCGTCGATTCCCTTTGACCCGAGGCATAGCAATCTCGTGGCCGATGTCGGACGTGGGTGGAGCCCTCGGGCGAGTCGAGGCTAAGACTCTTCATCCTCAGATTCAATCTTTCGCGCCGCCGTTGCGGACTGTGCGGAGCTTCGTGGTCCACGATATACGGATGTCAAGATTATACGATCCGCTCAGCGATCGACCACCGACGTCGATATCGACCAAATCCGCCCTAAAGGTCGATATCGATATCCGGTGGCCGGGACCTTCGGCATTTCCTAGCTAAGTCTACATTTCAAATGTGCGAGTCACACGTTCGACGGTGTTCGGGGCAATTCTCTGTCGTTACCTGGGACGACGTTTTCGCGATATCGAAAGAGCAACGGCGTTCTCCGATTCGATCGGAGTCGTGCATCCGTTAATTTTGTTTCATCGATCGGCTTCGTATACGCGACCGACAGAGAAAAACCGCGTATGCGGACGATGCGGAGTGAATATGCAGAGAAGAGAAAGATCGGGTCGGAGAGAGAGACGGAAAAGACGCTGCGAAGTTTGGGACACGACTCGACGTACGGAGGAGACGAACGGATAATGAAAAGAATTCCTGCGAAGGGAAATCGGTAGGGCTTTTATTGCGAGTATTTACACATTTCGAGAGAGTACCGGAATCGACGCTCCGCGAGTGTCCACGGGTGGTTTGGCCATTCGTTCTCTTAACGCGGCTGGTGTTCCCACACTAGACGAAAACCCAATCGCAGGAGAGTGCGTCGATCGTCGTAACGCCAACGAGATAGCTCGCAAAGGGCAGTAGCGTGTATCACACGGAGTGGCGGGGTATACGATACTGGAAGGGGACACGTAACTCGACAAGGTACAACGAGTACTCGGCACCCGGTCGCTGCAACGCCCGACAGGAACCGTAAAGAGATTAGGAAAATACCTCAACTTTCCCTAGAAAAAAAAAAGGGAAAAAAAAAAGAAATAACCGAAAATCAATCGTAAACTTTCCCACACATGTACCACACTCGGCAGGAGAAATCGTATATTCGTAAGCGTGCTAAATCGAGTTAAAATCCCGAATCGAATTCCGAGCAGGATCTCCTAGCGACAAAAAAGAGGTACCCCGGGGAGATCGCGAGAGGCTCGTCCTCTCTCCCGGTACCTCGGTTCAAAACTCACCTCGTCCTCCTCGGGACGAGAAGAAGAAGGTCCTCGGGCGTTCCGAAGCCAGTGGCTTCGGAATAGGTTGAAAAAAAAAAAGAGAAGAAAAAGGTCGAAATTCGGTCCTCTCGATAGGACTCTCGCCCCGCTCGAGAGGGCGTCGCGGTCGGGTCGGCGTCAGCGTCTCTTCCTGGAGCTGCGCTTTCTCTGCAGCGGCGGGTTGGCCGTGGGTTCCGAAGGCACGAGGACGAGGGGTTGTCCGAAAGGCCGAGTCCCAGAGGTGGAGCCCCCGCTGCCGCGCCCTGGTCAACCGAAGCGGACGATCTTGGAGCGTTTGCTCTCGGGAGACGGCGTTAGCGCGTTAGGGAGGGCTCGAGAGAGCCCGGAGATGACGATGAGGTCGACGACGGGGCGTCGGGCGATGTTAGGGGGTTAGATGTCGAGGCGCTCGATTAGAGTCGTTAGAAGCGGACCCGGGGACCAGGGGCTCTGGCATCGCTCCCGATGCCGGGCCTGACGAAACTCCGAGGGGGCTCGTAAGGACGACGAGCTTCTAGAAATAATTGGCTGGCCGGAACACCCGGAGGTGCGTCGTCGGCCCAGGGGAGGGTCGGTCGAGCAAACGCTCGAGGGGAGAGGGTTCGACGGGCGAGTCGTGTCCCCGAAGCTGGGAAGTCGCGAGGACAGCTAGAGAAAGTGAGACAGAGAAAGAGAGAGAGAGAGAGAGAGAGAGGAAGGGTCAACGTCGTCGTACCGAGCCCGATTTCGCGCGCCACCCTGAAGAACGATATCGGAACCGTCTGGGAGGAACTTCCTCCGAGTCAGTTTCAGGTGGAACCGAACGACGCGACGTTGATCCGGGAAGAAAGCGTGCACAGACCGTACCGCACGGAAAAAACCGAATGGTCAGGAAAACAATTGGGATAACCTTCCTAGGAGGTTATGGCAACCGGAGTAACTTGGTAAAAGAAGAAAGTATACGAAGAGGTTACGAGTACGATGAAATTCGTTTCTGGTAGTCACCTTGATTAAATGGTGAAGTAACCCTTTATCATGTTACGCCGGTTACCGCCTACCCGGATTGTCCCAAAATGGCTACGATTACCACAATTGTGGTTTTCCTGACCGTTCTATTTTTTTTTTTCCGTGCGCGGGTATTCACTCGGAGGCTGGAAACGCCGACTCGAAGTGGGTACCTAAGTAGCAACGGGTAGCAACGACCGGATCGCGCCATGCCCCAGGTGCCGGATTTAGCATGGTTGCTCGTTCTCAATGCACGGAATCCGATTTCAGCGCGCGAGGCCGCTGCGCGGTGTCGGACGTTTCTCTGCCATCGAGAGGGTCCAGGCTCGAGTCGAGCAGTTTAGGTGGAAATTTAGCCCGAACCGTGAATCTATGCGGTCGATAATCTCGTCGGGATAAGACCGATAAACGTAAAAGTTCGACCGTGTGACCCATCGGCTACCGAGCGAAGGGCACCTCGACTCGTCGCCGGAAGCGAGTCCGTCGAGGGCGGCTTACCAGAGGTGGACGAGGAACAAGGTTGGGAGGAGGTCCTCGCCGACGAAGGTGCCGCACCGGAGGGAGGATGATCCGCGGTGGGAGGCGTAGGTGGTGAATTTGTCGCATTTCCCCGGATTTCGCCGGCCTGCTTGAGCACCTGGTAGATGGCGTCCACGTCTGCCAGGGTGAAATGCAAGCACAGTGGGGTCGAGCCGCGCCATTGTATCCCGGGGTGCGTCGGTCGCGTCCGATTGGTCCGATACCGGTCGCCTTCGATTCCGATGCGCGCGATTTTCCGCTCCGATCGTCAGACTTTCCGCGACGAAAGTCGCGCGCATCGGAACTGGTGCGAGCTTGCGGCGACGTCGATCGACCAATCGACGATCGATCTCGTTCCACGGGCCACCAAAGGGTTCCTCCAAATTTCGAGGAGTTCTCCGACTAGTTTGCACCGCGTCCGATCGACTTGCGAACCAAACGCGTTACGTCCGCCTTCGACCACTCCTGGCGGATTTGCGAGTAGCGGTTTCAGCCTATAACCCGAGGAACGTATATACCTCGTCGACGACGGTTAGCTCGTGTTCGGGAGTTACGAAACTGGCATTATTGCGGCGCGATGACAGACTATTAATCGTATGGCAGTGGCGGATGAAACGACGAGATGATCGTGGTTAGTTGCACCGAGAAAAAATAGTTGACTGAAACAAATATATCTACATATAGTTCCCTGAATCATGCACGATTGCAAGAAACAATTATTTCGTCGGGATGAAAAATTAACGTCATCAAGTTCGCAATATTCGATCGCAGGATCTTGTCGCCGGAGGGCATATTTCTTTGAGTCAACCAACTCTTTTCTCTCGGCGTGGAGTTTCGACTCGATCGGGCACTTGGGCAATCGAGATCGTTTGCTCGTTGTTTTCCAATTTGGCTCGCAACTTCGTTCCTCGTAGTGGGTGCAAACTAGGTCGCTCGGAGAAAACGTGGCATTGACCCAATGAAGTTAGAATTAGCCCGTATTTCGTGCTCGATTCGTGCTTCCTCGGCGTTCGGGAATCGATCTAGGCCGTTCGCCGAGTCGGAAGTGAAAAGGAACCGTGAGGGGTCAGCCAACGAGTTCTTCGAGCGAAGGGAGCTCGATCGGGAGCTCGATCGGCTCCTTTTCCGCTACTCACTGTGTTCCGGTTGCGGCGCGTCCTCGGGGGGTGCGACGGTCCGCTGCCGTCTCAGCAGCGGAATCCCGCCGCTCCGTTTAGCTCCTAAACTCGGACACGTCGCCGGTTGCACCAGATTTATGCAGTCCGCGTGTGCGTTGGCCTTGCAACCTCGACATCTGAGACCCTGGCGACTGTGGCCTCGCAGGACTTGTCCGCAGGCGTCGCACGGAGTTATCTTGCGATACGTGTATTCCCTCCAGGAATGTCCGCCCTCGGATTCGAGACTCTTCCTGAAACGGATCGACCCTGTATATCGGATTCCGCATCGATCGACTCGCGAGACGGGAATTTCTCTCTTAAGGGGATGTCCAAGTGGCATCCGAAGGGTCAATCATTCATGAAATTCAAACTACAATAAAAACATGGAGACTATAAGGAAGATCCTGACACCCATGAAATTTCATTTTTTTATATACAATTTTTAAGATTTCCATTAAGAAATTTTTTAAACATTGAAATTTCATTCGACGCCACTTTTACATCGCCTTAAGATGCCGTCTGGAATCACGGGATATCGGCTATCCCCGTCGAGACTGACATTCGGTGATTGATATCGTAGATTAATGTCGTATGAAAGTTGAGCGTACCTGGACATCGCGACCACCGTGGATACCGCGTGGTACATCGCCTGTTTCCCTCTTTGTTAGTTGGAGAAATTCAATAAACGGTATTTTTTATTATTACGACTAGCGGATAGCACGGTTATACCTCTTACGCGGAGGTTCGCGACGCGACCTCGAAGATACGGAAACGCTGACGCGTTGGTCGGTATAAATCGAGCAACGGTTCGCTACAAATAAACGCAAGCATAGTTTCAAGATCGGACACTCGGTGCCTTCCTTAGAATCGTAATTGGAAGGTCTACCTAACCGACTACGTTCGTTTAAGAATTAAGGTGCTTATAAAACCCTTCTCCAACCTGGGTGCACCGAATAATTTAAAACTTCAACACGTGATTACAAAAGTCCTAATGAAGCTCTTAGAACTCACAAAATTTCATTTTCCGAGAAAAAAGAAATGTACTTATTCCGGACAAGAACCAAAAAGAGAATTTTGGTTTCCGGTATCTTCGTGATTATCGCACAAGCGAGGGACTCGAAATCGAAAATTGCGATATCGGGGGAATTCTTACTTGTCCGAGGGAGGGGGGGTTGTCGGAGAGCTGGTCTTGAGACTCTTGAAGGCCTTCAGCCATTTGTGTTTGGTACTTCCGGTCGAGCCATTTGACATTTTTCGGCTGCTGATGCCATCCGGCTGGCCGGCCTCTCCACCCCCGAAGAGTTCTTTCTGCGATCACAAACAACACGAATACACGTAATTTCGACTGCACAAACGTTAAAATAATTTTCTCGTCATCGCGGAGCAAATCTCGAGAGACATGAATTAAAAGCCAATTTAAAAAAGTCGCGAGATACGGAGCAAGACCCGAGTTTCCGGGTGAAAAATTAGTAACGTAGCCGAGTCGAAAATAAGGACTCTCCGCGACGACATCGCGGAACTTCGCGTTTTTTCCGCGCGATTAAAAAAAAAATTAGGGCCTGCCTCCACCTCCGAGTCGACGACGTTTTTCCGAAGAGCTCTCCATTTGGAGCCGCGACGTCCGTACACCGAGAGGAACATTTCCTCCTCGCTTCTTCCGGCCCTCGTGCCCGACGGAAACTCGCGGGCCGCACCGGAGCCTACGAGCGGAAGCCAATGCAGTTTTAATGCGACGGAAAGAGAGTCTCGCGTCCGTTAATTGGATCGGCCGAGAACGGGGAAGGGGCGAACGAGAGAAGGCTCGGACCCCTTCCGGCCGCAGGACGAAATTTCGACGATGGCCGAATTAAATCCTGCACGACGTGCCTCGAGACTGGCGAACTACCCCGTCTTATCGTACACTGAGAAAAAAAATAGTTCGTCGAATAAAAAAAAATCTGCATTACTGCAACGAAATCCTGTGATCAAGTACGTCGAAAGAAACGTCCGGGAGAGTGAACAAAATTCGTTTAAATCGACGAGATGATTTTTCTTCGCAACGAAATAATTGTTTCTTGCAATTAAATATGACTCGGACAACTAATCTTTTTACTCGGGGTAAGAGGTAACGAATAATTCATTGCTCGTTAACTCTTTCTCTTTTGGTATTTGCCCCATCTCAACCGCTCGAATCGGTTCGCGCACTAACGAGCCTCGGAACCGCGTCGGAACCGCGTCGGAGCCGCAACGAAACCGCGTCGGAACCGCGTCGCGGTGGGTCCCGCCCCCGAAGGCGGGACGGGGACACTCAGGGCAGATCGTCAACGAGGTTCGGTAAGCCGAGGTTCGATTACTAACGACTCGGGAACGCAGCGTCGTCCAGCCCATGGCGAGGTATCGACGGATTCTCTCCCGAGTCCTGACCTAGGCACTCGCTACTGGATGGATTTTCAGAGTGGCGGGCCTGGCCGCGTTGACCCAGTTGAGAGCGCGCATGTCGCGCCGTATTTATTTCCCGCTCCATCCCCTCCCGGCGCCGTCTTTGCCCCCCTCGCGACTCGCGAATTAAGCAGTCGGTGCACCCGGTCGCGCCCTCGGCGACCTGGCGAAAGGGAGGATGCGCGGATCGAAGCTTCTCCGGAGACCTCAGACAGTCGAGGATCCAGAGCCGGAAGCTGCGGTACCGTCTCCTCCTCGTCCGGGTCGATGTCCAGCCCACATGGCCTTGGAATATCATCCCACGAAAACGCGGTCGACTCGCCTCGTCGCCCGATTTTTGCATCCGGACGAGATGCAGCGGAATAAATAAGACGAGCTCTCGCGAAAGACGACGTCGAGAGCCCGTCCCGCGAATCTTGTCGTCGAGAACGGTCGAGGCGAAAAGTTTCCCCCGAAACTCGACAGCGTGGATAAAGTTGGGGTCATGAGATCCGTCGTGGGATTCCGCAAATATAGTTCAAAGTCTAGGACAACGCGGCGGGGATTACCTGCGCTTGCACCGCTGCCAGATGCAGCTGCGCCACGCCGAGGTCGAACCTCTTTATGCAGATATCTTCCTGTAATTCGGCGACCTTCGTGTAGAGATTGCTCTCGGCGCTTCTGTAAAACGGAGAACTCGTCACTTAGACTCCGACCTCGGGGGAAATCAGTCATAAATGACAAATGAATCGTACTTTCGTTGCATTCTCATCAGAGCGTCCAAGGCGTCCTGCAGTCGAGCGATCTCCTGTCCGAGGCTCTCGAACTCCATTCTCAGGTCCTCGACGAGCGGCAGGGTACTGGTCCCGGTAGGCACCAGCTCGTCCCTCAAAGCCGGCACCTGGTTCACCCTCTCCGTTGGGATTTGCTCCGGAGGGGAGGGGGGCACGAACAATCTCCTGACCGGCTTCCTCGGAGTGACGTTCGGCATCAGCGATTTGGCCAGAGCTTGGAGATCGTTCGAGGGTGCCGCTACCTGGGCCTCCTTGGCGATGGCTTGGTATCGCTTGGCTAGCTCGCTGGACCGCTCGCCGGCAGCATCCGAGATCCCAACCACGCAATTGCTGACCAGATTGAACAGCTCCTCGTAGACCTCCGAAATCTCGCCCAAGAGGCCCGGTAGGCAGTGCAGCTGGTACCGCTCGGCGATCGCGTTCGTTGCCCTGAGCTGCATCACGTAGGCGTTGTGCGCCTCCAGGTACGCCTTCTTCAAGGTGTCCGGATCGGCCGAGCCTTCGTTCGTCAAGAGAGCGCCGTATGCGCGTTTATATTCCGCCCTTGCCCGCTGCAGCTTCTCCTCGGCCTTGCCGACCACCTGCTCGTACGCTTCCCGATGGGAGAAGACCTGAACGAAAAAATAAATTCGGCCTTTCATTGCTCAAGATTCCTACCCCAGAGAAATAAAAAAATGTAGAACTAAAGAAATATTTCCATGAATAGCGAGGAAAGAAATATTACCTTCCTAGATTGCAGTTTTCTGTGGAAGGTCGCCTCCAGGGTGGGTCTGGAGATCTGCTGCTGAAGTACGGAGGCGAAGTCGAGATGGGCCGATGCATCGGCCTCCACTTGTCGCAGCAGACTCTCCCAGACTCTACGCATCCCCGCCGCATCTCCCGACTCTCCGGATCGCACTCGATACTCGTCCACCAGTCGACGCACAGTGGAGGCGTGCGTCTCCATCGCCGCACCCAGCTCCTGGGTGAACTCGGATACTGAAAAAAAAGGGAAAAAAAAAATTGAAACGATCCGAGCTCGCCTTCCCAATGTCCATTCGCTGGACAGGACCCTCGTGCTCCGTTCCGCCATGACGCGCTCGTTACTCGATAACTATCGGTCGAAAGTTGAAATATAATTCACTTTCCCCGGTATCGCGCACCGGGACATGTCCCAGATCGAAAGGGAGTCGCGTTTGACCTACGGTCACAAATTCGATGACCCTCCCTGTAATCGCAGGTTTCAAACTACCGCCCCTCGTCTCTGACAGCGAGGACACGAACGGCGAAACAGAGGCGTACACTCGATTCCATATCCTTTCCCTTTGCTCGGGTGTAATATGGGGTTCCTTATCTCACGAGTGATCCACCATGCGCCGTTATCAACCATCGACGGATCGCGGTCGGAAACGGGAAGGAAACGGCCGAGAGGTGGACGCGCCGAGCGGGAGCTACCTTATCGACCGCGGATGGACGCGGGTACCGTCCGCTCTTCGGCCACTTCGGGGTGGTTCTTTCGTGGTTCTTCTTTAATTTTAATTCCAGAATCCTTCGGATCGCTCGCACGAGAATGATCGACATTCAGGATGAGGAAGAAAGGAGAAGAACGGAATGATAAACCGAATCGAGCGTTAATCGAGATTCTTCCCTCCGACAACGTGGGGTGGGCTAATTCGCGCCCCGATGGCTAAAGACCGGCGTATCCCGTGATTAGCAATTACGTGCCGATAAAACAGCTCCCGGCACGCTGGGACGACCCCCCACGAGGACGGGCCCTCGGATGATTCGTCCTCTCCGGCGGAGAAACGACGCCATCTCGCCACCCCCTGGCACCAGTTAGGGTCCATAATCGTCGACGCGAGACGTCAAGTCGATCGAAAAACGAACGATCCTTGAAAGGGAACGGATAGGATGATTCGTCGTTCGACATTCGACACGGGAGAAATTGATTTTCCTCCGCGAGAAAATGTTGATTCCTCGCCAAAGATCATTGCTTTTAAACCCACGTAAAAAGACGTTGATTCCTCATTAAGGGTCATTGCACTTAAATCGATGTGAAAAATAGTAATCGATGTTGATTCCCCGTTAAGGGTCATCGCATTTAAATTGACTCGATCGCGGAGTACAATTGGGAACGGCGACCCGGTGGATGTATATTATTTTTTTTTTGCTAGGAATATTTAGAACAGCGGGGCTTTCGCTCACCGTCAGGGGAGGGCTTTGACATTTCACTCGCGGGGCCGTATAAACGAGGCTATAAACACGCGACGTGTATTACAGGTGCGGTGCACCCGCACTTTGTTACAGTTTAGTGTCTATAAAAATGTCTTTTACCGTCCAACGCGAGCGGCCGATGCCGTGCAAAGCATCGGTGAGAGCGGGTCTCGCGTCATCGCGGCGGAAATGCGACTTTTCTCCGGGAATCGGCTCGAGATCGTACTTGACAATAATTGCACTTGACTACCGGTGTACTTGAACCCCGGCCAGAAATCGCCCGATCGCCGACACGGCGAGCGGCAGCTGCTCGCCACCCAGAAGGAAAATAATTATTGCCGGGTAAATTTAGCCAAAAGGTGGGCCGCGTATCCTTGACGACCGCGTCCACGTTGGCGAGTCGGGACTTTCGAGTTCCGCGAGTCGGAAATCGCGTCGAGGAGGAACGGGTCGAGAACCTCGGGAAGGAGCCCTGGAAGGGTCGGAGCAATTTGTCGGGGACGAGAACAGTTTTCGGTTCGATCGGAAGGGGGAGGAGGGCTAACCCCTTCTTTTTCGGGGACGGTTCCACCTCTCGATCGAATCGATCGTCCCGTCTTGTCCTGGCTCGAACGCTCGACGGAATCCAGGTGGCGGTGCGAGTCGGCGCGTGCCACTTTCTTTACGTGTCCTATCTCGAATGGCCCTTATACATAATACATGCAACCTTCTACAAAATCGTATAATGTGGAAAAGGTGTTTAGTCAGGGGTTGACCTGAATTCAGGTGGGGCGAATCAATACCTTGCCTGTTCACCTCGCAGTTGCCGTGGCAACCAGACTCCTTGTTTTATTAAATATAACTCCGGTGGATCCTCCCGCCGAATAAAACCCGTGAAATCGAGTCGGCCCATCGAGCGGGTGCATTTAATGGCGGCGCGTCCATATCGTCCCGAGTGACGTATATCGATCGGCGTCGGTTAGTACGAGCGGGTCCACCCGCGACCTCGGAGGGGTCGGGGGGCGTCGACCCCTCCCCGAATCCGCGGACGGCGGTCGAAAAGGTGCGCTCCGGGGGGGCATTCACTCGGGAAATCATGGATTTTAATTCTCGAAAATCATCTGGAAGTCGGCTGGAGATCGCAAGCAGAAATTACTGGTAATCGATGGAAATCACCGAACGCTGTCGCGAACTGCTGCCGAGCGTCACTTGTTACCAAATCATATTGTTACCTATCATATGAAATCGAAGGCAATCGGCTCTCAAAGAAGAAAAACGTTTTCACTGATTTCCAAGCGAATAGCCCTTCGGTGTGTTCGATAACAGGTGGAGGCGACCTCGGCTGCCGACCTCTTCCGGCGTTTCGCATCGAGCGTCGCATGCCGGGGGAAATAAATGTCGCCACCGGCTCGATCGAGACGGATAAATTATTACCTCCGTCCACCCCTCTCGGCGCCGTTTAATCCGCCCGATCAAAACACTCGAGCCGGCCCCCCTCGACATTTCTCCGAGTCCCTTAAATATTCTCCCTCTATTTTATGGCAAAGTTTGGCAAGACGTGCAGAGACTAGCCGAGGGGAACGCGAAGGTGAGGTACGTCCCAGGCCATCGATCCCTTCCCGAGGGTCTCGCGATATTCGTCCATATTTAATATAGATGGAGAAGCAGGGCTTATTGGAAACGTGATTAGGATTGACGAATCGCACGAGAGGGGCTAATCACGTCGGAAAGGCAATGGAGATATTTTTGGGCCCGGTTCGAATTTCGCCCCCTTCGGGATGATATCTCGATAAGGTAGTCCACGTCTAGGGTAAACTCGATGCGAGCAAACGGTGTACGGAGGCTCGGATAATACCGCGTTTAGAGTAACTCCGATCGTCGTTTTCATCCTCTCCCGGATTACTACGAGTTCGTCAAACTTCCGAGATCCACTCTGGACGGGGAACTTTAACGACGCCGTCACCGACGCTCGGCTATGCGGAAATGTATTAAAGTTTCCAAGATAGGCGAGGACGGTGTCGCTCCTCAGGGTTCATCGACGAACGCCTCGCTTCCAATCGTCCCGTAAACCGTCTACTGACCCATATTTTATATCTTTCAAAGACTAACGCGTAGAACGTTCCGGACGATTAATAAAGCATCGGATTTCGCGGGTCGATCATTTTTTCTATTCTTCTCTTCGTCTCCCCCATTGCACGCCTCGGCAAAAGTCCGATCGATTCCCCTTTCACCCTTTCGCTTTGGAAACGGGGAGCTGCACTCCTCCCTTGGGCAGATCCTCTCCGAATTCTTGTATCCGTGCTTATTCCCCCTCGACGGAAACAACTCGGTTCCCATGCTCGAAGGGAACGCGACCCGAAATACGTCGTCCATTCGTCAAAAGGGATTCATTCCAGGGACGATTGATCTTGCTCGGGCTGTCGCTTCCGATTGCGTCTTAGGTCTCCCCCTCCCGGAAAAAAAAGGACGCTTCTTTTCGGTCGCGTCTTGAAGAATGCCCTGAAAAATACCTTGAAAAGGGGACCCGAGTAGTTTGGCTCGGCCACGGGTTTCCATTCCACTGTCGGATCGATCGCGATACCGGATATCGGGTAGGTAAACGACTCCTTGGATGAGTTCCCCGTTGTCATCATACTCGGACTCGTCCGAGTTCGTTCGAGACGCGTCTTCTCCTGTCCGCGCGAATAACGAGGCCGATATTCCATTAAATTCATTCCGTACCCTCCATCGGGAAGAACCATCCGCGACAGCTTTCTCCTGGCGTTATTCCAGGAAGGAAAAACGACGCCCATCCGCCGTGCTTCAAGGCACGTCATCGAGTCTTGGCCTCGCTGCGGAGCTCCTCGCCAACGACGGCATTAACGAGTTTCCATTCTCCGGGAAAAAAAAAAAAAAAAAGGAAAAACTAGGTTCGCGCTTTCAAACGTTCATCTTTCCCCTCGACTCATTTTCCGCGCAGTCTCCGTCCTTGTGTCGTATCTCTGTCACCTCGCGTCTACCGCGAAAGGGTTCGCGATTTTGGGTCGAGTTTCCGGGCGTGCTTCAACCTCCACCGAAGAACTCGTCGGTTCGTTTGCTTTGAACCTAGTTTTGATAAGCAACTAGGATTCTTCGGTGCCTTTCGGCACTATAAATAACGATAAACAGGGATAAACATCCTTCCTTTCCTTTCAAATTTCAAATCCTTCATTTACGTCCGCGTCTCGGTAGAGTATTCCGGTTAAGGCGGAAGGAATTAAGCCCACGGAAACCCGACGAGAAGCCTCGTCGGTCGAGTAACCCATCTACGTTGGTTACCAAGCCGGAGTATTATACAACGATTATCTCACCTTCGTGTCCCGACAGGTAGAGAGTAGGCGACATCGAGGCGACATCCGAACGTCACCCGACATTCCCGCAATTCCGTTAAACCGACTCGTCTACTCTAAAGACTTTTGATCGGGGCTTAATTCGGTCGTTTCGCGTCTTCCCGGCGGAACGGAAGGATGCTCCTCCGTGAAAGCGACGCGCGCGCCAAGATTAAGGGTCTTTTCACCTCCAGACTGGAGTGGTTTCTCGGGTCCTCCGCGGGTCCCTACTCGACGGGTCTCGAAGCGAAGTACCTCCGCTCCCATCGATCGCATCGAGAGGCGACATCGAAAGGTCGCATCGAAATTCCGGAAGAGCCCTCCCGGGTCTCTAGGTCGGGGACCGGGAACGGGGGACGGCAGTCGCGGGTTAAGTTCGCCCCCGGTGACCGTGTCGCCCCCCGGCGAACTCGCCAGGAAAGGGTTAAGCCGCTTGCAGGGGATCAGGGGACGAGATAACGACAACGGAAGCCCTGGCGGTTACCGTTGTCGTCACGACGCGGGGGGAATCCCTTTCCGAGAGAATCCGCGTCTTCGGCCGCGCTTCTTACTCCGGAAACGTCTATGCGAACGTCTCCGGCCGTCCAGGAGTCGAGATACTCACCGGTCTGCACGAGCTTAAGGGCGTTGCCATTGTGGAGCTTCAGGGGCTCGTTGAAGCTGGAGTGCGTGAGATCCTTCAAGGGGTTGATACCCTCCTCCGCGGAGGTTCGATTGTTTTGCATAATCTCCCGGGCGTTTCCGACGGCTCTCTTATCGCGTCGGCTCCCGTCGAGCCTCTTGCCCTCTCTCTTCGACCTCTCGACCCTCTCGGTCCTGGTTCTCGCCGTCGAGTTGGCGAGGAGGGCCGACCCTTCACTCGTCAGTGGCGTCCACCGCCGAGGCGGACTCTCGTAGATCCCGAGGAGCTCCTCCGCAGGGAAGATGACGTACATGCCCGCTCCGACGACCGGCTGATCCCTCGCGAGCAACCATTGCCGTCCGCCTCTTCATCCTTGCCGGATGTCGGGCCGACGACGGGTCGGTCGCCTCTCCTCGCGGACGAGCGAGCGAGGAACATCTTTCCGGGGTGCCTCCTCCTCTGTGGGAGCCTGCGAGGCTGCGAAGCTGCGGGGCTGCGAGGCTTTCCGGGTCTCAGCGGGGCCGGAGTCCCTCCATCACCTGCAACTGTTCAACGCTGAGATTTCTCACATTTTTCACATTTTTTAAATCTTTTTTTCAAAAGTCGACAAGCACATTTTTTATTTAAAAACTAAAGTGGAATTTCAGGAGTTTCGGGACGTCCCTCGGGGGCAGGTATTCACGTGGGAAGACTTAGAATAATTCGTTACACCCAGTTTGCGAAAAAGTTTCGCGGACGAGTGGCTCCACGGATGTCACTTTCGTCTCCCCTTAGCGCCACGGACGTGATCGAGAATCGGTGCGATTTCTTCCCCTGTCTCGGTATTAAATTTCTTCCACCTCGAGTCACCTTCTCGCGATGGATCGATCCCCGTCTTTATTTATCTCCGGATGGTTTCGAGGTACAAGTACGTTTGACACGTAAGACGGAAACCACTTTCCTCCGGGAGGAGCGCGAAGGAAGGATCGCCATGAAACTCGAGCCCGCCCGCCCCCTTTTCGAAAACCTTTTACGCCCACGGTGATTTTTTCGCGAGCTCGTTAGAGGAGGCTTTCGAGCGTCTTGGCGTTTCCCGAGAGACGTGACAAGTTGCCGAGAGCAACGAGGGTCGATGTCTCGAGGAGAGTCAGTCGATATGCCGGGCGGACGGGGCGGGTCCACAATTATGCCTTCCATTAACTCGAATCTCGCGGAGGGCCCGCGAGGGATTTCCAATAACGTCGATATCTCCGGAGGAAATTCTATTAGCCGACGAACGTCTGCCGGCCGGATCGACGGGGAAGAAGACAATCGGTCCGGTCCAGGTCTCGCCCTCCCTCCTCGAATCGCCGAGTCCCTCGATTCGGAGAGTCGATTCCGCGACGACTTTACGAAGGTTCGGCAAGGCGCTCTCCGTTATTTATTTCCCAAGATGGCGGGGCGTTCCTGGCGCTCAAGTTGATTCCGTTGATTCCCTGAAAATCGGAACTCCTCGCACCGCCCCTCCCTCCCTTCGGAGAGATATTTTTGATCACTCCTAAGTACACCGCGTTATTTGCCTTGCCGAACAGACTGCAAATAACCGGGCGAATTTCCTGCTCGTCCGTGGAAACGTCAAGCTACGAAGCGCCGCTCATCACGGACGACCGGCTAAGAAAAGCTTCTCGAGTGTATTTCGGATGGCAGGATTCGCCTGTGCCAACCGACGCGAGGGAACGAGCGCAGTTTGTCGTGATTATTATGCCCCCAAGAGGCCACGTTTGGATCTCGAGGTCTTCGAGGAGATCTCTCGACTGCTCGCAGAGGGACCGCTCGCTGCCGTCCAAAGAGGTCGAAAATCCCTCGACTTCCTCGGCGAGACAAAAATCGCCAAATTGCAGTTGACAATTCCAGTTGGACGGTTCGACGGTTCGCAACCACCCGTTACCGGCCACGTGTCGCAAAGTTTGACCCGAGCGATTCCGAACGGGCGGATAATCGGAACGGACGGTCCCCGTGGTCCGCCAGTTCTTTTCGGGTTTCCGGAAGTTCCTCGAAGTCGCGGGCTAAGCCAAAGTTCCCGAGAGGTCGGAAGTCCTGAGAGACCGAGTCTGGAGCATACTTGGAGCCCGGTGGGGTCCGCGACGAGCCGACCCACATTTTTCATCCCGGGAACTTCCGGCACTTTCGCCTTCTCCCCCGCGCCATAAAACCGCGTCCAAAACGTATGTCCAGCGCGGTGACGGCACGATCCGTCCGAGTCGAGGTTCGCGGCCGTCACCGACGTATTACAGAGGGGCGGCGAAAAATTCGCCGGAACGTGCCGGCGCGAAAAGCTCGTCGGATAATGTAAAAAAAAAAAAACAGGAGTTAATCCATCCCGAGAGGCGGAATGCACGAAAAGGTCAGGTGGCGTTCGCTCGATCCATCCGTTAATTCTTCCCGGAATAATCGACGCGATCGCCTCGCGACAGGCCGGGGGGAATTGCCCGCTGCGGAAAACCGTGTCCGCGGCCACCCCGTAGGAACGAGTTCACCGTCAATGGTCGCGACCAAGGGAGGATGTTCGCGGTTTCGATCAATCGGGCCGCGAAGCGGAATCGATAAAAGGCGGCGACTCCGGGAAAACTGTGTCAACTCGAGGGTCCTCACGCGGCTCAAAAGGGGGGAGAGAAAAGAAAAAAAGACTTCTCGCTAATGAAAGGGGAACCTCTCGATCACTCCGTTTCACCTGCGCTTTTCCTTCCGCCCGTTGTTGCGCGCACAGTTAAAAAAAAATATATCTTATAATTTTATAGTAGTTTTGTTCAGACATGGTATACTAATTTTAAAACACTTTTCAAATCGCGGAATCGAATGCGCGCGTGACGCGTAGCCACGCTGTGCGCGCATCTCGCGGGTCGAGGGTCCTGGTGAAAATCGTCGCCGAAGTTGCGGAAAACGTTTGCTCCTATCCGTGACGTTAAGTTTCCCAATTACCAAATGCGACCCTATCGTCGTTCGAGCGGCGCCATTAAGGATAATCCCAAGGTGCGGCAATTACAGTCTCTTTGTCGCCGGAAGGCCTCGGAGAAACCCTTCCTCGGCGTTTTCTTTTATAAATATACCCGTTACCCCGTTACTGAAAAATATAAATCCGCTCTTGCGGAAGCTGCCGACGTGACAAAAGGGGGGCATATCGGAAAGGCTCGACACGTTAATAATGTCGCGGCTAATTCGAGTGGATTAAGGTCGGAAAAATAAGGTCAGGGATGCCCGCTTGATGGTATTTTCGGTCGAGTTTCTATCCCCGCGGCGGCACCGGTCGAAAAAGCGACGATTTTCCTAAATTTCAAGTCTGGCGCGACCGTTTCTCTCCGTCGTCGTTTACTTCCGGCGCCGCCGCCGCGTCTCGAGGTCCAAGGAAATTCGGGTTTCCGTGTCGCATTTTACACCGTCCCACTGGTAATAATCCCCGTAGAATATACCGTGGGAATAATTAACGACGGCTGGTTAACGACGCGGTCAAAAATGGCGGCAAAGGTCTCTTCCACTTGCCGAGATCTCCTTAACTCGTTTAAGCTTTTACTCTTCCTCGGGGATAAATCAAGTACAAAATTAGGCTATTAACCGCGCGGGCGCAAGGTCGCCGAGGAACCGTAAAACTCGTCATTCTGTCGCGACCTCTTTAACGCGTTGTTTAACCCAACTCGACTGCGAACGACGTAACGGCGGAAATGGTTCCTCGCTAATCGCTCCTGGATAAAATCCCGCGAACAGCCCTAACGAAATCACCCTAACCTCTCCCTCCCGTCGAGCGACGTAATCCTCAATTACCTAAGCCCAGATTCCCCCTCATTTTTTAAATGAAGCTACGGGAAGCCGACTAAATTATACAAATTTACCTAAAAAAACCTTAAACCTCAAATTTCGGGAATTTCAAGACTTTCATTAGTACCTCCATAATCACGTGTTAAAATTTCGAATTATTCGGTGTGCCCAGTTTGGAAAAAAGTTGTATAGATATTTTGACGTATCGACACATATAGAATGACTTTCATATCAGCGTAAGGCTATAATAAAAAAAAGAAAGAAAAAAAACCCATCGAATTCGATGGTTTCGAGTTCATCTCGGGCTGTCCCACATTTCTCGCTCGACAGTGATCCGTTACTCCATACAATATTAAATTGGCAATCTCGTTTTCCCTCCCTTTGTGTGGTATACATTAGACCGCTCGTTACTTTACTGGAGGGCTACCGTCGATTAATTCACAATTATACCGAATGCATAAGCGTCGCGATTAAAGCCGACCTTTCGCTCCTTAATGAGGAAATAACGAAGCGTCGCCGATTACTCGGCAAACCCGGAAAACCGGGAAAACTCGGAAGCGCCTTTGTCTCGACGAGGAGCTCCGAATTGATCACATCTACATCCTACGTGCACGAGAGAGATACAGATAGCATCCTCTTCGACATATTCGTTACGGACAATTCGTCTGCAGAGCTCGTAACTCTCTCGATATACGAGCGTCGTATAAACGTACTCGCGGAGAGCAAAGATTTATTGAACCAACGAAACTCCAATGTGACGTGCAGACAATAAAACGTACTCTTGCCGTCAGGAAGCGATTCGTTCGGCCTTAACGGATTCTCAGAGAGCCATGTAACCGCGTAATTTCGACGGCTATTAGCGCCGCGTCGGAAAAACGAAGGAAAGTCGCTCGTTGGGTGGTCACCGTGCGAAAAGAGATTATTCGTTACTTCTCGAGGTACCCCGGCACGGGAATCTTCTTTCGACCCTGTTATTTCCACGAGTGGTCTTGCAAAAGCACTTTACCCCTTTGCCCGCGGTTTAATTAAAAGGAAAGTGGCCGTTCCGTAACAATTTAAACATTTCAAAAGTGGACCAAGAGAAACGCCCCAGATTTTCCCATAGCGATCCCTTCCCACCGGCCAAACTTGATGCATTTTCCATTTTCCCAATTATCGCGTTCCATTACATCAGCGGCCGTTTTTACCGGGTTACTTTTACCCATTAATATCTTATCGCGCTTCCTCGAGGGTTGTTCCCATAACGAGAGAAAACGTTATCGTCGAATATCGGCGAGGGTTTTATTTTCTCTCTTCTTGTGAAAAGTCGGTATAGGAGAAGTCATCTTTCATGTGAAATCTTAGACTCGTTCCATGAAGCGAAGAAAAACCGATAGAGCGTGTCTAGGAGGAAAGACCTTTCCGAGCCTCTCAAAGCTCATATTTCCGCGAGCGCTTCATGCACGTCGGGGTAAAAAGGAAAGAAGGCGGGATGAAAATCTTAAGAACGCATACGCGTACGTACGTTCACATAGAAACGGCCCTGGCGTCGTCTATTCCGAGAGAATTCTGTCGGGGCGTCCGTCCGCTTCGCCTCTGCAAGCTCGACGAAGGAAAACCACGCGCCGACGGCCGATAGGAGATAAGCGCCGTTTCCGGAAACGACTTTCGATCGAAAACACGTCCCGGTGCTCTCGGGGATCCGGTCGACGTCGAGTCCGCGTTTTTACGAGCCCTCTCGGGTACTGAGTCGGCCGAGAGCGCGGCGTTCCTTTGCCGGGCGCACCTCCGCGAAATAAAAAAGAACTCGAGTCGCGGACGGGGGCTCGCTCTCGGGGAGTTGGCAACATTAAATATTCAGTCAGGATTTATTTATAAGCCCGCTATATATAGGCCTGCGTTCTATTAGAGGAGGGCCAGGCGGAAAGAGGCAGACCGAGAGAGGGCCGAAGGAGCGCCGGGCAAAGCAAGGAAACGCACGAAAACCGAGCGAGAAGCTGCAAGGGAGAGAAAGACTCGCGCGTATCGGACCCGTGGAAGCACGCTTCCTTAAAATACCCGCTTAACGAACTTCCTCTTACGTGTCCGAATGCGCGCTAATTTTAAGCGCGACTCGGTCTCGCCGATTCTTGCCCACGGTCCGCCGCATTGTACCTCTCGATCGCGTCGGCCTCGACTGTGCCTGTCGGGGCCGACGCGGGTCGCGGGTAAACAAACCGCGAGGGACTACTCACGCTGTGGACGAAGGTCCGAGAGTCCCGCGGTGGGCGTCGCCGCGACGGGTCCTCGCACGTGCACTGCCGGCGCGGCACCGTCCGCTACTGAGGCCAGCGACACGCGACCCGCGTATTTACGGGGTGGCGACCGCGCGCCCTCTGGCGGCGAGCGCGCGCCGCCGACGAGCCCGCGCTCGCTCCTGGACGCGATGCTTAAGCGATGTAACCGGGTTAATCCTGTATCGACTACTACGGTAGGTCGATGGACCATGAAATCGAGAATCGTATAAACGAACACTCTCCCTCTCGCATTCTTTCCGGCATGCTGCGAGCGAGGAGGCCATTAAGGTGATATGAAAGGGTCATTCTGTATGTACTCTGGGAAAAAAAAATATATCGAACCAAAGAAATATTTCTTTGACCAGTACCAATAAAATATTTGGTTTATTTCAAGAATTAAGTCATTTGATTACGATGACCCTTAACCTCGCCAAAAGATCAGCGGCGTATCGATGATCGAAGCGGCCGATAAACGGGAGAGGGCGCGAAAGCTCCGACTGCTTCGATACTCGACAAGAGTCGAATCGATCGTTTTTGAATTCTCGACCCGGGCCACCAGGGGACTTAGCGGAGAATCGGCGATTCCTAGATCGTCTCGGCTGCGAATCTCGAGTCGACAAACGAGCCGCGCTCGGTTTGTCAGCGATCCGGCGGCTCGCCTGTGATTCTTTTATAAACGATTTTATGGACGGCGAGAGCGACGACTTGATGACCCTGGAGTCCCCCTTACCCTGTAATGAATGTATTTCCTCTGGCACTGCTGCTAACCTGGATCTCATCTTTAACGGTGGTGACGCGGTGCGACGGTCAGGACGGCGAGAAAGACTGTGAGAATTTTCTTGGTTAGCTCGTCGCGGGTACCGATTTCAGCATTTCCTGCCGCTGGATCGCGAATTCATTGAGATAATCGACCGCAACCTGCTCCGTTTTGCCGGCTGTCGCGAACGACGTTCCTTAATTCGTCGAATTCTCCTTGTCGCAGACGTATGGACAAAGTGTTACGACGAGTTAGGGTGTGTCAACAACACGGAGGACTGGTACCATCCCTTGTACAGACCGATCAAGGAGCAGCCTCTGGACCGCCATTACATCAAAACTACCTTCCGGTTCTTCGGCAAAGGAAAGGACTCCAAGCACCTGGTCAAGATGGAGCCCATGGAGGCGAGCTACAAGCACATCAAGTTGACCAATTTTGACAAGAAGAAGAAGACCCACATACTCATCCACGACTTCACCAGCACCGGGCTGGCGGGATGGATAAAGCACGCCGTCAAATCCATTCTAGCCGCTAATCTCGGAAACGTCATCAGCGTCGATTGGACGGGAGGCGCCGAGCCGCCTTACATGCTCGCCGTGCAAAACGCCCGCGTCGTGGCCCTGGAGCTCACTAAACTCCTAAAAGTCCTCATCAACGAATTTGGAATGAGTCCCGATCAATTTCACCTAATCGGCCAAGGCGTAGGAGCTCATATAGCCGGGTAAGCTCGGAATCGTTTCCCGTCTGCGCCCGTTTCGTTAATAAATACGGAGATGATCCTATTTTTCCCCTCGTCTGATTTCCCGCAAATCCTTATTGTAGGTACGCCGCCCAGAATGTACCCGACATCCAAAGGATCACGGGGTTGGATCCCAATGGATTGTATTTTTCGGATATGCCCTGTTTTGCTCATCTTGATCCTCAGGATGCGAAACTCGTGGATATTATCTATACCGATGTGATAAAGGGTATACCGAGATATTTTTGAGTCGTGAGATTTTTTAAATGAAAGTGAAGTCCCTGTAGTCCTGAATTTCTCCACGTAGGTCACGGTCAAGGAGCCGGCGATCCTTTTGGGCACTTGAATTTCTACCCAAATGGTGGTCTTACCCAACCTGGATGCAACGCATCGTCCTTGTATCCTCCTCTTAACGAGATCACGAGGGATTCGTTAAAGCAGAACGAAGTTGCACCGGGCTGCAGTCACAAACGGGCTGCTAAGTACTTTACGGCCAGTATCGACGAGATGCACGATTGTCCCTTTCTCGGTTACCTTTGTTCCGATTACGGCACCTTCAACAAAGGGGAGTGCTCCGAGTGCCAATTGGGACACACTTGTGCTCCGATGGGGTATCCAGCGTGGCTCATTGCCGAGAACATGACCGTCCCACCGGATGCAAAATTTTTCTTAGACACCAACAACGAACCACCGTTCTGCAGTGAGTTTAGGATATTCCTGATATCGAATGAGTACCTTTTGTTAAATGTCGCTTAATCGATATCCACGTTTTCTTCAGTGTACGCATACAAAATAGTGATCACGATGGAACCCAGCAGCGGTTCCGACGCTCCCCCGGAACACGAGACCGATGCTCCAGTTTTTGGCATGTTCTGTGCCACTATTTATTCGGAATCGGAGGATTTGATGTTCAGGACGAATCTTAACATGGGCATCAGCCAGAAGCCGTTCGTCCTTAATGGCGACAATTCTTACTTGACGTTTCAAAGGGGACCGAAGATGCACACTCCTAACAAAGTTCTGTTGCGGTTCGATTCCGAGCAAAATAGTACCGTAAGTTCACTCATTGCTGTGTCGTTGACGAGTTGATTTGACGCGATACGATTTCAGACTGTTTTCGTGACGCGAGTGACGGTACTGCCATTGCCGAAGTCTGGGAAATTGGCGACTCCGCTTTGCGGTCCCCATGAAATCACGAAATTCGTCCCTCACACACAGGAAGAATTTACCCCCTGCAGAGTGGCCTGCAAGGAAGGTTCGAAGCACCGACGACGACGAAATCCTATTAACAAACGACCTTTGACATCATGCGCCAATTATGATTTCGAGTACAATAACGACGTGGCGCAACCCGTTCTCGATGATGACTACTACAGTAATCGCTGATTTGGCGAAGATTCCACGAAACTAGTTTTCTTTGAAACCCTTGAAAAGAGACGAAAGGGCTCTGGACAGAGGTAAAAGTCACGGTTGCTCGATCGTCGCTCGATCCATAGGCAATACTCGATCAACTGAACTATCGCCTCGATGTTCGGTGACGATAGCCCCACCAAATGATTTCCGGGTCAGGATTCGTTTGCCCTGATCGCAATGATTACGGAACGAACGTGTAAAGTACACGTAGGGATCGATTAAATATAAGACGTCGTGGGTCGCAGTCTCGACTACTTTAGTTGATAGGTCCGCCAAAGAACGATCCGTCATACCTATTTGTCATAAATGTGAATTAATGTATACCAATAGACGAAGATAAATTTCTAAAATTGAATGCGAATTAATGCTCTAGCTTGGTACGGGCGAGCGCTCTCGGGCTATTTATTATGAAAATCGTTATCGCCGATAGAAACACGCGAGAGCACGCGTGTCGGATAAATTTGACAAATCTCTTAAGGTGGGTCGCGGTAATCGGATATAGCGCGGAAACCGGAACGAAGAGACGGATTCAAAACGATCGAGCTGGCACGAGCAATATTCGTCGGTTGCCAAAAGTTGAAATCGGATCGGAACCACGATGATATAATGATCGATAGACATGTTGTAAATTAGAGCTTTACTCCACTTAATACCTCGCATACGCTCGTTATGCCATCCACTACATTTTTATACATGTCCATTTTGTTAATAGCTCTGCCTCTTGCGGCTGTATACACATATATGCATAGACGTCGCTGAAAACATTAACTCCAGTAACCGCTACATTAACACTACCTGTTATAAACGGTCAACGTAACACTCGCCAAATAATCTGTGGTACGTGGTAAGATTTATCGTATTCTCTGTAATCGTATTATTATCGTCAGTAATAGTTATTATTAATATTATTAGGCGTAATAGTTACATACGGTACAGTACATACATACAAGTGCCCGTCCACCGGTGACCACTAATATTCGTTCGATTAATTGTCGCGTCTTTTTTCTCCCCCACTAAGCCTCTCTTTATATATATCGCAGATATATATATATACATATACATATATATGTTCATTTATTTATATGTCGTATAGTATGGTGTACCCGTGACACGTCGTTAGAATGGTTCATAATTGTACATACACGCGTTCCGATGGAACGCCGGAAACAAAAGTAGACAACGGTATCGGAGCAAGAAAGGCTGAGAAGAAGACAGAAGAAGAAACGGAAAGGAAAACGTCTCAGCTACGATAATTTCTTCTCGTCGTTCGCCAATCGTTGGAAAAACCTCCTATTTAACAAGTCGCTCCCGAACGTAACGGTGGAGCGGGCCGTTTGCGATCGGTCGCTATTCCACGAGCAGAATAGGTCCCTTCGGTTCACACGGATGAGTAACGCGTACGTACATTACACTTCATTACAGAGTCAATAGTATATATTTTTGTTTCTTTATGTACAGAGGGCAGCTTGCCTAGATGGTCGTGTCGCAGCAGCTGAAACGATATCGCCGATAGCGAGTACTCGACATGGACGCTCCAATTCGCTCCATCGGTTCGTACCGCTGCTCAAATAATTTCTTCGAGATGCCAAATCGTAACCGTATACGGTTTCGAGAACTCCAATGGAACGTAATATGTACAACGTAATAAATTTGGCGTAACCGCGATACACGTCGGTGACGAAACGGCACGTTTATCGGTGAACCAAGTCGACCGGTCTGTCGCATTTGACGTGACTTAAATATAATTCGAACTCTACGTAAAGTATCCACCGTAATACGGGTCGGGTCGGAAGGGTCTACCGCATCGGATTTTCATTACGTAGATGCAAACGATAGGCACAAGGTAGGTAACGATGTCGACTCCTGCAACGAGAGGTCGACGAAAGACCATGCTAAATTATCCGCGATATCGTTTCGGAAGCGAACAGCCCGTTAACGTTACGATGACCATACTTGGGTGTGCAAGCTTAAAGAGCTTCCAATGCGGATGTGGTTGTGCTTATCGACGTCATCGATTTTAGTTCACCTCGAACCTCTGATCTACCGCCATGCCTAAATTCGAGTGACGTACACGTCTCGCGTGTCATACGAGGAATCTTGCAAATGGAGAGTATGTGGTCGTGATTCAAGAACGAGTAAAAAGTACGCAGAAGGGGTGACTCTTACGGTCACGCCGAATGGCTTGTTTCGACCATCCGCAATACTTAGACTGGAAACCACGATCCCTGTTAGCACTTTTCCCTCGGCGAAACGGTCTTACGCGAGTCGGTGAAAATCCCGCGATAATTGCACCCCATCAATGTCTATTTCGCCAGGGCACTATCGTTTCCTCGATAGATAGCTCTTAATTTTTGTTTGAAGATAAACATGCCCACGATCTATCGCGACCACCCAGGATTGCCCATGGATTATCGCGCGATTCGCTTCATTTTTCCCGAACGGCCACTTCGAACCACGCGACTACGGAAACACGAAACGACCACAGCGAAGACAGCCGACAAGACCCTCAAAAGGCAGAAGAGGCAGAGGAAAGTCGTACGAATTTAAGCGTGGCGCGACTCCGCGATCGTTGCTAGTTCGGGCCTGAGAACCGGCCATTTTGTTACTAGAGGAAGCGCGCCTCTGCGAGGATTCCCCTCGAGCGCTTGAACCGAAACGAACGCCGCCTGGTTCGACCCGATTGATTGCCAAACTCGAACACACCGCGGCACGTAATGGCCGCGACCAACGCCTCTCAAATGGAACCAAATAAACGAATAAAGAACAAAGGAACGACGAAGAAGGTGGACTAGCTACCCAGCATCGAAACTCGGTGCGCTTTATGCTCCCTTAGCAGTTGCAGTTGGTGGTCGTCGGGTTGGCTGGTTGGTCGGTCAATCGTTGGCCCTTGGCTTGGCCTGCCCCGCCGGCCATTAATGTCGGGTCACTGTCCAGCGATTCGCTCATCTTGTCGCATATTATGTCCACCAATTGTTCGAACACCGCCTGTAAAAAGATGATCCAACGTAACCGCACGTATCGCATCGTCAGACCGAGAGCTACCGGTCGCACCCGATTGGCAGAACTTTCTACGATCTCCGTTTAACTTTATGATCCATAAGCGCAGATAAAGCTAAGGCCAAATTGAAAGGTATGGATGTTTCGATAAAGCGATTCGAGGTATAAGGTAGACAGGAGACCTTCACGTTGATGTTCTCCTTGGCAGAGGTCTCAAAGAACTGCACCCCCAGTTGGGCGGCCAATTCCTTGCCCCTCTCGACACTGATCACTCTCTCGTCCTCCATGTCGCACTTGTTGCCCACCAGGATCACTTGAGCGTTGTCCCACGAGTAGGTTTTAATTTGCGTGACCCAGTCTTGGACCGCGTTGAAGGACTCCGTGTTGGTGATGTCGTACATCAGGATGAACCCCATAGCGCCTCTGTAATAGGCCGTCGTGATCGTTCTGTATCTCTCCTGGCCCGCCGTGTCCTGCAATTCCATCGCGTAGAATCGGTTAATTCGTCCTCATCGAACGTCATCGACTCGATTCCCCGAGGGGGTTCGATCCGTTGGGCTAGCGCTAAGCGAACCTCGCCATGATTAATTACCGACTACTGACCCAAATCTGTAGCTTGACCCTCTTGTCGTGTCTGAAGACGGTTTTCACCTTGAAGTCGATCCCCACGGTCGACACGAAGGCCGACGTGAAGGAATCGTCCGCATATCGGAACAGGAACGACGTTTTACCCACGGAAGAGTTGCCGATTATCAGCAGTTTGAACATGTAGTCGAAGTTTTGGTCCGCCGCATCTTTCTGCCATTTCGGGTCCTGGCCGGCCATCTGCGGAAAGGAAAAGGGAAAAATTGATCGTTTCGTCTAGAATCGTTTCCGCACTGAGAAAAAAAATATTAGTTGACCGAAACAAATATATATTGTTCCCTGAATCATATATAATTGCAAGAAACAATTATTTCGTTGAGGAGAAAAATTATATCGTTGATTTAAACGGATTTTCTTTGCTCTTCCTGACATTTCATTGAACACATTTGGTCACAGGATTTTGTCGTAGCAATGCATACTTTTTTTTTTAATCAACCGATTTTTTTTTCTCAGGGCACCTTCGATTTTTGGAGGAAGTTGGACCTTCGAAGCTCGCATCTACGGAATACGAACTCGGAGGAATGGGTTCCGGACAATAACGATTCGTCAACGATTTCGGACGATTTTCGCGAGTGCTACCAGATTACATGGGAATTATCCGAGTCAGATATCGGGAATATCGATATTCCTTGGGTTTCGACTGGCACCTCGCTCTCCGTAAATTTCCACATCGAACGTGGCATTCGGTTCACATTTGATTCACTTCCAACCTTGAAAAGAGTTAGGTGCCAGCGAACGAGTCGAGGAAATTAAGGCGTTACGAAAGTGTCATGTATACCAAAAAGTCAAAACATAAAAAATTTTTTCTCCAAACTGGGTGCACCGAATAATTTGAAACATTAACACGCAATTACGAAGATCCCACCGAAGGTCTTGAAACTGTTGAAATTTAATTTTTCGGAAAAAATGTATTTATCCCGTAAAAAACCAAAAAAGAACATTTTTTTCGGAAAATGATTTTTCGTGTTTTTTAAAGTTTAAAATTATTCGGTGCACCCAATTTGTCGAAAAGTTTTATATTTTGACGTTTATATATATAGAGAGAATGACCCTTCCATGTAACCTTTCACGCCGACGAAATAGCAAAAATCGAATTTCCACGACACACAGGACTCCGTCTTCCGCTCGGAGGAAGCGTCTCGAGTTTGGGCACTTCGGGTCTTATTTTTTTTTAGCGAGTCAAAGCGACCCTCGAGGAGGATCCGCCGATACCGAATAGTTCGGCGAGGTGATTTCAACGATGGAAACCATACGAGCCATCCTGGGGCGCAGCTCGAACACCGTATCCTTCACCGAGGACGCGTTAGGGGCATTTCCCGACATTCGGACGGTCGAGGGTGAATTCTAATCGAAATTACTGAGTTCCTTATTCCCGAGCATGCGGAAGACCGCCACATCGTGAACTAAAAAACCGCCGCCCGACGCGTCGCGACGTGGCGTTCCCCTCGTTCCTTCCCTGCCGTATATCCGCTCCTTCGTTGCCGATAGCGCGCACATCCACACGCGCGGCTCGCCGATTGTTGCATCGACCCAGTCGACGATTGCAACGCCGACACTTGAGTAAATCCACTATCGATGCACTGCCTCGCGAACGGTGCTCGCGTAGGTACGTCAAAACGCGGTCAACATTCATAACGGAAGGCGACCCGGTCGAAGAGGTTGAGTGGTTCCAAGAAGGAAGTCTACCTTATATTCGGTCCCACCCCCGGAGTCGTAAATCGAAGCTCCGTTCCAGGGGAAAATAATTCGACGCGCGTCATCCCTTTCCCGATAATCCCCATCCAGACGGGATTTCGACCACAACCATCCGGGACTTCGAGCCCTCCCTCGGTCAATGGACAGTCCCAAACTTAGTTCGACCCAGCGTTTCACCCTCAAAGAATAACACTTGACCCATTTCGTCGCGCGGTCCTCTCGTCGTCTGTATCGACTTTAGCGGCAGCGGTGGACGTTTTTGGCAAGGGTTTCGCATAAAACCAAAGTGGGATTCGAGGGGAATCGAGCCGTGGAGATTCGGTGCCAAGGAGATCAACCTGGAAGGATTCGTTCGACTCGTCGGTAATCGATTAGACCTCGCCGTCCGCGACACGTGTCTCGTCCGGGGGGAGCGGAACGGTCGCCGGGATCGGGAGGAAAGAGTCGGATCGAAATCGGTAACTGGGTCACAGGAACGGTGCGTCTCCTCGGTGCGAGGAGAGCGGCGTCCCGGAAGGGACCGGGAAGGTCGAAAGGCCGTCGTAAGGATTAAAGCTCCCCTCGGGGAGGGTATCGATCGACCGGATTCGAGCGGACGGGGACGTCTCCTCGTGGCTTCGCCGTTCGGAGGGTCGAGTCGCGACCCGCTGCCACTTGCCACTTGTCGCGAGCGAGGCGTCCCCGAGCCCCATGGGGCGCCTCGGCCTATCGCGGCCCGGAAAACGCTTATCGCGACGCGATAGGCCGCGTCTCGGGCCTCGCGCGACCTCGTTTCGCTTCTCGAGCCCGCTCGGCTTCCTGGCCGGCCGGAACAGGGGATTCCGGTAGATACGCCCGGTCGGCTCGCGGTACCTCCAGCGCGGAAGGGCTGCGAAGAAGACACGGGGTGGTGGCCTCGGGCGGCGGATCTGCGGGCTCCTCGCGCTTCCACTCGGGACCTGGCTCGCACACTGGCTGGAAGCTGGCGCCCCGCGCGCACCTCACGAACCCGGCGAATAGGACGGCCGCTGTGGGGACTGGCCTCGAGAGCGGGCCAGGGAGCGCGCGGCGCGCGCGCCATCGCCGCGACCACCCTCCTCCACGGAGGAATATCGACCATTCGCGGCCGAAGGCCTCGAGCGCGCCTGCGTCCGAGGCGCCGGACTCCCGTCAATATATCGGGAAAAGTTTCGCCCTCGGCCGCCCGCCGTCGCCCGCCGTCGCCCGCCGTCGCCCGCCGCCGCCCGAGGACGCACTTGTTGATTATTGGCTCGCGATTCCGCGAGCGCCCGCCGAGGGGGCGAACGGCTCCGTTTTTGGCCAAGCGTTCGACCCGCGAGGATGGACGTCACGCCGAGGAGAGGGTGCGAGCAATGGCCGGCGTGCCGCGTGGCGAGAGAGACCGCGGGATTTATCGATTCATTTTCGAGGGACGCCCGATATTTTTAGAACGCCCGACGGGGTAGCTCGCGCGCGAGGGTCTTTGATTGCGACGCTCGCCGAAATCGGATCGACCCTCGGGAAAGAAATTCGAATCTTCGGGAGTACTTTGCGAGACTCGGCGCTGGAGCGAAGTCGGATGTATAGGTTGACTCGATATACGACGGATGGACCTGTATATTTGGCGCGGAACTCTACCGAGCTTCCTGATAGGCGACTGCGCGGGAAAGTCCTCAAGTAGAGGGACTCGAATTTGGTTATTTGGGCCGCCAGTCTAGCGTGGTCGGGACTCGAAATTATCTATCCCTGGGGAACGGTTGATCCGCCGCGCTGATGCGGTCGGATTTATGATTCGTGGTTTACGACTTACCGGTTATACGGTTCGCCTACACGGGACGCCGACCACAAGAAACGTTCGAGTAACTCCATCTGGTTATCGCCAGAGGTATTACGCGGTTTCGAGAGAGAGAGAGGATTGGATTAGGAGCTGGTTACCGTGTCCATGATAAGTATGGAACGGTTCGACTCGCCGCCGCTAGACGACGGCGATTCGCGGATAGCTGCGAAACGCGGACCGCAGGCATTCCATATTACCCTCTGTTTTATGGTTCCTATGGTTCTCCACGACTTTCGGCGAAATCAAAAGTCTCCGGCGGATGTGCTCCCGAGAAAAAAAATGATTTTACGCTCTTCCGCGATTTAAGCTCGACGGTACAAGATGACGCAAAGCGCCTTGAAGTATTACGTGCCGAAGTACGTCCAAAAAGAACCGATTCGCTTCGAAATAACGCAAGATCGACTGCTCGTTAAGCCACGTCTGTTGAAGGCCAAAATACAGCGTTCAAAATTTCGGCAAGTTTTGGTCTTATTTCCATCCCGCCACGCGTCTTCTACCACTTTCCTCTCGTCGTCTTCTTCAACGCTTTTCTTTCATTTTTAGTCCCGCTAGTGTTAGGTCCTGTCCCAACCAACCTAAAACCGCAAAATGCAAATCTGTGATGGCTATTCCAAAACAAACCTCCCGAAGAAAAAGTCGCAACGTGCCCGGAGAAACTCTGAACCTGCCGGGAGTCCCAAATAAAATACTTCGAGTTTTGGGTATCCTGAAGCACGTTAAATTTATCGACGTGGTGGCGCGTTATTTTAAGCCCTTTGGAAATGGAGTAGTACCTGGAAGAACGACTCCAAAGCCAGGCCAGAAAAAAGCTGTTTGTTCTACCTCCGGTGTAAATTTGGCTGTGAAGGAATAATTGTAAAATTACCTTGTCAAAAATTTCGTTTGATCTCGTTCGTCCTTTGTGAGTCCCTTGATCGAATAAGTAGCGCTCCAAAATTTTCTTATGTATTAATTCGGATTTTCAACGTGTTGTAAATGCAGGTATAGGTAACCATGTACTGTGGCCGTTAAATAATTTCTCAATTAAATCGTGTAACCAATAAATAAATTGCTTATCCCCAAAGTAAAAACGCCGCAATTTATTGTCACGAGTCAATTTTTGCACTTCGATTTCCGCATATAAAACATTTTTTTCATGCGGAATCGTGCGAGATAATCGCTGGGGTCACCACTTCCCGTTGAAAGTTCAAAACGAGAAAGTATAGGGTCCAAATTTTTATATTTTCCGGACGAATTGTAAACCCCTCAGAGCCTGCTCTCTACGTCATCGTTAACTATTGCCACATTCCTGGCGGCCCACTTTTCCTTAAAAGGAAATTCTTCTTTCTTTGGTCTGTCCTTCAGGTTGTGAATTCCCGCGTAATGTTCTTCGATTTCCCTAAGAGTCCTGCCCTCGGTTTCCGGTAAGACAAAAAACAACACGATGGCACCGATGATGTTAACCATGGAATAAAACCAGAAAGTGCCGGCCAGAGCGATCCCGTTCAGCATGTAAAAAAAGGCTTTGTTGACGATGAAGTTGAAGATGTATCCGATGGAACCGGCAGCTCCCGAGGCACCGCTTCGAACCTGAAACAAATATCGACATTTTTATCGGTAAACGGGTAAAATTCATTACGACCCAATGAGCATCGAATCGATAACGAATTCAAAGGTACGAGGACGAACCTCTCCCGGGAAAACCTCTCCGATGAGGACCCAAGGAAGCAGCCTGATGCACAGGTGCGACATGAAGGCGGCAGTTATCAGGAACGTGGTCGGAATCCACGTGTAATCGTCCCCCAAGATGCTCCGATGATCCACCATGTAGCTGTAGATCGCGGCACAGCCGAAGCTGATTCCTGTCCCACCGGAGGACAGAAAAGACAGCTTTCTCTTTCCCGTGAAATGAATGGCCACGACGCAGAAAGCGGTGCCGACCAGCTCGGCAATCCCCAAAAACACCGTGGCCGTGTATTTATCGATGGGAGCGTTCAATCTGGCGAAGATAACGACGGCGAAGGTCTGCAAGCTGGTGATACCACCGAAGGCGCCGATGAAGAAGGCCAACGACACCAGGGCGAAGGGCTTGTAGAACGTCTTCTTCGTGTACGGTTTCCAAACCTTTTCGGAGCGGGAGGTCGTTTCCGTGTTCTTTTCCGCTGGTTTACGCGCCACTTCGCACAGCTGGCAGAATTCGTTGCGAACGTGGTGCGGCGTAACCCATCCTCGGAGCCAGCAAAGAGCCTCTTCCGATTCTTTCAGTCGGTTCTTCGCTGGGAAAATTAAACAAAGCTTTTTCCTTTGATGCGATGCTTTTACCCGCAGGCTCGAGGGGGATATTCCGGGTAAAAGTGGAAAATAACGCGTCTCTAACGAAGCGAGACTCGATCGGGAGCACTCCACTCGATTGGTCCTACCGAGATAAAAGGTTTCGCTTGATAAAGGAATCGTTACCGGCCAGCCAGTGAGGGCTTTCCGGGACCATGCAAAGGGCGACGAAGCACGCGACGGGGAAGGCGATGTTGATCAGAGCCACGGTCCTCCAGGTCGTCAAGCTTCCGGCCAGAAGTTGGCTGAAGACGCCCAGGATGACGGACATGGTGGAGGTCGCCGACAGCATCCCTCTCAGGTGAGGCTGCGTCACTTCCGCGACGTAGGTCAGGACGGGTGCCTCCAGGAGGCCGCCGCTCAGACCGGTAAGCGACAGGGCCACGAAGAGCATGGACGCGCTTTGGGCTCGATGGAAGATTATCCAGGCGATGACGAAGGGAAGATTCGATATCATCATGGTCCTCTTCCGACCGAAGCATTGAGATATCGGTCCGCTTATCAGACAACCCACCGGTACCAGGATGAGGTTGAAGCTGCCTGGAAGATGCCACCAAGATTACTCGATTCCCCGCCTTACCCTCCGCACCTCCGTACTTATTGCGGTTACTTGACCGTTTACGTTTTGTAATACCGACTACGGGCTCGTTAAGTGTCTAGTTTCCTTCGATTGCGAAGAAACGAACAAAGGGACGGTCGGTTATTCAGTGACCGAGAGACCGTACGTCTGAGGAGGAAAGTATCAGCAATTTGCCATTGTTCCACTCGCGTCGTTTGGTCGCCTCCTCGCGGTAAAGCAGCAAGTCGAGGCAGAATCTAAACATTATCTTTCCGCGAGTCAATTTAATACGAAATCACTGATACCGCGTCGGCGCTATTATTATCCCAGTCGTTTTACAGCCTTACAAGGAAATTGCATCGGGACTGCTCTCGGAGGTTTAGCCTAGGTTTCGAGTTATAGAAACGGATGACTTACTGATCCATGTTAGTTGTTCCAAGGTAACTTCGATTTCAGGGTTTTCCTTCTGAAGTTCGGGGATCAGAATCGTCGAGAATCCCAAACTGGAACCGAAGGTTATTAGAAGGATATTCTTTGCACTAACTGCGAAGAATTGCGGCAGTGCCTGTCTCAGCTTTGAGACCGGGGTTGCTTCGGCGTTTCCGTTCAACTCCGCAGGGGATATTTTCTCACCACTACTGAAATATTACGTCAATTGCTTAGATTATTCCGGCCGCCGAACCGGTGGAGTTCGTATCGCCGCGTGTTTTAAGAACCGAGGCGAAACTGACTCGCCGGCATTTTCCTCCGGAGGAAGCTAATGCCGTAACTACGGGACTCTTTGCGCCGCACACTTTTTACCGGTAATTCCACAATGGGAAAGTACGATGACATTGGAGCGATAGAACTCGCAGAGGCTGGAGAGGCCCCAGAAAAATATAGGGTTTAGCGCGGTAAACCGGCTTATGGCGGCGATGTTGCGTACTCGTGCCTATTACGTTGCGAGAGGCGAGAATCTGGGTTATTTGCCTTTAGGGACCGTTAACGCCGAGACTTCGTCGACCGGGTGAATTACCTCGGGAACGAGCTTGCAAGATGAATGAAAATGGTCGGCCAGGTTTGGAACGAACCAGGACGCCTCGGGGAACGGATCGTCCTGCACTCTTGTTGCGGGATCGACAAGGACATCCCATGTATCCCATTTGCTCCTTCGGCATGGGCCTTTGGCGATCACCGCGAGTGACAGGATATCGCGAATACCAATTGGGTTATCCGTCTTCTATTACGGGGAGTAAGTATGTCGATAAAGGCAAGATTTAACGGCCGCCGTCGTTTTATTACAGGATCGACGTGACGCGCGTCTTCTTTCTTGACGTCCGTCGTGGGGGTGCGTATTCTAAGGCAGGAGGTGATGTACAACGACTTTTACGACGAAACGATATCGATCGCGCTTTTCACGTGCGTTTTCATGAAAATTCCATGAAAAATTATGCAAAGCGATGCAAATGATCGAATTCTGCATATTAGAGTATATGGATTTAACAGGGACGTCTTTGCATACTAATTTTTAAATAACTAATCATTAACCCCTGAAACGATTAACGATAAATCCTAATCTCTCGAGCTGATAGCTTTACTGTCAACCGTTGCAAATCTCATACAGGGGATCGACGAGTCGAGAAGATTAATTGCTGACTCAGTTGACGGGATACGCGATTAATTACTAATCCCCCATTAAATCGATATTCTTTTGCGTGTCCGTTTATACTCTGTTAAAAAAAAATATATATAGATTGAAATTTTGTAAAATTGTCGTTGGTAGTTTGATTCCGTGAAATTTCGCGGGCTATACTTTGAAATCCAATGTTAATCATGGTTTTAAGGTTGTCCAGGAAAGCCTACCGGTCTTGATGTAGCGCATCGAGTTCCGTCCGTTATATGTACTTTCACTGACTTGGATCGAATTATTTCAGCAATCTCCCCGCCGTTACATAACGATGAAACTCAAGCGCTTCGCGGCCAAGTCGACACCAAGGACAAAGTTTCGAAGGAAATCGAAACAAAGTTTAGAACGCGATGAGCCGACTTGAGAACATCGCCGCGATAGTAGGTCCTTTCACCTGAGCGAACATTAAACGTCGTTACCTATGGGAGGAATTGGTTTTGAAACTTCGCGAACCTTCGCGGCAAAGACGAGCGGATGTCAGCTCGCAAAGTTAAAAGCGAGCTATAAGGTGTTGGTAATTTTTACGCTTCCACGGCCTCGTTGCAGTTCGACTAAGAGGAACTACGTACAGCCTGGCTGTAAGTGGAGAATCTTGGTAATCTTCACGGGACTTATATAACTACGGTAGCCAGCGTCGAAACAAGGTATAAACCAAGTTTATAATAACGACAGGAAGTTGAATCAAAAAGTCAATGTGCACACTAATCGCCTAAGTCCGGTGTAAGGCCGACAAAAACTGAAGGGAAGAGCTCAATTGTGACTCCGTACATGCCGACTACTTTAGTTTCCACTGAAATTAGCCGCACGCGGTACTTGTTTCCATCGCGCCTAACAAACGTCATTCTTCTTCATTGGCATCGCCACTTCCTAGACATCTACAAGGTTAATGACGTCTCCCCAACCAGCTATTAAAATTTGTGCGGTAAAAATCAATTTTACTTGAAGGACGTAGCCACGACTCGACCGCAAGGACGAGTTACTGCGACGACAGATCTGGACAATTACCGGACTCTTAATTTTGACTTGACCGATAACGAAGTCAAAGGGTCGATCGACATTGCACTTTTTTTTTTTTCTAACATCACTAAACGTTAACGCGCAACAATGTCTCCGTACTCTCGGCTTACCTTAGAGTACTTTCAGTCGTTTGGTGAGGTGCCATCGCGACGCTTCGCCGATATCACCGATTAACAATTTTTTTTTTTTTAACACGGCGTCAGTCCGCTCACTCTTCCCCGTTATCATCTAATCTTCAAAGGTCGTATATTCTTGCAGTTACATTTTAGAGGAGGACCTTGTTCGCGGTTTCCAATGCCAAATGTGATTTCGGCGTTATTTCTTCCGAATGTATAAAAGCACGCAGGATTCCCGATACAAAGTGGAAATCAGTGGTGTTGAAAATCCATCAGCGTGTTCTTTCGATCATCCCGTCAGTTGGTTAATACAACAATCATTCGAGGGACGAGGGCTTTTTTGCGAGGCCCGCAAGACGACTGAGGGATTTCACTGTCGACTTAAAACCTATGACATGTTGCACTTTCAGTTTCCCCTCCCATAACTTCACCTCCATCTCCACCTCCTGATCCATGTTTCCCTGCTTAAAGTGTCCGCCCCTCTCCCTCCTCCGTCGTACTTAATAGCTCTTCAATGCACCTACAATGCCAGCAGTTGCAGTTAGCGAATGCATGTCGAACTCGCGAAGACACTTGTTGAGGGTCTTCGGTTGTTTATGCAAATTCAACCGGTCTTCCTTTGGACCTTCAATGTCGAGGGCACGATTCTATGAGGATATACATCTTAACTAGCCATGCTTAATAGCGTACGTCGCACTTTGCTGTACAAATCGTTCAATGAAGTACACGTCCGTACATAATATTTGTAGGTATTTCAGTATTAACGTTAACGGTGTCTCGACAATTTCGGATTGGCTCAGACTTTCCGGTATACGGTATAATTCTGACAAAGTTCACTAAATCGGTGACGCATTTCCTAAATTTGACATTTCTTAACTTATCGTCGCTGGCCGATTACCTTTCTAAACCCTGATGGGGATACATAGATTTGGAAGTTGACAAACGTTTGCGGATAAGATCAAAAGTAAAGTACGGAGTCATTTGAACTTTGAACTTCGGGGAAAGCGTGAATAAATTATTGGCACGACTTTTAACAACTAGCGAAAGTCTTCGACCAGATAATCCCGTATAAGGGCTAGCGGTAAATCCGGAGTATGCAAATTTATGAATAGACGTCAATTGAAGATTTACGAACATCTGCCATACGTCAATAGCGGTTTATGGGGTATCTAATTAATGCACAGGTTTCCTGTCGAGTTGTGGGTACAATTTTTCGATTAAAAAATACTTCTCCTTTATTTTTTGAAAATGCAACATTATTCCCGCTGTCTAATGCAAAAGTTTACTCGAAGATACGTATCTTCCAAACGAAGCATTAAAAACCTGTTGAGAACACTCATCAGCTTCCTACACACTATGCATTGTCTCATCAAGATTCAAGCAGGTAGCGATTATACGTGAAATAACTTGAACGCTTATCAGCCGCAAAATTGGCTTTTTACAATTTGAAGGATTTACGAAGACTCTTAAGCGAGTCCACTTATCTCGAAGCGGTCGCTTCGGGGATAATGCGGATCGGAAATGCAATATCTTTCCTCGGCATGTACTTTTTTCATGGAATGTTCGTTAACCGGATCTCGTGGAATTTCTAAAGCGGCTTAAAGCCATCTCCAGGATCCTCTTTTAAGAGACCTACTCTCCCGCAGTACTTCCGACGTGCACACGTTTCCACGAAACCCAATCGATACTTATTGATTATGCGCTAAACTCAAATGGGTCATGTCTTCGTGGACGGGAAACTTGGACGCGAGCTATTAAAAGATCAAAGACGAAATAATATCGGGCATCAATTAATTTTGGCCCTTTAACTAATGGTAATCGAGATTACCACGGAACGTACATGGGGTGATTAAGACTGAAAGATCTGGGCATGGTTTAAACCTAATCTAGCTAAGCGACTTTCCTGATTGATTGCGAAACTGTAAGTTTCATAATTACGAAGGGGAAATCCTTTGATGGTAATTAGGAGACATCTCACGGTATTTGATGTGACAATTTATTTAAACATGACGGGTCCGATGGTTATGAATAGGCACATGCGTGTAGCATATAGAGTTCGTGTCATTTAATAAAATAAATATAAAAATGGCGCACTTTCCGACGATCGTCGACCACTCAGTGGTATTATCAGAAGCGTCTCTCTATTCGTTGCTCTCATTTAATGCGACTTATCGAGTACGACTCGTTACGATGTAAACTTTGGTTATGAAAATAAGCATATATAATTCTACGCGACTTCATATCGACGTTAGAATTCCGTTCAGTTTTCTACCGGAACGGAAAATCGACGCAGCATAATAGAGACAGGCATAATTGTACATTGCAATTACCTGTACGGTTAAACCCAACGTTTTAATATGATAAGATTGTATGGGAACCTAGTAGCTGATTCAAGCAGTATAACAGAATCTATTACATTCGACGACAACAAACATTTTAATTCAACAAAAACGTAGTTCATTAAATAATGATTTAATGTGTTGGAAAGTGGAGTACCCTTTTCAAAATTATAGTACAACATAGTTTACCGATAGAGAAGTCGATTGCCAGAGCAAATTTAATAAACTCCAATGTTTTATAGCCTCTGAGGCATGCGTTAAGCGATTAAAACATTTATTTTATGTACATTTGTTGTAACTACTGGGTTACACGTAAATAATTGATACTCGTAGAAAATAGACCTTGTTAATGATACTATAAAGGCACTTTTCGTATAATTAGGGTACGTCTAAGGTTTCTGTACAAAACCATTAATAAAGTAACTCTTCTTTCTGTATATTAAGCTCTGTTCTCTGTATTATAATAGGGATCAATTTTCAAATCGTGTAAAGGTTTCCGTCTCGACTAAACGAAATATAAAATTGCGATTGAGATGAAAAAATATATATATATATCTTTTCTTTCATTTTTTTTTTGTTTAACAAGACATTATTCTATCATCTTTCGACTCTACGACTAGGGCGAAAATACTTCGTGCGCCTTGAGAATCAAACTTCACGGTTCATATTCTGAAATCGCGCAACAAGAAGATGCGGAACGGTCAAACTTCCTAATGGCACATACACATTTTTTTTTTTCATTCGACATCTCGTTACGTTATACGATATCAAATCATTCGCTCGACATTCGACAATTCTGCAAAGTACTATTCAATTTCATGAATAAACTCGCACTTTTAACACAGAAGAGTTTCAACATTCTTGTTAGGCATCAGAAGTGAATTCGAATTCTGCCTCATCGAAAGAAGCATTTAGAGTCCAATGATAAAAATAGTTTTACTTCTATATGCCGTTTATATGCTTCAGCAGTTTCTGAATAATATATAGACTGTAAAAAAAAAACTTAGCCATTACCATCTAATGTAGAGGAGTTTTACCGCGATCCAAAGCTGCACCGGTTTATGAAATGCTGTATAAAATCGCTGCTACTCATAATCGACCAATATGCAGTGGATCTAAATATTCACAAAATTAAAAATGAATTCGACATGAGTGCATGTGTTACGTTTTTTCAACGTTGGTGTAACACACGCAGGAAAAATTAACACTCGAAATTGTGTATGTTGCACAGCCATAATAGTAAAATAATAAAGAAATGATATTAGCATGTTTTCCCGTCTCCGGGTCTAACAATTAACATTATTCACCGAGGTAACAAAAATTAAATTCCAAACGAGGCACTTATATTCGCTTTCATTTGAACCAGGTACGCGTTCGATCGATGAGTGCACTTTAGTTTTTGTTTAGGATATACCTAAAATAGTAGATCTTTATGGTTCACTTTGCTATAAAGCTCATATTCCAACTATCCACATATGAGGATATAAACCTTATAGCAAAATACCTAGTACAGTTTACAATAAAAAGCATTGCACGGCAAAATTACCGTGTTTGTGTAAAGCAGCCAAATAAAACATAATGTCTATGTAACGATAAGCCACTACAGTAAACGTTATTCGGTGATCTAAGGAAGTTGATGAAAATCGTTATTTTCTAAGGATTATCGTACTTTGATCAGATCAGAGCAGATATCGCTGTATCGTAACGCTCATGAAAGAGATCCAGCGATTCCAAGTCTATCAAGTATAAAAAGACCTAAGGAGATAAAAGTCCATCTTTAAAAGTCTTCCTTCGTGGATCCTACTTTAGATCGCACTTACTCTCGATTGACTTGAATTAGGCATATGTACACTGAAAGTCATCAGTCAAAAAGTTCAATCTAGCTTATCCGAAACCAACGGGAATCTAACTATTCTCAGCTGCCGGCCAAAGTCACATACGATGCTGTCTCTTACTGGCACCATTTGTTTCACAAATATAAAACTGTCCTTGTGACTCAGTCTCACCTCTCGAACCGGTTCTCCGGTTCTAACATCCCAGACTACCAAAGACCCCTGAAATTAGGAATGGTCATGTTTGCAGATCAAATCGCTAGAATTGAATTCTCTTCCCTTCACTCGTGATTTTATGTACCTGGTTACTAGTGATGAGAAGATGATGCGTCAACATAATTAACTGGGGACTGTAAGCGGCCCTGTGAGCGGGGACTGCGTGAAGTAAGTGACCCTGAAATCGTTCCCAAACACACAGCCTCTCATCGATGCCAATGCTAATGACGTATGACGCCGAGCACGTGATGGCAGCGACAGCTCCATCGTGTGCTTGAATGCTGTACATACACGCGCCTACGGGACAAAAATCAAGATCGTAAATGTACTTGATCTTAAATTCATCCGGGTGTAACATCGTTATATGCTTGAATCGGTCGTACCAGTGAGTAGATCCCAGACGCACAATAACCCATCCTGAGATCCACTTCCGGATGTCATGGGACTGACCCTGTCGATGAAGAGGCAGGAAATAGGACCACAGTGTCCGTGTAATGTGTACAGTTGAAGCTGGTCTTCCAACCTATGTAGAAAAAAATAATGAAAATGCAAATGAAATAACTTTCATTATAATAAACAAGTATACCGCAACCTGGTTGACGTACCTGTACACCTTAAGAGTATGATCCTGACTTCCCGTTAATACCCTTCCACCTTCACTGTCCAGGACGGTTATTGGTTGCTGATGAGCACGATGTGTACCAATTTTCATGCAGCGCAAATCCTCTTCAGGCTGGGTGACATTATTTATGTCCATGGGTGATCCCGCACTACCGGTTCGAACGTGCGCTGTGGAAGAAAAAACCGTATATAAAGAGATCTGTGACGTAAAGACGGATTCTTCTCTTTTTTTCCTTACTTCGTCTGTACGACGTAAAGCCCCAGTCGATCTGCTGACCTTCACTGTAACTCTCTAGTTGCAAAAAATCCAGAGCCCCGTTTAATTTTGCTGCTACTACACGATTACCCACGAATTTTACAGCCGTCACACCGAGGCCCGAACCATCGTCAAACAGGCACTGCGATAACATTTTTTTCCATTTTTACAATGTAATAGAAACAAAAAACGGATAATTTTATTCTATTGCTATAACTCACCTTAAACCTGCCCGTCGTTCCTTCCCAGAACTCCATGGTTCCATTTGCACATCCAACTACGATGAGATTCTCCTGATAATCCATGGACCATATCGGCGATATATTATGGCCAGTTTGCATTGACTTATCGTTATTCAACGATTTGACATTGTCCGCGACATCGTTACTGTTCAATTGACCAGGGCAAGTGGTGATTTGTTCATCCCCGCCAGACTTCTGTATTTCTTCCATTGTTCTCTTATGCTCTTCGATCAACTGTTTATACCTTTCCCCAAAATCAAAGCCCTGTTCATAGTTTTGATGCGTTGGCGAATACTTTATCGAAGAGAATTTAGTATTGATAATTGATCGGAAGTTGGGAAGATCGAAGGCGTGATCCAGACTTCTTCGTAATAATTTACGTTTCTCAGGTGTAAATTCATTTATCTGGTAGTCATAGTCAAACGAATTACTCGCAGAATGCCGCTTGTTAATTAAGCTCCCATTGGCTTGTTGATAAGAGCACGATCCAGGAGAATATCGGGGTTTGTTGCTCGCTGGGGAAGATGAGTAGAATCCTACGGAATTAGTTGCCTCCATTTCACCTCTGGAAGGTGGCGAGCCACTTTCATAATCTGACATTAGTTCGTCCGGATCAGGAGATTTATGTAATGATTCTTTAGGAGGGCTGTTAAAAAATTGTTTGCGGTCTATATGGGCAACTTGCTCTCCGGATATCGTGTCCCAAATTCTGACGTGACCTGCTAAACAGGAACTGGCTATGGTGTTACCGTCCGTAGCGATGCACTCGACTTCTTGAGTATGACCTTCCAGGACCAATGGTAATGCCTCCATTATCAGTTGAGTAACCGAATCATGAGTCTTTTCTTGTTGATACCAACTTGCTCGCCACTCGGCATAATTTCTTGAGCAGATGCACCGATACAAGACGACCATGGTATAGACGACAACGATTACACTGATAAGACACAGGACAGCAGCCAGGAAAATTTCCATGGGACTGGATGGTATGAACGGTGCGTCCGTATTGAAGACACGACTTTCAGACAGCGTCGGTATCTCCATGTCTGAAAAGTCAAAAACCAATTTAATATTTCGTGGCAAGAATTTGCAAGTAACTTGAACCGGCTACTGCACCGACAGTCACCGTGCAATATCATTTTACGTAAACGTTCACATACCTGAGAAATCCAAGGGGTCAAGGGCGGCAGTGGCAAAGCTTTGCCACTGGAAATGTTGTACGTCATTTGGATTGCTAATTTGTCTGACGATTGCGGGACTAACGCCACAAGAGACTTTAATCGTGGGAAGTACGGTTATTTGTTCTCCCGCTAATGAAATATTATACATGGAGAGGATAGACGACCAGTGATAGAGAGACAGACGATTCCAGGGGGGGAAATCCACCGGTTTCAGTTTGATTAACTCGGCCGTAATATTTGTGTCGAAGCCCTGGAACAAATTGAAAAATTCACTCGATAAATATTAACTAATAGGAAAGGTAACGACACAGGTTGATTAGATTTTAATGCACGACTTAGCATGCGCGGTTGAACCGTAAATAGTTTGACTTGCTAAGTGACCATTTTGTATATATAAAGTCACTAATATACATAATTACATTAATCATATGAGTAATAACTAATGAGTAAATTTTATAAATTACCCCATCGTTCAGATGATTTGTAGTGGGAGTAGACGCAGATGTGGGGACTGGTTTCAAAGTATTCAATTCCACGTAATCGTTAATTGTTTGTGGCTTATCAGCGGTGTATCCTTCGATGTCAGATTCCGCTTTCAAGGTTTCACTTAGACGAATAAAATGTTCAATTATGCCGGAACTGTATATTATCATACTAATCCATACGACCATCCAAACCATAAATGCACGTTGAAATATCCTGGTCCTAGCCCAAAAATGGACCAATCTTAATCGTTTTGGGATCTTCACCAGTGTCGGGATATTTTGAGTATTCGGAGCCACTACATTAGTCGGACCAGTTGATAAACCGTTTAATCTAGGATGAGATTTTGATCTGAATATGTTGGCTTTCTTATTGGAGATAGTCGTAGTAAATTGTTGTTTGCGTGACGGAGGAATATTCGGTAGATGCAGTTTGGAGCTCTCACCGGAGAGTTCCATTCTCCGTATGTCAATTCCCAATACCGTCGAGAAGAAAACCATCTGCAGGAAAAAATCACTCAAAAGTCCGACGATGGCAAATATGCAGAACTCCTGTATCGCTGGGACGAAGGTGAACAATCCAATGGTCAATATGGTGACTTCAGTAAGCAAATTCTTTGTAATTGACCAGCCTTCTTTAGACAGTCCCTGCGCAACACGTATTTTCACGTCTAGATGTGCCGGAGTGCTCACCACGCTCTTAGTCAGTACCAGGACATTTTCCAAACCGACGATAACCACTAGATATGGAAACACTTCTTTTCCGCTTAAACTGAGAGTCAAACCAAAGAAAAAGCACATGCCGACGCTCATCGACAAGGAAGCTAGTACTGTGACACAGGCGCTAAAGGCCATTCCAAATTTTGATTTGACCAACTCTATTTTCCGTACCGAAAAGTATACGTATAAAAATAAAGCAATAAACGTCATCATTAACGGAAAGAAATCACTGTAGTTGAATTCACCCGGATAAAATATATGCAGGGTCTCGTCTGAAGGAGCAATAGTTGAATTACTTTTATCGTCAGATTGGTGAAGCGGGTAATGCGCTACAACCCGCTTTTTCAAGCCTTCGATAAAGCTGCAAGTAAAACTAGTTTGAGAATATGAAATACAGATAAGCTAACATACTTCCATCAGTAAATATATCCTCTATATTTCGAAATCCTTATATTCTGTAATCATCTTTGCACTTACCTTGGGTCATAATCTTTCAAAAATATGGTTACAGCATACTGTAAAATTCGTTGACGAACACGTACAGGATACCGCTTTACACCAGTTTCCTTTAAATTCATGCCAAACATCATTTCGGCCAAGCTAATTTTTCCCTTTTGAAGACTCTGAAATTTTAAGGCATTGAAATCTTTCGGTAAACATCTAATTTGAATAAATTAAAATATAGAAACTAAGAACAGAAACACCGCTATACGCTGTGACAAATTTAGGAAGTGAAATCATGTTTCTTAAATAATACGAATAATACAGAAAGATGAGTTAGCATTGCAAATTGTTGCTAATATTTACTTAGAGTCTTGACTAAATCTCTTCTCTTTGTGGAATATGGATTAGCTATGAAGCAAGAACTTTTGGTCTTTAGACAAATGTTTTAAGTGCATTATTTAGTAGAGTAAAAATACCTGGTACGAAAAAATTGTGCCTATGAGATTAGTGTCTTTACTGAACATTTCAACACTTTGCTGCCATAAATTTGCAGGTGAGAGCACAAGGCAATTGTACTCTGGCAAAACGTCAGGTTTTTTAGCATTCTTCTTTTTCACAGCTTCCACGTGCAAGCAAACTTGATCGACAGTTTTTAATCTGAAAATAAGAGATTCAGTTGTAGAAATATTTCTCAAACTGACAAGGTCACTATAACTTTGCTTTGCTTACGTCTTTGGATCTTGATAATTTCGAATAATCTCTAAAAGATTAAAGACTTCATAGAGCGGTCCTCTAAAGGCATCTGATAATGCCAAATCTTCCATCCATGGAACTACTCCAACACGTAATACAACTTGTTGAACATATAGTACCGGACCTTCTGAACCATTTACAGGCACAATAGTATGATTTATTACAGTTCGCGGAGCATTTCCAGGCATTGGTAGATTTACTATTGGGGAGCTGTAAACATAAAAGATAACTACTAACCTTAATATGCATTATGCTTGCATGAAATGACATGAATTTTATGAAAATTTATTGATTTACTATTCCGTTAGCACAAAAATGCCTATACGTTTAATATTTATATCGAGCTCATATTAATGTCAATTTTCCATGCAAATAACTTATTACTTAACTGACCAACATAGTAAGATGATGGAGATTGCTAACGAAATAACTGCAATGGGATGCGAAGAACAAAACAGGCCATGGGCATAATAGAGCCCCGCCACTCTATCTGGCAAGCTACGGGACATCTCACTTTAAGGCCACCTTATTGACATCTCTTATGTTACATGGATAATGTTAGTCTTTGTACAACCTGAAACAAATAATTAATAGGTCATAGTTCTCATCTTGATTGCTGTGTTAACATTGCGGTATGCTCATACGCTGCATCGATTACGTCAATTTCATAAAATACTATCAGCGTAAATTCTTTCCGAGTACATCAATGGATAATAACTTACGAAGATTAATATACAAAAGGAGCTTGAGTTTACGGTCTTTCACAAATAGAATAAAATTTTTGTACCATTATCAATGTCTATCAGAGATCTGAAAAAATGGTATTACTGACGTCTGCATGTAGATCCATTGAATTACGTAACATTATGACATTCCCAACGGTCGTTGCATGTTTTGGCCTCTTACAAATATGTTCTAACAATTATTTAAATAGAACACAGATAAGAAATTTAATTATGCTGGTTTATCTAAAAAAATTCACAGAGTCACGGATTCAAATTATTCATAGACTTTAAGTCACATGAGATGTCAGTGATTTATATTTCATTTGAATTATTTATGACACTACACCAATTTAATACATTTGATCCCTGCCTTGCATAAGGTTATCAATTGGAATCCGTAAAGTCAGTGACATTAGTGACGAATTACTATTCACTTTCTGCACCGCTACATGTAATCTTAAGAGCGACGATCCGTTATATTCTGACAATTACAGGTACGTCACTAGTAACGCACAAGAATTATGTTATTCTTTTTGACAAGCCTTAAACCATATAATCTATACACCAATAATGCCAATATAATTATTATTAGGATGCTGCGCAATGTTTACATTTACCCCACCGTAATGTGTTCTCGTTACATATCTATAAGCTCTGCACGCTCTAACAACATATTAAGTATGCGTCAATACTTAAATATCAATTCGATCATAAAATAATTATATAACCTTAAAGCTTATCAAAGGACGATATAACTTATTAACTCCGGTAACTGCTTCTGGACATTGACCGAAATTGATTTATTCCGTATCATAATCGCGAAGTCCAACGGAGCATCCCATTAACTGCTGCGCATTCTTACGTTCGCACTGGAAAGTCATTACCGAATTACATTCAATCACATTAGTAAACCTCTGTGTCGGAAACTACCAACGGAACGTTGTTAATAGATTAATTGAAAAGCAAAGATTCACTTACCGGTCGCGGGACCGTTTCGACGTTTTACGGAGAGAAGAGCGTGTCGGGTTGTCAGTGCGATATCAGCTAAGATTAGCGCGGGTAGCAACTGCAAAAATAACCCTCCAAGCGAGCGAAAATCGAGCGGCTAGCGACCGACTTTGAGGTTAGGTCCGCCCGCTCCAGGTGCCGAGCTGTGGAAATTTCGAGGCGCGAGCGGAGAGCTCGGACGAGCGAATCGTCCCGATGGATCGAAGTCGGCGTGTAAGATATTGGCACGTGTCGCAAGCAAAAGTGCGTAGATCCACGACCCTCGAGGCACGAGTCGACGCGGATTACATCACGCAAAGCGCACGTCCGCTCGAATGCGCGCGCGTCGAACGCGTAATTGCGAATCCGAATGCCGAGTGCACTGCCCCAAGTGCGCTTCGAGTGCGACTCAGCTCGTGGAGAATTAATTTTATTTTTAAACGCTGTCGTGCCTCCGCGGCCGACCAATCGCAGGTGTGCCAAGCTACGAACCGCGCAACGCGACCGACCACGGCCACGGAACACGTTCGATTTACACACCGCCGTGCACGTCTGACAGGACACCCACGTGGTGAAAAATAAAAATCACCGCGTCCGCGGAGGAGCGCGCACGCGCGCTCTTTCGAGGGTCGAGCGCTGGTTGGCGCGTTTCGCGACCCGCTGCTGCACGCCGGGTCGCTGTTGCCAGACTGCGCCGCGAGGTGGTGCTGCGAGCGCGTGCCTTCGGCGATTCACGTTTCGACGAGTTTGCCGGCGCTTCGGGTGGCTTCGGGATCGATTGCACTTAGCGCTCTTCGACGCTCGGTAGCTCCTCTGCGCTGTTCCCCCGATTTCCCCGAGTGATCGAGCTTCCACAGGGTAAGTACCGAGAAGGAGGAATAAGGAATTCCTCGCGACTGGCCGCTGCCGAGCACCGAACGCGACGATCGACGACTGACGGTGACGCGCCGATAAGTTTTCGGCGCGATTACGGGCGCGATGATGAAAGGCGGGTTGGCCGGTGCGTGGGGTTGCGCAGCCGGCCGCGAGGAGAGGACGATGAGTGAGCGAAGGAGAAGCGACCGATAAGGAATACCGCGTCGTCATCGATTACTCCGGCCGTGACCTTGCTCGGCGGCCGCGTAAGTACGCGCTCTTGCTTATCTCATGGGAGGCCGAATTCCGAAACCCCAGATCCGATAGAGGGTCGATATTTTTCGTACCGTATCGGAAGTACGCCGAAAGCTATTTTTCTCGCAATCGGCGTCCTCTGCCCAGCCAGCCACGTGTGTCGATAAGGTTATCCGGCGTCTGCTACTTTTCGGCACTTTTCCCTGCAATGCTGTACCCGTTCTGAATTTTTTACACGGAGGGCGATTCGTACAAGAGGGGAGCGATTCTTTTCTCTACGACCTTCTACTCCTACGGAATAAATAAATGACCACCCACAGTCTATCCTTTTGTTCGTTATCTGCCGGGTTATTTTCGGCCGAAAGAATGTTGCGCAGCTCGCCGTGTTTATGTCTCGTTTTAAACGCGAAACCTGTTATCGTGATAGAATTTCGTTTCGGGCATGCAGTAAGCAGTGGTTTGCACGGTCAACCTACAAAGGTTATCTCGGTAGGTGGAGATACGGTTTTAATGCAATTTACGTGTAGGTCGTGACTAATAAGAGCGATTGCACAATGGCATCTTTTCGTCCGCTGCGATGTACTTTCTTTATTGAACGAGAAAAATTCCCTGGCACGGCGGAAATGACACATAAACTGGAAATGCCGGAAAAGGCTTTTATACTTCTCGGGATAGTTTTACCGATTTACAGCACGAAATACTTGGGAACGTGACGGTATATTACGGTCGGAATTTTCTCCTCCCATCCTGTCGGCGGGAACGAAAGCGTCTAAATGCATCAATTGCGTATGAATGGAAATTAAGGAGTTTTAAAGTGGTCAATGTCGGCAGGGTCAAGTGTCGAGATCTATTGGTCGTCCCGTAAAACGAGATCGCCGAAAATAAATTCGTTTTTAAATACGATCGGGTTAATAACAGTGGTTTATTAATTTTTTAATCATCTTCGGAGAGAAACGTCCTTTATTTTCTTTACGGTTTCAGCCGAAATATTCAGAGTCGAGGCTTGGATAGGTTGCGTGCGTCTGAAAATGTAAAGGTTAATCCGAAATGTCTGAACGAGGTCGTCTCACGGCCGATTTGATCGTGTTCCTTGTAGTAAAGTTTGACGAGGCTCGACCGGTAAAGCAGCTCTCTGCTCTTCGCACGAACTCGCAACGTCGACTCGACGGCGTCTACTCGAAAGCCTCTTTTAATAAAATCACCTCGATAAATATTAATGCTTTCTACAACGTCGCTAGCCGGTGCCGAGCTCCTCACTGGTTCTCGTTCGCACATACTAATTCCTGTCTCCGCTTTAACCGTAATTCATGCTCGACTAATCTCTCGCAACGCCTCCCTTTGGGTCCTTAAGGTGATGCGAAAGGGTCATTCTGTATATATCAATACGCGAAAATAAAAATTTTTCTCCAAACTGGGTGCGCCGAATAATCTGATACTTGATAGAACTAAAAGAAAAAAATTGATGTAATGGAAAAAAGTCTACGTCGGTGCAATACGTAACCCTCGAGCACCACCCGCGAGGATGTCTACGTCCTTCCTTTGAGAAGGGATCGCTCGAATTTCTCCTCGGAGGGAAGCAACTTCCGGTATAAAACTTCCTAACAATCGAGCTATTCTTCGCAAGAACAACTTAAATGGACCGAAGTTTTCCTCCACGGGGGCAGGATAAACATTCGAAGTAACTGCGCAGGGGGAGGCTCGCCTCGAAATAAAGGTACGTCATCGGAAGTTAACGCCAACTTTTGACATCGAGACCGCACTCGACGAGCGCTCTCCGCGTTGAGTCGGTCTCATAAACCGCCGCTTTTTACGTTCACCTGCCATTTCTCCCTTATCGCGACTCTTTCCCGAAAAGTCCAGTCGTTGGTGCGCGGAATACTCGTGACGCCTAAAAGCGGTACCCTCGAGGATAGTTTTCCATCGGAGCGAGACCGAGTCCTTAGGGTGGAAAAGGACCGTCGAACAATTTGCGAGAGAACTCGCTTAGGCGAGAGGAGGAGGAGGGGCAGGGGTAAAGTCGCGATTTATAATCCACGTCGGCCGCATTTCCATATAAATTAGCACGGCACTTTGGCACGTCAAACGAAATTTGAAATTCCTTAAGCGGCCGCCGGAAGTTTAGTCGAGCGGCCGCGATTGCCGAAACTCGGTCGGCGAGGCTGCGGTTTCGGAGGCAGCCCTTTAAACGGCCCGTCGATTTTCCAGGACCGAGTTTTCCCTCCGACCTGGACCATCCACCCGGCGATGAGAGGCAGCGACGTCCGTTTCAGCGACGGCTTTAACGCAGCGACTCTAAGGAATTCTCGCGGCAATGCAGCGGAAGAGGTATCGATCTCGGCGTAATAAAGGGAAGATCCGAGACGTCGAGGTAATGAAAGTATCGATACGCTCCCCTGAGGTACTCCGTCTGGAGCTCCTTCGAGAAAGGGGTCGGAGTAGAAAAGCGCGGCCTCCGAGAGGACCAGGGATGGGGTATGTACGGTCGTCGCAACTTTTAATTACCTATCCCTTCCGGTTCCTTTCTACCGAGGGACTCGGGCTTTATCAATGGCTTCGGCGAGCCTGCCTCTCCGCCCCGCCCCATGGCGGCGACCTAACACCTAAGGAGGGTCGTAGTTTCGAAATGGTAAGTACCATTGGTCCGACCGGCGATTTTGATCCCGTCGCTCCTGCGGGAAGACTACGGGAACGTTAACCTCGAGACGGAGTCCTCGTCCGAATCGGCGAATCGTATAATTACGGCATCGCGTGTCTTCGATGGGTCGGGCTACTCGGGAGTTCTACTCAAAGACGGAAGAGAGCCCAAGTACGGAAGTTCGTTACTCGAGGGGAAGCGTACGTACAACGATTAACGACCACGGTCCGAGTCCAACGTCGAGAGGGAGATATTATTCTTGCGGTAAGGTGTATCCTCGCTCTCGCCGCTTTCCGCTTCGGTTTAGACGATCGCACCGCGTCGACGGGGTACGAGTACGTCGGTTCTCCTTCCTGCGGTCGACGTAACAAGGTATAAATAATTCTCATTGGTCGGTGAATACATACGAATGTATTTCTCTGGACTTCTTGCTCTTCATGGACCACCGTACATTTTATTAACCCCTTTCGTGTTCGTCGGATGCTTGAAACGGTACCCAGATTTTACGTGTAACCCGATGACAAATTCCAGATTTTTATTAAAATGAAAATCCGTTTCCCTGAAGACGGATTACGAAGAAGTACTCGCTGGTACGATCGAACCAAATCATTCGCTATATTTCTTCAATAAATATAATACTACATAGTAACTTAAGGAGTTAACGTAAGATTAGTCATAGTTACGGGCGAATTGACGACACCGACAACGAATAACAGGATATAGTCGCGCGATGCTGTCGATCCTTTCGGAGATCTCTGCCATTCGTTTCGACATAGCCGATGCGAGTGCCTCAAATATACGTATCTTTTTATATACATATATCTGTTTTAACATGCGCCTAGGTGTGTATATAAATAATATGTGTACGTATATCTTCTTCTCTACAGACAGCACAAAACACGTAGTATGTTACAGTATGGATACAAACGGGGTACTAACGTCCTCGCCTGGCTTTCGTTAATGACCGTCGAATTAATTTTTCCTAATACGAATTTTTCCAACGTCCGGCACCTGCACGATACCTTTCCCGGGCGTTTACCCTTATTCGGTACAAGTGTTTCGCGTTGGCCTAGGAAAATATACGATACGGAATGCAGATCATTTGAAAGTCAGAAGCGACTCGATTCGCATGCTCGTACACGACCAAGTTCCGAGAAAGAATTGTCGGCGAAGCGAGGATTTCCCACCGTTCTTCGTGGTATTTCATTAACGCGATTTCGCCCTACACGCGACGCGAAACGTCTGAGGCTCCTAGTCGAGTACATGGGAGTAAAAAGGGCCCCACGAGTTTAACGTCGTTCTCTTATCCCTCCATTTTTCGAATATCTCAAAAGCGAGAGGAAATTGTATATACATGAAACATTAATTCGCAAAGGCAGGAGCAACGAGTGAGAATTTATATTCAAATGTGCTATTACCGGGCAGCGAATAAATATTTTATATCTGTCTTGGAAATGTAAAACATTCCTTGTTAGCAGGCAGTAGCACATTTGAGTTAACGGTATATGCATATGTATACATGTATATTTAATTCGTACACGATATTCCGAGATAATATGTATATGCAAGTTATTACTGTACAATACTTACACGTCTTTGCAAAATGTAGAAAACGCTTCTTTTTTTTTCTTTTTTTTTTTCCCCATAGGAATACCTTGGAAGTGTTTCAAGATCTCGGTGACTTTACGATTATAAAATAGATCGTTAACGGGCTGTCGCCCTTACAAGAATTACTCCGGCAGTTTTACACCCACGTACTTAACCGTTGCCCAAGGTTCGTCGCAGGGAGTCAAAGTCAACAAAGAAACCCAGCGAGCATTTGCCTTCTGGTACCTATTACTCATCTTGATTTAAACGAAGTAATACACACATTACCCGAGTGTCATATATTCACACGACGCGACAGGTCCATTGCCAAGTGCGCGCAATCACTGAACAATCTCTGGAGAGTATATCATAGCCAGCCAACTCTATTAAATCGTTCTCTTCTCAGTCCCAAGAAATATACCCAATTTCCAAGTATTGGCAACTTGACCTAGTGAATCACCGTGAACGTTTAGAGGTAAAGCTCGCAATGAGTTGACGTAATTAATTAGAATTATTTACAATGCTTTCCACGGTAGCGTTTAAGATCATTTCTCTGGTTCGCTTTAAGGTGTTACGAAATTTACTTAAAGCGACCGGCAAGGATGCGGAAGATCGGCGCTCCAACCCAGACTTTCTTTCCTTTCTTTCCCTCCTAATATTGCACACATCGCGAACTGCAAGACGCTGCCAACGTCGCCATAAAGATCGCAAAGGTCTTGCATGCTCTTGTGACGTCTTCGTTTTATTACATCCATCGCGATCGGATTTCGCCCAAAGTCTTTTCTTTCCTCGGAGAGATCCTTGATGAATAAAACGGCTGAGATATGAAAATAGGTGAGCTTTACAATATTTCCCTTAGCACGATAAAGTTACTCGTAGTAAAGTCCCGGCTGATATGTACAACATTACACGTGGTACCTGTTTCAAGTGCTGAATGATTCCTTCGCGATCGTCGCCAAGCTCATCGGGTCGGACAGGGAATCACTTTTTTGTTCCCAAGTCATTCAGAGGTAGGACGACGCAAAGTTCGAACACCCCCTACGTCATTAAATCCGTTAATCGTTTCCTTCTCCGAGAAGTCGTCAACTTTTTAATACACCTCGCGATCCATCGACGCGACCGATCGCTCGTCCGCGTTTGCCGCCCGAATCTAATGGAATTATTGGAAAATATATATAAAAAACGCGCGTAAACCTCCCGAAGACGAAAACCTTCACTGGACGAAGTGTACATTGTAGGTACTCAGCTCCATAGGAGGCACGTCGACGTCCCGAAGGCCGTTCTTCAGGTGCTTCTGCACCTTGGTGCCCGTCAACGAGGTCCGAGTGACGTTGACGCGCAGTCCGAAGAAGGTCGTCCCCAGCGCTATCTTGTCCCCCAAAGGACAATTCTTCGGAACGGTGGCGGTTCCCACCGCGCAGCTGTACCCTTGCCTATGCAACACCATGAGAGCGCTGTTCGAGGGGAAGTGGGAGAGCTTCTGATCGTGGATCGTCCTCAGGTTCATCAGGTGCAGGTCGCAGGGGAAGCTCTGGGTGAGCAGCAGGACTTCCGGGGCCATCTTCACCTCGGACTCCTCGGCCTCGACGACGAACATGTCGACGGGATAGTTCAAGGCGTTGCTGAGTCGATTCGCGAAGAGGGAAGGCCTGGAGTATTGGTCCTTCTCCCCGACCACGTCCTCGAGCAGGAGCCAATGCTTGATTACGGTCCTTCGATTGTCCAGGAGACCCTCGCCCATGCCTCTGGAGTCGTCGTACAGCGTCCTCCTGTCCAGCATGACTTCCAGCCACCCTGGCTGGTAGCTCGCCGCTCCCTGTCCGTGGTTCACCAGCAGCGTCAACCGGTGGGTCGTGTCCTCTATGTACGCCATCGTCGTGATCGGGAAATAATTACCCTCGATGCCGATCCTCTCTATCCTGGTCCTCTTGATCATCTGGTGGCCGTTCAAGTCGGTGTAGATCTGCGGCGGGTCGCCGTTCAGGATATCGGTCTGCAGGCGCATGAACATCTCGGTCTCCCTGTTCTTCGGCGGAGTCTCGAAGTCGACGATGTTCCTGAGGTAGATGGCCTCCGAAAGGCCGCCTTCCTGGTGGTAGATGGCCACGTGGTGAGTTAGGAGCTTCCCGTACTCGACGGTGAGTCTGGAGCTCAGGGAGCCGGAGACTATGTAGATCTTCTGGTGCGGCGTGTAGGCCTCCAGCACGTCCTTGTCGGTGTCGCGCAGATTCGGGTCGGGCATGAAGAGGTACGCCCCGCTGTGGAACTGAGCGGACGGATACGCCGCAAATTGTATCGCGCATTGCATGATCTTCCCCGTCGACTTACGAGTGACTCTTTTCAGGAATCCCGACTGACCGTCGAAGAGCAGCTTCATGCGCTGGTTCTCCAGCTGCACGTCGCCCGACTGCATGGGCTTGATGGGGAAGACGTTGTCTCTGCCGCACCTGTTGCAGTACACGGTGGACATGGCCTCGGTGGGGACTCGATCGATCTGCTGGAGGTGATACGTGGCGATGGACAGGGGCTTCAAATCGGCCACGAAGAGCACGATGTACACGTCATGAGTTATACCAGTCGCGTTCATCACGGGAACGATTTGGTAAGATATAGGGCTCATCCGAGGATCCAGAATCCTGACCCTGTAGCTGGTCACTTTCAGAGTGATCACCTCTTCCCTCGGCTGAGCGAGGGAATTGAACAGGACGATCTTCTTGGTCTCCTTCGGGTTCACGGTTATCGGGATCTTCTTCGGCAGCTTCTCGTAGCTGTCCCGGTCCGACTCGGGCAGGACGAAGACGGTGTTACCCTTCACTCCGGCACCGGCCAGAGACTGGATGACGAAGCTCTGCAGACTCGTCATGTCGGACATGGACTCGAAGAGCTTCAAGGCGTAATCCTTCATTACGAAAGACTTGGATGTACCGGTGATGGCGTCGTGGTGCTGGAACAGACCCAGATTCCTCCTGGCCTTGACGAGCTTCTCGAAGTAGGTCTCGAAGAGCTTTATATCCGTCCCGGACTGCTTCGCCATGTTCAAGGCAACCGTGTACAAGATCTCCGCGGATCGGAGGTTCGCCTCGAGCTCCCGGTCCAGGATCTTCATGTACGGCCTCGTGGTGAAGTAGCCGCTCCAGTAGGCCGGTCTGCCCTCACTGAAGATATCCGAGTAGACGAAGAAGTCCCCCTTGAAGGTCGGGAACTTTTCCACTCGCTTCTCCACCTCGCGGAAGTAGTCCCGGGGGGTGCCGAAAACGACCTCGGCGTGGTAGTCGTCCTTGCGACTGTTGATGTAGTCCAGGAGGATCTTGTAATTCGTGTACTGCTGGTCCCACTCGATAGGGTGGTCGTACCGGAAGTCGTCCCCCAGGGGCATCAGGACCACGTTGTGCGGAAACAGCGAACCCGTCCTCGAGTACTGCTCCAGGAGGAGCTCCGCCATCTGCTTGACGTTCACCTCGGTGATGTCGACCGCCTTTACCGAGTACTCCGTGTACTCTCCCCGGATCTTCCTGAAGTCAAAGTTCAGGCACACGTGGGGATGCGGCCCGCACGAGTGCTTGATGTTGTAGATGTCGAAGGGCTGGTTGTGCGTAAGCATGTCCGCCGACCCGGTCTGGTCCCAGGGCTGACGCCACACGAAGTCGCCGAACTGCTTCTTGGCGAACCATTGCTTCCAGGCGTAGTGAATCCGCTGGATCACCGTGCCGGAAGCGCCGGCAGCCTTCAGGAAGTACGGGATGGTCCCTCCATGCCCGAACGGGTCCACCGCCCAGCCCGACTCCGGAGTGACGCCCAGATTCGTCTTCAGCCATTGGTGACCTGGAAGAAGCACGTGGACGTGTACGTAGGACGTAATTCTACCCGATCCGCGACCTAGGTCGCATGAACGCCCGTGCTTTCGAGGCTCGCTCGACGGAGCGTCGGGTCGATTCAATATCGATCTCGCTCGTTCTCGTCCGGACGAGCTGGCGCGAAACGGGAAACGCGTTCTCGTAAACCCAGTGTCACGGGCAGTACAGGTATGGTCGCGGTCGCAGCTGTGCCGGCTGGCACCTCTGTACACGTTAGATCGCCGAAGCTGCTTTATTAGCGGCCGATCGATAGCCAATTATTACTGGCCTCGACGGCGGGCTTTATTTCGTTAGCCGTGCCGCGTTGACACCGCCACGTTGACGCTGCCGCGTATAAGGGATGACGCGCCACCGCGAGCTCGAAAAGAAGGGACGAGAACGGCGAAGGGAATTTCCTCCGGATTCACGGACAGGGGTACGAGCCAATTGCCGAGGATGCGGTGGTACCGGTGTACCCAGGGTTCGTCCGGTACCTTAATAGAAATCGATTAATCGGCGGTCGGTAAGGTACTCGATAACTCGTCGAGCCGAGTTTCGCCCGTTCCCGGAAACTGTATCGAAAAGCGGTTAGCCGCGGCATCGCGAGTTTCCAGGGGCTCGGGTTCGTCACCGCACCGACGAGCGGTCGGCAAAATAAACCGAAATTCGGAAAACGTCCGAGGGAAATAATTCACCGCGATTCGGGAATTCGCCTCCTCGGCGTGCCCTGGAATTAATCCTCGGAGAAGAGGCGCGGTGACTAATGGAATTAACTAGAGTCGAAGGCGATGGTAGTTAACGTAATATATCCAATTCCATCCTTTCCTGTATTTTCAAGGTGGAACCCACGGATAGGAGATCGCGTCCCTCGCGGAATCGTTTTCCCAGCGGTTAATTCATCCCCTGATCTCCACTTCCGGCTGGCCTGGCGCACCAAAGCAACCCGGAGTCTTCGTAATCCACGAACGGAAACTTTCCCGTGGAACTTGTCCACCTTAATCCCCGAAATGGTAGGATCTCGCCGGACGTCTGTTCGCGTTTCGCGAAACGAGGGAGGGGACCCTAAGGAGGGAATTCGGGACTTTCCCGAGGGTCCTAAACTGCGGGGTTTGGCCATTTTTTTCGTCCCGTTTCCATAGACTCGACGCTGCCGTCGAATCTTCGGTTCGATAAGTACGAGGTACCGAGCTGATTCGCCTAGAAAGTTAGAGACTGGAACGGTCGGCCCGATTGGCTCGATGCACGGTCAGCTCGGGTTCGTTTGGTCGAAAACAAAACGTCACCGCCGTCCCGTCATCGGAGCGGGAAAGTGGGCGCCGCTGGTTAGCGGAACGCGCTTCGGGAAAATTAGAGAAAAGCGCTGACGATGCCGGTGTGCAGTTTTAACGAAGTCAAACGGAATTTGGCGAGCGAACGCCCGGAAAACCGGCTCGCTCCGTTTCCCGCGACAGAGCGAAACGGCGATTCGCAAATCGACGCGTTTTGCTTTTACAAGGCCGCTCGTTTTTCCGTCCACCCCTCCCTCCCCCCGACAGTAGCAGCACCGACGCGTTTACATTCGGACGAATAGATTCCGTTCGCTCTCGAATTTACAGCTGGGCGTTTTTGAGCCCGCCTACTAAGCGAATAGGTGACCACGGGGACCGAAACGTTGTCGGATGATACAAATAATTTCATCGGTCGCCGAAAATCGGGATTTTCACGTATAGCTTATAGGAATGGAGTATGGTACTTATAGAAGTCTGCAACCTTCGTTATCCAAGATGGCGGCACGTCCGACTCCTCCGCGGTCGCGCACCGATTCTTCGGGTCCCGTAACCGCTCCACGGTGGGAACGACAGGAAGAGGGACAAACTTCCCACCGAAGCGACGGGCAATTCCTCGGAATTCAATCGAGCCCAACGAAATTCCACGGTCGCCGGCTCGGAACGAACAATCGCGGATCGACTCGCTTCGCGTTTCGCGCGCGAACCTGCATCGCTCTTCCGGTCGTCCTTCGGTCGCGATCCCTTTTCTCCTTTGTTTCGCAGCCTCCCGTGGTCCTTGTTCAGAGAGAGGGGGGGCATTTGCGCAAATCGCGATGCACCGACGTAATTCCAAGGACGTAGCAATGAACGCGTCGCACCATTGTTTCGCCGGCGCCATGGCCGCCGAGAGGACGGCGGGGGAAAATCCTCGGAATCTTCCGCGTTACACGATTAATCGATTTCCCACGACTCGCGAGCGCTCGCGGATCTCTCGAACCGTCGAATCGCGGTGACCGGGACTCGTCGAGTGCCCTGGATTAAACGACGAATCGAGTAACGCAATAATTACCGAGGTTGACCGACGTAACGAATCGAGGTGAAGTCGGGCGCGAAAATGGGAAAGAGACGGTCGGAAGGATTTTTTTCAACGCAGCCCCGAATCCGATTGACTCGTGACGTACTTCGGACGATTTTTCACGGGGTAACGACACCTCGATCCGCTCTGCAGTCATCGAATCCTTTGAAATATCAAAATGGCCGTCGAGGTCCGGCCTGGAGGGAACGCTTTCGTCTTGGACCGCTGGCCTCGTCCAGCTCGGTTCCGGAAGGGCCTCCGAGAGGGGCTTGGAAATTGCTTTAATTATTTGTTGAAGCCGCCGAGTCGCAAATTACACCGTCGCTGGTCGCCGTAACGAAGCGTTATTACGCGCCCGTCGAAAGGAGGGCCTAATACCGGCGAACAAACCATTAAACCGCACTCGGTGAGCTCGCCCGATTGCGACTCGTTAGACGCGAGCATTAAGGGCGCTCGACCCTCCCGTGATTTGCAGGACCTCACGGTTGTCGGAGAAAAACACTTCCCGCGTAATTTCGAGGCGTCGACCGTGGAAAAATAGACAATAGGCGGGTTTTTCGGTCTCGGGGACGCGACCGTCGCGACGGAGAATCGATGCCTCGGGTTCACCCCCCGGAACTCCGAAATCCCGCGCGAGACCGCGACGAGGCAGGAGAATTCGGGTCGGTAAGCCCGGCATCTCGATGCAACGCATAGCTGCACTTCCGCCAGTTATGCAAGATGCGTCCGCACCGTCTACGGGTAGTCGGAGTTCCGTTTCCTGGCGAACGAGCCGGTAATCCGAGCTCGAAGTTCGGCCTCTCTACGGTTTCCCGGGGAAATCGGGAAATCTGCTCCGCGATCGCTCCGTCCGGCCGCGACGATTACGCCGCGGCGACGCGGCCGTGCGATTAACCGGCGCGGCAATTTGTAGCGGGCGTAATTAGTGCGCGGCGCGTTCGGTGTTAAGCTGGAGCACTGGAGTCGAATTATCCCGAGCCGATACTCGCGCCATTGTCTAGCCTGCCGGGCGTGCGTCCGTGCGTTCGGCTACCGCGACGTCCGGCCGAATATTCAGCCTATCGGCGGATTTACTCGGCGTCGCGGTAATGGACGGCCATAACTCGGCCGACCGATCGATCGATGCCGGCACGCTGCGAGTCCCTGCTGAGAGGCTGCTTCAAAATTTGATAACGCCACCCCCTGAATCCGCACGATTTCGGAGATTAAGATGAGGTGAAAGTGGGGTCAGAGGTCCCGCTTAAGAAATACGAGAGAGAAATTCCAAACTGTACAACGTGAACGTGAAAGTTATAAGGGAGATCCTGAGACCCATAAAATTTGAATCGTTTAAAAATTTGCTTATAGGTATTTTTTTTTTAATGATTAAAAATTAAATGTTATGGGTGGAGGGACGTTCCTTATAGCCTACATATTCAGGTTGTAAGATGCCACTTTCGCATCCCTTTAAGTCTCCTCGTGTGACAACGACCGATCGACGATTCGGAGACGTGGGGAAAATGTGGGGAAAAAAAGAGGAGCCAGGACGTGGCCGGTACGTGGAAGAGAAAGGAACGGCCTCCCGGCAATTTCGCAAACCACGACCGTTCTCGTTAAGGATCGGCCAGGATTATCCCGATCCCGGCGCAATTGGCCCAAGGATCTAATCAGCCGAGAAACATAAAACGGTCTCGTCCCCGTTTCTACGATCGAAGTTAATCTCGCGAAAGGATGCACTTTCGTCCGGCTCCCTTAGGTATCCCTCTTTCTCCTTCTTCCTCCCTCCCGTTCCTCGAGTCTGGCTCTCCTTCGTAGCGAGCGCATCTCCGTGTCCTCCCGAAGGACTTCCCTCAGGACCTAGGAGGGCGGACTTCCGAGTCTACCGTCGATTTCGCCCAGGAAAACGTCCTTGTCCGAGAGAACAATCGGGCTGGGATCGATTCTTAATTAAAACGAGCCGTCGGGACAAATAAACGGGACAATCGGCAAAGGGATTCCGGCTCTCTCTCTCTTCCGACTCCCCAATTAATTCTCTCGCCTACGGCGCGTCCTTTCCGTCGATAACGTCTCCCTTATTATTGACGGTAAAAAGGGAGACCCTCGCGAAAGCACTCCTTTAATCGGACGCCATGGGGGACGAAGTATTTCTCCCTCTCTCTTACTTCTGTAGGAACCCCTTGGAAGATTCTATCCCGTTTTGCCAAAAATCACACTCCAAAGTTGGATAAAGAAATCGGACGGCAACGAGGGGACGTTTCGTCGATTTCGGCTCTTATCGGGACCGAGTCAGACCCGGCGCGGAGGAGCGAGATCGAACGCATCGAACTTTCGGGATAGGTCGCAGGATTCCCTCGAGGATCCGACCTAGGATCCTCTCGAGGCGCGTTATTTGAATTCGGAAAATAGGCCGGGAAATTTCAGCCAACTGGGATAACGCCGGCGTCCATTCCGATGCAAATGAGGGCTTGGCTCCCACCTAGTGCCTTGCGGCAGGCTCTTCGTTCTACCCATTAGGTCCGAATTGCGTCGGATACGAGAGAGCGAGAGAGAGGAGAGAAACCTCGAGAACGTTACTGGAAATGTTTCGGCCAGTTAGCGTTCGCCTCGTCGGACGAGCTTTTAACGTTTCCCCTCGATTTTCTTTAACGCCCTCGTTCGGGAGAATCCGCGGAGACGCCTCGATTTTACGATCTGGTCAAATCACGACATTCGCGATTGGTTTCCCGGCGAGGAATCAATAAGCCTTGACGTCGCGCCGCATCGAAGCATCGCGATTGAAAATTAAAATGATTCCTCTCGAATTTTCAGATCGCAGGGAGGGACTCCGAGCGCGTCCTGACGAAGGAAATCGAAAAACCGCCGACCATGGAGAACGAGGAGCCCTTCTCGAGGATCGAGCAAGCTCTTTGCGGTGATATCTCGAACGATATCCCGGATGGCGATACCTTCTCCGAAAACGACCCAGGAGCTCAAAGGGGTGCTCGTCTCCAAGGAGAGACCCGAGAGTATCGAGAAACTTTCAAGGATGTCCAGGATCGAGGGTATCGACGCCGAGGACCGAGACGAGGTCGGGGGGTTTCGATTCCCTGGAGGAAGGAGTATCCGAATCCGGAATCCAATCTTTCGGCGTGTCCGAGAAGCGAGCCTCGACGAGATTTCCGCACGTTGGACGCGGCCTGGAAGCGTTTTCCGCGACCTACCGTGCCATCCGTTTCCCGAGCTTTCCAAGGTCTGGAATTACCTGCCGCGTCCTGGGATCTCGATTTTTACCTCGATCGTTCCTCCCTTTCGCTCGGTTCGAGGGGATCCTGGGAACGAATCGGCGTCAGGACCCGCGAATTTACCGCGACCTTACGTTGGGAAAAACTCGCTCCTTCCGGGGAGGACGGAGGAAAAGTACCCTCGGAGAAAGAGGGATATCCGCTTCTCTGGAAATATGATAAGCGATATTCCCTGTCGAGAGTCCTGGCTCCCATTCGTTCTCGGAACGTTCCGGCTTTTCCTCTCGGTTGACTCTTCCGTCTCCGCGGGGCGGTAGCGGGGCGAAGAGTAAACATCCGCCCGTCGCGCTCCCTAAACCCTGGGGAACTTTCCGCCCGAGGTCTTCGACCCGTCGAAAACCCCCGCGAATGTCCAGGACTCGTGTCCTGTCGGCTTACCTTCGATCAGCTGATCCAACATGGCGTACACGTGCGACGTGGCCTCGTCGGTCATCACCCAACCACCGGTTGTCACCTCGAGGCGGCCCTCCTTCACCAGTCTCTTCACCACCATTTTCTTCGTCGGATGGGCACTGCAACGTCGACGAACGTTGGGAAAGCGTTATGTACGTCGGGTCGCGTCGCGACCGAGAGTAGCCTCCGCTCCCTCGTATCGTTTTATCGTTTATATCTACTTCCACCCCCAACGGGTCTTCGGGTCGACCGGAATAACCAAGGCGCGAGGTTATTTATTCCAAAATCCAGAGTTATGAATTTTCAGACAACTCGTCGTTCCCTCATCGTGGAACCAAATTAATTCATCGGAGCAACCGAATCCCCGACGGTGGATTCCCATTTTTCCTAGCTTTCCTAGACGGTGCTGCACCGAGAAAAAAAAAAGGTTCGTTGACTGAAAGAAATACGAATCGCTACGACAAAATCCTGCGATCGAGTACGTCCAGAGAAATAGCAAGAATTAGCAAAAGTCGTTTAAATCAACGATATAATTTTTTTTCTTTCAACGAAATAATTGTTTCTTGCAATTATGTATGATTCAGGCACCGATATATATTTGTTTCGGTCAACTAATATTTTTTCTCGGTGTTCCTCCTATGCCGCGGGATAAGAAGTTTGTAAAGGTCTCGAACGGAAAGTGGAGGAACGGAAAGTGGAGGATAACGTTCGTTTGGTTTTCCACGTTGGGTTTGGTATCGGCCTTCGGAGCACCTTGGACCATTTCAGGTGTATCGCGACGATGCCCGAGACGAGCGGAATCGAGTCGATCGACTCCTGGCGGGTTTTACGATCACGGGACGTTTCTATGGGGTCCTGCCGCGATTTATCCGAGACTTTTCCCCGACTTTTCCGGAGGCGGGCGCATTTTCGATCGGCACTCGCGCCACCGAGGGCGCTACTTTCCGCGACGTCGCGCTTTTCCGTGGCTTTATCTCGACTTAGCTTTCTCCCTCGTCTCGTCAACGGAAGAGTTGGCTCCGACTCTCCGCTAAAAGGTCGTCCCATTGAAAAGGCGTTCTTCGATCGCGGCGGAGTCGTATACCCTTCGCGAAAACCCACCTTCGTTCCCCGCCAAATTGCTCGTAAAATGCCCCGGACTTTTCCGACGTTAGCTTCGAATTAACTCGTAATATTTTGACCGAGGTCACGATGAATTTCGGGTCGGGGGAGTTCTCTCGTTCTCTTCAGAGGACGGAAAGAGGAGGGAGCATAGACGTAATGGATTCCCCTTTTTCCTCCAGGTCGAGCCATTTGTCTCCCCCGGGTTCCTTTTCGCTTCCGGAGTGAACAACGCACCTTTCCCACCAAAGCGACAGGAAGGACACCTCACTCCAGATGAAGGTCATGTTGGGCCACTGTTGCAGCTTCGACACCATGTTGTTCAGGATCCCCCTCGTCGAGCTGTGAAAGTACTGCTCGAAGGTTTTCAGCCATCCAGGGTCCGTGTGGCTGTGAGGGACCAGGATCACCTGCAACAAGTAATTGCAATGTCGATCAACTTCGACGCCCCCGGTTTGGAGAAAAATATTGTGAATATTTTCACATTTAGATATATCCGTATGGAATGACCCCTGCGTAACACCTTAAGCGGCGAAGGATATCACCACGACAGGTAACGCGACGGTGTCGCTCGTTAAACGCCGGCTCGACCGTAGGGCTCGTAAAGAGCGGAGGCGCCCCGCGTGGAATTCCGCAGCGCGACGGAAATTACCCCGAAATTCCCGCGACGCGTCTTCGGCGTTCCCGCTTCGACGGCGGGCGCGTGCCCGCGAGGTTCGCGGGCAAAAACCGCGTAAACGGGCCGTAACGGGTGTTTTAATGGCGGCGCGCCGAGGTTTCGACGTTAATTACAGGTGGGAAGCCCTCGCGGGTAATAAGCCGCGCGGTAATAAGTCGAGGTTAGGGGCCCGGCCCGAGGAGGAGGGACGGAGGTCGCGGGCTTATTGGTATGCATGGACGGTGAAAGGGGCGCGCGGCATCCCTTTGATACACCCCCGCCGACTTTGGCCGCACTTTCGAGGGTAAAGAGAACCCGCTAAGTGCACTCTCCCTCCGCCCGAGCAGACGGCCGCGAGTCGCGATCGGCGGATTCGTTGATAAATCACCCCGAGGACGTAGGTCGGCAAAAAAGTGGAAATTAGAAGGGGGCAGGAAGAGGAGGAAGAGAGGGACCTTGCTCCTCGTTCGGGCCGACCGAACTTCGATCGTCGCTCCTGCGACCTGGAAGGACCTCGACGAACGAGAGGAAAGGGGGACGCGGCAAGAAACCGACGCGTTCGTCGAATTTAGCCGGGAGCGACCTCGCGGTCCTTATCCGAGACAAGGACACGGAGTTGCCTATTTCTCTTCCCCTATCGCGACGGCCGCTTCTTTATGATCATCCCCCGTAACTCGACGAGCAGCCGCCAGAGACCTCGAGAGACGGGGAAGAATTCGGAAAAGGAATCGGAGCGTAAACTCGGGAGCCGAGAAAAGGTACGAGGAATTATCAGTCGTCGACGACGTCGCGATCGCCAGCGGACGAGTCGTTATCGGACGGACCGCGATCGGCTCCTTGGCGTTTCGGGGGTTGTTCTCACTTATCCGAGGAAGAATGCAATATCCTGGAAAGAATGCGTCGCGAGGCTGGCGAGGGGCGCGTATCGAATTTCGCCGCCTTCGGGGAAGAATTCAATCCAGGGCGAGGAAGTGGCTTCCGAGGTTGGGAATTTATTGGACGGGGCTAGCTCGTCCGGGTCGTCCCTTGGTCGTCCCCCTCGTCGTCTCCACGGGGTTCCGAAGGGGCCCGAGTATCGGAAAAGCCGACCCTAGGAAATCCGGGGAAGGAGCAGCGAGGAACGAGGTCCTACGTGACCTCGTCGACGCGTCGGAGGATCCGGAACGACGACCGACTTCCGGATTCCGTCGCGATCTCCCTTTCCGTTGGAAATGATCCTCGCGCTCGGGATAAAGATGGCGGAGAGAACTTCCACCGTCGCGGAGACGCGTCGCTCGCTCAGGGATGGGAAGGTGAGGCGCCACTTCGTCTCGCTTCTCGAGGTATCGAATCCCTATATCGTTCGCTCCGTGAACGTATACCGTCGCCTGCACGATCGTGAAACGCGAACGGACCTTAATTACGACGCACCGTAACGGCCTCACATCAAGAGATCATTTTCTTTAAATCAACCAAACTTTCTTTTTCTCGGTGTAGAGTTCAAACGGGACGAGTCCTTGGTAAATTGGAGTCGAAAAATATAGGGGAGCCCGCTCGTTGGATTTAGTTCGATCTCGTCGTTACTCGACAGGAGCGCGACCCGGTGCCCGATCGCTGGCAATAACCGATGGCCGAACTTTGAAAAAAGTTCCCACGGTGCAGTAAGCCCCGGTAAATATTGCTTTTACCCGCCGTTTTGAAATCGAGCAAACCCCGGGAGGGACGGGGAAAGTTTCCTCTCGCTTTCGGGCCAGGTCGAGGAAGAGCTCTCCGTTGGCCTAACCCGCGAAATTGCAAAACTTGAGCGCGAGACTTTTCGGAAAAATTCCACTTTGGGAACGTTGATTCGTCTTCGACCAAAATTAGCAGTTCGACACGGCTGACGTCGGAATATTTGGAATTCCGGTAACAACGCGGTCCGCCGTTGGCACGCGACATCCTCGTCATACCGTTCGCAAATCGATCGTGCCCGATCGTAGGTGAGAATCGATCGGCTCGCGGATAACTACTTTGTCGACCGTAAACCTAACCTAGCATCGCGTCGTTCCGTTTACGTACTCTTGGAAGGTCCATTTACGTATTCCTAGGAGTTCCATTTACGGACTCGCGAAACGCGCTCGCGTAATTCATAAACTTAATAACCTCGCGCAATTACCGGGCGAACGGGTATGCAAACTAAAATTGCCTATCGATCACGGCCGCGTAACCAGCTCGAGCAATCTAGACACGCGATCGGTGTAAGCGGAATTATCAAGAAGTATCACACGGCACGAGATGACGAAAAGGAGCTAGATTACGAGGTTCCCGTCAGTGGGGTCGATCTCGATGATAAAGCCATTTTCTAATAATCGACTTGCCGAATATCCGCCCCGCTAATTCGACCGGCTTCGCGCGATCTCTTCCTCCCCCGATCTCGGGGACATTTTCCCGGGATATAAAGTTCCTTGAAAATAACTCTGCATATTTTACGACTTCCAGAGAGTGGAAATTATCCGCCGGCAGTAACTTTAAAAGCTCCGCGAAGCTCATTCCTGGTCTCGGCTATATTTTCTTTCGCCCGTATTCAGCACTCACCTTTAGCACTAATATCATACCTGTAGAGTTAATAGTTTCGAAATAGCTATTACCGCCTACGGCGAGTACCGAAGAGGGATCTTTGAGTAATAAATCCCTCGTTAATGCCGCGCTTTGTTCTACAAATAATCCCACCTCGTGGGAAAAAAAAAATTCGAAAAAAACTCCCTTCTTAGGGAAACGTCACGTTGTAGAGTTTGAAAAGATTCGGTACATTTAGTTCGAAGAAAAGTTTTATGAGCGACTGACCCCTCGGATGAGACTTTCGCATCCCCTTAAGACAAATTTCGTACGAGGCGTCCTTCTCATCCCGTTAAGGAAGAGGCTCGATTTATACATCCGAGCGCTGTAACTTTTTATCGAGGGGACAAAAAAATGGGAAAATATGCATAGGTTTTCCCCCTTTATATCCGGACGGTCCTCCCCGGGCTTTAGAGCTCGGAAATCACGCGGCGGCTCTTACGTAGACGCGTAAAAGCGTACATGCGCCGAAACGATACATTATATAAGACATGTACATAACGTGTGTAAGAAGCACACGAGAAACTCGTTTCACGCTCGACGATCCGTCAGAAGGGTTTTCATCCCGAAGGAGTCGCGCTTAGTCCTGCCCAGCGGGTCGATTCCCCCCCGGACGCCTCGCCCCTCCCGACCCCGTTTTGCTTTTCATTTTACCTCCATTTTTATTGCATCGTTTTATTTGATCATCTCCCAAAACGACGTCCCACCCGCCCGCAAACCGTCTATCCGGGCTCGACCGGCGCCGCCCAGTGTTTCCGGGTAATATTACCCTGACCGTGTATATTACACCCTGCCGGCGGCATCCCCTTGTTAAGGGAGGATCCTGGGATATTGGCGTGTTTATAACCGGACGACGTCGGCGATGGCGACATCCCGCGCGCGGAGGGCGGAGGTTTTTATGGGAAAGAATAGGAGATCGTTATTTCGGAGCCTCTTAAAGCGCCCGATAATCTCGCGAAATGGAACGGCCTGCGCGTTACGTCGACGGACTCGAACGAGCGCCCGTCGAAGACGAGGGGGACCGTCGACCGAGAATCGGGAACACGGTTCCCGAGTTCATCTGGATTTCTGCCGCGTACGAATAGGTTCGCGAAAAAAAAAATTTCTCGTTGCGAAGTCGCGTCATTGGTCAACGATTGAAAGCCGTACACGAAGCTGTCAATTTTGAGGGCGAAGATTGATCGGACGAACTCCAGAATCGACTCCCTGGTCCACGTCCCGAAGAGGGGGCGATCTCGAGGAAGACCGCGCTCGGGGTCTCGATGACTTTAACGAGATCCGTGGGCGCGATTAATCGAATCAGGACTCGGGATTCCGAGTCGAGAAAAAATATTCGTAGGAGCGACTACTCGGAATTAGATTCGGAAGGGCCGTCGCCTCGCGTCGGATCCGCTTGATTCCAACTCGATTTGTAAAGGACGCCCAATTAAATTCGCCCTCGCGCGCACGCACACCCCCGCGGCGCCCAATTAGGTTCGAATTCAGCCGGCCGCGCAAAAGGAAGAAACGAGGGAAGTATAATAAGAGAAAGGGAGAGACGGCAGGACATCGATTAATTTCCCTCGACGAGCCGCTCTTTTCCGCCAATTTTGCCCGATCGCTTTCCCGGCCGACGCGACGCCGATTTCCCATTGAACGCTCGAGCTCGATCGGCGCCTTATTGGCTCAATTTGTGGACCTTGAGCCCAGGAGATCTCCCGAGAGCTCTCGCGTTCCCCTCGGGACCTCGGCGCCATCTCGACCGTGTCCGCGTTTCGTCTTTTTCCCTTATTATTCCCGGCGTTGTTATCGTGCCTCTTCCCGTCCCCGGATGCGCCCAACGGCGACTCTCCGGGAGAACGTCTCGAGAGTCGCGACTAAACGCGACAGCGCTGGTCCACGAGAGGGAACGGGACGTGCCTTAGAACAAAGCTGGTCCTTTCCCTTCCGAGGTCTAACGTCACCCCCTGGGGCTATCTTCGGACGTATCGGCCCGAAAGCACAGGTAATCGTGCACGCAAAGTGTGCGGACGCGTCCTGGCCCGGAAGCTTAGACGTCTTCCGAACCAGCGAAAAGAGACCCTGACCGGTCGACTTTCTCTCCCTTACCCTTAACTCCTGAATGCTTTTTACGCCCGGTTACCCTCGTAAATTCCCGTACGGACGTAACGACATCGACCCCCGAAGCGGGTCGCGTTTACGACACGGGTCGTTCCGAAACAAGGAATTACGACGCGCCGAGAGCGTCCCGGCCCCCACGAAATGTTCGTTTCGTAGCCTGGAGAGGATCCTCGAAGTTTTGGACGTCGAGGACGGCCTCGCAGCCAGAGAGGAGTCCCCTCGAATTTTCTGCGAGCCCTTCAAGTCCATTGGAAATATCGCGTCCTCCGGGCAAGAAGAACTGGAGATATCAAAATCGACGACCGGCGTCCTCGCGAAACTCGACCGATTCCGTCATCCAGGAGTCCCGTCGCCATCCTTTAGCCCCCCTTACCAGGATATACGGCGATGCGGATACAATGGCCGGATATCCACTTTGAAATTGGCAATTCAAATTTCCTCGCAAACTCCCCGGCCAGACTTGGCTTCCGTCCCTTCCGACCTTAGTTGACGAGAACGTGGGAAGATGGAGTCCATACGGAGGTACCGGCCACCTAGAGAGGCAAAACGCGAGAATCTTGGACCCCCCCCTCGAAACCCCCGGAGACGCCTCCATCGAAAAGGGGCGACCACCCCCCTGGCTGGCGGGATTCCAATTTGGCAACACGATTCGGATTGATCTGTTTGCCTTCGCGTTTAAGAATGACTTTCGGCGGTTTCGCCATTTTCGGGAGCGGACAGCACAATCGGGTGGTTGTTTCAAAGGGTGGAGGATTTTGAAAAAAATTCTTTTACGTAACCCAATCATGGTTTACGCGTCTTTTCGCGACTGTCTTCGGTACCTAAAGTTGGCTTTTGTTAACGTACAATGTCGCGGGTACCATTACCTTTAATGGCGGCCTGGTGGGGTCCTTCTTCATCTCCGCGTAGCGGGCCTCGAAGCTGTCGTCCCAGTACTCTCGAGTCCTCATCCACGACGGCTGGAAAGGCAAAAAGTTCCGATTAGTGGAACCCGTTTTAACGACGCCTTTTCTCGGGTCGATTCGGACGATCTGTCGGAGCCGTCGCAATTTCCATTTTTCGCGTCCACCTGCACTTTTTATCCCGGCTTTCTAATCCCGCCGGCCTTTCCCCGAACCGACGTCGCCTTTCATGGATATTGCTCGCGTTATGGCCACGGAGTTCCTCGGGTAACACGATACAGGTTTTCCTTACGTGTACATACGCTTCCGTAATCGCGCAAACGTGGTTTAATTACGAATATTGGCAAGTTTGTTAGCCGACGATACGTCGGGTACTCGGCAGCGTCGGAGGTGATTCATGGCGCGGGACGAAGCGTCGCTCTCCCCGAATAACGTCGCGTACTTCGCAAACATCTCGTGTACTTAGTCGCATTTATAGTTTACCTCCGATGACCGAGTAAAATCGGCTGGTCGACCGTATCGAGGTGCGGCGAAGGAAGCTCCGGGAACTGCGAGGGAACTCCTCGAGGACCTCGTCGACAAAAACGTCCGGATCGATCCTCGGCGAACTCGGTCGACGAGAGGCGGGCGAACAAAGGTGGAAAGAAAGGAAAACTCTTTCGGTTTCCGCGGACTCGGAAGACTCTCCAGTGCCTCAAGGGCAATGATTCGATAGCCATTATCTCGAAACGGAAGGGCCCGCCGAGAGGGTCGCGCGAGTCGAGGAGACGCAAGAACGCAGGGGATGCAGGAAGGACCATGATTTATGGCACGGACGAGGTAAAACGTATGGAAGTACCTTCTTCGAGGAGGAGCTTTGGATCGAGCTCCCGGCGAATAACAAACGAGGTTTTCCTCGGTCTTTGGGAACCGTTTCGGAGCGTCACGCTGAGAAAAAAAAATTAGTTGACCGAAACAAATTTATATGGTTGCCCGAATAATATATAGTCGCAAGAAACAATTATTTCGTTGAGAAAGAAAAATTCAATCAACCTCCAAAATGTTCGGGCGAGGATCCTTCCTCACGAGGTGTGGACCTCGCGACGCCGATATCGCGTAATTATTAACAATAAAGGGTGTGTCGGGGTAAATTCTCAAAGCGTCCCCGAAATTGCGGAAACGAGTCACGGAATTACTCCACAACTTCTCGGAGTTTAATCCGATCTCTAGGGTAGGTCGCTACTCGCCACCTTGAATAAGCTCCGAGTAACTCCCGGAGTTAACGGAGAAGCTTCTTTGCCGGGCTAAGAAGCGATTCCTTCGCGCATAATATCCACCCTGAGCTCGTTCTTCCGGGCAAGAAAGAGACCTCGAAATCCTTAGGGCACGTTTTCCACGGCGAGGGGCACGTTTTCCGGGAGGAGAGGCACATTTTCCGCGAGGAGGGGCACGTTTCCACCGGGGATAGCTTCGATGCTAATGGAGACATTAAAAAGCGGAGGTGGGACCGCAAGAGGCGAAACTGGGTCTCGGTCTCTTTTCTCTCCCCGATTCGACGTTCGCGATCCTTCGTCGTCTTTCGAGACCCTTCTCGATTTCGGATATTTTCCCCGGAACGAGGAACCGACCCGGGACGAACTCCTTTCTTAGCTAGGAGGAGCGCACTTCGGCGATCGACCGACGATCAAACGGTTTACGGGCTCGATCCGTGCCGAGGTTTTCTCGAAGGTAGACCGCGGGAGGACCGCGAAACGGCGGGGCTTTAAAAAGATATTGCCGGAACGTTAGGGTCGTCATTAAAGCCTCCATTTTCCCGGACCTCGTCTCCGCGTCCTCCGAACGTACGGCCGCGCTCGTAACTCTTCCCGGATTCGTTCTCGACGGAGCCTCGCCTTCTTGCGGAAAGGAGCGTCGCGACGCCGCTCGCCTCCGACTTCTCGAGGGACGGGGCGCTTCGTGGGGAAAAAATACGTGTCCTGGGAAGAGCCGGCCTCGGAACGCGCCTCGAGGACGGCGACGAACCCACTGGCACGGGTCGAAGACTCGCAGACGATAATCCGCGACTCGAGAGGACGGCTCGAAAAGCACCGACGAGGGTCCGAAGCCGAACTCCGACCTCGACGTCGAGAAGCGTCGCGACGGACGGGCGGATGGACGGACGGAAGGTGGGCGGACGGACGGGCGGGCGGACGCGCGAACGAGGCCGTGACACTAGCCAGGATTCGCGCGTTCACGGGAAATCTACGATCCCATGGCCCGGAGAGAGGAAGCCATTTGCGAGCCGGGAATCTCTAATCGATCCGGTCTTCCGGTATGCGCGCCAGAGAGTCGGCTGAACACGAGTGACCCGAACCGGCCATCGCCGGTCTTCCTTTATCCTTATCGACTCGGTGCCGATTATTCCAGACTCGGATGAGAACGTGGGCGAGAAAGTATCCACGGGGGTGCTACCCTCTTTTAGTCACCCTTTCGCGCCTCCTCGAGCAAGCGGCGCGAGTCAAAATTTTAACCCAAATAAGACCTACAATCGGAGGTCCTAAATAGGATGAAATTTTCGACTCGAGGTGCCAAATGCATTATGCCCCCGCCCCTCATCAATTTAATTTGCATTTTATGATTCCCCGGTATATCAGGGCGAAATAACACCAATCGGCAAAAACGGCGCCTCAAAGGGTACCGATCGATCGTCCTTATCGCGACGCCTCGATAACGGTTCCGCAAATCGCCTCTTGATTTACGAACCGCCCCGGGTTGGCCGGAAGTTCCTCACTTAGCGTTTTCGACTCCTGCGATTTTCCCGGAGTACGGTCGATAATGGCGCCGCGACGGGTCGTTTAATCCCACGAGCGAGGGACCACGCAACGCCGCGACGCCCTAAGAGGATAAGCGGAGTCAAGTTTGACCGAGCACTCCGCGGGGAATACTTTCCGGATTAACCGCATCGAGCGGTAATTGGGCCGATGCGGTTCGAGCGGGTTTCGTTGACGGTGGTCGTTAAAAGCTGAGCTTTTAATTCGAGACGAAACGCGACGGCGAAAGTCTTCCGAATTCTGCCTCGCGTTTTTACAAAGCCCAGCGGCGTAGAAAACGCGCGGTCGAACTTTAGATCGCGTATAAGGAACTTTATCCACTTTCGTCACCGAGCCTCGTCCGCGCGTTGTCAACCGCGTAACTCGGCGGGACGCGCGCTAGGGAAATTCATTACCCCGCCGCAACGACGCGATAATTTAATAACGGCCCGGTAAACCTTGGTTTCTATGGGTGCGTTATGCCGCGGTTTGCCGCACACGTCAAAGGACGCATCGCGTTCGCGACGTTCTTTTAATTAGCTAAATGGCGTGCGGCCAGCCGCGGCGCGCGTTGCTATCAGGAGTTAATTCGGTCGTTATTTCGAGAATTCACTGGGCGTCCCTTTATCGCCGTTCCCGGTTTCTCCGGGACTCTTAAAAAATCCGCCAATCGGAAGTCACCGGATTCCAGACGTCCCTGTAACGATCGACGAGCGATCAGCTGGCATCGAGGCGGGATTTACGGGGACGCGGTTGCTCGTCGTAACGTCGGAGGATCGCGGTAGATTCGCGGTTCCTCGGGAGGAATCTCGGCCAGGGCTCGAAGGGCCGTAACGAGGGTACGGAACTCGGGATCCCGAATTCTCCGGCACGTACACGCGTGCCCACGTCCGCGTACACCGCACGCATACGTCAGGCAGTTGGGAATTTCCGTGCCGCGTAACGAAGCGTCGCGTTCCGTCCGACCTCTTCAAAGGTGGCGACCTACTTAGGAAAGTGCATTACCGGTCGTCGATAATGCGGCCTATCGTTAACGGGGCTGCCGAGTCCCCTGAAACGGTCTTACTCTCGATTCCAGCCCCTCCGATGCACTTCCTTCCGAGACTTCGTCTGGGTCGCACTTCCGGGTCGACCTTCTTCGCATTTTCGCGACTTAACATTGCCCTCTGACCTCCTTTTCGACGACTGCTCGTCGATCGACCGTCGACGACTAGAGCCCCTACCAGGGTTCCCGAACGTCCCTAACCTGCAAACTCGGGGAAGGTCGACGCGACCCGAAAATCGAACGGCTCTATGGCCACCTCTATGGAAACCTGGAAATTATCGACCGTTTAACCACTCGCTATTAATCGCCGCCGATACGGAACTATCGATAACACCGACGGACGGCCGCTTCGGGTCCGCGGAATATTGGCGATGCACGCAACGACGCGATATGCCGCAAACCGAGAGGCGCCGTTCGTTTCGCCGAACGTTCAGAGACTCTCAGGTGAAATCGCCGCTACGGTCGAGAGCCCAAAACCCGACGAGGTGCGAGGAGCTCTCTTAATCCCCTCGCTCGATATAAATTGGATGAAACTCGGTAGCCTCTCTCCCCCCGTACTTTCTGACGTTGCCCGGGGGCGTTGATGGATACTTTTGGAAACTTTGCGAGATCGTTTTGGTAACTGGATTACCAGAGGCGTCCAATTGCCAGGATGGGAGTTACGAGAGAAGGATCGGTCTTCTCGCTCCCGTTCCCACCTCCGTCCGGTTATCTTTCTCAGACCCGCTCCTGGAAACTCCCCCGAGTTCTCGAGAGGCTCGGTCCAATAATTGCTAATATCGGAAGAGAGAGAGAGAGAGAGGGACCACCGGCGATGAATCGGTCGCGCAAAAAGTGCACGTTGCTCCCCCTCGACGCCGTACATCTATATACATATGTCTATGTATCGCCATCCACGCCGGCCAAAATACAGTTACGACTCCCCCTATTGATTTTCGATACTTTCAATTATTTTCAACAGCTCCGAAATATTCGGGCCCGCGAGGGGGATGCGGAGGAAAAGTAAACGCGGCGACTCCTGGCGAGACCGAAATACCTCCGACGAATTCGGCGTCCCGACGCAAATGCGCGTAATCGAGGTTAGGGTGGAAAAGTGCAACGGGGGTGTATGCACGTAAATCCATTGATTCCGGGAATATTACTCGCGCGGAAAAGGGCATTTCAGCGGTGCGGCCCGATCGCGCATGACGTGCTTTATGTTTTCTGTAAAACTGGAAATAAAAAGCGATCTAAATGCAAAAGTTCCGAACGGGAATGTCCCCGCTCGTAAAAGCCGTTCGGTCGGCGCGAATTCCAGAAAATGTTAATAAATCGGTCACGGATCGTAAACGCTTCTAGGTTGGAAAAGCAGCGTTTCCCACGGCCCGAAGTCAGGGAAACGACCTCTTTCCGGCCGATTTCTTCGAGGGAAAGGAAGAGGACGACTCCTTATCCTTATCAGAGGGCCAAATTTAAAAGGTCAAGTCGTCGCGAAGGGCAATCTCGGCGATTGTCGAAATTTCGGGGGCGCTCCGCCTCTGGCGAGTGGACGGTGGAAAAATAAAGGGGAAAAACTGAATCGCCTCTCCCCGGGGCGTTTTACCGACGTCAGGCGCTCTCCATATTTGTTCGCCCGTTTCTCCGCGTTTCTTCCTTTTTGCCGAAAGAAGAGGAGGACGGGCTGGAGAAACTTTTGCATTTGGTCGCCGTTGGTTCCCTTGTTCTCCTGGCCTTTCGTCGGGCGAACTTGGCTCGTTTCTTCCGAGGGTCCGCTCCTCCGAGCCTTGGGAACGTATTACGGGCAGGTCGGCATAAAGATGTACGAATCGATCCGACGGGGAGTCGAGACCGAGGGTGGCATCGCAGGGAAAGCGAAAGCCAAAAAGTCGGTCCAAATTTCCCCGAGTCGCTCATTTCGCGAGATCGAGTTACCGCGATATTTATTCCGTGGATTTCTAATTTTCCCTCATAATCTCAGATGCCAAGTTTCTTTTTTTTCATACGAATGCTCTTGTCCCAAAATGGCTACAATTCCCACAATTGTGGTTTTTCTGATCATCCTTTTTATTTTCCCGCGTAGACACGAGGAAAGGACACCTCGCGGTCCAAACTCCTCCACGCTGGTCCTGGGACCTCAAAGTTGGACCGCCGCGACTCAACGGCTCGTTTTTGGTCCGACTCGCGTCGGTCACCGCATACCTCTACTTTAGGGAAAGTAGGGCAAGGGATGCATCCATCGGAGCGCCTCGACAACGTACGCTAATGCTCCGGGGAAAGGGGAAAGGGGAGCACCGAGCGCGGCACAAAAAGAGACGAGAAGAGGAGACACCGCGCAAGGGGGGCGACGGAGAAGGAGAGAAACGTGCCGGGCTTTTAGCCAGGGGTGGATTATCCGACTTTTTCTTTCGGCGCTCGGAGGGCTTGCCGCATAAAGGCGTCTACCGGAGGAGGCCGACCCAGACTCGTTGAGACCCATTAAGCCGCGAATGCGCAGCCCGCGGAAATAGGGAAAAAAGCCATCGGGCGACACCGCCAAGGTTAATAACCGACGTGCGTGTCCACTCTTACTTTTCCCGGCCCTCTCCCGAGACCTAGGAAGATCGGAGCCGAACCCTGCTCGTCCCCCGCCCTGAGAAAAAAGATCGATCGACTAAAACAAATTTATATCGTTGCCCCAATCATATACGATTGCAAGAAACAATTATTTCGCCGGGAAGAAAAATTGATGTCGAGTTAAACCAACTGTTGTCGATTTTAACAGATTCTGTTTACTCGATCTGACGTTTCTTTGAACGTACTCGATTGCCGCAATGCACGTTTCGTTCATATCGTCGATAAATTTGAGCGGGGAGATCGATGGGATCAAACGGAGCCATCCGCGTTCCAACAGCTATCCCGAGAGTCGTCGAACGCGTCGAATTGACATTGCACGCGCAATCGCCTTCCGTCGGCTCGGTGAGCGGTCGCCGCGCGGAATCCGCTCTCGTTTTCCGGCCTCGCCCCGCCGTGGATCACGAATCGATCGCTCCGTGAACGGAATAAACTATCCACGCACGATCCTGCCCAGCTTCCGCCCGGGGATGGGGACGGCAAAGGCGAGTCAAGTCGGATCAGCTGATCGGAGCGGCGAAGACGCGGATCTTCCGTTCTGGAAACTCGATTAAGCTCCTCCCTTCCGGCGTTTCTTGGTTCCCCGAGCAGGCAATGGCTCCGGAATTTTCGCCTCGGCGGGAGATAACCACCTTTGGGCAACCTGCTCCTGCATTCCCAGGCGTTCGATCGGGAGACGGCGATACAGGCGACGGAAAACACTCGGAAAGAGACCCGTTTAAATCTCGGCCCGGAAGGGGCGAAACGAAAAGGGTCGGTGGCCCGTTAAATCCACCGACGGGGTGCGAGTGCGTTTACGAGTCGCGCCCGGCACGCAACGAGAGCGACGAGAGACGACCCCGATGCAAACAAAGGCACCCCGTTGGAAGGAGACCTCGTGGAAACGATGCCGTCCTTTATCGACGATTCCGCTATTTACCCCGGCGCCGTCGAATCATAGTAATCGCACCCTGTTCCCTTTGCCTTACCCTGGGGAGCGTGGGCCACTCGTCGATGCTTCTTTGCTCGTCCAGGGTGATGCCTACTCGGAGGTGGGACCGTTACCGATGATTTTCAACCGGTGGATCGACCTCGACCGAAGGTGATCGTGAGGACGAGTCGAAATCTGGATACGAGGACGGGGTTTGAAGAGGACCCTCGAAAGAGTTGGATCGAATTTTGGAGGCTTTTTTACGCTTCCAAAAGGGGGTGGTTTTTTTTTCGAGGCGCCAAATCGTCACGCCGGAAAATTCACAGGGGGTCCCCAGGGAATCCGCCCGCCCTCCTCTCTTCTCTCTCTCTTCCGCGCGTCTTTCGGCTCGGGCGACTCGCGGCCACCCCTTTCACGCGGGGCGCGAGATTTCGGAACGCGTCGATGCACTCCGTTAGATTTCTCGTCGGCGGCGACGAAGGGGTCCGCGGGTTTTCGAGCGGAGCCATTAGAACGCGATTTCCGAACGAGTGGCCGCCAAAAGAGGAGCGAGCGAAAGGGTTGCCGCGACTCGGAAAGAAGGGTCTCGTCGGGCAACCGCCGCTTCCGGCGATACTCCCCGTCGTTCTCGTCGCTTCGACGCTTCGCCGTCAAAATGGCCCTCGAGGTGCCGAGAGAAAAAAATTTCCTCCGAATCCGGCACGACCCTCGTGCCAGCCGACACTTCGGAGACGATCGTCGCTCCTGGATACTATTTACCGCGCAAAGTGCACCGGACCGCGCCCCGTTGAATCGCTTCTATCGACCGCGTGGCGACGCGTCGACGACGGCGTTTGCTCCGACGAAACCGAGGAGACTCCTCGAATCGGCCCTCGCCGCTTTAGGTCGAGGTTTGCTTTTCGAAACGCGGCGCAAAGGGCTCCGCTTCGACATCGAGCGGCGCGCAATCGGCCCCGATCGGGCCAAGCCAATCCCAGGAACCCCTCCGCCGTGGCTCACCTCGATGGTGGAAACTCGATCGCGTGAGAAGATGACGTTTACGCGTATCTTGGGATTACGAATCCCCGGAAATCTCCACCAACGTGGGGCCCATCGCCCGAGTGGCGTGCGGTGCGAGGCAACCGCGAAAACGGTGCAAATTGCGAAAATTCCGAAAATTGCAAAAATTGCGGAAATCGTGAAAATTATGAAAATCGCGAAAAATGCAAAAATTGGGAATCGAAGAATTTCGTGTATAACGCGAATCAAGGGGGATATTTGAAAATCTTGTCTCGTTCGAGGATGGGTCCCTAACCTCGAAAATCTCGAATCCGCTCTCGTTCACTCGGAGAAATAACCCTAGCCGACCCGTCGCACCCTCTCTCGGCGTCCACCCCCGCGGTCCGACCCCCTCGGGCCTGACCCTCGCTCGGCGTCGCTTTCCCTCGGTGCCGCGTCCCCTTCGACCCTCTCCGCCGATAAGGCGGGTGAGTCCGCCTCTGCCGTAAAACCGCTTCCCTCTCCGCCCCCCTCGACACCCCCGGAGCCAAGGCCCGAGGGCCACTCGGCCTCCGTCGCGCCGACGAGCCGGGGAGCACCGACGGATGTTTAGCGGGAACCGACACGCCGGGACGTCCCATCCTTTTCCCCCGTCGAGGGCGCACCCTCGAAAATTCGCCTTCTTTCCCGCCGCCTCGTTTCGCCCTGAAATCCGTATCCGGTAAACCCGTGCCCCGCCGAAAGTGGATCCAATAAATGCCTCGAGAAAGGGAAACGCAGAGATTTCGTTAACCCCTCCCTCCTTTCGAGTTCTCTGGGGGTTGATTTAACGACGACCTCTCCTCGATATTCGTCCCGAGGAAAATTCGCTCGTGTATTCATGCGGAGGTACGATCCTCCCTTATTTCACTCGTCAACCGGGGGGCGTAATAATTTTGCGATGCGTTTCCCAATTTAAGAGGGAAAAACGGAGAACGAGTCATGACTTCCTTGTTCTTCGTTTCCGGAAGCCCCGGGGAACGTGGGAATAAACGGGAGGGTGGGATCCAAGACGCGGGTGTTCCTCCTCGACGATGAGAAGGACTCCTTTCGGCGAGGACGAACCCCGGACGTGCACGTACGAAAGGATACGCGACGATAAAACGGGGGCCGCGACCGAGCCGATTCTTGCTCCTCGATTCACCGTGGATCCGGCCGTCGTAAAACCTACCTCGCGCACTTCTACCGAACAATAATCTCTGTCGCTTTACTGCCGCGCCGACCGGCGGTATTGGACTCGTAAAAAATGATCCGAGACCGCGCCAGTTAAACGCATCCCGGCGGAGGAAAGCGCCTCGACGGAAATTCCGTGAAAAAAGGATCTCGACTAGCAGGTCGATCGCGATTCGCGACGAAGATCGCCCCGACTCGAAGGGGTAAATTTTCCAATTTTTTTCATATTTTTCCAAAACGTGGGCGCGGTTTGACCATGGATGATTCAAAGGATGTCCAGGGAGGCGCGAATCGAGTCGCTCGAGGGACTCCCGGGACGAATGGAGGCCGGACAACTTTATGATAAGAACTTTATGATAACTGTTCGAATGTAAAAGAAACGCCTCTCGTTACCGGGACGCGCGGCCTGCCTCGCTCGTTCACGGTGGAACGGTCGAAGGGAAAACGACGGCCGTCTCTATCCCCGTGAAAAGAATGGATAACAAAGGAAACGTTTACAGGGCCAGGTAAACGTTCTCCTCCAGTAGACAAATCTTGAAGATAAAGGGGTGGGTTCCCTTTACGAGGAATCTCGGCTGTGAGGACGGGGAACGCGGATTCGCTTCGTCCTCCCGGGAAAGCACCGGGAGAGGACGCGCGATCGAGCGAGAGACGTTTGCGGACTCGTCCTGGCTGGAAGGACGTTACCAAAGGCGACCTTCCACGCCGGAAGTGACGGAGAAACGGAGGCGAGCGACTTCCGTCGTTGGAAGCACTCAAAGCGAAAACGATTAAATTCCAGAAGATGCCGAGTGAAAGGAAGAAGACGAGCCCGAGAGGGACGGAGGACCCGGAAGGAAATTTCTCCCCGACCCAGGAGCACCCGAAACGCGCGAGGGAAAGGAGATCGCCGAAAGGAGATCGATTCGAGGCGAGAAAACGCCCAGGTGTAAATTTCGGAAACCCGGGAAGGGTTCGCTCTTTTCCTTCCTTTTTTCGAATTCCTAACGATTTTCAATGGCGGCCGGAAGGGGGCTTCCAGGAGACGGCGGAGTTTCGAGAGCGGTTCCCCTCTTCTTCTCGGCAGTTCCGCCGCGAGGGATTCGAATGTAAATTTTCGGAATACGAAGCCGGGGCGAGAGAGATCGTCGGCACGTTTTTGAAATTTCAGATTTACCGCGGAGGTGGCAGCCGGATAGACACGTCGGACTTTCCCGATGGGAAAGTTCCGACGTTCCGAATCCACTTACCGAAAATTGCGAGGACCCCGCAGGATCAAACGGGAGCGCCCGGTATTTCCGGGGTGTTCGGATGAATTTATTTATTACGCGTCTACGTATAAACGCGTTCCCTCGCGGAGTACCTTCATACACGTGCAAAGCGAAACCCATACCGCGCAAGAATGTTCCCTTCCCCAAATTTGACAAGTACCTACTTTTCTTTTTTTTTTTTTACATCAGCAGCAGGATAGGAAACTCACATGTAAACTCGACGCGTTCCTCCGTGCAGGAGAAGCCAAACCAGGAGAAAAAGTCATAAGTCTTCCTTCCGGAGTAAACGTCGGGTATCGATGTTCGACCTAAGTCGGCCGTCTTTTAAGGTATTCTTCGAGGCAACTCTTCGTTAACCGTATTCTTCGGTCCTGCGCGTCGATCGCCGAAAGTTGGTCGATCGATAGGTCGTAGGAGCGAGAGAAAGAGGAGTGGCCTCGACGGAGGCACCCGAAGAGACCCAAGTAACTCTTCGTCATATCGAAGTAGTATCGATCTCCGTCGGGACGGCGCACTTGGCCAAAACGACAGTCAATTCGGCGGATCGATCGCGAGTCTTTTAACTGGGATGGCCCGACGATACCATGAAATCAACTGTCTCTCGACGAGGAAATTGTTTCCGGGGTCCAGATTGGGTCGAATTCGCTTCGGGATTTCTCGACCCGCCCACCTCGACTGCGGGGCGACTACCCTTCGTACGCCGTCATGGCCGGCCTTCAATTAGCGTCTAGTTGAGCGTCACGAGACCGAACGCGACTCCGCACTTGCAGACCGTAATTACAAGGAAGGACTCGTTGCGTCCGTTCCAGTTAAAAAATCCACGAAAAAGGCGATCCATCTTGTAAATCGGACCACCGGCGAATCGCCTGTCCTGTTCCGCACCGTTAAAAAAATTCACATAATTCATATATATATATTTTTTTAACGGTGTAAAAAACATCCACGGTGTAGAAAATTCCGAGGTCTCAAATAGAGCTCGAGGATTCCGCACCGCGTCGCTTATCGAAAACGCGGGATCGCGACGCGTTAAATTCCGGTCAAACTTGCGCAACTTCACCCCGACGATTCGACTCGGAAGTTCAATCAGTCGGGCTGGGAGCGGAATTGATCTCGATGCGAGGCGAATCTCCCGATCCGAGTATCGAAATTGCGCACAAAGAGACCCGAACTCTTTGGACGGAACGCTGGGGGTCGAACCGTACACAGTCGCTTGTCTCGGCAAAACGGACCGATTTGGGCAGTTTCGCCGATTTCGGCAAACGGTCGGAAAGGACCGGAAGCTTTGGGGCGGCTAAGCGTCAAAGGTGGGCCGGTCAAACGACGATTAAACCCGGATCGGCGGGGAGATCGGCGTCGGCCCTTTGCGGAGACGACCGAAAGACAATCGGTGAAAGCTCGGCCGTAACGCGGCCTTTGGCGTTCCACGGATACAGGCACAAATATTGGACTTCTGGCCGTCGGGTGTGAATTATTGAATTTCGTATTGTTTACACCGAAGCGCCAGGACGTTTAATTGACGCCGGCCCCGCGTCGGCGGAATCGGGTTTCGGTGTTTGTCGTGTCCCGCGGGAGAGCCGTCGAGTAATTCTCGCGGAGGTCTCGCTGCAAAAAGCGGCGTCAGAGGAATTCCCCGCGTTTTCCCGGCCGCTCCCGTTTCGTCGGGAATTCGCGAAGGGTAATCGCCGTGTTCTCTCTGTTTCCGCTGCTCGAGGTCCCGTGCCGCTTAAGGAAACCTCCTTTATGGAATCGTGGATGGAGGAGGAAAAAAAAATAAATAAAAAAGAGCGCGGTGTCGGCGCCGTCGACGGCTCTCGAGATTCCAGCCGCGACGCCGAGCCCGGCCCGGAATTTAGTCGTCGCGACTTCCTCGCGATCTCCGGGAAAACGGCAAAATTAAACGTCCTTTTCTTCCCTCGGGAAGGGCCTCCAGGGGAGGCGGAAAGGTCTCCGGAATCCAAGAAAAGTACCGTCTCAAATCGGGGCTCCCCTCCGCGGGCCGCGGCTCAAAGGCCTCGATTCCGTCGCGTTTCTTTCTCTTTTCCGTTCGCAATCTCATCGTCCTCGCAAACGAGGACGCGGTGCCCCACCCGGCGAGGGTCCTTTGAGAGCGCGTCCTCCTCCCCGGCTTTTGATCCGGGCCGCGGCTGCGTCGGCGAGGAAATCGCCGCGAAATTGAGCCAACGGGAAACCGTCGCGGAAGTGTCGCCGTTCCTGCCGGCAATGCGTATCCCGGAAGACCGGAGGACGGCCGACGTCTTTGAGGGCGATCCGGCGCTTTTCTTATTGGACGCCGGTGAAGTTTAATTTCACGGAGGCGAGTCCGAGGACTTTCCCCGTTTTCCGAAATCCGCGATGGGAATTGATGAGAATCGACAAGGGCGCGTTCCGGGGGCTTTCGGCACTTTCGATTACACCCGGGGGGTGTAACGACGCCCCTTTAACGATTATGCAAATCACGCGAGGGTGTCGAGATCGCCCTCGATATCGGCGATCACCCGAATTTTCTGCGAGTCCCAGCCGCGATTTCGCTCGGCGATTGAATCTGGTAGAGGAGGCAATATTGCGACGCGAGTGGCGAGACTAAAGCGAATTTCCCTCTTCGAGGTGCTCGCGGGGACGCGCCCTTTCGAGGAATGGATTCTTCCCTGGGGCGCGCAGGACGCGGCACATCAGGGAGGTCAAGATCTCGAGACCCCTCGAGCGAGGGCGTCCTAAGAGTTTCCTCTTCTTTTAGGGGAAACTCGCGAAGGGGCCAAGAAACGCAAATTGCAGGCAAATGTAATAGGAGACCCGCGACTCCAAGTCGGAATCCGGAGGTCCGCGGAGAGAGCGACGAGGAGAGGTCCTCCGCCGAAGGAAGGAGAGGGAGAAAGAGAGAGAGAAAGCGAGGGGGGGGGAGCTCCGGCAGACTTTGGAAGAGGATGAATATGAATTTCCGGGGGAGGGGGGTTTGCTTAAGCAAATTGCGAAATGCAGTCGGAGGAGAGCAGGCGAGACCCAAATTGCACGTCCGTTGGCTTCGCCTATCCCGTCGCGTTCCGTTGCCGGGCCGCACCGCGTCCGCAGAGAGGCAGCTTCCTGGACCAACGGGAAACCGTCTACTCGACGAAGCGAGAAAAACAAATTCCGCGGCGGCTCTCGGGGGCCGTCGACCGTCGCCCCGACGAAACGGCGTCGCGCCGCCCGTCCTCTCGCGTCTCCGTCATCTCCGTCGTTTCCGTCGTTTCCGCCGTTTCCCCGCTTCCGCCGCCGCCCCTCGCGCCGAGATTATATCCGTGGATTTCGCGGCGTCGAAATAAGCGAGGGTCCTCGAAAGACGCGGCGGTGGTGCCCCGGTTTTACGGGGCCCGGCCACACCGCGGTCCGGCGCTACCGCGGATCGGAAACCGCAGTCGAGATTGCTTTCCTCCGCAATGGGCCATCGAGAGGGTGGGATTCGGAGAGCCGGAATGGATCGGGCCTCGAGGGCCGGCCGAGCGGAACGGCCGCAACGGCGAAGGCGAGGGACGTGGGAATCGAGAACGTAAACGTTTCTCCCGCTCGCGCTCCGCCGCGCCGCGCGAGTTTCGATTCGCCGTAATTAAGTGGAATTAGTTCATTAGCGAAGTCGATCGATCGGAGGCCAAGAGAGCCCAGCGCCACCGGCGAATGCCGGCCGTTCCGCAAATCGTGCCATTATTCTCCAAGAGATTTATCGTCTCTTCGCCGCTGCGTTTCGACACCCCCTGACGCGATCGGCCGCGAACGAGGCGCGTCCCTTCCGCTCCGAAATTTCACCCCTCCCTCTTCGCTCTCGGTCCCCGGGTACCTCTTTATCGGAAAACAAGATGTTCTCCTCCGGAAATCGAATCGAGTAACAAGAATTCGACTTATCGCGAATAAAACACTCGGTACGCGAAAACGAAAGGGGCAGTTAATACCCAGAGAAAAAAAAAAAAATGCCATGGAACCAAAGAAATATTTCATTAATTTAAAGAATAATTATTTGACTCTAATAAACGGGAATAAATTGCAACTATCCTTCGGAATTACGACGAATTATTCTCTGATTTAACCAAACACTTCATAGGCACCATTCGAAGAAATATCTTTCCTTGGCTTGATAATTTTTTTTTTCTCGGTGCAGGCACGTCGCGAAATGAAATGAGATATTAATTCTACGAGAACGTCCTGTTTTTCACATTTTCCTAGAAATCGAGCCAGTCGAGCCGCGATTATTCCTACTTATCACGCGAGCCCTGTACCGGCGGCTTATCGACGACCAGCACCGGGAGAACTTTTCGCGGAAAGCCAAAGATCGTTTCTCAATGCCGCGCCATTACTCCCCGCGACGCAAAGTTCGCGCCGCCGCCGGGAACAAAGTTTTCCGAAGAATAACTCTCATGTAAATCGAACCCGGCAACTTCGTCCACACGGCCCGCGCGATCTTTTCCTCGGCGGGGAAGGTCGATAATTCCGGAAGAAATTATCGCGTCATTTTCATCGCGTTATGTCGGAGCGATTTAGGCGGACGCGTTTTCCTCGTCAGGGCCGATATTTCCGTCGTTTGCGCATCTTCGACGAGGAGGAGATAAAAAATAAACCTCGAGGATTCCGGTAAACGCGAGGTACTCGGTATTTACAGGGGACACCGTTTTCCGCGTAACCTTTTATTTCCCGCCTTCGAGCCGGAGAGCTCGGCTTCGAAAAAGTTAAAAAGGACGCACGTCGGATCAAAGGCCATCGGGGAGCGCAGCGAGATTTACGTCGGCAAGGATTTCCTGGATCCATTAAAAAAAGGGAGGGGGAGATCTCGACACGGTCCTCGCGTTTGCGAGTTCCGCGACTTTTTCCGCCCGGCACCGGCGAGCACTCGAGTGCCTGCGTTTAATATCGCGTAAAGGGCTAATGTTTCGTTTATACGGTGCATATTTTTAGGAGACGAGGTAATTACTCCGAATAGACCGAAGCCGGCGTGCTGGGTATAAAAATGAAATACATTCTCCCGTTTAACCCGTCGTCGTCCTAATTCGCGATGGCGTTTCGCGCGACGTTACGGGAAAAAAAAAAAAAAAAAAAAAACTTGTCGCAAACATCCGCGTACAGAAAAATTACGTCAACGACGTCGCGGAACTCGGGATACTTCCTTATATTATATCATTTGTCCTCGTACTCGCGACGCGTTCTCACTTGGAATTGCATCTGCATTTTGTCCTCGATCCAGTTATAGCGTCGGAACGACGTGTCGGTTAATGGATACCCAACGATGATTAAAACGAGCTTTATACGTTGCTCCGACTGTACCTTTTCCCCTCGTCTTCCGGGCCGGCGACGAGATTTTAATTCCATTTTCGCAGCGGGAGGTCGACCGATCCGTCCTAAGTGCAAAGCAGCAATTTGGCATGACCTGCCTCCGGGATATTTCGGTGCTTCCACGCCGACCCCCTTACGTCCTCCGGACAACGCTCCCGCCGATAACGCGGTTACCCCCGATATTACCCTTAATACTCCGGTGTATTCCAAACCGCCCCAGCGATTTTAGGCGACACGAAACATCAAAATATTTCTGAAACTTCCTTCCAAATTGGGTGCCCCGAGTAATCCGAGACCTTATCATATGATTACGAAGGTCCTAACAAAGGTCCTGAGACTCACAAAAATTTCAATTGTTTTTTTAAATCTCGTCCGAAATAATTACATTTTTTTTTCCGAAAAATGAAATTTCGCGAGTTTTGAGACCCTCATTAGGACCTCCACAATCCCACGGTACTTTTATCTCGTTTGGCCTTTTACGAGTTAGACCGCATCCGTCCCAAGACCTTGAAGCTCGGTTCAGCGATCGGAAGATCGTCTCCTGGCGAACGGTTCGCAATTTCTCCGGAAAGCGCGTTCGATCTTGGAAAGTCGAACAGGTGGAAAGGAAGGGTCACGGGGGGTGGGTTGAAATAATTTAGCGGCTCGGTCGGTACGCGCGTCCACCGCGCGTAACGAAGCGTCCGCGTAATTAAAACGAATTACAGGGAGCGAGGCGGGACGTTTAATTGAGCCGCTTCAGGAAACCGCTGTCTCCGCGCTTCTCGTAACGTCGGGACATTATTTCGTTTGGCGACCGTCGCGGATTTAATTGGACGGAGAGGGACTCACCTGGAAGTCGAACTTGTCGAACTCCTCCTGGGCGTCTATGTCGGCGGGCCGGGGCTCGATGAGAGGACACGCGGCCGGCGCGGCTCGACCGTCCGGGGCCTCCGCCGGCCGCGGCGCGGGCGAGCTAGCCGTCCGCTCGTCCCTCGAGGCCTCGCTCTGCCCCGCCGCCGAGGACGCGCCCGAGGGCGGCGCGTGCGTCTGGCTGACGTAGTAGAGGCACAGGAGCAGCGACACCACCACCACGCACAACGCGAAGGCGCGGCCCGAGCCGCGCCGAAGGAGCGCCTTGTACATGCCGACTCTCGCCGCCCCGCGGTCAGGTCATGTCGCTCAGGGCAGAGGGGACGAGTCCTGAGTCCGCATGGGCGCTCCCGAACGACCTGGAACGGAAGGGGGAATATTTGTTATCGGGCAAGGTCGAAACGAGTTCCCGGCAAGGGGCTGTTCGCCCCGAAACCGATTGCCTTTGATTTCATATCATGGACAGCGATGTGACTCGGTAACGCTCCCTCCTAAACGGCGGACTTACTCGTCTCTATTCGTCGACTCCCTTCCTCGTGTTCGTCGATCTCGTCGGGAACAAATGAACGCCCTGCCGCGGACGGCCTCTCATTTTCGTCCAGGACGGAGGTGCGGAGGACGCGCTCACGCCTCGGGGTTGCCGCGGGTCCTCGTCGAGAGTCCTGCTGCGAGGTCACGCCGTGGAGCCATGAACTGCGAAAGAAAGGTTAAGGGTGGAGGTTAACGTTTATTTAAGCTCCACGTGTGGGTTCTTTGGATTAATCTAATTACGCAGTTTTTCGGACACGAGGCGACGACGCGACTTCGGTGGTCCGGCCGGCTTGGGTAGCGGATGCACCTTGCCTCGCGTCCGCCGAGCGACTGAGGCCGGACCGCCGGCCCGACTACCGATCGAGGGGGGAGGACAGGGGGTCACCTCCGACCGGACCCGACGAGAGGCGGAAGGGACCGAGTTCCGTTCGCAATTATTCCGCGATATCCTTGGTTAAGTGAAATAACCCCCGACGAGACGGATCCTCCGGCACTGTCGCCGTTTAAAGGTTTCGCGGACAAAAACGAGCGACGTGCAGGGGATACGAGAGAACGCAAAAAGAGGAAAGGCAGGGTTTAAGCGCGATTTACAGGCGACGTTCGCGGTACGTTCCCAGCCTTTACGGTAAATATACGCCCCGAAGCGTGCGGAGCATGGGAGCCGGAGGAGTCGCGAATTTCGACGGAATCGAGTAAAATGAAACCGACTCGGGTGGAGGAACTCGGTCGAGGTGCGACGTTCGCAAGGGGGTCATCCACGCGCCAATTCGGCCGATTTTGTTCGGAGCGCAAGGGGAGGGACAATGAATTTATAGACCGCGAATACCCCCGGATCGAACCATGCTAAAACCGAGGTAAAACCGAGCCGAAGCCCGCGAGAAGACCGACGACGCGGGAGAGAGAAACGGGAGGACGGGCGCCCGGCGGAGTGAATTCTCGAGAGGATTTCGAAAGATCACGGGAGCTCGTTAGGGCGAATATTCAATGGGAGAGGCGCGGAATAAGAGAGGAGAGAAAAATGTAGTTTTAACGCAACCCAGAAACGGCGTTCGCGAACGCTGGTTGGGACCTGGAACCCAATTCTAGAGTCCATTCGGATCTCTTTCGCACACTGAGAACAAAATTTCATCGAACCAAAGAAATATTTCTCTGAACAGTCCCAATAATTATTTCATTCAAATAAATTCGAATAAATCCGATGCAATATTTCTCCGGAATTACCACAATTTATTTGTGACAAATAATGCATCTTTTTTTTTCTCCCTGCGTACGAATAGATCGGCGTGAAGAAATTTGCATTGCTGCGAAGTCGCGATTTTTTATTCTTTTTTTAGCGATGGCGCGGTTCAACATTTTCGTCATGGCCGGCTACCGGGCGAAATCACCTTGTGAGTATTAAACGAGATAACGGGCGAGGTCGAGTCTTTGGACGAAGGTAACAGGAAAAAAAGGCCCTCGAAAGACCTCGAGCGTCGAATCGAAAGAGACGAGACGGAGGGACGCCGGACGCAATCGGAGCGATTCTTATGCAAATCCACGGACGCCTTTTGAGAGCGCGATTCATAAGCCGCGTCGGCCGCGAGACGCTCGCGGAACGTGCATTCTTTCGGGGCTGAATGTCCGCCCCGGGGAAAATATTAAAGCGGTTCGAGCGAGCACGTCGCGAGCTAGCGCTAAGACACGTTTGCAATTTATGCCACGTCCCTACATACTTTTACGACGTAATAAGCGTGAAAAGTAAGGCGCTCCGTAAACGAATGCGCGATATCGCGACTCGTCGCCGGGCTAAAAAAATCGCCCAAGATTTTCGCCTCGTTCGTCCCCGCGCAAATTATAATCCGGATAAACGGTACGATTCCAACAAAGGCGAGTAAATCCGTGACGCTACTCGAGTATTCCGCGATCTCCGGTAGTCGTTGAAAATTAATCTACCGAGAGATAGGAAAACGGGACCGTAAACTCGCGAAAAGAAGGGCCGCGCCGGCGAGTAGCGAAGGGGATGAAAACGTTCCCTCCTATCAAGATTCCGCGAAAGTTTGCGACGTTAAGTGGGAACGTCTGGAGACGGGGACGCCTCGTGAGCGGGACAAGAGGGAGAGCGAACGAAACAAACCGGAAGCCGTGCCGACGACGTCACGGCAACTCCAGAAATCGAGTCGCGGAAAAGTTTGCGAGAAGACAGACGGAGGAGAAGGAGGGACGGTGACTCTTTCCTCGGAGGGTAAATGTCGTTTCGAAACGGTCCGGCGTCGTTTAGGGAGAGGACGTAAACGAAAAAGGGGTAACGAAAACTAGGGGTAAGGCGAATCGGTCATTCCTCGTCTTCGCTCGTCCTTCGGCGAGGACCCTGGAGGGTGTCGCGACGTCGAGGGTCCTCTCCCGTTATGATTTCGCAAAAGTTCCCGACGTGGAGTGGGACGCCCGTCGGTGGGACGACGCCGAGGGGGCGCGTCGGGACAAAGGGAGGAGAAACGGAACGGACCGGATGTCGACGCGAGACGACGTTACGGGAACTCGCGAAATCGAGTCGCGGAGAAGTTCCGCCACTCCTTGGCAAAAGGACGGCGAGGTAAGTGGCGGGGCGATCGGTCTCGACCTCGCGACGTAAACGCGATATTCGAGAGGTCGCTCGAACGCGACTTGCGACGCGTCTCGGGAGGACGTCGACGTCGACGTCGACGAACTTCGTCTCCCCCGTACGCGCCGCGTCTACGCCGGTATCTACGTATTTCCTCTCGACCCCTCTCTCCTCCCTTCCTCTTTTCGCCTCTACCCTTTCTCACCGAATCGATTACGCCGCGCTCGATTAAAGTTTCATCAAGGTCCGAATCGCGCTCGGAGGAATCGATCGGTCCCAATCGTCGGTGCATCCAGACGTCCGGAAACGAAGATGCTCCATTACGGACTCGAGCGACGTCGATAACCGTAATCGACCGCCGCTCCGTAAATTCGAGACAACGCGGGAGCGCGCCTTCTCGTCCTTGCGATTTCCTCGAGGTGTCAAAATGTAGCTGCCTTAAAAAAATCTTTCCCTCCCCCCTTGGAATTTGACAAAAAACGATACTTCTCTGAAATTAAAAAATAAACGAAGAGCACCGCCTATAAAATACCCATTCGAGTAATTCCTATACCCCGAGAACAAATAGCTGTACGCGTTACCAATACGGTTCCAAGATAGGCACCAGTTTCTACAAGTGCTACGATATACAACTGTAGACGGAATAACTTTACAAATTGTATTCTCTCTTTCCGTAGTTGTGTATCATATCCTTCGTAGGGATTGGCGCCTTTTTCGTGACTACATCTTTCTCAGGGTAACCTACAAACGGAGGAAGGCGAACAAATTTTCTGCGAAAGGGCTCCCGCCTTTTCCGAACCGTTTCTCGTCTTGGACCTACCTCAGGGACCAGGAGATTTTCGGGATGTCGGTCGGCGACCCGATCTTTGTCGCGAAGGATATCCAGGGGATTCGCTCGTGGAGGTCGAATGTCTCGTTGCGAAAACGGCGGCTTCGCTCCCTCGAGAAGGCAGACTCGCGAGTACAACAAACAAGGCGCAGTCCGTTCAGAGTGCACTCCTTGGGAGCGCAGCATCCGGCTCTCGAGGAGGACCACGCCGTACTATTGGCGACTAGAGCGGAGTAGTTTGGACACGCCGACGGGCTGGCTATCCGCTTTTCTCTCCGCGGGATCGCGCATGTGCCGATAATCCCACAGAAGTAGGTCCGTGCATGTACAAGTCGCGCCTCGTGTGCGTCCACGAAGGGGGAGGCGCGAGCGATCGGCCACCCCGAAGGGAACGGTCGCCACTTTTCGAATCGACGACGATTCGACGATCAGACGACTCGACGTTGAAAAGCGACTCTAACGCCCTCAATTCACGCTTTACGGTGATATGATTATACATTTCTAAAAAGAACTGTAAAAGAAATTGAAATTTTATGGGTGTCAGGACCTTCCATATCGACGTCGTACAGTTTGAAACGATTCGAAACACTCGGGTCGGAGAAAAGTTTAACAAACGAGATCTCTGCGACGCCACTTCCGTATCAGTGGACTCTACCTTAAGTGGACTCGGGCGTGTCGTCCGGAATATCCGAATACAGGGCCAAGTCGAGCGAGCTCCATCGAGACGGCATGGAAAGGGACGGGGAGAGAGAGGGAGGGAGGGATGAAGGCGAGTAAACGAAGGACACGGAATCGACTCCCGTCGCATCACCCTCCATTATTGATAACTATTCGAGGAGGAAAGGTGGTAGAAACTCGAATGGAAGAGGATACGAGGAAGTCGAGCGGAAGAAGGCACGCCGCTCCGGCTGCGATTGGCGAAATCTGTCGGAAAGGATTTTCAGGGCGTCCCACTTGTAATCGTTAAGACCGGATAAGGACCCCGTTAGCGAAGGACCTAGAAATTCTCCCCTTATCGGAGCCACTCGAAATCTCCTCGAATCGGCCTCGCCGATCGTCCTCTGCATCTTGGCGAGAGAATCCTCTCGAACTGCTTCCTTTTTTTTATACAAACGCATTCGGGAAACGTAACCGGGATATATGTGCTTCCGCATGCCGCACGAAGTGGCACGTCCTCTTTACGACGTGGTAGGCCGCACGAGCGCACCTGAATCGGCAAAATAAACCTGAATAAGTTCGCAGGACGTTCGAAAGTTCAGCCAACTCGCGGAAGGGACGTTATCGTTGGTTCTCGAGACGCCTCGATTTGTTTTTTATTCCGGGCACCGGAGAAGGATGCCGAAAACGTTTGACCGTCCCTCGAGGATTCGATTCGGTCGAAGGAGTATGCGAAGTGGGCAAAGTTTCGCAAATCCGAGAAACTTCGGCCCTCGCTCTATACGTATGCAGACGTACGTAAGGTCAGACTCTCGCGACAGGAAGTTCCTCGTCGAACCTTAAGTCCTCCTTTCCTCGACGTTACGACCTGTCGGGCGTTAATTGGTCGTGCCGCCAACTCGGAGCAATTCGGTACGCATCGCAATTTCCAGGGCCCCCACAAAACTTGGTTAACTCGGTATTGCCCCGTCGACCCGAGGAACCGATTCGTCGGTTCTCGCGCGAACGAGTTCCGCTCCGGGAACTTCCTCGGCCGCGATCGGAAGTTGCCGTAATCCGTCGCGCCTGCACCGGGAAACTTGGCGCGGTATACCGATCGATGATTCCGACTTTTTCCCCGTTGTCCCCGAAATCCGTCGTAAACAGACAACGAGATAATTAGGTATGCGGCAGACTCATGGCTCATCCTCGAGGGGCAATTTTTCAGAACGATCGGGTAAACTTAATGATTAATCGCGGGCCATCAAAGGCGCTCATCACTTTCGCGATTGGCAGAGCCTCCCGGGGACAACGATTTTTTTTTTTAATTCGTTTAGAGCCTTTTTCAAAATTTCATATAAAAAAGTCAGGACCTTCCTTACAGCCTCCATATTCCCGTTGTAAAGTTTGAAACGAGTCCATGCCCGTAGTGTGAAGAAAATCCTCGCGAACGATCGATCACTAGGATGCCACTTTAACGTCTAGTTTTAATGACAGAATCGACCGGTGCGATTCTTTGGAATATTCCGATCGGCCCGATCGGAAACACTCGAGCGCTCCGCTGGGGGTTAATTCGCAACGGGAAACGCGGGGAAAACGTGGATGCGGTAATGGAGGAATTTATTCGAACGATTGCGAGCAACGCCGTGTCCGACGTCGGGTTCCCATTTGGCGGGCGAGGAGGGTAAGAGCGAAGTCGTCCGAGGCATCGGGACGGGGCGATTTGCATTATTCGATTCCAAGTGAAACTCAGCTACGGGGGAATTTACTAATCGGAGCCCGAGGGAGTCCTCCGCTACCACGTCGCGGTTTCCGTTGTTCAACCGCTCCGCGGAATCCCCTGCGTGGGTCCTTTGGATAAACGATAGAATTCGATATATGTAAAAAAAATAACTCCACTCCTTCCTGCTCGAGCATGATTTTGATTTTTGCCAAACCTGGAGAAATTGGACGTAAAGGATCTTTGCCAGTCTCGTGGCCTTCGGTAATCTCGAGTTTGCGGGAAGTTCCTATTGTCGTTCGCGATCACCCTTTTCCCTTCAGCGATTCGCGATTCGCATCGCGGCGGAAGGAGCGCCGGTCAGTGCAGTCGGCGTTTCTGGTCGACTGTCGATGGTTTTTTATTTTGTCTTTCTTTCCTCTCGTCGGAACAGAGTTTTCTTTAGCTTCGGTGGCCGCGTCCACGTCCATTAACGTATCGATTTCGGGCCGCGCTCTCAGTTTTTTTCGACGCGGAAGTGTCGGATCGGACACCGCCGATTTGCTTGCCGAGTAAAAATGCCGGGAAAGTTGGGCTCGAGTTTTGCCGACCCGTTTCCGCTGCGCCACCCTCGGAACTTTTCTCTCTCGGAAAGCGGCGACCGCGGAATCGCGCCTGAAACCGCCTCGGCGATATCCGCCGTCGAGGTCGACGATTCAACGCAGAAAGCCGAAACGGAGGTGCCGACCAAACGTATCGCAAACGTCTTTATCGAGCGGGAGGAAGCGTTCCGGAAACGCGGAGGGGCCGTCGTAAACGGGCGGAGTGAGCGGCGGAACGTGGCGCGCGTCGACGCGCCGCGGAATCGCCGCGAGTTACCGACCGAGACGCACGGAAATCTGGAATTCGTCCAAACCTCGTCGATTTACGAACTCGAGCGGCGGGAACGCCACGGAAAACGGCGAGGATGAGTAAAAGCTTCTCGTAAACGTCTCCGTTCGGACGTGCGTTCGTCGCCTAATTTGTCACGGAGACAGTGGGCATCGGGCAAAAACCGCCAGGGAGCACGGTAATCGTCCGCATGCGTTACTTCCTTGACGGACAGCGAAACGGCTAACGGGGCCATTTTGGACACGGTCCAAATCCCGTCGATTCGACGCCTTATCCGACCGATACTTACGGGCGTCTCTCGATGCCCTCGCCGGCCTCTGCGACACGTTAAACGCGAACGTAACTTACGTGCCAAATGAACCAAAAGATACGTTAAAAGCTATTCCTTATGAAATATACCTTATGAAATCAAAGGCAATCGATTCTTAAAGAAGGAAAAAAAAATCACTGATATCCGAGCGAATAGCCCCTCGGGTCGCTTTTTTCGAGCACACGGAGTGAATTTTTGGGACAAATTCCGACGCGACGAGTAGCTCGACCGTCGACGCATTTCGACGGTGCCGAGGTGACGTCCTGGCGCGTTCGATCGGGTCGACATTTTTTTTTTTCCTCCCCCAGGAAATTACCGTCGTTTGGCCAGCGTTACTGCTGGCTACGACAAATGCTCTCCCCGATCTCCTATCGCTCCCAAAACGCGAGGGTATTTTGTTCCCCCGGAGCCAACGCCACCGTGGCCGAATAAAAACGGCCCGCTGGACGCGCGATTCGGATACCAATTTTCGATTCGATGCCGGATGCGAATGAAAAAAAGGAAAAAATCGAGAGTCGACCGGCAGGGTGTATTTCTAATTCCTCTCGGTATCGGTGGACATTCGCGACAAGGTTCTCCCCAAGAAAAATTGCTAACTCTCAGGGTCAACTTTTCCGAGTAGAAGATAGTCGCTTCTCGTTTCGAGGAGCTCTTCAGAGGTTTTTCAGCTCCGCGGGGGAAAGACCGATCCTCGCGAGGGTAATCGATAGTGCACGGTAGCGAGTAATGCCGAGCTCGAACGTACGATACATCGCGGCGACGGCTGGAGCAAAATTGCGAAAATCAAGCTCTCGAATAAACGCGATACACTCGAAATATCGAGGATACCCGACCGCAAGTACTGTTTGAACGGAGTGCGCGCAAATCGCCGAAAGCTCTCGTGACGGGCACCGCGATGGCAAGGGTGGCAAATGATTATTTGTTCGGTATCGTCGATGTTGCGTTTACGCGTTATTCGTAGACGCGGAATTTGCATTCGGGCGCATAAAATCCGGAGGCGCCTCGAGTGGCGGGAAGAACGACATCCCAACGGTTCGTCGACCGCGTTTAACGACGCCAATATTCCTTTTTCATTGGCCAGTCGCGTCTCGGATGGAGGACGATCGACGCGTGTCGCGGAAATGAGACAAAAACCCGGTCGAAGAGGAATAATGGACGATCGGCGATAAATCAAGGGAAAAAGAGAGGGGGCCGAAAAAAGGGCGAGAGGCCGGCAGGGACGCGAGAGAAGCGAAGGCGAAGGGAGCCGCAAAAAGGGAACGGACGTCGGGGACGCGGGAAAAGGCAGGGAAAACGGGAGGAAACCCCGAGACGTGCATTCGTCATTTATTTCTCGTCTCGCGTCCCGGATGACGAGTCGCGTCGCGCTCGACGCGAACGCGGGGGAAAATCCTTTACCGTCGAAACGCTTTCAAAAGAATAATGCCACCGCAACTGTGGATTCCAAGGGAAAATACTCGCGTCTTCGATTTTCGATACGAGCGTTTAATCGCGGGCAAACAGGGACGAGAGATCGCGAGCCGGGGGAAAAGTTGAGTGAGAGAACCGCGGGCGCGGAAAACTCGCGGAAAATTCGCGATAATCTCGAATGTTATCCCTTATTTCGCGTCATCGTCGGGGCGCCGAAACGTTCGCAAGGAAGAGGAGGAAAATGTTAAAATTTACCGAAACGCTGTCACGATGTTAAGGCCGAAAATTATTTGTCACCGAATCGCATTGTTTTCCGTCATACGAACTGAAAGGCAATCGGCTCTCAAAGAAGAAAATCCTTTTTCCGATTTCCGAGTGATTAGCTCCGCGGCGGAAAGTTTGGCCGTGCGATAGGAGAAGGGTGGCGGGAAGGACGGGGAGGGACGGGGAGGAAAGTGGAAGAAAGGAAAGAAAGGGGTACGAGGCGAGACGCGCTCGAGTCGTCCGACGTAGTTCGGGCCGCCTGTGGGCATCGACCGGACGACCCACCGACGAACCCGGCCAACTACCACCGCGTTCCCACGGGAGGGGCGCGCGCGATCGAGTGACGCACGAGACCGGTCTCGGGCCTAAAACTCGGTCACCGGCTGCTACTTCCACACTCGGACAACCGTTTATTTCGGGCGCGACGCGCTCTCTTTGGCGCCGCGACGCGACCGGCGCGAAAACAAATGCCTCCCTAGACGGGTCTCCGAGTTGGAATTTTAGCTCTCCTTAAAGGCCACCCACCCCAACTCTTTCGAGTTCTCCTTTCAATCTCTTACGTTCTATTTTATTCGAAGGAAGTCCGACTTTAGGCCTACGAACAGAAGAAATGGAAGTATCCGCGATTTTTAAGATCTAAAGTAGGACTCGACCGTACGCGGAAAAAAATAAGAACGGCCAGGAAAACCACAATTGCGGCAATTGTGACCATTTTGAGACAACCTGGGTAGGAGATTATCCCGATTGTGGTTTTCCTCGTCATTCTTTTTTTTTTTTCCGTGTATGTACGTATATCGCGTCAAAACGCACTTGGAATCTACGATCGGAGATCACAAGTGGAATCGATATTTCGGTTCGGATCGCAACGTCGAGTTAAAGGCATGATTGAAAGGCGGTGAATTTGGATATAACGCGTCTCGATATCCTCGATCGGCATTTTCATTCTCGTCGCCGCCCCCGTCGAAAACAGGGATGCAAAGGAGGGAAGGAGAGGGAGGCCGGCCATTCACGCCGTCTGGACGGCGGCGAGCTTTCGAGCGTCGCGTTATTTCGGGCGTTAAAGCCACCGGGGACGGCTAAATGCGCCGGCAGAAATTCGGACTCCTTCCTCGGCCCTTCAAAAGCGTCCCCGGTTTTCGCGAGACGAGAGCTCCTTTTCGGCGTCCCCCACCTCGTCGCGACTCTTTCAGCCTCCGAGGCGACGACTGCCGGCGCGACGCGTGCGTCACCGGACGCGCCGCCGCCTAATTTTAGACCTCGCATTTACCGCGGACGTATTTCCGTCCGCTTGTCCGCGACGTTCCATTTCGCCCGTGTCATTCCGCCTCGCCCCCCGTTACGTGGCATCTATCGAATCGATCGGCGTCCCAAACCTCCTGAACGTTGCGCGAATCCACCGGGGACGCGCGTAGTCCGAGGTAATGGCCTGCCAGGAGGTAGGATATTTTCGGAGAGAGAAAAGGGAGACGGGGATGAAGACGCGGGACGTCGACGTCGAGAGATCGGCCGAACGTCATCGGCAGGAGTCGGGGTCCTCGATGTCGAAAATCGATGCACTTCGTTACCGAGCCCAGGGGTTACTCCGAGGCGGCGTCGATACGGTTATCATCGAGGGTCGCGGAACGAGGAGAAGGGGCGACAAAAGCGGCGACCGCCAAAGAGAAACGGGCCGAGAGGGCGGAATTTGTTGCCTCCGCGCCGTTTTATGACTGCGGCTGACAACCGCCCTTCCATCGTTGGTCGTCGGACGAAAGCTCAAAGCGCCGGGACGAGGAGAAAAGTACCTACGAATGCGGCATCACAGACCGCGCGTCCTAGTCGTATCGGAGGGAAGTCAAAATATAGTTTGACCACCCAAGCGGGTCGCGTTACCCCTTATACCGGATTTCCACCCCCTGGGTGCCCCCGGAAAATTTTATATTTCCGGGGAACCAATTAATTCTCCGTTGCTCCCATTACCGGCGACGAATTCGGCGAGATTCGCCGAGATCTTACAATTTTTCTCGGTTTTCCGTAAATCCTCGAGAGGGTCGGGCGCCTTCGACCGCTCCACTCGTTAAATCCTCTCCCCGGGTGGACAGGGTCGCGGCCGTTACCCGCGTTTTCCGCACGTGCACCGACCGCCCCTTGACCCCGGTCCCCATCCGAGCGTTACGCGGTTAGGACGAGGTCGGTCCTCGTCGAGGGGTCGGGAATCTCGACCCGGCGCGTAGTTAGCGCCTGATTTATTTATGCAATTTGGCGAGCATTCCGCCTACTTTCGGAAAAGTTACTAAATTCTTCCCGACCCCTGTCTCGGGGCGCGGTGCCAAGACACCCCCTGGCCCTTGCCCGGATCGTCCCATGGCGACCAACCCTGGGCTCGGAGCGCGACCTGGGCGCGCTCTCGATTTGACTTTGCCGACTCTCCGGGAGGAATAAATAATGGCGAGCGTCGCCTCGGGTAAATAGACCGACGAACGTGCTCCGGGTCCGGTCGGCGCGGCGCGAAACGACGTCAGGGCCTTCTTTTGGCGCGGAACGGTCGCGGGAAGGAGGGCCGCGTCGTCGAGAAGGGCGAGGGCCGTCGATTTCCCCGGGCGATTACTTTTGCGTTACGACCCCTCCCCGTCCGGGGTGCGTTATCGCGGCCGTATAATTGCCGGTGGAGGCCCCACCGCGCCGCCCACCTCGTTCGCGTATTCCGCGTCTACCTGTACGTCGAGCGCGCCCCTTGCCGCTCCCGTGCTCGTTTTATAGGTTATGTCTACTCGTTCGAGCCGCCTCCGACCGCCGTCGTAAAATATCGCGGCGGGCGCGGCCGGCTCGTGCGGTTTCCGGTATCTCCCTCGATCATCGCCACTTCTTGCGGCTCCCTTTAATATCAACCGACTAACCCCGAAGTACTTGCGAGAGGGTCTACGAGAGCGAAAGTCGAGAAATGCGATCGATTCCGAGGGAATCGCGACGAGAGCGGCGAGGTGCAGGGTTGGGTAATTTCCCTTTTTTTTTTGAGGTTTTTGATATGTATAACCAAGTGGTCTTCGTTGTAATGTACGCGTTGAAAATCACGTATAATACATGATGCATTATATCTACCCAACCCTGACGAGGCGTTGAGCTTTCGCGAGGACCTCGACGAGGGCCTCGCGCGCTGCACCGCGGAAGACCTTCGTGACTTCGACTCGGAATGGGCGAAGTTCGAAACGGCTCGGTCGATGCGAAACGACGCTCGGAGGTCTTCGATTATTCCGAGCGGACGGGAGACGGCTTCTGGGCTCGATCGAAATTTCCTAACTTCGAGGGATTAATGTCGGGCCGCTCCGTACAGGGCGAATCGCGCCGAGGTTTCCGCCCTACCGAGAAATCTTAAATATTTACCCCGAGAGAAAAATATCATTGCACCAAAGAAATATTCTGTTAACTCGAGGAATAATTATTCAACTCAAATAGACTGGAATAAACCGGATGCAACGTTTATTCGGAATTATGACAATTTATTTCAGTCGAATAATTCTTAAAATTGACCAAATTCTTTTTATTTCTCAGTGCGAGAAATTGGAGCGCACGTGCCTCGGCGTAGCCGTGGGACACGAAGGAGCGACCCGAGGAAGAATCGCGGGGACGTTACCTCTCGTAACGCGGAGAGGAAGACGCTCGAGAAAGAAGTTCCCCCCGCGTTTGGAAACCACCACTGTGAGTGGCCTCACAAAGCACGCCCGAAGGGTACGCCCGCTATTCGGCTTCCGCTTTTGCAGAAATTTCAGGGTTAAGCTCGCGTCGGGGAGAAACGCGTTCTCGAGACTCCGGATCTCCCGGTTCCTCTCCCCTTTATCCACTTCCGGTTCCCCCGCGTCTTGGCAGCCCTTTTGGACTCCTAACCGAGCCACTTCCGAGTTTAACGCCAGAAAGGTCAAAGCGCGGAAACTTTCGGCCCGGTGCTTTGTCAGTCGAGAGGTCCTCGAGTTTGACACCTCCGTCCAAGCCGAGCGAAGACGCGGAGCGTTTCGACGCGTAATTAATCGGAAGCCGATCGAAGCAAATTTCGAGAGAAAGAAAAAAAAAAGCGGTCGCCCAGGTTTTCACCTCTCGTCTTCGGGGACACTTTTCGGTGTTTCCGCCGTGGAATCCCCGCGCTCGGAAAAGTTAACCCACCCACAGTCGTTTCCCAAATCTGCGACGTCGTTCTAATCGTATTTCCGAGATCACGGAAGAAATGCGTACAATTTTCCATCGGTCAAGCTCGTCCGATTTACAGGCGTTCCGCGTCGACGTAGACACCCCCGGACATGAACGTTCCCCGGAGTGGAAAAACTGACTCTTTCGCATTCAATTAACGAGCGAATGAATATTCATTCGTTCGAGTCGGATCACCGTTCCACTGTATACCTACGTTATAACGCATCGCGGCCCGCTCTTCCACCCCTCCCCGCGCTTGGTCATATTTCTAAACGGAATAAAATGGCAGGCATCCACCGGGGAAAATGCGCGCGGAATTCTGGCCGCGGCCGCAAATTTGGAAAAACGTCAGGGGCAAATGGTCGACCGGGCCGATGACGTACGCGCGAGGCCGCGCCGATGGAGGCGATCCGGGGAGGGTGGCCACTTTCCGAGGATTCCTTTCGGGATCGGACATTCCGCGCGGCCCGGTCGCGGAAGAATCGCGCCGTCTGGAATTCATCCCTTATACGGGCGAGCCCGGAGAAAGGGAGCACCCCCTTGGCCGCTTTCAGAGATATTATCCGCCCTCCCGATCCTCCGGCGCCTTTTCGTGCCTGCCGACTCGGCGGAAGTTGCCTACCGCAGGCATTCTGAAAATTCGCGGAAAAATACCGCAAGCTTCCCGAAGGCGGGGCCCGAAGGCGCGAGCAAAACGAACGAACGGACGACTCTCCTCCCGCTCCGCGCCGACTCGGCCGCGCGTTGCGGCGCCCGACAAAGGGCCATGTTTCGGGAGACCCTCTTTCCGTCGGCGCTCCCCTGGAGCTCCGATTATCCCCGCGAGGAGAGCTCGCAATTCCATTCTGGCCGGTTGCCTAACGACGAATAGAATTAGCGGAGCCGAGCTGGCCCTCGTTAATCGGTGCGTCGCGTCGGGCGTCTCCCTCCACCGCGACGCAGCGGGTCGTCTCCGTCCGTTTACGGCCGGGAATGGCTACCGAGAGGTAGCCTCTCGACGTGCCTCTCGATGCCCCCCTCGAGGCGCCTCCGGATGCATTCGTAGGTGGACATCCGGATGCATCTCTCGATGCGTCTCTCGAGACGATTCGCGATCAGGGTTCAAGATTCAGGGATCAAGGTTCGGGTTGCAAATCCGCTGCACCCCGCGACTTCGGCTGGACGAATCGAAAAGTCCATTGAAAATTAGTGCGCCGCCAAGTGTACGGATCGAGGGTTCGCGATCGTTCCCGGGTTTTCATTGTCCGATCTTGGGTCCACGATTTTTTTTGGGGCCGGCTACTCGGGAAGAAAGAGACGTTTCTTACGATCTCCCGGGTCGAGCGCGGTTTAAAGCCGCGTCGTTAGCCCGCGAGCTTAACCCCGGACCTCGGGCAAACGAATGGCCGCGCTCGCTCGGCCGGGTACTTTCAAGTATTAAAACTGCCTAAGCACTCCAGGGCTCGAGTAAGTACCGGCGCGAGCACCGAACCGCCTTTCGTGCCGAACCTTCGCCCACCTACGTACATATTTACGAAGCCGAGTTTGCTCGGGCCGCCGGAGGAACCCGGGGTCGCGACGCTTGCCATGGGGGTGTTTAAACTACCTTCCTTCCGGAAAACACGCCGCGGAATCGTCGAGGGTGCGTCGTGGTACCCGCTCTTGCGAGCGAACCTTACGACGACGCGGTCGTTCCGGCGCGGTCGAGCCGCGGCCCACCTGGAAGTCGCCCATCGAGGAACCCCTGGGATCCGGCGAGAGGGCGGCGGTTCCGCGCAATCTCGACGTCTCGAGACGCGGGTTTTAATGGGATTGCCCGCGTTACTCGAAACCGATCCGCCGGTCGAAGTTGGCGAATAAACGCTCCGACTTCGACGAGGGCGATCCGGCTCCGTTTCGCGAGTAATCGGAAACCCGCGAGCAAACGAACGATCGTTCCCGTGCGGCCTTCTCGCGCAATCGACGCGGCATCGAGTCGCAGCCCACTCGAGTTACGACGGATCGGCGTCGCGACGCTACCTCGGGCCGCAATTTCTACCGAACCGGCGCCGTGATTTAGAAGGTCCAAAGACGATCCCTCGTTTTCTCCGCGGAAAAGCCCGCCGGGAGACAATGGCGGAAAACCGGACGGGCCGGAAGAATAGCCCCCGCGGGGAAGCGCGGCCCAGCTTTACGAGCGGCGGAATCTAAGTTTTCATTTAGCGTCCATTTCATTTCATAAAGTGTAACGAGTTCCGGCGAGTTACCGCGGCGGCCCGCCTTCGGTTACCTCCGCCAGCGATTCCGCCGCCGCTCCTCCGGGTCGGCCCGTTTCCCGGTTTTTAACCGTTTACGAGGTGGCCGGAGGGAGCGGCTCGGAGTTCGCCCGTCTGATTTACACGGGATACGGCGGCTCACGTTCGCACCGTATTTCCGCGCGGAACGGACGGAGAAAGGGACTGGAGGGATTCGCGTTCGATCTCTTCCAGCGGAATTAGATTCGGTCCATGTGCCGCTCGAGTTGCTCTCGGATACGCGATCGTTATTAACGACGAACCAACGGCCCGCGTCGGAATCCGACGAACGAGTTCGCCAAACTAACCCCTTGCCGCCCTTTGGCGAGCCCGACTCGTGACAAAAATGTCGGACCACCGCGAACGTCGCGCATCGAGAAAAAAATGTCGCTAAACCAGGGAAATATTTCTTTGTCCAGTCCCTAAGAAATATTTTGTCGAATCAAAGAATAATTATTTCACTCGAGTAAAGTCGGATAAGTTGGATGTAACGTTTCTTCGGAGTTGTGACGACTTATTTGAACGAACAAAATATTTCTCTGGTTCAAGGAATTTTTTTTTCTCATTTCCATTTTTTGCACGCAAAAAGGAAAAAAGGACTCGTCGCGTCCCAGAGGACGAACTCGTCCCTCCATTTTCACGTCTCCCGGGGAAACGAAGCTACTCTTAGGAACCGAATTACGTCTAAAACCGAATCGAGTCGGTATTCAATTTCAGGATGCACCGCGTCTCTCGCATCGCCGGTTCATAATCCGGATTTGCTCTCGCCATAGCCCGATATCCCTTAAGCGCGAAAATGCGAAACGCAGTATCCACGGTTTGCAATTCATCGGCGAGTGTTGGGCATCGTCGTTGAAAAGTATACCCGAGCACGGTTGCGGTCGAGGTTCGATCCACTCTCGATGGAAACGCCGAGTGACCTTAATTAAGCCGGTCTGTTACGTGCCCGATGTAGCAAGGCTCGAAAGAGGGCGTAATAAAATTATTAAACCGAGGTCCTGCAATTAGAGTACCCCACGCGCGACGACACGTGGAACTAAGCGCGCGACGGGGGAAAAGTTTGGGTCATTCGCGGTGAGGAAAGTCGGTTCGGCATAAGGAGGTTACGTCGCGCCGAGGAAAAACCGACTCGCCGAACGGAAGCGACGCGCTAAAAGCTTTTTAATTACGCCGTAAACGAGCGACGCGATCGGCGACGCGCTTTTCCGCGTCCAGGGGTTAAGTGCGGCTTTCCTTGCGCTCTCTCGGCGCGACTCGCTGATCTCCTTCCATCCGTAATGGTCGTTTCAACGACCAACGGAGAACGTGAAAATCGCGACGGGATTAACGTCTCGGGCCGTTAAGCACCGATCGCTCGCTCGCGTTTACTCGTTCTCGTTCGTGTCCTCAGAAAAATGGATTATACCTGTTACACGGCGCACGACCTTGATTACGGTGTCGTGACGGTAATCGTTACACCCACGCCTTTCCCACGGTCGACAAAGGTTCGCGTTTCTCGGCGAGATCGACGGAATCAAGGATTTGGAGGTCGGATTTCAATTTTCGAGATTCGGATCGGAGAAGATCCTCCTCGTTCGGGGCCGCTCGAGGGGTCCTCCCACCTCGTTCGCAAATTGGGTTGCAGGTGGGCCGAGGTAAAGGCGCTCCTCTTAATGGCGCCTCGGTGCCTCCGGTTATTGCGGCGGCTCCCCCGTTTACACCGCGAGGATGCCTCGATTCGCCGAGTCCGATACCGCGGCGTCCCTCGGGGACCGGCGTCGTCTTATTAAAAAATTCCAGGCGCACCTTCGGGAGGAGGTCCCACCGGCGCTCCGCAATTTCGCGCTCCGTGACTCGGGACGCGGCGAACCTGCCAACGAACGAGACTCGCGTTACGTCCCCGCTAAATTCCTCGCAATGGCCGATGAACTTCGACCTCGCCTCTCGAGGGGACCGGAAAACCAGGAAATCTCGAAACCTCGACGCGACCGAGTGGAAATTTTTATCTCGCTTAGGACCTCGATTTAATTCGAACAAGGTAGGACGTGGAAGGTTGAAAGGAGGACATCGAAGAGGGAAACGTGATACAAAATATCTTACTCGGGGGACGCGGACTTAAAGGAGGGCCGAAACTTTGAAGTTTCTCGATTGATCCAAGGAAGAAACTCGTTATTCGGCCGCCGCGCGTCACGGAGAGCCGCGTTTTCCTCCCGCGTCAGCGAATACCGGTTTTAAGATATAAATTCAGGATTTATTATCCGAGCGGCGAGGATGACTTTCCTCCGACTCGACCTCTCGAGTAGGAGGACGGAAACGAGACCTCGATAAATTCCGCGATCCCCAGGATTCGGTTAAGCACGTAAGTATAACGACCCGTCAAGACGGCGCATTATGTGAAAGCGATTCCGTGTAATCGCAATCTCTAGGAGCAATCTCACGGAGCGACGTTCTCCGACTCTGGAGCGATCGGAGGATCGACCTCGGATCGGGAAGTCGATCGAGACCGCCGTCGATCCGAGTCGATTCCTTGGGTTCAAATCTCGAGTCCGAGTCAAAGAGATCTCGGTTAAACTCGCGATTCGCTTTCTCCCGAATCGAGTCGTATATCCGACGTCGAGCTCGGATATCGACGAGTCTTTGGTATAGATGCGACGAAGAGGACCGCGAATAACGCGGTCGTTTCTCGTTTTCGCGCATACCGCGACGTCTCGGCGACGTCTTCGCGAGGTCCCGTCCGTATTAAAATGCGGAGGCATGATTCTAATAGAAGGTATTACCGGGGCGATGCGCGGGGGGAAGGGGGCAGCAGGAGGAGGTGGCGCGCGACTCCGGGCAAACACATCGTAATGTATTCATATTGGCCCTCCGTACTCTCGGTACCTCAAAGCGAGGGCTCTTCCTCTCCGCGATATTTGAATTTTAATGCGTCCCCCTTGGCCCCCTCGCCTTCGTCCACCTTGAACCACCGCCAACGCCGCGCCCTCGCATTTTCCGCCGCGCGGCGTCGCCCCAACAATCGAAGGATTCCGCCTTCCGGAATACGCGAACCCGAGGTGGTCCCGAGGATTCTCCTCCAGGACCTTATTCCGGACTATTCCGGCCCGTAATCCGGGTTTTAGCGCCCCGAGTAATAAGGTCCCTCGGCGCCCCGACGCTCCTCTCGACGGAATACGCTTTATCGACTTACTCCCCTCCCACGTGGTCGATCAGTCGCAATCTCTTTTAATTCCCGCTCGGCGAGGAAGACATCTCGGATATTTAGAAAGACACTCACAAAATTCCAATTGTTATAATGAAATTTTGAAATGACTGCAAATGTGTAAAGATTTAAATTTCATGGGTGTCGGTCCCTTCCTTATAGTCTCAGGATTCACGTTGTAACGTTCCAAAGGACTCGGTGCACTCAGCTCGGAAAAAAGTTTCCTGAACGAGATCTCTCCGACGCCACTTTCGTATCGCCTTAATTCCTCCCTCATCCTTCGCTCCCGAAATTGAAATCCTTCGGCGGAGTCCTCGCTCCCTGATTCTTTTTAGCCCGGCCATTCACCGCTATCGAAGGCTCGAGTCCTTTCGAGTAATACGTTTAATCAACGCTGGGCGCGTCCTCCATAAAGGACCCCGGGACAGGGGACGTCCCTCGTCCGGGCGCGATGAAAGCACCGAGTACCTTGGTAACCTTCGGCTTACTCGAGACCCCGAGTATTCCGTTAAGAAAGCACGGCAGTAGTAAACCTTCGATCTTCGGCCAATCTCGCCCGTAAAGGCAAGGAAATCCAATCGGCGGACTCGTCGACGAGCCGGTTTCCATTTAGTCACCCGGGGCGGAGAATTTGCTACGTCCAATCCCGAACGACCTCGACGGTGAGGGGACCACCCTCGTGGTGCACCGCTTATTTCGAGGACCTGTTTCGAGCCAGGGTTTCGGAGATGGACATATAGTCGAAAATGCAATAAAATGGCCCATGAGTAAGAATACAAAGGTACCCTGAGAAAAAAAAGCATCATGCATTTTTGTACGAACTTGTACTCACCGTTGAAAAAAATATAAGTATAATGTACGTATGAGCGGGTACAAGGTACGGGTACGGTACTTCAAACCTCTGTATTTCGGCTGAAAAAAAAATCGCAGCCAAAGAACAATTTGAAGGGAAGAACTTTTCCCGTCGGGCTGAAGTGATTGCGGGTGGGAAAAAAATTCATCGGGGACAGGGCAGGTCGAAGGTGACGCCTGGAATTCTCTCCTCGGGGTCGTCGATAAAAATGACCACCGCGCGATCATAGCGAGACACGGCTCGTTTTTCCGGTTTCCCCGTGGTGGGTTTTCCGGAATATTTATTTTCCCCGGGACCGTATTCCCGACCTCCGGTGTTTATTCCCAACGCGAAGCGAGGTTCTCGCGTGTTTTACTCACGGCACCGAAACACCCGTTCCCCGGCGCAAAGAGAGGCGGTAACGCTTTTAGAGGTACGAAACGAAAATATCCGCCTCGGCGGAAGGAGAACGTCTCGACCGGGCAATTCCGAAGTGCGACCTCGGCGGAGGAAAGCGTTCCTTTCTGGTCAACGCGTCCGCCGCAAAGATAACGAGGCCGCCAACTTCTGGGATATCTCTGGGATAATTGCCCCGTGAATCCGATCCGTCGACCGAGCGGCCGAACCGCCGCGTCTCGGCGGCGAAGAAGAGAGCGAGGGGGATCCGGCAAAGCGCCCTTTGGCGGAAGGACGTAATCCCCGTTGCACCTGTTCGGGGTGCATCGGGCACCGCAGGGTCTTGGGGAGCGTTGCCTCGAGGCAACCGAGAGCACCGCAACGTGCCTAGCACACATCGGCTTCTACGTGTTCGCGAGAGCATCGGGTTCCTCGATGGTTCCTCGTGGTTCCTCCCTCGGTTCCTCCCTGGGCCTCCTCGGGCGGAAACGAGAGCAGAGGGTGCAGAGGCGGGGCATTATTATCCGCTCGCGGAGACGCCGGCTCCTTCGCTCGGTCTCTGATCCCGCGGATATGCAACGCCCTGCGGAACCGCGGTGCAGCGAGGTGCATTGCGCATCCTAGGTACATAATCCGTGAGAAAAGGACTAGCGGCGAACGAAAGGACGTGGGGAGTAGGCAGGGGCGAAGGAGTCGAAGAAGGGAGTAACAGCTCGCGCTTCTTTGACGCGAGGATGCGTGCTACTCCCCCGCTTTTTGCGGAATAAACTCGGGACCCTTCAGCGTATCTATATCCCGGAAAATGGACGGAGTCTTGGGATCCTAGTGGATATAGTAACCGGGGATGCAGTAACTATCGGGCGCTTTTTATTTTCTTTTCATGAAAAGACTCGATATTTCTCGCACGGAAGCTCGCGAGGAGACTGCCGAAGGGAGCCACGAGGGTCGCGTCGCTGCGCCGCGAAAAAGCGACGGGATGTTCTCGCTCTCGTGGTATAGCTCGAGTCGGAAGCGCGTACGGACATTTTCCTTTTCTTTTACGACCCGCGATAACGTCGAGACGCCGTTTACAACGGCGCGACTGCCGTTGAGACGGAAAACCGGCCGATATATATCGACCGCGACTCGAGGAGCGACTGCGACTCTCGGCCCTCCCACCACTTCATCGATTTTTATTATTCCCTCCTCCTCCCTTTTCCTCCTTTCCCTCTCGTTGCTTCTCTCTTTAACTTGCCTCGAACACCTGTGCCTTTTTCCGGTTAGCTCCCTTTCCCCTTTCTCCCTCTTTTTTTTCCGACTCTTCCTTTGCTTCTCGCCTTTCCCTTCCTTAAACCACCTCGTCTTGTTTTACCGGCTCGGAAAAGAGGACGCATCGATCGCGGTGTTAAGGTGTTATGAAAGTGTCATATATATATATACATATACACCAGAAAATTAAAATATTTATAAAACTTTTCTCCAAACTAGGTGCACCGAATAATTTGAAACATTAACGGGTGATAATGGAGGTCCTCGCGAAGTTCTTGAAAGTCAGGAAATTTAATTTTTCAAAAAACAATTTTGTACCTTGCCCGGGCAAGAACGAAAAAGGCATATTTTTTTCGAAAAAGGATATTTCATTTTGATATCGATAAATCGCTCAACGGGGGAATATTTAGATCAATCGAGGTGCTAAACGGAACGTCTGCAAGGACGTTGACGCGCATCGACGCATCCTTCCGTTGCACCGTTTTGCAACGCAACTCGGAGGATACCACCAATTTCCGGCTCTTTCCTTGACGAGTTCCCTCTAGATAATAGCACTCGCGGTTTCGCCACACAACGCGCAGACTCGGGCCGGCCACGCGAGAACTTTTCCATCCAGCACGGAGAAGAAAAGGAGGGCGTCGCCTCCTTTTTCGCTCGTATTACTTTCCCGACCTCTTTGTGGTCCACCGGCTCTCCCCGTCTACGTGCTCGCAGTAATTCCCCGTTCACCTGAGAACGCGTTAACATTTTTCGTGACATTCAACGAGGCGAGCCGCACGGTGAGCGGCGCGACCCCATAACGACGATATCGTAAAGGAGCCGTGCTCGCCCCATGCGATGCCGATCCCATGGTATCCTTCGCCAACCTCCTCGAATCCTCGTCGGAAATCCTCCTTCCGGAGGTATTCTGCCCGGAACGACACGTTTTATCGGCTCTAGGTACCGCGGACGGATACTGGAACTCCTTTGAGAACCAGGGGAAATATATTGGATTTTCTATGGTTGTCCTTTCGAGGAGAGGATCGAGGTGCATCGGCGGCGGCGAGTCGTGCACGTTCCGGGTTCCCTCGACTCCGGGCTTCGGGAATATAGTCGGGGTTGGCAAAAACCGCGGAGCGGAGAGCGGTACCGCTAGCAGGGCCCAGTTTTTGCCGCGGCGGAATAACGACTCGCGAGCAAGGCGAGCGGCGAGCTCGATAGAAATCGGCGCGCCCCTCTTCGTCGTTTAGTCGGCGACAAATTCTTCGGACGATTAATCGGCGGCCGTCCTCTCGTTACCCCCGAGAATTTGCTGTTTCTTGTCCCCGGGAAGGCGGGTCAGGGGCGTCGCGGCGTCGGTGCCAGGGGTGGATTTACTCCGCAACTTTCGTAATCGGAGCGACGGCGGCGGCGGCCGTGCGTCGCTTTAATTGAATTTATGCATCGGGCCGCGCCGCGGCGAACCGGTCGCGTCTTCGCGCTCCGATGCGGACGGGTTCGCTTTCGCCGGCGGCACGCGCGATTACGAGGGTCGATTTCGTCGTATTCTCGGAATAAATCGGGTCGACGCGAACCCGATCGCCTCGAGTTCGATCGGGACTCCCAGGGTGGTCCGATGGCTTCCGGCGCGTCGGGCGTCGCCCCGGCTTCTCGAGACCCGAACCGCCACCGGTCTCCTTCCCGGCTGCGATCGAAAGTAGAGGAAAGTACCTCCGCGTGACCGCTTTTGCCAGTCGCTCGAGTCGAATTTCTCAAGAGACGGTTCATCTCGGATGCCCGTATCTCCTCGCGCGTTGAGAAACGCTGCGACGCGCCGGAAAGGCCGCGAAACGACGACGAAAGGCGCGAGAGATCGAGGCGTCCTTATATTGCTTAAGTGCCGGATCCGCAATTTGTCCTCATGGAGCGACGCTCCTGGACCTTTAAGGCTCGTTCTCCGTCCGCCGCGGCTCGAATGCAAGTTCAAGGCAAGTCCGGGGCTGCCGCTTTGCGACGGCCCGGAATGAAAAAAGAGCCGGATCCGGCAATTTTCAGGGCGGAAAAGTCAAGCTGGATGCGCACTTATCCGCGAGTAATCGCTTAAGTACGCGAGTACGCGTTTGCGGGGTTGATCCATTGAGCCCCGGGTGCCTCCCGTGGGTTATTCTCGTCGCGCAATCTCGGAAATAGCCCGACACGGCGTTTGATCCGCACCGAGGAGGGGAAAAAATAACCGAAGGGGGTCGAGCCGCCAGAGAACGATCCAGGGCGAGAGGGAGAGAGTCGGCGACCGGCGACTCGGGATCGCTCCAAGGGGTGGAGACTCGATTCGTACGTAATTAATCGCGACTCGACGCGCAGCCAAGATCGCGCAAGAAATCCGTGGCCGTCGTTTCGTCCCGCAAAATCGGGGCTCGAGGCCGGTGCTTCGTGAACGGGAAAGCAATTACCGCGGCCCAGAAAGCACCGATCGCTCACGGGGGAAACGCAGAAATTACCGGCAATTTCCGCGTGCCAAAGTGCGGGGACACGCGCGTCGGTAACAGCCGGTGCGGACGGATTTGTTTTTCCGTCGATCGCCATTTTCCAGGAGACCGACGATCGATGGCGCCAATTTATCACGGCCATCATCGGCCGTCGTCATTTGCCTCGCGCGCCGATATAATCACCGGCGAGGCGAGTCGACGCTCGATCCCGCGGATTTCCGATATCCCCTTCGCGATGGCGGAGAAAATGCCTGGATCGCCGAAAATTATTCCCGCCCCGTAACCGCGACGTTATTACCCCGCCGGGAAATTACGCGGGGCTCCGATGACGGGCGCTCGCGGTTTCCCTAGGACGCGGATCGGCGATTCCTCCGAAATCGTCCCGTCGATTCTTAGCGCGGGATGCGATCGGACCTCGGGAAAAATAGTTCCCAAAGTAGGAACGAAGCATCGAGGCCGGGAAATCGCAAGGGGCGACGAATCGCGTTTCGCATCTCCTCTGGCCGCGGCGGATGGTTCGATTTAGTCCGGACACCGGGGCTCGCATAAATCCGCGAAGCCACTACACCCGCCAACGTAACGCTCTCCATTTCCTATTATCCTCGTTAATTACGTTCGCGTTATTTTAACGTTAACGCTGGCACCGTGAATTATACTAATTATACCGACCGTGCCCGGCCGCGCGCGGAACGCTCATTAAGGCTCCATGGCTTCTCCATGAAACCGGAACGCGTTAAAGCTCGCGTTTCACCGCTACGGCGAAATCGTCGATCGGCTGGAAACTCGAGTTCGACTCGAATCCAGGAATCGAGTCCGAGTCCACGTCTCGTGGAAAAGAGCGCTCGGCCGATCCGACCCACGGTCGGTGCACCGAGTCGAGTTCGGGTGCCGCGAATCGATCTCGAAGGAAACTCGAGGAGTCGGTCGCCCGGAGAAAGCCCTGGGAGCACCTTTCGAGCGTCGCGGTCCCCTCTGAGATTTTAATCTCGCGAAAAGCGGAGCGGAGATATCGCGCCGGACCGCCGCGGGCTCGGTAACGCCGCGGCGGCCGCGCGTCCTGCAACCTTGCATTTTCCTCGAGCTTTTTACCCCGTCGACCCTTTCCTCCCTGTCCGACCCGCGGGACGATAAATCCACCGGGAAGATAAATTCCCGATGCCGCCGACGTCGCTAGGATCGACTGGAAATTTCGCAGTGGAGCCCTCGAGCCCTCTCTTTCCCCGTTCTCCGACCATATACCCCGATTAAATAATTACTCGACGACGACGCAACGGTCGCCCATCACGTGACTCGATTTCCTCGACCTCGCCCGGAAAGCCGCGACCAAGAATTCCGGAGAATGCCGGAGAATGCCACGCGGAGGCTGACTTGGCGGAAATTGGGAGAATATTTCAACGGGGCCGAGGGAGAGAGCGCCCTTGTGGGAAAAGAAAGGGTTGGAGAGAGAGAGAGAGAGAGAGAGAGAGAGAAAGGGGTAAAGCAAAGAGAGGGAAGGACGTCGGGCGGGGAATTACTTGGAACCACCGGGCGACCTGGGAAATCCAATTTCTATGTAAACTCGACGTTTACATAAAAGCTGACTGGCCTTAGGCTCGTTTCACCTGGTTTTTCGACGGGCTTATCGGCGTAAAATAGGGCACCGTCCCCGTGTTCCCTCGGTATCAGAGGGTAATACCCGCGATATTTCACATTTTTCACGATTACTCTTCTCGTCCCGTGCCGAACGCTTCCACTCGACCAGGTCTCCGTTTACGAGGAGGCGATCTCTCGCTCGAGGACGAGGGGGGACGAAAAGTCAAGGAAGAGGGTAGAAGTCCCGAGATGGCTGGATATATTACATTACGCGGCATCTATCGATTCGCCGAAAGCCATCAGCTTCCGTTGCTAGGCGATATCTCGATGATATCCACCTTGGCGCTCTCCCTGGTCGAGGCTCCCGAAGCCATGGATGCGGCACCTCGTTACGATCGTCGCCGACTTTTCCACCCCGTACGAGTCGATACGATGCCAAGCTCGCGTACGTCCCTCGACGTCTTCCCGAATTTCCCTGGAAACCCGAGATACAGAGGGAGATGGAGAGGCCCTCGAGCGCAGGGCGTAGGAAATAATTTCCCTCGCTATCGCGCTCGATCGCCAGCCAGGTATTTCGCATTTTCTTTGCGCGCGACGTACCGATAATTGAATTTCCCCCCGACCCATTTCCGTTTGCCCACGCGGTGAAAAGCCAAAAATTCCCGAGTAGCTCCGAATTAACCGCTTCACGCGAATCTCCCCCGGCGGAGGGTGCCAACTATAAACATGATTTCCTCGAAATTCCCGTCCCGCGCGATCGTCATCCCGAATTCGACGTATCGACCTATCGCCGTTCGAATTAAATCGCGATTTTCCGGCCATCCGTGCCCGATACGGGAGAAGTCGGCGAATCCTCGATTCCGGCAAATTGCCTTCCTTCGCGCTGCCGGTGCTCGAACCGGGGAACGACCGCGCTCCACGTGGAGCCGCGTCGCCGGAAGAGCCGGAGGCTCGAAATAATTTTCCCTGAAAATGTGTTTTCCCTCCCAAGAGCACTCGTCGAGTTCGCACACGGAACTGGCGCAACCCGCCCACCGGGCGAAAGCGCGTCCGAAGCATCCGTCCCCGGTTCCGGGGTTGGAGGTTCAAAAAACGGAGAAGGAGGGAGACGGAGGCAGCCGACGAGAGAGTGAAATTCCCTCTCGCGCGGCCGAGCCCCGTAACGAAAAAACCGCTCTCGCATAAACAATGGCTCGCAACGGAAAGTAACAATAATTACCGGGCCGCGATTCCGCCTCGGCCTCGTAATTGCAACCATAAAACTCCGAGCGGAATCCGCGAAACGAAGTCGCGTTCCGGCCCTCGGTGCGACGGAATCGCCGCGGTGGGGACGACTCTTGGAGTCGCTCGTCCTCGTTCGATCAGGACGGGGGTCGATACGAGTGCCTCGATCGACGGTTCGTAATCCTAGGCGTAAGGCTCGCGATCGACGATTCGCGTCTCAGCGAGAGTCGCCGATAGCGGAAAGAGAGACCTTTCCCTCTTCGTTTCCGATCGCGCCTCCTCAGGGTCACCGGCGACGGGCCGATCGATCGCTTTCATCTCGCTCGGAGCACTTAGGCACGTCGTAACTACGGCCTCGTTTCAAAGTGCTCCAATTGGCGACGGTCATTACGAACTAAATTCGATTCCGTCGGTTCTCCGGTAATCGACGAGCAGCGAAGAGAAAACGCCCGGCGGGGAACGGGGCGTCTCGAAAACCTCGATAATTTCGAGAATCGAGACGAGGTGCCCATCTCGCCGGATGGAGACTCGATTGGAAATATCGGTAATTCGATCCAACCTCTAACGACGTTCGACCAGTCTAGACCAACGATATCGCCCGAAACGTAGCCTTTGACGAGTCTCACTTTCCCCCGCGACCGATGACGGCGACGATCGCTTTCCCTCTCTCCCGCTTTTCTATTTTCCTCCCCAGCGAATCCGATTCGCCCTCCATTCGAGGGCGTCCTTTTAAAAATCCCCCAAAAACCTCGTGACAGGGAAACGACCCAAATTTTGCTCTCGATGTGGCTGGAACGCCGTTTCGCATCGAAAGACCATATGTTCTCCATTGAACCAAGGAAATATTTCTTTGAACGTCCCAGTGAAATATTTTGCAAACTCAAAGAATAATTATTTGAATCAAACTCCATTGCCACGATTTCGAAGAACCGTCGCGATACAATTTATTGGAGTTTATTCCAGTCGACCGATCGCTCCGGACATTAATGAAATATTTCTTCGGTTCAATGACACTTTTTTCTCGGGGCAGCTCCGATCGACAACGAGGTCGCAAAAAAATAATTTCACCAGTTTCCTTCGACGATCGATCGATCGCTCGAGGCGGTCCGGGTCCTCCGGCCCGCTCTCGTTCCCGTTCTGAGCTCACCTGCCGCACGTACGACTCCGCCGTCGTCTTAACGAGAGCACTCGCGTCTAATCGCGCAAGACCGAGTCGCTCGAGGGAGGCGCCCTCTTCTGGCTCTTTTATTTCTCAAGGACAACGGGGCGCGTCACTCGGAGCGACGGGTCGTCGACTCTAGCGCGGGTCCGACCTCGTCCTCCGGCGAAAGGAGTCGGCGAGATTCGGGGCCGGGCACGCGATCTCGAAGACCGGCCGGAAGGAGGGAGCGAGAGAGAGACGGAGGGCACGCGTCCCCCGGGAGAGGGAGAGAGACGGGACGCGCGTCGCCGGTGTCAGGTTCCGCGGCAGCGTCCGTGACCCCGGCTAATTGGACGACCGGTTAACGTCTCGTTAACTTTTGCCCCCGTCGACTCCTCCTTGCGTCCGGCCCTCTTCGTCCTTTCCTCGAGAGCCGCGGAGGATCCGGCGCGGAAACGCGGCCGCGGATCGCGACTCGCGGCGGATATCGCCCCCTTTTTGATTTTGCGCGTTCGAGACTCGACTCGCGCGGAAAAAAAAAATTCACGGTCATGACGAGAACTTTACCTGTAGCAACAAACGAGAATAATTTTTTCCGCGTGGGATAACCTGCGGCAACCCGGTTACGGGTCCCTTTTCCGGAACGACCGCGCCTCCCATGCGGGGAGTCGTCGATTCAAATAACGAGACTCGCCGCGAAAGTCAAATCGAGAACTACGAGTCGCGAATATTTGGGCCTCGCATAATAACTTAAAAGCACCTTTCTCCGGCGCAACGGTAAAACTCAAGTAGCACACGGAACGTTTTCTCCGGTCACTTTCCGCTCGCCTTGATGACTGCGGAAAACACCCCGCTGGACTTTTAAACCTCCGATTTGCGCATTACCATAAACCCGAAACTTTCTCGCATACAAATTGCGGTAGGAACGAGTGCGCGATACTCGTGCACGGAGAGAATTCCGTGCTCGAGAAGATTCGCGAATTCGTCCAATTAAGCGATCGTCGTCCCGGCACCCTATATCTTAGCACCTGGCGTTTTCTCTTTGTCGAAGTCGGACGAGGCCAAAATCCGAGCGTCTCTCCCGTCGCGACCGTACATCGGTGATCGCGTAAGAGACCTTGAAAGCGCCGGTACCGTCCGGCAATGTTTTGGTTCGACGGAATTAGTCGAGACTCGAGGAAAACACGTTTTTCGTTCTCACGGGACTTCTAAGAAAAACGTGCCCGTTTCGACGATAGAGATCCAGGTGGATAACGAATTTTCTCGAGAAAATTCTCGAAGGATCCCCGTCTCCCGGAGAAACGTTCGTCACGGTAGAAAACACGCCCCTCGCGGGCGACGCTCTTCCTCGCAGCGTCGCGACGTGCCCGGGTGGCCTCGGACCGCGACCGCGGAAGGCCGCCAGAGTCTCCGCGGTTGGACGGGGAAGGTCGCCGGCGGCGAGGGACCGGTTTTCGCGGCCGCCGTCGCCGCGCGGCTGCCCGTTCCGAGGAGGAAACGCGATGCCGATCTCGGCAGGATGGCACTCACCTGGGGGGGTCGCTCCGGGTGCTCGGGGCCGTTCTCCGGACCTCTCGTCCCGACGGGGCTGCACTCGGCCTCGCTCGGCTCCGCTCGGCGCGAAGGCTCGACACACCCGCGACGCTCGATGCGACGTCATCCGCGATCCGCGGAAGGACTGCCGTCCTCGGGACGCGCACACCCGCGCCCCTCCAGGGCGGCCCGCGGAGCGGAGGGGCGCGGAGGCGGGAGAGACCGTCATTGTTCCGCTCGAAACGCGGAGCGAGAGGGATGCCGGGTTAGGTGGGGTCGCGCTGGGTTGGGTACTCACCGGTCGCGCTCTGGAGGGGACGCGCGCCGCTCCGGACCGCTCGGTGGCGCCGCCGAGCGGCGACTGCGCCAACTGGCGGCCGTTGCGCGCGCCGAGGCGGGACGAGCCCTCCCTTCGAGCGCGTCCCACGTCCTCGGACGGCATCGAAACGAGGGCGGACCAGGTCGGACCCGGGTGGACCGATGTCGAAGACCCGATCGGCTCGACGCAACCGACGCCGTCTCGGATTCAGGAAGTCCGAGGAATCCGCGACCCCCTGGGCGCCGATTCGATTACGAAGGTCCGACCGGTCACCCCGCGTTACCGGTCCTCGGACCACTAACTTCGTCCCTGCGAACTAGTCGGCTAACCCTGCTTGCGGGGACCCTGCTTCCATTATGCCTCGGTCAATGGGCTTAAGGCGGATTCGGACGAGTTTCCATGAAGTCGAGAACGACACCTCGCGAGCGGACCCTCCATTAGCGCGACTAATTCCATTTGCGAGCCGGCCGTAAACGTGGGACACGAATTATTTCGGATTTCGTCCCCTCCGGGGGTGCATCCGCCCGAGCTTTTTGTTCTCCACGGTCAACCGGAGGTTTCCCGGAAAAATGGAAACGGCGGACGCGCCGGAGGGCGTGCGGTTTCGGGCGAGGGGTTTTACGAGGACCGAGTCTGCGGTCGCGTCTGCCGAGTTAACGACTTTTCCGATCTTCTCGAAGGTGCGAATCTTGCCCTTATTTGTACGAGCCTTGCTCTCCAAGGCCAATTTCAGGCGGCTTCGTAATACGCGAAGAACCTCCAGGAACGGAAAAAGAGAACGACGAGGGGGCTTCGAGCGGTCGGAGGGCAAAGTCGCGAAAAAACGGCGTCGACGTTAAGACCGGATTGAACCTTGAATTATTAAGAACAACCCAGGCATGTAAATCATGCCGAAAGTATAGGTGTATTCATTGCAGAGGGAACGTGACCGGCGATAAAAATATATGGCACGTAGACATCCGACACCTTTGCGTAGAAAAATTTAAAGACTCGGGGCAAATCACCCGAGTCGAGAAAATAAATTTTTTAATTCCCACGGTTTCCTTTTGTAAGTACACTCTTGGCTGCACTTAAAAATTTAATTTTTTCGAATCGATCGGAGCGATACCCGATAATAGAATAAATTCAACCGCGACCAAGATTTTAACGACTCGCCGTCCAAAAGACGAGGATGGAAGATTAAATATTTAAATCCGGAATGATAGTGCCCAGGAGAGAACGCGCTTTTTCCGGGGATGCACTCTCGTGCATTTCCCATGCGATTCGGGAAGTTCCGAAATCGATTACGGGAGGTTTCAAAATGCTACGGTCCGATCGCTTCCCAACCGTATGAATATTACCAAGCGGCCGTGAGGGAGGATGTTACTTTTATATTAACGCACCTATTGGGAACGCATCGCGCATGTATGCGCGTAGATACACGAGTTCCGTACATAGGTGCGCTAATGCGTACATTGCCCCGTCTCGATCGGCCGAAACGCTACTCTCGATGTAATGGGCGCTACAAATATTTGAGTATCGGGCAATATGCAGAATACGCGGATAACACAAACGTATTACCGGCTTCCTCTCTAACTTCGGTATTACTGTAATAGCGAGGCGAGAATAGCACATGGATCAAGGGAGATACGTGCTATGTAGCCCTTTCATAATACGGGTCATCCGATTTGTCGATTCCCTTGATTTCCGCATCATTTCTGCATTTACCCGCACCGAAGAGATTACAGGATAAGCTTGGCGATCGCGCTAAACGCATCCAAATGCAATTGTGCGTGGATTTTTTTCGACGCGATCTCGTTAATGGGGCACGTGACCGATTGCATTTCGTATGTTTAAACTTGACAGCGAATCGATATCGTAGGGTAAATAATTACGGGAATTTTATGGCTACGGTGGAAATGTTGAATCGACGAAGTGTCTTACCACCAGGAGCGGCCTCCTTGGTAAACGAGAGCTCTGTTCGACTGACAACTCGTACTGCACCCTGTGCACGTGCAACCCGCAACACCTGGAGTTACGATCGGTCCTCATGCGAACGGGGACTCGAAAAAGTTGCCTTGGATCGTTTAATCGAAGGTGAGCACTCCAATCGAACCACGAGCGTTACTGGAACGGCTCCAGATTCCATTTCAAGACCGTTCCTTTATTTTTCGACTTCTTTCTATGCAGGAGAAAGTGAAACGAATAACTTTAATAGTACGCCTCAATTGCGAGATCGTAGTTATTGGGTGCACGAACGCATGGGCCAACGGTACGTAGATTAAGGGTTTTGAAATTAAATTACTTCAAGTATAAAAACAAGAATTTATTGTGACACACTGCGGTACACAGTTACTGAAGTACACAGTTACAGAGAAACAGGAGGTAGATGTTGAATGGAGAGGTAGCAATGTAGTTATTTAGTCGAGCTAAAGAGCTTCGCGAATTATAATTATTTTCTGTATAAGTAGTTTCGATAGTACTTAATCAATAATCGGTATCACTTGTTTGAGGTGTTCCTAAACGGAATACGTCTTCTAGCGTCGTTGATTAGTTTCCTCTATCTATGGTTTCGTACTAAGGTATTCTTAAATGTAGTCACGTGTATATATAGAGATTAGATGAACGATGATACAAAGGCAAAAAAAGTATCATATAAAATAGGCGTGGTGCTTCCGTTCTGGAAGTTTAAGGTATTCTGCTTGCGCTATTGCTGTTCGAGTATTTTCCTCATGTTGAATTAACGTTACTTACGGCCAACATATGATAATTTATCAAACGGTCCAACCATATACCGTGACGATTATGCACGTGTAACGAATGAATAATCGTCCTAAATATTGTGATACTTTTACACACGGTTGAAACTTATTAAAAGGATTAAAATCGTTCTTTCCTCGATGAATGAAAATTCTCTTTACAATTTGTCACAATCGAAGCAGGCGTTATTGCGTTTACGTATCCTCGTAAACTATAGGGAATGTTGAAAGATGCTTCAAAAATCTACCCGAGATAGGCGGATTCCACCCACAAGGTAAATGCCCGATATACTATCGGACACGTCGCTGATCCTTTATCGGTTGAGTGCTTGAGGTATCTTTTACGCATCGTGCTCAATCTTAAAAACTTTCCCTATCTCCTTCATCGGGACTTCAATGAACATTTTAAGGTGGAGTAGTAGAATTAGTTAGCTTTGAAGTATTTTTAGCACGGTTAAGCTCGAGCTTCTCGTTTACCCTTCAATTTTTCTTACGTTTCTGAAAATCTAATTAATCGATTCGATTTTCTGAGTGTCCACACTGTTCAACGCTATCGACTCTGGTAACTCCTCGTCTACCTCGTCGTCGTTGACCGCAAATATTGAACGATATCCTAAAGATGCCACGAGCGAGCCTCCAAGAGGGCCCAGCCAATAAATCCAATGATGAGACCACTGATTATTCCATATAGCTGGTGCCAGAGATCTTACAGGATTCATGCTGCATCCTGTGAAAGGACCCGCTGTAGCCCCCAAACCCGTGACTGCCAGGCCGAACTTAATCGCGACGGAATCCATGTTCTTCTCGTTTCTCTTGTCCCATATGGCACATGCGAGGAGTATTAAAGTTGCGGTGGATAATCCTTCGAGGACCAATCCTTGAAATGCTGAGACATTTTCGTTCAAGTCGGTGACGCAGAAACTTGCAGCTGCGGTTGCATTTCCGCCGTGTAGGTGGTCCTTGGGAGTGACGACCTGAAAGAACATCGCTCGTAAATCCTGCGGAAGGTTCGAATAAAACGTTTCCTTAAACTCTGACTACTCTTATGCAAGCTCCTGCGTCGACAGGCTGTTACATTTCTTGCACGATTTTTACGAATTCGAGAGCAGCCGCGTATCAGGAACCTTGAACCGCAGGACGGGAACTAATGAGCAAGCTTCGACTCTATCGAATATCTCCCATTGGAATGTCATTACGTCAATGGAGAAACGGACGAAGGACATTTTTCTGTAATTAAGTTGAACAGCTTATACCGATGTTTTCTTACTTTAAGCAAGCCGAAGCCCAGGATGGAGCCCAAAACTTGAGCGACGAAATAAACTCCTGCTTCCACGAGTGATTTCTTCCCAAGGATTACCGAACAGAGGGTGATGGCAGGATTCACGTGTGCGTGGCTGATGTGTCCAAAACACTGTAAGTTTACGGTAATTAAGATTTAATTATGCAACTTTGCGAAGCGGCTACTGCGTATAATTGACGGGAGAAAAAAATGTCAAACGTCAGGACAATTCGAAATAAGCATTTCTTCCGAAGGCGATCCATGCGATAAACCGCAATGAGAGTATCTCGATGTCGTCAATAAATCCAGAAAAGTGCTCACAGAAGGGATTTACAACGTATCCATGATTTGTGACTGGAAAACGGTAGTTTCAACGTCTAGTGCTATCGATTACCGGACGGATCGGAACGCGGCGCTTGTCAAGCTTTATGACGATTATAATCGTCATTTGATTATCACCGGTTGAGTAATTAATTGCGCTTCGGTCCATTGCTTCAATTTGTTAGTATGCCGGTTACAAACGATCGACCAATAGATCGAAATCATCTCGAGAAGAATCGGACGTGCGTAAAGCTTTGATTTTAACCTTTCCGTGTAATTTAATTTTGCCTTATGTAACGCTCGTTATCGACAGTAATCGAACGCATTACCACGTGTTTCCATTACGGTTTATTCCAAGAGTCTAACTACGGGTCAGTTAATCTTGGATCGCCTCCGTCGGTTCACACAGAGGTTAACGCGATATTTTCAATATTTACATTATAGTGGGGAGTCAGTTTCTTATCTTATCAATCCCGATACGAACGACCAGTGGCGCTATGATGACGGTTATTTCATCGACTTCTATTACGATTTCTCTAGAACGGTCATGAATGAATTTCTTCTCATCTTACTTGGTAATTGGGAAGGTGGAACGATTGGTTTTAACGTAAGTAGTCACCTGTATGATGATTATCACGACGAACCCGAAAGTCACCGTGACTTGGAAATGCGGTGGAGCGACTCCGAACGATCCTAAACACCCCATGCAGCCGAAAAACATCAGAATGGCAGTACCTATCAGTTCTGCTACCCCCGTAAGGAGCAACTCCATCTTCACACCATCGCCCTTTATCAGCCGTTTCACTCCTAGAACAAAGCAGCAATTAAAATTGACAAATACCTCGGATTATCGGAGTCCTATTCATTTACCAGGAATTTAATGAAAATATGTCTTGCACTCGTTACCAGCCATTGCGTTAGCACGCGTATTTCAACGATCACGAATGCGTCCACTTCTAAACGTCGTCGGTAACTGACGCCAATTACCCTTTCAAAGGCTATAGTTAATTTCCCAGGTGCATTCGAACGAGTGAAACGCTTACACCAAAATGACGGGAGATTGTCTATGTGGACGGAGCAAACCGGTTCCAAAGGTGACTTTCCCTGGTATATTGTATAATTTTTTCTAGTTTCTTATCAACCAGTGCGCGTATTTTGGTATAAAATTTGAAATTCCAGCGACACCTTCGCGAGTAACCTGCGGAGAAGTTTATTTGACAACGGAAGAAAACGATTCGTACAATCAAAACGGATTTTACTCGGTTGATTTTTCGAATTGATAAAACCGGAGATTTAAATGGTATACGACGAGGGCTTATAATGTAACAATGCAATCCATGTTGATTTTTATGGAAGTCATACAGACGTCAGGGGACATAAATCAAATCGAATTATCTGGGCGCGCCAACAATCACGGCAAACAGTGTCCGCCCTCAAACGGTACCATCTATATTTCGTAAACGTTTTATCAACTACCATGATAATTCCGCCTGTGGCCTCGAGATGAATTTAAAGAAGGAGTCAGTAGTGGTGGAACATCGAAATCGACCGTCGTGTCGCTACGTCGACTTCGGGTGGGCGGGCGTACGGGCACTCGCGAGCTATTCCAAAAATGTAACGCGTTCGTATGTCACGTCATGTCGTACAATTGCGTGCCACATGTCGGACTTCACCACCGATTGGAAGCCGAAAGCGGATCGTTTGCCTCCGTTGATTATCCAACTGGCTTTCGACACACGGCAGCCTCTTCGCGGGCACATTGTATGCTTCGTAATCTCAAGCACGAGACGCACGTTCCGATCGTAAAAGAAACGAAATCGGATCTACATCCATCGGTGTTCTCGTTTTTCGCGAACAGGTAGAAACGTCGATTTTCTTACGCTCCGCGGTCCCCAACTTCTGGACCTCCATTGCCGTCCCTTTCTCGACAGCTTCCACGTTCGCGTTCTACTCCTCACCGGCGACCACCGATTGTTCGCACTTTCCAGAAAATATTGGATAGGAATATCCGAACATCCGAGAGAGACTGTGGCACGAGACAGGACGATATTCAACGACTAGTTGAGCAGATATGGCTCGATCGGACAAGACGCAGATATGGAGCGCATCACCATTACCACCGTTCCTCCTCTCCCTGGACGATAATCGTTTTTCCCCCGCCGCTTTAACAATTAATTCTGCGAACATAACGAGCCACTGATCCAGGAGTAAAATATTCCTCGGCGATCGCCTCCAGGTAACGCACTTCCGCCTTGGAACGTTATACGGAAGGACTGCTCCTCCTCCATGGAGCGAGTCACGTTTAACTGCCGGCGCTCTCGCATAAATGATCAACGCCGCGAGAAATTAAGTCCTCGAATGGGGTTCTTCTCGACGTGGTTACTGCAGCTCAAGAACCGAGTGCATCGTTTTGTCGGGAAAATCGAGAGATTCTCGGGGTAGGCCGTCGAGAGACGACTCCGCCGGCTCTTTTCGCTCGCGGGGTTGGTCGCGTTCCACGTGGCTCTCTCGTCTTAATTATTTCGCGGAACCTTCGAGCATGCCATGGAATTATTATGTTTCAAAGACGTCATAGCCGAGCATTAGAAACTGAGACATAATGAAACTCGCATGCGATTGTATTCATGGCCGAGAAGAGAAACATGGCGAACTTGTATAGTTTTGAGGAGATTTATGCTGCCACCGATGCAGCCTTCGGCGTTAAGAAGCGACCCTGATTTTTTATACGGTCATGTATCGAATCTTCTCGTTTACCGTGAAAGTCGCAGGATTAATTGCAAGCGGAATTTTTTTTCTCCAGCAGCGACATCGTCAAAATATTACTTTATTTCAAATTTGCGGAATTGCGACGAGAGGATATTTGCAAGGAAAATGAAGTTGGGATTTTATTAATTTTTAGTGAAAAGCTTCTACTCCATTTTACCAAGCTTCGAGATCGTTAGAGTGAAATTAAACGGTGAATAGCCGCTGCAATTTGCCTCTTAAACGTAGGACAAGTATCGTACGAACTGTCCGCTGTTATGAGCGTTCTAAAGATCGTTTCTTGACTCGTATCAAGGACGTTGACGTTCTTTAAGAACGAAATGACAATTACGCGCAACAATGTTCCAAGTACCCGCTCCACCGTTTCGGAGGATTCGGTCTCGTGGGATAAATTCGACGGCGAAGAAACAGCAAGGAAACATTAAAGGTCGCGCGCGCAATAGAAATGATTTTTCAAATTGACCGTAACTTCCTCGTGCAGTAACAATACATTTTTTTTTTCAGTCATTTTTATTTCTAGAGTAGTCATTTGAATTTTTTTCCGTATGTTATGGGAGTCGAGGAAAACAATAAAAAGGAGTAACTTTTGTTCGAGCCGCCGATACGGTAACGATCGACTTCCGGTAACCGTCGAGGTTAAGGCCCCTCGATTGACATTGGTTTCATTCTCAAAACGCCAGAATACTAGGCAGATTTTTCAGCTCACAGTTCGGACCCCGCACAGTCGGAAATCGTACGAATGTATAATCGAAAAGGTCAGAACCGAAGACCGATGTAAATGGAATTACGAAAGTACTTACGTTGGTATGCGAGGAAAAAGTCGCGATTACGCGATTTTGACTCGACCGTTTCCACCGAATAGCAAAAACCTTCCGCTTTCCATTCCCAGCGTCCTCTTCTTGCGGAACGACGAGCTTCTAGCAGCGGAACGTTTTCCCGTGTTCTTAGAAAATACTACATCGCTTTTCATTGATCCGATCGGACATTTGCAATGCATTTGCATGATAATTCCAATCGATATCGGTCGAAGGATCGTCGCTCGGATAGCCTCAATTATTGGGAAAATTCATTCCGTTTATCTTCTTTGTCACGATTGGACATTGTTGCAGCGTGTTACGCCATCGAGAGCGACTGCAGGCTTCTATAATTATTATACCTTCTTTGGCGCTTTGATTATTGAACGAATGTGTAACGAGCGACAAGGATGATCAAAAGCGCAAGCCGCGAGTGAAATACGAATGGCAAGCGATATAATCGTCGGCAAGAGCACTGCATTAGGTAATTTCTGGGCATGTGCTCCAACTGTTGGTCCGTAATTTATCATTGGTAAAAAATGATGGACAGAGGAGCATCGCCGCAATTTTTCAGTCATAACTCGCGGCGTTTGAGAACGATTGATTTATAGAAGAACTTCAGTTTTGCTGTAAATCAGCCGATCCTCGTTCTTCCGTTTTATTATAGCGGAACATAGTTACAATGAAACAGAAATGCCGTTAACGGCCAATAAGGATGCTTGGACTGGAGTTGCTAAATCTACCGGACCAGTACTATTATCAATTAATTATTTTCCGCGGAACTTGAACATTGCAATAAATCTTTTCTTCGTTGTTTTTTCTTCTTTACCGTTGCGAAGACGAATTACGCCGTCAGAAGCGGCAATTGTTATGGCTTTCTCGACAGATCGGAAAAATGTTTAATGAGCAAAAAATGATCAAAAGCACGAACCGCGACCGTGATGCAATTGGTATTGGAAAAGCTGAACATAATTAGATAGACAATAAATCTGGACTCATCTTCGTCGAGCTCATCGTTTCAACTAATATCGACAAAATAATGGTTGTTCAAGGTAGAAGATTCCTGCGTTCCATGGAAGTAACTCGTTACTAGCCTCGCAGAGTCAGTTGCGAATCCAAAGTACCCCGTGCTAGGTCGAAAGTCAGTTTCCACGTACGGTTGTTAATAAAATAACGGCCTCTACATACAAAACTCACATTCACTAAAGAAACCGGCAATTCATAAAGACACTATACACTTCTACGGCGTCTTCAAGTGGGAAGCATAACGCCCGAGTAGCAAGATTTGCATCAATCTGCATTCTTGTGCAAGATTTACTTTAAACTTGAATCATAACCATTTTTTACTAAAATATGCGTAAAAGGTTTTAATGGCAACGGTGTGCGAGCGAATAATGGAAATCGAAATTATAGAGCGTCTACGATTTATCGTACTGACTAAGCCCTAGAGATTAACTGAGAAACCCCAAGCTGCAATATTCTCGCGTTAAGCAGCGACTCGATAATATCGACATAAAAAGAGCATTAATGCAAAAATCGTCCATGGTGCACTTCATGCATCGGGGTGCACCGATACTCAAGGTCTGCGTCGTACTCTGACGGATGGACCAATTTTGGAGTACGGAATTCTTTGTATCGAACGTGGAAAAAAAAATCGCTCTTCAGAGTATATCGCGTGGCGGGCTTTTGGAAGGCGCTTAATCACTTTCCAGTGAACACTGCAGCAGGGAAGACTGACTCACCGAATCTCAGATCATTCGCCGACATGGCGGGGTAAGTTGGACCAGCGGGACTTGTTCGAAGGAGTGAGGCCTGGTAGGCGTCTTGGTAGGCACCGCTCCGCTGATAATCAAGGAATACTTCACCGTTGATCGCTACTGTTGATTCGATCGTACGTGAATCCCGCGTTTTTTATCGGGAATCACGTGGGCTTACACTGAGAGACCAGAGTCTGCGAGTCGCCCCTTCTCCATTGGCGAAGAGCCGGCAGCCTGTAAAAAGGAGAGGGGAGTCCTCCAGTCGGAGGGAACTGGTTGCGTCCACCTGGCTAACTTCGCAGTATTGAGTTGAATACCCTCACGAGACGAGAACGCGTTGCTATTTATAACAGGAATTATATATGTGCACCGAGTTAACGTAGGGCTCATTTGGCACTAATCGGGTAATAAATTAATACAGGGAGACCTCCGTAATCCGAACGGTTTGCAACTACGTAAGAGATATCGGGTTCGCCAAATTGCTCGGATTATTGCGTTCGAAGATATACTCGATAAGCGTAATACCATGGCGATGCAGATGCAGGCGGAACCCTCCCAAAAATAGACGCTACTGCGACGAGTTCGATAGCGGGACTTTATTCGGATGAATGTACATTTTGTATGATACGCCAAATCCGATAAAACACTTTATTGCTCAATTGAAACTAAACCAGGCCGGAACAGGGGACATTTTTAAACTCGTAGATCTGCTTAAATAAACACGTGTTACAAGCGCTTCCAATATGTATTCGGTACTCATCCGACATTGAGAAATTCAATTGATATTCCGTCGACCCAGTCGGAACGAGTGTCTATTAGGTAATGCTTTTCGACGTATCTCTGAACTTGAAGCTTTCGTTTTGTCGCCAATTTTTGAAGGTAACAGCTTAATTTGTTGCGCGGCTTTTACCTTTTGTCTCTTCCGCAATCCAAAACTGATTGCATGATACCACGCGCCAAGAAAAGGAATCGGTAATTTGTCGATCCAATTGGGAGCAACCATCAGAATCATCAGATGTGACATACTCATCTTTTCACGCGTTTTCCACATTTTCCGTGTATAAGTCTTGATTGGTTTCTGGAGTCGTTTCCTCGGCAATGCTCTCCATGGGCATTTCTTCTTGTGCAAGACAATAGCGATACAGAGTGGCTGCACAGGAAGCCCCAACGAGTGGTCCGAGCCAGTAGATCCAGTGATAGCTCCACTTATTGTTCCATATCGCCGGTGCTAAAGACCTTGCGGGGTTTATTCCACATCCCGTGTAAGGCTCAAAGGCTAAGCAAAGCGCAATCACCGAGAAGCCAAATCTGATAGGTACGGAGTCCGTATTTTCAGAATTTTTCTTATCCCAGATGCCGCAGGCGACGCTCGTCAGAAGGAAGGTGGCCAGGATTTCCACCAAAAAACCTTCACCTACCGAAATGTTGTCGTTCAGTTGAGTAACGCATATCAGGTCGACGGGCATGGTGTAACTTGGCTTGGGGCGCATATAGCGTGTCTGAACTATGACCTGTCAATTTTATATTTAGTGAAACAGAGATTTAACTGGAATATATTTTGGAATTTTGATCGCAATTAGAATTCGTTCGAATGTAGTGGAAATTGTTGTGATCTTCTGGTTCATTTTGTTTGCGAAATACGACAAACTTTAGGTACCACGTTCCAAGGAACTGACCTTTAATAGTCCGTAACCAATGATAGATCCGATGCACTGAGCGATTACGAAAATCCCTGCGAGTATTAATGACATTTTTCCAAAGATTAAGGCACCCACAGTAATTGCCGGATTAATATGCAACTCTCTTGTATAACTGAAACACTGTTAACACAAGGATGTATCTTTCACGTCTACATCGGTTAAAAAGTAATGATTAATACTTTAACAAGCTTATATGAATAACGATAGGTTGACACGGAAAAGTGTCAGAAATTTTTTATTACCTGCATGCAAAGCATATGAGCGAAACCAAATACAACGGATACGGTTAAAGATGATGGTTCAAAGTCAAAAGTACCGATGTATGAACTGCATCCAACCAAAACCAATATGGCACTACCAATCATTTCCGATATAGCCATTGAGACGATATCTTGTGTAGGATTGTCTTCTTTTATCAAATCTTGTGCCCCTTAGAGAAAAAAAATTCTTGTAAAATTATCAAATAGGGTCGACTTTAAATACATTGACGTATCAACTTACACGCGTTGAATCTTTCCAATTGAAACATCTTATTTTCTAGTGGAATTAAAATATTCTCAATACAGAACGTACAGATTTTTTTTCCTTACATGGTAATATTCGTTTTACATAAAATAACCTCATATATTCTAGCACATATCTTACTTCATAGCTTTCACGTGAAACAACGAAATTATCACTAAACTGAAATATGCCATGAATTTGGCTGCATCGGAATGAAATTGAACATAGGCACTTTAGATTGTAAGCTTTTGATTCATAATTTGTATTAATGGTCATCATGGGTAAAGAGGAAAACGAGACATGTCCGATAATTGTGAAACTTATTAAGTATATTTCAACATGTTCTTTAAAAATTACGATTATAAAGGATGAAGAAATTAAGAAGAAGCTTGTGAACATTTTGAGAAACAGAATGCATGAGTTGTGTCATTTAATTTCAATTAAAATGTGTGAAAAGATGCAGGAGAATCCGTTCGCAAACTGTTTCGCAAGCTTTCACTATGAGACAATATCATTATATACATACACGGTGCATAAATTATATGTATATACAGGTTGAACGAGCGGATTTTCTCAAGCGACAAGGGATTACAAAGATTCGTTTAAAAACTATTACAAAATTATGTCCTACCGATCAAATAACTCCCGCATTTGTGATGGCAAGAACGCATGTTTAATGAGTGCAATTATCACGGTGACTTCAGGAAAAGAAGAACATCGGTAGTAGTTGGAATAACGCCCACGAGCTTTGTACCAAATCTTCGCAATCAGTCTAACCGAATATCCCTCCATCGCTTTACATGTCACTTTTCGACAGGGTAGAATTACACCTTACATAGAGATTCGCGGGGTAGGAAGCGTCCATAAAGTCAAAAGGTCCTTTTCAGTCGGGACGAAACCGTCGGGGTACGATTCTCAAATCGGAAGATGAAATTTACAATCTTCATTCGCTTTTCGCTAAAGCCATCGAGGAGGTTCACGACCCGAAGTACGAGTGTCCGATAAAGAACCAAAAAGAACAGACAACGATCCATCCTCTTCGTGTCGATCGTTTCGAATCTGATCACGCGTTACCTGGCACCCTTCAAACTTCTCAAAAGTTTTACGTTTCTACATTGCCATTTTCAGGTGGCAATCCTTCAACGGAGGGTTGTTCCACGGGTTTCGCTTCCTCCTTCTCCACGAACAGACAACGATAAAGAATAGATGCGCAGAAAGAACCTATAATTGGGCCAATCCAGTAGACCCAGTGATGGGTCCATTTGTTATTCCATATTGCCGGAGCCAGTGATCTCGCAGGATTCATGCTGCATCCCGTGTACGGACCGAATGCTATGCAAAGCACGGCTACCGAAAAACCGAATCTAATGGCCACCGAATCCGTATTCCTGGAGTTTCTCTTGTCCCAAATGGCACAGGCTACGCACATCAGGAGGAAGGTGGCCATGACTTCGACCAAGAAACCTTGACCTAACGTAACGTTGGCGTGCAGTTGGGTTACGCAAATCGAATTTTTAGGAGGGTTGTTTACATCCTCCCATGGAAGCATGAATTCTTCGCTGGTCACAGTCTGGAAAAAAAAATTTATTACGATTCGGTAATTATCAAAATGCGACTGTGCGACGTAACCTGTAATTTCTGTGTACTAACCATGATCAATCCGTACCCGACAACGGCGCCAATGCATTGGGCAATTATATAAATGAATGCGATTACCAATGACGTATTACCAAGGACTACAGAACCCAGGGTAACCGCTGGATTAATATGGGCCCCGCTAATGTGACCAAAGCACTGGAAAAAGAAAACGGAATAAACGATCGGTCTCATCAACGTACATCGTTCGGTAAAAATCGTAGGCTCTCTCACCTGAATGCACAGCATGACGGCGTAACCAAAAGCGATGGAAACGGTAAAACCTGTCGGTATGGTTCCGAATGTGCCGATGCACGACATGCAGCCAAGTAGAACCAGCGTGCCCGTGCCGAGAACTTCCGAGATGGCCATCTTGGCAATTTCCTTCGCGGAATGGTCCACTTTGAATAAACCGCTTAGCCCTGGAAGTGAAAGATATGTACGTGAGAAACTAAAAAAATCACGGCACCGAAAGAATCTGGAAAGAAAATATCTCTTATTTAATATTTCCAATTCCGAGCTGCAGGAACGCCGGTCTACGCTGTAGTTTAGTTGGTATCTCCACGTTTCCCCCCATCAGGTGCATTAAATACCGATAATCAACCCCGCGAATCGAGTTACGACTACAAATCAGGACTCCTAAACAATCCCGACACCGCATTATACCGGGCACCCGCCAACCCTTCGACCATGGGATCAACGGAGGGTGGCCTTTCGGGCGGCGCCTGTATCGGAGCTTGCATCGATATCGACATCGGCCGATCCCTGGAACGACCTGTACATCGTTAGCGACTGTCGGGGTCGTTGTCTTCGGTCTCATAATCCCGACCGCCTCCATTGTCGGCAGGATATTGCTCCAAGTTCCTCTGTCGCGCCCGGTCCGTCATCGAAGCGTTGTCTCCGGGATTCTCTCGTTATCGAGTTCAGGGGAAAGACAATCAAGGGACTGACGGAGAAAATGAGAGAACTTCTGGGGCCTCGCCCAGACCTTCCTCGGCACGAGAATTTTCTTAGACGATGCAATAAATACCTGTCATTGCGTAACGTATTGACGACTACGTTAAGTAACTCACATTCGTTATATCGTCGCAAAAACGGCATTATGGATTAAATTATATGAACGTCACGTAACGAAGGGAAAACCGTCACTCGAGCTCAAACTCGGTCTTCGAAGAAATTTCAGGAAAAAAAGGGCTTTTTCATTCGCAACGATTTTACGCGTGCAAACATTTCAATCGATCGACGCTTCATTTGTTAAAGCGAAACCCAGCGAAATTAGCTGCGAACTGAAACTTGTACAGAGTGGAGTATTCAGCGTCCAATGGCGTTCGGTCAAGAACGATAACCCTATCACAAAATGGAAAAGCTAGCGGAAATCTGCCATCGTTTATGCTATATCGGTACGTTAGAGCCGATTCAAACGAACGGCTTTGGCGGGCGAACGAAGGTGATCGAAAGTGTAGGTAGTGACAAGGTTGCGGAGGTCAGGGTCGATTTTTATTTTAGGACGCGGGCACCGTTAACCATTTTATTCCGTCGAATCGTTTTAAAGTTATTTCGATCGACGGATCAGGGTCGGATTAATGCTTCGATTTATAATCATTTAATTTTTTCTATCCGTCGAGCCGACGGTCAACGTTCCAATAACGTTAAATTCCGGGAGGCGTTGCCACACGTCATTACCTAATCGGGCGATGCACGCTGCGTGGAGGAAATTGATTTTTCCACACCCCGACCGAGCTTACTCTATTAATACGTTACTCCACGAGCAACGCTTCTTGCAAGGTGGGGTCGGTGGGTCACCGCACCGCTCGTGTTCTTAAGGTACAACCACACTCTGATGTACTTTCGCGTAAGCTCGTACTTGCACCACTGAAATAGTTCCGAGAACCTTGCCTCGCAAAGGGACGATATCGTTCTTGCCAACAAGTCGGGGTTACCGTACCTCGAGCATCCCTTAAATGCTTCAAGAGTAGACCTTACTCCACTTTGCGCTCCGACGCGAGATCGATTGGCTCTTTTAGTCTCTTAGTCAAAGATTTACCGATGGCCGTTCTCGGTATAAATCGGAAAAAGTTTTACGATTTCCGGGGCACGTCAGCGCGATATCCGATGGCAGGTGCTGGTCATTACAGGGACGGTACCGATAAAGTTAATTACTCGAGCGGACAGTAGTTGCGGTACTCGGGGATACAGTCGATTCTAGGGTATCCTCTCGAAAGCGATTTGAGATCCGCAAACCTGATACGAAGACGCGTCCGTAAGGTGACACAAATCGCGAAATCAATATCTGCCAAGGGCTTATCATTCCCGCAGGTGTAAATGTACCGCGTCTCCTAAGTAATTGCGGATTCTTTGAGATTACTAGTCACGAGTTTAACGTTTCCTACATATTAGCGTTAAATATATCAAAAGACGCTCTCCGAGTTTCGATTTCCATCCACACGCGTCTTCCTCGATCGTATCTCCGGTTAATTAAAAACGAAGCCAAGTAAAGTGAATTAAAGCTTCTCGCGGCCGAGATGAAAGTTATACCTAATTAGGCGTTGTGAAAGTTTAGGGATTTATCGCATAGAATCATGGAATAAAACGGCGAGCACAAAGTTTGAAAGAAATCGAGGTTAAGGAGGAAAATAAATGTCTTTTTTCATTGAGTTTTCTGGAGAACGGGGGCTATTAAAGGCAACGCATAGTGGGAAACGAACAAGATATTTGCTCCTCTCTTGCATTTCAATAAGATCAACGAGACTCATAGAAATCGTCACAGCTATTATAAGAACCGGTGGAAAGTTATTCCGTATCGACATCGTATCTCCGTACAAGAACATCGTAAACGATGGAATATTACAACGTAAAAGAAAGCAAAGAGGTAAGTCCTCGACGATTCTTCCCCCATTTCACTCGAGATCGGAGAGAGGACCGAGATACCATCTACCAGAATTTCGTCCTCGGGAACCAAAACGTGTCCACAATTTCTCGTATACCGGCCGTCGACAACGTTCTACCTTGCCGACGACTGGTACAGGAGGAGTCGCCAATTAATTAATACGAAAACAGAAGGATAAAGGAACTGCTTCGAACTTTCTAAAGGCTCGCAACGCATCTTTGCTACCGCGGGCTCGGGGAGTCCAGATTTCTAGGTTATGCAGCGAAAGAGCGTTCGCCGAGCAGGATATGTGGAGCGAAAAATCCGGGGAAAGGACGAAGCACGTGGTCTCCTCTGGCGTCTAGGTGCGCCTTCCTCGAGAATGAAAACTACACGCGATCGTCCGAGGTTCGTGACGAGAAAGGAAAAAGTTCCGGGGAAAGGCGTCCTGGCTTCTTTAACTCGTTCACTCGACCTCGGGCAGAGCTCGAGGAAGTCTCAGGATTTACCGTCCGATTAAATGCGACTGCAATCCCGTGATTACATCCTAGAGACCACATGCGACGATCTCGCCGGACAAGTTTTGGTCTTAACCACGGATTTCTCCCTTGGGCCTGGGAGCCAGATCAGACCTCTCCGTTCGCACGGTACGCGCGACAAGCCCGATAATATCTTACGTTTCATATCTCGATATCAAGATGGGTAAACTGCACTTCACCGAGCGCACAAAGTAGTTTTCCAAACTAATCGTGGCATTATGCAACCGTCGCGATGTCGTCGGAGGAGGAAACGTCAAATCTTTCGACGATTATCTATCTAATTGCACATGCGCTTCGTCCGAACGTTACATAAACCGTGCAATATCAATTTTATGCCGGGAATTATGCCATGAGGAGAGATCGAAAATCCCGGAAAATTGGTGGAGGTCCGAAGTAGGTAACGTCACTTGGCGATACTTCCGGTACTTTAGGGTTTCGTGCGGCTCGAATGCGCGTACACGCGCACGCAAGTGTCACAGTAGGTCAAGTTCGCGGAGCGGTGAATGGCCGCGACTGGTGCAGAGCTCTGTAGCGCCGAAAGATTATTTCTTTTCGATTCGTCACGTTTGCGAGTAATCAGAGAAAGCGGTCGAGCGAAGGTGCGCGTAGTGTAGCGAAAAATAAATGACTTTATCAAAACGTTGGTACCATTGTCGCGCAAAACGTCTACCAAATGAGACTCCTCGACAAAAAACTGCGTGCTCCGTAAGCAGAAAATAAAACCATCGGAATTTCAAATTTAAATTTTCGCAAGAAATTCTCAAGAGGTATTCCGTCCCCGGGAGCGACCTGGAAATTCCGTTTCTGGGAAAGAAGTAACAGTCTTAATATTGAAAGACCCTCGACAACATTGTTTCCGAGGAATTTGAAAATCAAGTAAAGTGTAAATTCTGAATTTGCGAAACCGTGGTAAACTCAAGACGCGTTACGTTCACGGGTAACGATCTCCACGCGAGAGCGAAATGGCATGGTTGGGTATCTCGAGGAGAAATGGAAGCCTAGACACGCGTGAAGTAAAAGTGGAAAGTTTTGGAAAAACTGCTCGACCGTCACAATGGACACGGTTTTTCTCCGCGCACCGGAAGTGCATCCAATTTAAACGAGCACGCACCGAGCGTTCACCTGAAACGAGTAGACAGCGAGTACGCACTCGACCAGTTGTATGGTAGATCGATGAGTATTCAGCTGGTCCTGTACGCCATGTGACCCTAGAATGTGTAAGTGAGTTACGAGCACACGATCTACTTTCTATCGGGGACATTCCACGCGATGAAAATCACCTTGTTACGTCCCTCGCTAATCTCGGCGGACCTCTTCCGCAGGTGTTCGAACATTGAACTTCCTTTCCCACCCCGAACAGATAATCGATTATAGACGGTCATTCGATATCTACTTCGCACACACAATTGCGTTCATTGGAAGCGAAATACGTCCAAGTGATTTTCTGATGCGACATCTCTTTCATCCCAAGCTATCACTGAAGTGCATGGCAATAAATCCGTAGCCAATGAGTTATGATATGCGCTTACTGAAGAAAGGTACACATTAACTAGTTACTCGGAAGTGGTTCGCGATGGAAATCTCTACATTCTTTAACCGTATCGTTTTACTGAATTTTACGCGGCCGTTTCTTTCGGTTAATTATAATTTATCGGAAACCGTGAAGCTTATTGGTGCTTCGCCACGGATTCAACATGTTGGACTTTCACCTACGATTGATGATAAGTTGAGCGTGCAATAAAAAATCGACCGTAAATTATCGAATTATAATAATTACGATATTCGAATGTTACGAGGACTTGCTAATTCATTTCCGGGGTGTCTATTCAGAGAAGATGCGTTTAGCGAGTGACGTTGGTGGGTTTCAAAGGGTAACGTTTAAGGCGTGAAAGTTCGATGAGTTAGAGCAATGATGTAAGGATTAATTTCCGATCGGCTCCTGACTTACCGGTAGATTGAAACAACCACTCGGGGTACATGTAACGCCACCTTAATGGCATATGTCCCTTAATTACGTTCTAATTTCATTAGCGGGATTTCTCGTGATGCTCGTTGCCTTGTACGTCCTTAATTGGAGATGCACATGATCGCATGCTCGCTTGTCTCTTTCAATTTTGCACTTTTTTTTTTAAGGTAATCATAAGCTTTGCAAACATTTGCAAAAATTCAACGGCAGTTATTTCGATATTATTCGGTAAAGGTAAAATTGATTGCTATTTTCTTTTCCACTGTTACAATTACCGTCCAATAATTAAATATTACTCACAGGAGGATTTAAATTTTTTCTTTGCATTTTGGAATTTGTTGCCCGCTGAAATCTTGATGGTTGTGTTTTTTGGCTTCGTCGTCAGCGAATTTTCAATAATCCCTGGTGGAGTAATTATTGAAATGCCAGCTTGCTCCATTTCGGTTCCGTTCCGAATCGCGACGATATTCTGTATAATCTGTAAAAATGGATTCATTCGTATTTAGTACCAAAAGAGCGTGAAATATGTCAACGTAACATTTTGTAAGTTAATATAACGCGGAAACTGATTAATCACCGAGCAAGTATCTTTCTAGATGACATAAGACACGTTCAATCAATTAATCGGTTAGCACACATTTAGATTGAAATCAGTTTAGTAATATTGATAATTTATTGCCGAGATGTCATTATCATCGTCACATCAGATATCACAAATATTTGACAACAGTGGAATTTTGTGAGCCCGAGTTGGAATCGAGTAATTGCATTACGATATGATAAAACATCGCGATAAAAGGCAAACAAAATTTCCTCAGAAACAGATGATTCTATTTTAACGCAGGTTTCGTTAAATATCACGGCACACAATATGTCATTTTCATCGACACCGATGTTTCGTTGGTATAATTATGCTGTACTCTGTCAGTATTACATCGTTATACGACACGCAAATCGAAACAATGGCCACGTCAAGAAGGTAGATTCAATGCGTGTCACTGATATCGATCCGATTTCGCGATCGTAAACATTTAGCGTATTCGTAAACTTAGAAACGAGTGACCGTTGTTTCGACGTTCAGCGATATATTTATGGATTACATTTAAGCGGTACGTCGTCCTACACGTTGATTACGTGCACCAACTGGAAACGATTACTTGTAAAAGTGTACAGAGGAACGCGTTTAAAAATAGTTCCCCTCTCACAAAACGGCCGGTTTTAGCTGAGTCAAGAGGAATGAAAAAATCTTGGACGTAGTTTTCATCGCCAAACGATTCCCGTACCCTCTCGGTACGATTTAAGCTTACCTTCCGGTCCTCCTTTCTTTTCGCCCCGTGCCCTACCTCTCCTAGGGTCGTGCCATCCCTATCGACTCACGAATCCCTTCTTTTACGAGCTTTCGCAGAGGAACTCCCGATTTCGCGACGCGATCCGCTCGAGAAGTTGCGAAGCACCGGGACGCAGGGTCGAAGTTTTTATCGTTGCGTGGTCCGGACGAGACTGAATCGGATCGCGTGGCGCACGACCCTCTATATGTAGACACCTCACCGTGGCAAGTCGCCATCTCTCTTGCGACGCTCTTTCTTCGGCGCTTCTCCATACTTCGGCGGCCGCGCGCGAGGAGCGATGACTTCGTGTCCGTAAAGTTGCTCCCGACTTTTCCGAAAATGAAACATTTTTTTTCTACCAAAATTGTACTCACTGTGTATCGTGATGTACCGTTGAAACAATTATCCTAACTTCAATAGTTGATTAACAGATTTAAAAAAAAATTGTTTTTGTGCTAGCCCCATCTTTTTCGAAAATGGATATTTTTTAGTGGTACCTGATTGTACTAGTAGGTATGGGCGGGTACGGGAGGGTGCGAGCGGGTCCGGGCTCGTTCGCTTCCTATCGATGCCGCTTCCTGTCGAAAGCATTCGAGTTAACGGAGTCATTAATGCGAGAATAATAGCGTGGTGAAGCAACCGCGACCGTCGGGTGTCTTTTGCCATTACCTAACCCCCTTTGCATAACAATTTATTAATATTCCGAGTCGTCGAACCCGCCGACGCGAGGAGCCACTGCCAGCCAGTAGTCAGAAATGCAATTTAAACCTCGTGGCCTAGAGAAGATATCGAATGATTTCTCTCGCGCTTTATGGGAGATAGAGGAACGACTTCCGTCCGGGATAATTTCTTGGCGAGAAAATCTATTCGATTCGAGCCGGAGGCTGAATGGACCGTTACGTGAAAAATGGACCTTCTCACCTGGCTTCGACTTCCCGGGTGGCGAGGATCCAGATCTGGAAACGGACACCGGGATATATGTCCCACCAGGAAAAGAAACGGTTCGATCCGACCGGAACTTCTCACCAGGAAGGAATAGTGGAAAGACGGCTTCGACTTGTCGATCGTCGCTGTCATTTAACGCGACGACCGTCGTCGGGTATTGTTGCATCGCGAAAGTACAGGTGTTAATTACCATTTACGATGATCGACGTGGCCGACAAGTAGGCACGCGATATGTGGTTCATTCGATTTTCGCAAATGGCCTCGTAAGGTTTGGTTAAAAATTTCAAGCACAAAATGAGAAGGCATTTTATTATTGAGAATGAAGTCTTGCAAAGAAGATCTTACAGGAGTACGTCCCGGGCTTTCGTCCTGAAAAGAATATATACCCGCGAGGGTCAATAAGTCGTCTTTAGTGGTTATCGGGTTGAGCATAATTCATGAAAGAACACATTGGGATACCTTCGTCGAAGATTCCATCTTGTCGGTTCGGATGTACACCGAGCTTGTCCTTGGTCGCTTCTTCGAGGTCCAAGCAACCTGTGAACGAAAGAAGATATTCTCGACGGAGGTCCTTTTTGATGAAAAAAAAGTTAATTGAAAAAATACCACGGCGACCTCAGCTTCACCCAGCGTACTCATAAAGTCACAAATTATTTGGGACTCGAGCGAAGAGAACGCCGTAATAAAATGTTGATCCCGGTAAAAAAAGAGATGCAGGTAGATCTCGAAATACCTCGCACTTACTCGAGGAGAAAATGCAAACTCGTGAATTCTTCCTCACCGATCGAATACAATCGTAGAGAGGAAGTGGCCCGATTCTCTCACGACGTACATCCTGCGGTTTTCCCTTGCGCCGATGACCTGCATTTCGATGCAGCCGCTGCACAAGGGGAACGTCTTCTTCTACTCTTAGAAATCAGGTTAGTTCTCAGCCTGCTGCTCGATCAATTTGCAAAAATGATTCGGTAATTATGATAACAACCTTTCTCTTCTATGAAACTTTGATCGTTCGAAGTCTCGAAGATTTCAGACTTAAATACGTATTTCTTTCAACCTTGCGGAGGGATCGCTTAAGTCCTTTTCAAGTTTATTCGGACAACTGTGCGACGTAACGTAGGAATTTCACTCGTCACCCCAGCCGCTCGTGTATTCACAGGTGTGCAATTGCAGGTACGAATCGATGATGTCGCGCAGCTGCATCTCGGTCGTTAGAAGAAAAACTCAAGTTTTTCCAACGATCCTTATTCGAAGAGACCCTGAAAACGGTTTTTTGGCAATATTGCCCAATCCAAAACGCACTCGTAAACCCAAGATTTATCGGGTACCCGTGAAGTCCAATCATTGCCCTGAGGTAACTTCATCTGGCGCAAAAACCAACCCAACGTCATCGAGCTTCGTTAGGGGTGCACTATGACAACTGGAATAAATGACTCCTTTATATATGCATACTCTTGACCTCTTTTTCATTAACCGTTTTTCTGTCCCCAAGATCGCGATGATATTTAGGAAATTGTACGTGGTCGCAACGATAAATCTCGCGCGAGTGTCTGCATTAACAAACTGCTCCGGGATGCGGTCCGGAGTTTGAAGCGTCACTTACGATCTAAGTGACACGACTCGTTATCGACTCCGGAGATTACCCGGATTTATTGTTCTCGATTTATGGTTATCGAGATGCGTTCGTGAGACATCGCCATCCTGACCTAAAGGATCGAAGCGGAAAGAAATGAAAAATAAAATCAGCTTCGTCCCTTTCTGCCGCGCGAGGACGGCTCGTCGTGTAGCAATTCGGTCACGGCTACCGAACAAATTGGGCAGATGTAAAATTTACAGCTCCTCCCCGGTATTGGGACTTGAACGGAGAATATCGAAGATGCCTTAAAATCTTGACAAGTGTGAACTACACGACGAAATGAAAATCGGAGTCATTTGTCGCTCGCTGGCCTTAAAGTGGAAAGTGTCAGTCGGGAGCTGAATCGGGATGCAACGCGCATCGCGCAGATTGGGATCAGAGATTACTCTTAAAAATACTCAGAAGCATCCCAACGGTAGGGATAGCGTTAAGCCCGAAACTCATTACCCCTCAATTTTGTAGCAAACGAAACTCGAAATTCGTGTCAGTGAAATTATTTACGTGCGGCAAATACAAACGGTGAGCGAAATGATATACGCAATCGACAAGGTTAATTCTTATTTTTACTTCGATGGATAGATATATTTATTCCCTGGCTCGAATCAGAATTTTTGGTCTCGTGTTTTAACAGGGGCAGAGCTATAAGTCCACGGGAACTGGGTTAAGTGAGAAGAAATCCAGGTATTCCAGAGCTATCCATTAGCACACAATCACGGTAGACTAGTATAGGAGGCGCAATTATCTAGTACCATTAGTTGACAAGAAGCAATAAAATTAGTTACAGCCGATTAAAGTTGCTTAGGCGTATTCTCAAGTCTTGGAATCGTTACCCAGCTGGAAACACCTTAATAATTGTATACCCTATACCCTCCTGCCTAATCTGGAGTGCGAGCGAGATGTCCCGTTAATTGCAGATAAAAAAAAAAAAATCACTTGGAATACCAGTCGCAGAAATGTCTCCTTCTTGGGATGTATCTTTCGAATGTCCAAACTTTACGGCATTTAAAAATGCTGACCCAAAATCACGGCTTGACCTTGCCGGAAGGAGATTCACCCACATTTGGCGAACCACTGCAGGAGAAGACGATCTCTTGAGTGATCGAGGAATATGCAAGGGAGTACTTAAATGTACCCATCGTCTTGTATTTAATTACGTGAGAAATGGCGAGAGGAATATACACCGACCAATTAAAAGGAGAATTTTTCCCACTTCGTTTGCGTTTGTCGGCTGCTTACAGTTTGTGTACGATTTCGTTCAATAAATCGCACCGCCCGGCAGAAGTAATTGGAATTCCCCACGAAAGAAGCGAGCTGACGCCTCATTTCCGAAAGCCATTTTATTTCTTGATAAGTGTACGTAGAGAAAAAAAAATTATTTTATTCATACAGAAGAGGCGAGAAGTAAACGCGATGACGAGAGGCACAAAGGAGCAGTTTGTCGAAATTTGCGGGTCCTGGGAGAACGACCTCGAGGTAAAAAGTAGTCTTATTCGGGAAGACCATGTCAAACCCGAGGTCACCGGTCAAGTCAGAAATCGTTAGTTGTCGGCCGTCACGAAGCGACGGTAAGACGTACAGATTTATACAAAGAAAAAAGTTCTCGACTCGCGACGACCTTAATCGTCATCGCGACATCCATCGCCGAAGCTTCATACGTATGTATGTTACCAAGGGGAAAACGTTTTCTAAAAAAACGAAATCAATTTCTCTGTGTACTGATTCCACGTCAGGGTCAAAGGTAACCAAATGAAATCCACCCCATTTAAATTATAAGCGTAGCAACAATTATCCCGGCGAACCTGATGAATGGCCGTACTTAGAAATATCGTTAGAAATCATACAAATGAAAACGATCTCTGCCGGAAACTAAAGAAGAGCGCAGTTGCGATGGAATAAAAAACGGGGAGAGAGATGAGTTATCGGTGCGACGCCTGGATATCCTTGGATTGTATGCTAAATTTCAGGGTCGACCTACGACAATCGCCCGGCGGTTTTGATTTAATGTGCACAACAAAAGCGGAGGCTCGCGTTTGCCATCTCGACCGTGACGGGAAGACGCCTCGAGGTTGACAAGGAAAGGTGATCTCGCGAAAAGTGACCTACTAATGAGACGGTAACGCGCACATTTATCCTCCGAGTACGTAAAAATCTGAATTTCAGCGTATTTCTGTCTTACCGACTGTAGAGTCGGGTTGAGCAATTCTTCGAAGATCGATGACGGAAAACGTGGCGCACGCGTTCCCGGTATTTCGTGGTGAACTCTTCGCTTGGAAGATGGCATTACGACCTCCAGGTACACCAAAGAAAATTCGATTTCTGAACAGCAAACTTACCTCGACATACCGATATCGCTTTCTCGTTCAAATTTCCATAAACACAAGGGAGCGATTATTCGTCCTTAATGGCTGCACTTCGTCGAGTCACATCAGCGTATGTAATACTACATAAGAGACAACGTTAACATAATTCCGGAAGCATCGAATAAGTGATACGAATTCGGTCACAGAACTCTTTAAGTTGGCGGTGCCGTTTTCGGTGTTTTCTATTGGTCGATGAATTAAATACATGGACGATAGACAATAAGCCAGATTTATCCCCCATCCGTGGCGAAGAGGGTTAATCGATAAATAACTCGAGAGCGGTCGTCGTTCGACCGCGGAATGACGATCGATAGTTTTAGCCGCATAGATCAACCGCGGAGTCTCATCCGTTCGTTTATGGGATGCCTCACCGAAATGGCTTAAAATTAGAATTTATTGGTCGAAGGTTACGCGGCCTTTACCGTACAAGGTTAAATTCTTTTACGTGCGCGCGGGACGTTCCGCGGCGTTAAGGGTAGGTCTCTCAGTATCGCTTCGACTGCCTATCGCGCAGGTCGTTTCCGCGACGCGCTCCGCGAGCTTCCGGCGCGAACGACGGTCCGGATCGTCGGCCACCTGGGTCCAGACAAAATTCCAGAAAAATATCAACGATCTTTTATCCTCCGCGTCGCCTAAGACCTCTCCGAAGAGACATCCGCGCGAGTGAAAAAATCACGGAAGCACCACGCAGCATCCGATCCTAACTCTTCCGATCGACGAGAAAAATGAAAAACTACCCGAAATCCTGAGAAATTCGTCACTTCGACCTCCGATTTTCAGGATTATCGGAATGCGGAGAGGAAGGGCGACCGAGGCATCGGAGGATCCTCGGACCCAGAGAGATCGACGCGAGGTGAAAATTCGGAGAAATCTCGCGAAGAAGGGATCGTCGAGATTCCTACGACGAATCGCGAGCATCGAGTAATAGGTGGACAGCCCCGTGAATCAACCGTGGTTTAGAGAAAAGTTCCTAAAACTCGAATCGGAGTTTTCAAGAGTGGGGGAAAATCCTTGGCTATCGGCCCGATAGTGGGCAAAAATGCTCATCGAGGATTCGTCAGCTGAGGTCTCCTGTCCGGCGTGAAGAGGACTCATCGCGATCGGGGGCTCAGCCAATTGCCCGGAGACAGTAAAGCTGCACATTTGCGAGCGAATCTACGTTTGGCTATGGGACTTCCTGGTCGGTAGCGCCGCCTATCCGATGCAACACGTGAGTACACTAAGATAAATCTGCATCGATCGAAAAGGTCGGTTTAATTTGGTTGAAAGTCTCTTTTCATCGCGCCCGGTATTTACATCGAACGCGCACTGACGTACGTCCATTTTCTATGCGAGAATAGCGAGAAGCATCGTTACTCGAAGAGCAACGTTTCGCCGCCTCGACTCGAAGGGGGCGATGCCTTCGCTCGTGGAATGCGAAACCCGGAGGGTCGGTGGAGGAAATCTCGAAAATGAGTTTTTCCACTCTTTTCCCAGTCCGAAAAAGGTTTCCCGTGTAATCGAGGGAATAAATCGGAACTCGGCGCAGGAGCGAGCGTTCGCGACGTGGATGAAACGATTTGTGTGGGAATACGGGGAGCCACCCTAGCGCGGCCCTCCGGCGAGTCGCCTCTGGTCCCGATTGCGGCCGCTCCGCGGAGGCGGCCGAGATCCGGAAACCGGGGGCGGAAAATCGCGGCGGACTGACTCGAGTGGACTCGACCGGGTCGCGGAAGCGGAGAGTGGCCGACGTATCGGGCCGTTGTTGCCTCGTTGCGCGCTCCTTGCTTATTTGCATCCCCATTAGTTAACGATCCAATTACACGGGGGACCTGGCCGCGAAGTAGCCCTCCCTTGCTACCTCTACCGAGTTACCGTCCCCTGTGATCTTTTAAGTGGTACCCGCCGAAGCGGAAACGTCGCGCGTCGTGTTTTCGTCTTCTTTGTGCGTCAATGCCTCGCCGCCCTGGTGCGTAAACGAATTTCCGACGATTCGGGGGAATCGGCGCGTTCTTCCTTTCCAGAAAATCCGCTGGAGCGGAAGTGCCCTCGCTCGAGGAAACGAGCGGTCGTCGGGCAACGGACATATTTCTTTCTCGTTACTGGACGACAGCCCGAAAAAAGGAGGCGTGTCTCGGTGAATCTCGCTGGTTACGTCTCGTTTGCCGGAGGACTCCCCGTTCCGATCCTCTGCCTTCGTTACGTAGCAGGTGGAATACTCACGACTGAAACCGAACGAGGTAGTCGATTGCGCAACGACGTTGGAGGTGACGTCCGCGAAGAATTATTGCGAATTATCTCGCCAGTTTCCCCGAATTCGATTCCAAATATTCAGTGAATCGTCGCCTCGATTCATGCGTAATTCCTTCGACCGATCCTCGTTCCTCCTGCACGACACCCCACATCGGGGAGCCAAGACGCTCGCTGTCAAGAACGAGGGGCAATCGACGAGTTTGCGTGTCACTCCTCCCCTCGGAGCCGCGCCCTTTGACTGAAAGAACGAGCCTTAATTTATTATCGATGGCGTTAGGTTATACCGTTCTCGATAGACCGTTTAAGAGAAAAAACGAGGAATAACTGGCTCGAATCGTGGCACATCATCGTCGTTTACCGCCATAGTCCGGAACTTACCTCCTGCAATAAATCGCTTCGAATTCCCCCTTTTGCCATCGGCCCCGTCCGACCGTTCCTCGCGAATGGAAACAACCCCCTCGACGCGAGATCTCAATCCCCGTAACGGTTTCCCATTGCCGCGGAGCGATGCTTTGCGTTTAAAGGGCGTCTTTCGGTTCACCCCAAGGATGGTATCCGGGAAAAAATTTTCGAAAAATGAGAATCTCATCGGATCCGTTCGATACATGGGATGGAGGAGGGCCTCCGAGCGTCCCTTGCTTTTCCATTGTACGTTTCCGGGAGCAAATATAGGCGAACTTTTGGTATCTTGGAAATTGACTATAGGGTGCAGCCGCGACGATAATCGATTACGCGACGTATATATCGTAGGGATTGTAGGGTAGGTGTAGGATGCCAGTTAGCTGGAAAATTGCAGTAGTTCCTTGCCAGAGGAGGCAGGATCTCCCGTTGCGTAGCGTATAATCAAATGACGCAATTATCCCATTCGACGTAGTTACACCCCAGAGGGAAGTTTCTACTTCCTAATTCTGGTCTCCCTGCGAAGGGAAAGTTGTACTCTCGAATAGGCGGGAACCCCCCCATGGTTTATGCCTCGGCGATGAAACGGACGGAACGCCTTAATGGTCACTTTTTTTAGGACAACCGGAAGAGAGCGAAAGTTTTGATTCCGCATCGCGACGCCGAGTCCTCTGCCGAGGACAATTATTTTTATGGGAAATGTCGGTAAATTTCCAGACTCCTCCCTCGGTTCATCCCGTGCGGGAACATGTTGCTAATACACCCACGTTCATATATGAATTTAATTACGGCCTTTGCCGAGCGCTCGTACGACATCCTGACAGAGGAGCTCTTTCGTCCCCTCTCTCTTGTCTACCCGTTCATTCGCTTCCTTTACATTTCTCGACGATTATTGCATTCACCGTGGGTGGCGATGGAGGAATTTTTAATTGACCCATCGATGAGGGGTGCCGACTTTCCGTTTGCATCGCCAATGGCTCGATTCTCTCCTAATCCTCTCGTACGTTTCGTTATTCCGCGACGGAGCTCGAGGTAGGAACCTAATACCTGAGGAAGGTATTTTTTCGGATCACGGCCGCGCCGTGTGAAATGTAAATTACGTCGGCCGCGTCAAACTGAAATTGCAAATGCAAATTGAGTCGCGATTCGCCTCGCGTTACGTACGGCGTGGACGCGCACTCTCGCGTAGACACGTTCGTCAAATCATTGGTTATTGTTTGCCGACAATCAACGTGAATTATTGCCGTCCAGTGGCGTGGCTTTAAATCTTCGAGATACCGGAGAAAAGAGCGACCTCTGTAACGACGGCCAGGCGCTATAAACGGGGTCCGACGCGAGGCGTCGAAAACGTAGGTGTCACGTTCATTTTGCATGTATCGAAGAGGAGGGGAAAATAGAAAAGTAAAATTAAAATGTCGGGCTCCAACCGTGGCAACCGGTAGTCCATTCCGCACACGTGTCCGCTGGTTCGTAGGGTTCAGGTGTAATCGATTATATGTACTCGGCACACGTGGGCGAGATGTCGGAGTGTCCTTTACGCGCCGCTTTTGTATGTCAAAGTGCGCCAACCTTGCCCGTTTTGTTGCTGCACGTGGGGTCAAAGTTCAATCGTTGTATCGAATCGGGACGAAATTAATTCGCCGACTACTTCCCCGGAGTTCCTTGCGACATTCGGCGCTTCCGCTCCGTGTTCACCTCCAGGGCGTACACCGTCCGAACAGGACTTTTTTTCCCGAGATAATTGTCCCAATAAATCGGCGCGATCCGAGTCGAAGTGCCGAGCGAGAAACTATTACTTTGAGTGCCCCACACCCCTCGCGTCAAACTACGAGTTCACGGGGCTTAAGTAATTATATTTTCTGGGAGTTATAAGTGCTTCGTAACCCGATTCCCGCGATACCCGGTAACTAGAAATCGACGATTTTCATTAGGCCGACGTTCCTTTGCGACGCATTCGTCCGTTTGGCGTTACCACAAAGGCAGGTAAACCGGGTCTCGTACGTGCAATAACCAATATCGCGGTGCGCGGCCTTCGTTGCAATCCCGTCGACGTTCACCGGATTGCGGATTTCGTTTACTTGGACCATCCGATTAATGTTTACCCGGCACAGTCCATTCGAAATCCGCTCACGTGGTAGCCGGCCAGAGTTGCGCTCGCGAAATTTCATTTTCGTGCTCGACAACATTAGGAAACGATCGGCTCCGCTCGTCGAGACGCGGTATTCGCGCTCTGTATTCGAGTGCACGCCCTCGAGGGTGATTTGTCTCGGCCAAGTGCGAGATCCTTCAATTTTCCGAGCTGCCCTCGGCAGAGACCGCGAAAGGGAGGGAGAGAGGGCGAGAAAAGGACGCGACGAAAGGGGATATTAGTTACGCGACTCCGACGTCATTTTGATGCCGCCCTTGTCGTCTCGGTCCGGATTACGTCCATCTCGCACGAGTACATCCCCAAGCGTGAGTGGTACCGGAGTGATCCGGAGAAAGTATTTGGAATTCTCGCCGAGATTCCCCGGGTATGTGGTCTCCGATTCCGCTAGATTCTGGCGAGGGCAAAGGGAGCGGGAACGCCGCCGGGTGACGGAAGGAACGTGGGACGGGCGTAAGAATAAGCTCGCGTAAAAAGGCGCGGCAGAAAATTGGATTCGTCTCCGGTGCTCGCCTCTTTCATTACTCGATCGAGAATCCGCCATCAGTTGAGCCTCAAGGAGACCCGAAATTTCTTCGGCCCACCGCCGCGATGTCGCCGAATAAATTCTCCCGAAGAGACTCGTAAGCTCCTCCCTTCTCACGGTAATAGAGTCGTGAGTTTCTTTGCGGGTGGATCGAAGCTGTGCCTCTGGACGCGGTGAATCCCTCCACCCTGACGGATACTCGCCTTTCTCGTTGCATGGACTCGAACCTTCCTTTTTATTTTTTATTTCTACAAGGGATGCATTTCAGCGGGGCATGGGTAGTCGTTTTTCATCGTTAAGACCGAGCAACGCGGTGCATATGCGATTTAGTGGGTGTAGGGAAAATTTCACAGTAATTATTCACTGGGAAGATGGCGAGGGTTCGGTAAAAGGTATCGCGGGCTATCGTAACGAGCACGAGCGCCGATTTTTCAGCTATTAATGCATACGGCAATTTGTACGTAACAAGGTAGAGATGCTCCCCCCTTGGATAGCTTTTTCCCGGTGGTTGTAAATTTCTCAAGAGATGCAGTTTTCGTTAGGGAACGAACTTCAGTTTGGACATGGGTCCTTTATCCACGGAGGACGTCCTTCTCGATTTTCTTCCCTGCAATCGTAGTAAGTAAATCCAGGGGCACTCGGCGAATGCCGTTTCCGTTTCCTTTTGCACTTTATTAAATAGTCGTGCCTACTTCTTGATTTCCTCGAGACCTCCCACCGCTTGAAAGTTTTCCCTCCCGATCCGCGCGATTTTTCTAGAGTTTCACTTGGTGGAGCAACGTAACGACACGGAAAACTCGTCCCCGGGCAGGACCTTTGATTTCGCGTTAAAGAACGTCCCGCGATAGGGTATCGTCGATCGATATGCAATTAAATTTGAGGTCTACCGCGAGATAGAGCGACTCGAATAAATATTTTCCCAGGTATATTCGTTTCGGCAAATATCGCTCCCCGATCGCGCTAGCGCGATTCCCCGATTTTTCCGCTTTTATTTCCCGACGATATACCTTTGAACGCGCGATTTGCGAATGGCCGGAATAATAAATGCAGCGCTTACGAGAGTGTGGCTTGCCAATTTTGGCAATGAATTCGAAGTCGTTATTCCGAGACTAAAAACGCATTTTTACCCTCGAAAGTCGCACGCTGGGCATCGGTAGGGCGATTCGAATTATTTAACGAGGAGCAATAATTTATCGAAAGGCAGAATCGATGGGAGAATTTACAGTTCGCGGCAGAAATTTAATAAAATCGATTGATCTCTCGGGCTCCCTTCGTCTTCCCCGAGATCGTCCCTAAGGGGTACCGCGTTAACTTTAACGACGCGGCGTTTCAGGAAATTTTCCAGGCTGTACAGGGCGGTGTACAACAAATTTGATTACATCTTACATTTTCCGAATACGATTAGGGGACATACATAGAATTTTAATGACGTCGGTGCCCGCGTGCATAAAATGGCAACGGGGATATCGATACCAACCGTGAGACGAAAAAGTCGCCCGGTCTCTATTCATTCGAGAAGCTTCATTTTTTTTCCGACATTTTCTGCCAATAATTGCGACTTTCACCGGGCCGAGGCAATTCTCGAAAAAGCCCTCGCTTTTCCGCTCTCTCTTCTACGTATCGATAGAATGCCCTCGATTTCAGAAGTTCATGGATGAATTTTAGGTAGGTCTTCTTCGTAATGTAGGTAATATCTCAATCGTTAATAATCGACATCCGGTGATCAGCGAATCGATCGCGAGATCCAGGACGAGAATAGAGGTCTAGGAACTTGTGGGTGGTTTGCGAAATTTTTCCCCTCGTGAAACCGCCCGGAATAGGCCAAGGTTCGATCGGGTCAACGTAATTTGTAGCGCGAGGGAGGGCTCGTTTATACGCCGTTGGTTTAAGGTCGAAAATTCGATTAGATAGTTCGCCCGACTTAGATTCGACTTTTCTTAACGCTTCGTCGAGCGCTCGTGGTCGGATCTCCGTTATCCACCGTTTCTATCTCAAAGTCGCGTAGTTTCCCTCTGTTCTGGAACACCCCTAACTAAAAGATCCAAGTATATCCGGGCTCGGCAACCGGAATAAAAACCAACGACTCCCTGAGAAACTTGCCAACTAATCCGCCGTCCGCCTTCCGCGCTTTCTCTCGGCTGCAACAGGTGTACGCGCACGGGTGCACTCGCGCGCGATGCACACCGGCGCATTTCGGTCCGTGGAGACGTTCCGTGCGTTTACTCGGGTAATCGATCCTTGTCGCGACGTCCAGAGGTGTGCCAGCCAATCCGCCGATTCCGAGGGAGTTAGGGACGCGAAGTTTCGTTAAATTCGAAACACGATCCGGACGAGACGAGGCTCCGACTCGGTTTCCTCGTTCCTCTGGCTTCGCGTTTCTCGATCGCTCTATCCCCGTCCGCGTTCCGAATATCCTCGTGTGGACAAAATTCCTGCTAACGAAAGGTCCGGTCTCAGTCCGTAGGCATAGAAGTGCGGGTGACGAACGAGATCCCCGCGCCCTCGGGAAACGGGGGCGACAGGAGGGACGCCGCCCCCCCATGGATCGCCACGTCCGCATCCGGCCAGGCGACGCCACCCACGCCGACGAATCCGCACCAGTACTTGTCGCCCCACGTCTTCCAAGGACGGAACTCGCTATGTTCCGCGAACGGTAAGTCGAGACGTCTCTCCCTCTTCGTCGACCCGACGTCCCCTGGGAGACCGCCCTAGGCGGGTCGACTCGGAGTGGAGACGCGACCGGTCGACCGGAAGTCTCCCAGGAGAGGACCCCTAAGGCAGCGAGCCAGGTCCTCGCGGCGGGCCCCTTCGAACGCGGAAGGCAATTATCGGCACGCGTACCATGCGTCCTCGGACTCTCTAAAATAGCCGAACGCTATTAATCGCGGGCACTCAACCAGTTTGAAACTAGGCACGGGCATTTAACCGGCGACCCCGCGAACTCTTTCCCATATCGTCGACGAGCCCGCCCGAGAGGGAAACGGCGCAGCGCGCGGAGTCTTGCTGGCTGAAATCCTGGCTGTCGCGGGCCTTTGTGCGGGGAAAACGCTGGGATGAATTTTCGGCTCGTCGGCAACAGGCGGCTCTTGGGAGTTCAGGGGAAACTCGGGGCGCGGGGAAGGTTATTACTTCGGTGATTATTTGAAATAACTTTGACCATTATACGGCTCGCTCGCGGCGGCGTTCGATGATTACGGGGACCTCTAACTGCCGCGTTTTCGGCGACGAGCAATGCGATACGCACCGGCTGGACTTCCGAGGGGGATTCTCGCGATTTCTCGCGGATTCTGGACCCTCGATCGATCGATCGACCCCTCGAAGGGGCTCCTCCGCATCGTCACGAGATCATTTTACGCGGGCTCGTAGGGGCGACGTAACTCTTTTTCATTCGGTAGTATCGGATTTCCCAACAAGTCGAGCGATCGATGACACTCCCGGAGTGTCGCATTTAATTGGCACCGAGAGCCGCGTTTCAAAGGGCTCGCGTTCCCTCCTCCACTGGGCGTGCATTTTGCGACCGTTGAGTTCAATACTTTCTTTTGTGCGAGCTCCCGAGTTTGCGACGCCGAAGGGGATCGAGTCCTTTCCGAGGACTCGAGTCGGCGCTCGAAGATCTCGTTCCTTCTAACGCGACGAGCGTCCCGGCGCCTCTCGGGAGCGACGCCAGCACGGAACCGGGGAATTTAATAGCCGCGTTATCTTCGATTAGCGCGGTTGCTTCCGTCCCGGTAATGCAACTCGAATTCGAGGAGAACGCGCGGGAAGGAATTCCACGCGGCGGTGAAATAATGGAATCGATAACTGGCGGCCAGTCGGAGAGATTCCGCTCGTCGGTGCTCTTGTTTATCGGGACTTTCGAGGGGACGTTTCGGTGGCTCCCTTTAATATTCCCCCGGCGTCGGGTCCTCGTCGACGAACTCTCGAGGTCCTCGCGCCCCCTCGGACGTTCCGGCCGACCCCGCGAAATTCGTTTAGAGGCTCACGCTCACTCTCCTTTTTCAGATTACACTCTGCGCAGGAGGCGTCCCATGACCCTGCGGATCGGACCCCGATTGAGTCTGCCCTGCAGAAGCACATCGGCTCCGACCACTACGACCGACGGGGAGTGGCCCGCCTTAAGGTACTTACTCGATTACCCGTACTCAGCCTAATTGCATGCGCCAGTCGCCCCGAGATGCATCCCGCGACAATGTACCCGCGCTCCGTGCCGGCGCATCCCGAACTCGAAAAATCCTGCCATACTACAACAAAAGAACGGAAAAGAATTTCGATCCGCCGATCGAGCATTACCTGTACTTTTTAATCCACGATGAAGCCGTCTTACCGAAGAGCGTCGCGGTGGGTATCTCGCGGTCCAGACTTTTCGTTCGGAACGTCCGTACTAACGGAGTTCCGAAGAAGGAGTTCGCCTTTATCGACGGAAGTTTCTTACCTTCCGACGTTTCTCCCTTCCATGCCGACGGTGAACTTTCCGACTGGGCGGCGAGTGCCTTCGGAATCTACCCTGCCATCTTTCGGGCGTTCTCGCCGGCCGCCTTGCCTAGGTTACCGACGGCCGCCGGCGACCGAGTGTGGCCGCTCTCGGAGGAACGGCGCGCCAGGCGCCAGTTACCTCGTGGAAGCCGGTTGGGGGTGCGTCGCGCGCCGCGGGGAGCACATTTTCTCCTGGAGCGCGCGCGCGATCACGCTCCGCGACTCCGACCCCCGACGCGTCGCGCGTGTCCCAACAGGTTGCGCCCGCCAGCGGGCCGCGCGCGTTTCGCCCTGGTTGCCAGTCCAGGTTTCCGATCGAGTGCCGTGAAAAGTGCACCCCAGCGCCGTCGCGACCAATCGGCGCACTACGGAGTTCCCCAAGAGAGGACGGAAGAAACGCTTGTGCATCGTAACGGGAGTGTAACGGTCGCGTAACGGTCGCCCAGTCAATTTTCGCGAAGATTTCGAACTCTTTTCCGAGGGAGCGACGCCGCCTTCCTCGGAAGGGAGGCGCGGCGCGAACGCGACGCGAGCAAGGAATAAAAAAAGACGCCACGCGAAACCCGGTCTCCGGTAACAGGAGCGGTGAGTTACACCGGAGATTAAAATCGACCCTGGGGGTCTCGGGGCTCGAAAGAAGTCGGTTCAAGTTGTGCGCGGCGCCGCGAGCGAGATCCTCTCGACTTCACTCGAGAAGTGAAAACGCGCGACGACTCGGTCGACGCCTTCCTACGACTGTATCAAGCGGCGTGAGTAGTCTGGAGAAGGTGGAAAAGTTCTAGTCGCTTCCGACTGGTGGTTGGACGTGAAAGCAAAATGGAACGCGGTGATCGCGACGAATCGTCGATTTTTTAAAACAAAAACGAAGAAGTAGGTTCTTCTCTCGTTTCACAGTTTATTACCATTCGCATTCGCATTTATATTTATCGTCAACGGAATTTTATTACACGCACGTACGGTTTTTAATTTCGACTCGTCTGAGAAGCCACTCGGTGGACGTGCTCCCGATCTGGCGAATTTTATATTAAAATCGTTATATCATTGCTACCTCGTCCAAATTATTCTTCTCGTTGAACCGGAAGGGACGCCACGCGACTGGAGGAAATCGCCGATAACGCATTCGTTTAACGCATAAAAATTCGTGGAAAAAAATAAAAGTCGTACTTTATGGGGAACCGCGATAGAGTATTTATACGTAGGATCGCTCGGGTCGCGGAGGTCAACGTCGCGGATACGTACGGGCGGATTCTCGGTTTTTCGTTGAATCGTCTCCCCTCGTGCCGTCCGTGTAATCCCAGCGTAGGGGCGACGCGGAGCGCGGCTTTCTCGAGTTGCGGCCGGGCCGCACCGTCGACCGGCGAGCGAGCCCCGCGTTGCGGGAGCGCGCCTGGAAACCCATTTAAAATCGTTGCGATTCGTTGGGAGGACTCGTAGAGAGCCGTCGAGGACCTCGGCGCGGCTGGCGATCGGTACTCTCGGCAATGCCACGAGAGGAGTGCATTATTCATCCGGCGAGCTCGGAGGTCGAGGGGCTCACCTTTCTCCCGCTAATTACGCACGTAATTCCGAAGCAGACGCGAAGTGTGCGAGCACGTGTACCAAGGTGCAACGAAGTACAGCGGGGTGCAACGCCCCCCACGAGCCAAAGGCTAAAGGGAGCGTTTTGGCCGGATCCAGGGACTCCTTTCGATCTTAGTCCCGCTCCTTCGAGTCTCGAATCGTCCTTTTCAGCCGTCCCTTCGAGGGACGCTCCCCTTTCTTCGGCGAATCCGTCTTATTTGCGAAAACCTGGCACGGCTCGCGCGGGGCGCGAAAGGAACGCGGAGGGTCCGTTCACCCGTGGCGGAGGGACGGAATTTGAATTTATTCCCTATCCGACATCTCTCGTTTGTTGTTTACGCGATGTAATGGCGTCGGCCCTCGAAGCGACCGTATTTTCCTCGATCGAATCGTTAAGCACATTCGAGAGTTTATTGGGAATTACTGACGCTCGCTTAGAGCACCGGTCGCGTTATGGGATAAATCACCCGCGATGAAATTATTGTAAATTATCGGAATTTCGGCGAGCGCCCTCGGTAATCCTCTCCTCGCGACCCGCGACGCAATTCCGCATTCCGCAGGAGGAGCCGGATTTCCGTTTTTTCCCCTTACTTTCGAGGCGACGCGTTTTTAACCGTGCTTCGAATATAACGCTGCTCGCGACGGGGTCGGCGCGAAATTCATGGCGAAATTTTTACGCGTTTTCGAGGATTCGGAAAATGCGACCGGCGTCGCGTTAACGCTCGGGTTGCCCGATCATTCGTGAGATATCGCCGCGGATTCGAATTTCCGATACGTGGGAAATAAATAATTCAGCCTCCGTATACAAAATACCATCGATCACCGTCGCGTGGGATGTTGGACGGCGTCGTTGGTCGCTTCGCGTGGTGTACGCCTTAAATGTAATCGCAGACGTATCGCGCACGGTGAAATGGCTCGGCACGCGAAACCGCTATCGATTTCCAATTATCTCAATTTGCTCGACACTCATGGGTCCTCGGGAAGGGCTCGTCTCCGGTTCGAATAACGAACTCGAGCGGTCGCTGGAAAATGCGATTCCGTCGACGAGACCCTCGAATCGGAGGGACTTATGAAAATGCATCTCGTCCTCCGGGCCGAGTCGTTTGAGTGTCTAACGATTTTCTTCAATTTCTCTCCCCGGCATCTTGCATACGTATAATCGGCGGGACCGTTTTTCGCTCTCTCGATATTATCGCCCTTCGCAAAAATTTCCGTCTCGGTTTGCCGGCAATAACACGGGCGGCCGGTGGCATCGCAACGATCTCGTCGGATTATTATACACGCATTTTCCCGCGGAAGATCCCATCGTCGACGTCCGACTCGGCATTTTCGAGGACATTCCATTCCCGTGACCTTTTGAGGCCATTCCGTTCTTTTGAATTCGCGAGCCTCCCGTGACGCTTCTTCCGCGCGGAATCTCTCGAGTCTCGCCCTGAGGGTGCTTTTGCAGGTGGAATCCTCGCGAATTCGAGATCGCGACTGCGAGTAATCCTTGCTTCTCGAGGAGGGATCGGCGAAGACGGAAGCCGGGAAAGACCGGCGGATATCCTCGGGCCAATTACCGCGGTGGACGCGCGGAAGAGAGGCAGGGTCGCTTCCTCGGGCTTAACCCGTAAGACGAACGCGACCTATTCCGGCCGTTCGCTTCCCGTGAGAGAGCCATCGATATCTCGGCTTTTTACGGGCCATCCGCGAGGGTCGTTCGGTTTCGCGGACTTCCTTTGGTCGAGTCGTCGCGGAATCGCCGCGGATCGCGATGCCTCAGGTAGACGTCGCTCGTAACGCCCGAAGAATTACCTGCGAGCACGTAATACCGTTCCGCACCCGAGGAAGTCCCTCTCCTTTTACGAACGCGTTATGACATCCACCGAGTGTCGTCGGTCACGCAAGATTTTATACCCCGTCCTCATGCCGTATACAAATAGGTCATATGCAGATCGAAGCACGAACAGCTTCGCGAGAATTTCGATCCCACTCGACTTTCGAGATATCGAAGAGGTCCGAGAAATAAGCCTTTGAGATGAAAATCTGATTTCGCCGATCGAACGCCACGAGTCGGCAATTTGGCGATCGGCCCCTCTACTCGATGAACCTTGGCCTCCGAAGAATGAGCGATATTTTTTACGACGTTTATCGCGTGGTAGTCCACCCTCGAGATAAAGAGCACCATCGAGATTATTTCCATGTTTCCGATAGGCGGTGGAACGGTTATGACATGGTCGAAAGGGGGCGTTGCGGAATCGGAGAAATCAGAGGTGTAAGTTTAAATGGTAACGGGGTGCTAAGACCCTAATTCCGTGCAACGTTAAACCCCATTTCCCGTTACGCTCGTTCTCTTTGTGAAACGAGCTCGTAGCGTCCCTGTAATCGTGGCCGAGTGGTCGTGTAATTCGGCCGAGGTCGCGCATCTCCGATTTCTGCGATGACAATGTCGAGCCGGTCGTGACCATCGCAGGGGTCCGAAATTCTAGCGCGAATGCGTACCCTTTCTTTTACCCCCTTTCCCATCGATTGGACTTGAACTCCGAGCGACCGAAATGAGAAGTTTCCCTTTCGCTCCGATTCCTCTTTTCCTTCCTCGGAGGCCGGTACCTTTTTTTTTCGGGTCCCACCGAAATACGTGAGTTTGTTCCCGGGTTAAGCTCTCGTCGCGCGGTGGAGTTTCGGCTTTCGCTTTTCCCCGGCTCACGTGCGTTGTCGGTCACGTATGGCAGACCCTCGTTTCTGCAAAAGATCCAATTTCACGTGACTTCCATTTTAGGACGTTTGGATCGCCATACTCGGCGCTAACGGCGAAGCCGGACCGCTCAACGATTACGGTCCTCGCGATCTCTCATGGAGCTTTTGCCGCAGCTTGCGGACGCTCTTTTTTTTTCCCGAGTCGCATTGGTTATTCATCCCGTCGCTCGTTAACGGACGTGATTTCGAGCTCCTGGAAAAGGCTCGGCCGAACTCTACTTTTGCAAATGCATATACATTTCGCGAAAGCGCAGCGGCAATGCAGCTCCTCGACTGCGACTACACCAACTTGGGAAAATTGCCGGCTGTTTTGTCTCGTTCCATTTTGGCGAGGGCCCCTCTCGATTCACCGGAGGAGACGAACCATAGGAGCCCTTAATATTCCTATCTCGACTCCTAAAGTGGATCGGTCGGAGAAGCATCGCCAGTCTGAATTTAAATCACCCTCGATTTAGTCCTTCGCTTAGTCGATTCGATAACCTCTCCCGACGTACACCTTACCTCTCTGGAGCAATTGACACGGCGAGAATGAAAAGTTGCTCTCTCTTAAACGGTATGGAAACAGAAATGGGTTTCCGGGGTGCTTGAAACGTCCGCGTCGGCTTATCTTGCACGCTGTATCAGTTGACTGTCCTGACTTTAACGGATGTACGCCAGTCTGCCTGCGAACGTACTTTGATTTATCGTCCTTAAGTTGCGTCGAGAGTTCTATGTTACTTGTCGGGAATCGCGGATGCAAAGTTTCAGTTTGCACAGCGTGGAACACGCCGTTAACGTATCCGTCAAGCGTTCGGGGACTAATCTCGAGACGGAGGTGAGCGTTTCCGACCTACGTGTAAAATGGTTGACCGAAGGTTTACCCGCGACCTGAATTTACTCTGCGGTAAGAATTAGTCGAGGTGATAACGGCACTTTATCATCTAGGTGTCGTCGAGCGACGCCGGTCTATTCTCGACGAAGATGGCGATCGTCCCTCGCGAAAGCGCGATTTGCCGGCATCGAATGCGTTCGCGTACAAATTGCCGCATCGCGAGGATACCGCGTACTCGTGTGCATCCGAACGACACCTTCTCGTTTCCGATATCTTCCCCTGTGCAGCTGCACCTGGTTATCGCGAATCTAAAATCGATTCCCCGGATCGTGTATCTTGCTCTAAGGGGCTCCGCCGAAGGGGCTGAAAGAGCTTCCCACGTTCGATCTTCTGCCATCGGTCGGCTGGAAGAAAAAAAATTTATATCCGCGATGGTTATATCCACGGAGGCGAATGCAGCTGCAACAATTGCGGATTCATTTATTTTACGACGGGAAGTCTCGTTAATTAGCGAACGCAGCTTGGAACGATCCAACGCGGAGTTTTACGCGCTGATTGCGAAATGGAAAAGTTCGGAAAAACTCCCGGGCTTTCGTTCTCGAGTTTTCACTTTTTCCTACGGAACGTTCCTCGGTTGACTTTGGAACGAATTCAAGTTCCCTCGTGGAGTTTGAAAACCCTTTACCATCTAGAGTCACCTCCGCTAACTTTTGTCTCAAATGGTCTGTCAAGAGTACTCTTGGCGCTTGCGCCGTGAATTTTCTTAAGCGCTTCCCGTTGCGGAGCGGTCACCGCGAAATTTCCTGTAATCTTCGGGATTAAGCTGCGATTACATCCAGATGGGATTAGTCGCATTCGAAACGGCCGTGATGAGTTTGCCGTACCCGACAGATTTGATTCTTGAGCTTCAATTCAGAAATACGATATATATGTATAGGTACGACTCACCGGAGAGATAACCATTTCGTTAGCGAAATTGCATCCTTGATACGAGCACTTCTCGCGGTTACGATCATTCTTGAACGGTCATAACGGCGATCCTCTCGTTCCCACGTCATGAGATGGTTATATCGCTAATTATCGACCTGCAGGAAGATAACGACACCGGTGTCGCGTTATCATTTAGGGGGTCTTCGCTTTATGGGGCTCCGGGCGATACTCGGACTTCTACGCTTTTATTCCGGAAAGGTCGAAAAGCTACATTGGTCCTTGATCAAATAGTCGCGTACATTTCAATTGGACCGTTTTTTCCAGAACGTTTTTCGTATGCGATAAATTGGAGAGTTACCGCAATAAGCGCTTAAGGGCCATTTCGGGGCGGAATTGTCGCACTCGCGGGGGCCTTAGCCAGATGGAAAGTGTCACTCATAACAATATGGACGTCTCCTCGGAGATGACGCGTTTCCGGAATGCGTTTCATTCGGGCTGGACTCACTAACGGGCCTGTCAGGAGCAGCGGCGAGAGCTCGTATAACGCGGGACGCGAGTGCGCCTTTACGATCCGCGAATTTTTATCGAGGTGCTTTTGAATTTTTCAGACACCACCGTAACGAACTGCCATACTAACCCACTGAGTGCACGTCCTTTACAGCTGCGCGCGAAACCGACGCGGAAACGGCGCTTTGCTTGCTCCGAGGAAACAGAAATTCAGAAGGGAAAAGGAAGAGCTTTTTGAAAGCCGTCTTTTCGCCTCTGCGAAGCGCCGCCGATTCAACGGCTTTCTCTCTTCTCGATGCAGTTAGGTGCACTCGGGTGGACCGCGCATTGTCCCGCGGAAATCGCACCTTCGGTCGGCGATTGGCCCTCCGCGACCGCGTGACCTCGCCAGGACGATGCGATTGCGCTTAATCTCGATCTTATCATTTTAATAAATTATAACCAGCGGCCATGACTCTCGAGTGGAAGCGTTAACGCTCGTCCTCGGGATTACGGACACCAACGGAAGGAAGAGCCTCTCGAGTGCGGCCTCCTCGGCGTGATCAAAACGCTACCGCGACTCGGCGGGTTTTCGGTTCCATATCGTGACGCATAAATTTCCAGGGGGTTGCTTATCGTCCCGAGGATTTCCTCGCGGTTGTGGATTAATCGCCGCGGAACACGCAACCGCGGGGTCCGTCGTGAGTTCCGCTCGTTCACCCTGCTTTTCCCCGAGAACTTCATCGCGGCGGTCTTTTCCGGAAACGCGTCTTCAGAGGTATTCGGTCGTCGTGAAATGACTTTCTATGGGTGTGTCGATAGGTTTGTAATAATTTGTCCGTAGCGAGGACTGATTGTCGCGTCGTTCAGACGACCGACGATGCGTCGTGATTACGGCGACATAGGAAGTTATCGGTCCCACGTTTCGAATCACTTAGATAAGGCTCGCGCGTGCACCTAGCATCTCGTCTGGTGCATTGTCGAGCTCGGGAGTGGCTGATGCAATTATCGGTACGCGTTCTCTGCGTCCTGCGGATGTCCGTAACACATGCGCGGCCCTACCGTCAAAGGGTATTCACGAGGTCTTTGACGATCGCGGCGATCGCGCGGTTGCGGTAACCGCAGACTTCTCGCGGTACGTCGGTACGTTTGCATCCAACGTCACGAGCCTCGCTTTCGAGACCTCGATTTACGAGAATCGCAAATAAAGGTACCGCAGTTCGGCGATTTTTCCACAAGGTTCCGCACGGGTATTCGACGAAACCAAGTATCGGTGCCCTCTGAGACCAAGGAGCAATTTTTGCGTTAATGGATAACGATAATACTGGAAGTTCGTTGAGCGGAATGCATCGTAAACGCGGTTTCATCTAAGGGGTGCTCGTCGCGTCGTCCCCTTCAGTCGCATTCTCGTACACCCTTGCGGTTTCTCGACCTCTGCCGCGGCTGCCTCACGTATTAATTAATATTTCCAGTCGACATCCGCGTTACATCTTTCGATTCCAGGTCAGATGTCAATCCGGGAGGAGGCTCTCCCCTTTTCTTGGGGGAATTGAACGTAGCTTAGGGCAGTTTCGTTGACGAGCAAATATTAACGGGAAATGGGTGTTGGTCGGTTATTGCATCCGGAAATTTTCTGTCGCTAAATCCTGTCGGGGGGGAATTAACGGTGGGTGGAAAATTGTTTGAGAAACGTGATGATTGAAGTCAGGTGTGAAATTAGAAACGCGGTAAAATATTGATCGATTGGTATATAAATCGTGCCGTGGGTTCGTTCCCGTCGCGGCGAATTTCGAACTCGGTGGTTCGGCAAAGGGGAGGTCGGGGAAGTCTCGGAAAGTCCTGCTCAGAAGTCGGAATAAATAAACAATTCCGGGTGGAGTAGCCCTCCGGCGTTCCCCAAGTTTTGCCCCTAGACCGCCGACGTTAGATCTCGTATACGTTTTCTCGGGTATACCTTTACCTAGGCTCCTCGAAGCCCGCCGCTAAACGGCTCGGAGCTTTTTGCCGAAGTCGGAAGGGGTTTTTCGCGACTCGGGAAAAAGGGTAAATATTGCGGAAACGGCGGAGCGCTTGGTTTCGCCGTCGTTGCGAGAAATATCTGGGGAAAGCGAGAGGGACCGGCCGAATACGAACGTTCCCAACTAGGATCGCGTTCGCTACGACAATCAGCGAAATTGAGCCCCCGGAAGGACTCGGGACTCGGAACCTTACCTTGGACTAAGATGGAAAAATCGCGTGACTTACCGCAGTCGGTGGATTCGGACGAGTCGCGGGATGAGAAAAGTTTCCCCGCCGTCCAATCTTTAATTTGTTTCCGCCTAAGCCACGGTTTCATCCCGCGGATTATATTGACGCCATACTTTTTACTGAAAATCGAGGGATTGATATAAAGCTCCGAGGAGATGAAGAGTACATACCTCCGTTTCGCGGTTCTCGGCTTCGTCGTTTTTGAGGCTCGAAAGACATGGTGTACCAAGTTTATAATATATTTGCAATAAATTTATGAAATTTGTAATAAACTAATTCACTTTTAGGATATAAATATATAATTCCACTACGACCTTATGTACTAAAAGTGCACGAGTATTTTGAATATTTTTAACGGGGTACACTTTGCCGTACACTTTGCCGGCGCGACGATGCATGCACCGTCACGACCGCGACAGGAAATATTTGGATAATTTCATTAGACGCGAAGTGCATCGACCGTACCCTTTTAATTCCAAGTGAGTCGCGGTCTCTCTAGGTAGTATCCTCGATGCAATTAAGGGACTGCGGTTAAGGGTTACCGTCCGCTCATGGAACTGCAATTTTGCGCCCGAGGCATCGCGTTATCGCGTATCCCCGGGATAACCGGCGAGATTTCATTACGCCTGGCCGAGTGTCACTCGCTTACCTGTTGCAAATAGACGACCGATGGGCAAACGCATCTAGCCGCTTCCAAGATTTCACTTTGTACCCTCTGGACGTACCCGCCGTGAATTCGCCATAACCCATAATTCGAGCCGAGTCGACGAGGCGCTTTTTCACCTCTCCGTCGACTTCTCCTCTCGCGAAAATTTCCGCCCACCTAACGCAGACGCGTTCTCGAGATACTCGAATGAAAATTACTCGAGGAAAAAATTGAAAGTAACGCAATCTCTCGAAACGGGTGCCAATACCCGTGCCAAGTTCCGGGGTGATCCATGGCGAGGGGGGAAATATCTTTCCTCGTTAGAGGCCGCTCGCCGGTCGATATCGCCGGGATTCCGGTGCATTCCGGCGCCGTTTCTCTTTTCCTGGCCCCTTTTTTTCTGGTTCCAGCGAGTTGATATACCGTCGGGCGCGAAAGCTCGACGAGCCGAGAGAAACGTCGCGTGCACCGATGCCGAGAGCGTGCGAGTCGCGGTCGGGGCCCGAGTCAAAAATAACGTATCATCTTCGTGCAGCACGTACTTTAAGCGGGAACGTTACATCGGCCCCTGTGCACCCTCGATGCACGTCCTCCCCGATATCGAGTCGATTATGCGAGTTGGTCTCAGGTGACACGCCATTGCGCTATCGACTCGCTCAGGTAGGTAGGTGGTAGGTGCGCGGTCAAACGTCATGAGGGGTGCTTTTCTCTCTCGTTTCCGTCAACTTATGGATTACCGGATTCTGAGAGGAGCGGATTCCGCGGGCGAATTTGGGTCAACCGGCGGCAAACGAGGGGCAGGGCTCCCCTACGCTGGCTCATTTAGTCAGGACGCGAAATTCGTTTAGCTATAATTAATTGTCTTCCGACTATTATACACTTTGACTGCGTGGCCGAGTACAGACCGCTTCTTGCGGAATGCCTTCGGCTTCCTGGACCGCTTCCAGGGAGCGCGGAGAATGGCAGGGCGGAGGGCGAGGAGCGGGAGGGGGACGGAAAACTGCTCGAAATTGGATGACGAAGGCTAATAACGTTTGCCCCCTGTTATACCGAAAATACGGGGCTCCAAGGATTTCGGGGTTTTACGTCGCATTTTGCGCGCACGTGGAACCGGGAATAGGCACAGAGGTGCGTGGTCGATTCTCGAAAGTTTTGGAAAATTCTAGAATATTCCGTATGTAGAAAAGTGCGGAAGAAATCTCGATATAATAGTTCTCGAAGGATTTCGTCGCGCCGCTTCCACGCGATCCTTCGTCCTTTACTTCGCCACGGGGAAAAGGAAAGGGAAAGTAGCATCGCGGGGATGGCGAACGTCCCAAAGCTTTTCACTTTGTAATCGGATTGCAAGCGCCTGACCAATGGGACGCTCGCGGAGAAGATCCTTTTCGCTCCCCGACCGTTCCTCCGCTCGAAGGGTCTCCTTTCCGACGGATCGATCGACTTTTTCCCGGCCTACTTGAGAATTTTCCCTCGAATCTGACTTTGATCTCCGTCTCGGTCGGGACCACTCTTTAGTGTCGTTCTTCTCGTGGAACCAACTGGCAGTACCTCCCGAGTTTCAGGGTTTCCTCCGCGTTCCTAATCCATAATTAAATCCAGAGTTCGCTCGGCTGGCTGGCCCGGAACTTTGATCGCCATTAGCATCCGAATCGAGGCGGTTGTCGTGCAAATGGAGGCTCCACCATTTTTCCGCGTCGGTTGCCTCGAGACTCTTAACCCCGGATGGAAGAAACTGCCGTGGCCGAATCTGCGAGTCCCATAAATTCGAGCCTCGGCACCCAGGCCTCCATTGTTTCTTCATTTTCTAGACACGTAAGGAGACCTCGGAGCGACTCGTTGCGGTGCGCGACCGATGACGTCTTTCGGCGACGATTTCTCGAGGAAGTCGTCCCGGAGCGATGTCGAGCCTATCGATTAATACCTTCGTTGACCGTCTCCGCGATGAAGCGCGACGACGGCCGGAGTCGAGGGGACGACTTTCTTCCAGAATCCATCTCTTTACCGCTGGCCCTTCCCTCGGGAATTCCTCGGTATGATATCGATTCGGGGCTCGGGTACGACTTGGATTTAGGGTCTCCATGGGAGCGGGAACCCGGAGTCGTTATTCCGCCCTCCGAGCCGCATCCGGTGGGCGGGAACTCACCTGTGGAGTCGTCTATTAATCTCGTTTTTGCTCCGTTCTTAAACGACGGTGCGATATCGTCGACGGGAGTAGTTAGTCGGGCGAGGGAGGAGTAAATTCCAGATGGTTCATGACACCGACAATCGACGTGGCGTTTCCGAGATGGAACCGTAAATTGACTCAATCGCAGGGCTAATCACCCTTCCGCGTTACACGGAAAAAAAAAATAATGGCCAGGAAACCCCTTAACAAGTTACGTTGGTTCCTGCAATCGCCTACCCAGGTCGTCCCAAAATGGCTCCGACTCCCGCAATTGTGGTTTTCTTGGCAATTCTTTTTTTTTTCCGTGTACCGCTCCACGTTTCGAATCGATCAAACGAGGAACTCGACGGTGTTGGTCGTTAATTCATTGTTCGTCCCCGTTCCGTCGGCGACGACGGAAGGTCTCGTTTCCGCAGCGGGACCGCTGTCCCCGCGGGCGTTACGCGTGAGATCGGAAATTCGTCCTCAAACGGTCACTACGACTCCTGCATAACGAGATCACAACTCCTCCAAGAGTCGCCTCGTATTTCTGGCGCACGAACGTTGCTTCTTTCCCGTCGTCTTTTGAACCACTTTCTTAAATGACGTAACAAAGCTTCCCTTCAGTTTCCCAAGCGTCTGGAAAAATGTATTCTCTCGGCGAGTCCGCTCACCGTTCGTCTCTGGTATAATTACTTTCCCTCGTGCTCTCCCTGAGCCCCTTTTATTTTCCCAGCGCAAACAACCCATTAAAGAAGTGCTCTTGGAACGATCTCGTTCGCGACATCCTCCTTCCAAAAAATCGAGGGCGATGGATTTAATTCCCGCGGGAATCGGGCGCGCGGACGGTCGATATGAAGACGTTTATCGCGATACGTTTTATTCCGAAATCTTCGTCTCTGCCCTCTCAGCCATCCGTCTCCCCACCCTGGCGCCGTTATAACGGAGGCAGGACACGAGGGTCGCGCGAACACGGTCATCGTTTGTATCATTTTAGGGCTCCTCGCCCTCGGAAGACGAGCCCCGGGGCGCCCTTTCTTCTTATTCCGCAGCCGATTTCTCTCCGTCGTGAGAACGAGCGAGCACCGGAGGAAACGAAGCGGAACGTGGAGTCGCTCGTTTCCGACCCGTCCTTACTTTCCGCACGTTTTTCGAGACGACCTCGGATCGGCGACCCGACGTCCGGTACGTTGCGCGTTTTTTCTCCGTTAACGGCGCACCCGGTCGGTCGAGAGGATGAATTTTTTTAGTCTGTGTCAGAAGCTGGCCGCGGAGGTGTCCGTTTTACGCCTCCGTCCGGGATTGCGTAGTTGCTCGACAACGACTCCAGCGGGTCGCGACCAAACTTGCCAATCGCGTCCGACACGGCAGGTGCATTAGCGGTCGCGCGGTCAATCGAAGCCGTCGATGCGGCCCAGGAACCGCGGACGGCACGCGAACCCCCCGCAAATCGAACGCGATCGATGTCGGTTTGGCAGGGAAAAATAAAGACTACGGTTCGAGTTTCTCCGCGAATCGCGGAGGCGGCTTAACGTCCGGACGAAATCGGGACTGGCTGTTTACGCGTTTACAGGCGACCCTCGTTGCCCTTTCCGTCTCGAGCTCCCTCCGGCGATATATTTCGGTCATTTAACACGGCGGAACGAGAACGCACCTCTCGGTTTACGAGACTCCGGGGGGGTGTGTAACGAAGTTTCGTTGCCGGAGCCGCGGCCGGAAGACGGAAGCGCGCCTGGCACTGACGAATCGCGCGCGGATTCCGCAAGGGACGCGGGAAGACCGTTACCTACTTTTGGCCGTTCGCTTTTCCGCTCCATCCAGACTTTCGCGGAACGGAATCTGGTCGATTGTGCGACATTACGTGTATCGATTTATATCAGAGGACGCCAACGCGATTCTCGATTTGCGAGCATCTACCCTGAGAGTAAAAAAATAGGGTACTCAAAGAGATATGCGTACCGACGACTAATTGTTTTTTTCTCAGGGTAGGGTGTCCTACGAAGAGGTTTCGGCGTATCTAGACGCGAGTGAAATTCACGCGACCGTATTCCAAGAGATTCCATCGACGGTCACGGAGAGGAAGCAAAAGAATTCACTCGACGTGGGTTTCCGCGTGTTCCGCGACGTAGGCCTTATCACGGGATGCTCCGAGCGGAGTCGACTCCCTGGATAAACGTCACCCCCCGCCCTCCCTTTTCTTCTCGGTTCCGGTACGCCCGGCGAATCCGGAAATTCCCCTTCGTGCGGAGAGAAATTCGCGCAAAGGAAGGCGCCATTCCCCGGGTCTATTTCCAGCGACTCGGCTAGGTTACGTCGAGGTCGTCGACTGGCTGCGCCGTAATTTTCACGGTTTTTCCGCCCCCCGGCATGATGAATTACGAAGCGGCGAATAACGACGCGCGAGCGTGAGGGACCAACGTTAATTCTCCCGTAAAACGGGGAATATGCGCGCGTCGGGAGGGTTACGTCGCGTCGATGACGCGCGTTTAATAAAGGCTAACCCGCAAAGCTGCGACTCGACCAGCCGTCCCTCTGGCCGACCGCCGAAGGCTTTTGGACGCTCGATCCGGAACTCGTAAACTTCCGGTATAGTTTCGCCGGCTCTCGTTTTCGACCGTCAAGATTCAATTGGCCGAGAGCCAACGAGACTACAACCGAACGCGACTCGCGCCGATCGATAATCGAGCTCGATACGGCATCCCGGGGTGCAGCGGTCGCATAATTGCAACAATTCCACCAGGCGTTTTTCAATTGGAATTCATCAGGGCGATAAGCGAGTGATTACGGGGAGTGGGAAAGCCGTTCCGGCTCCGCTCGTCGTCGGCGTCCCTTCGCGGCGATCCTCCGATACCCGATTTCCGCGTGAGCACCGCGCGGAAACGACTCCTGGGTGTGCGGTTTCAGGTCGGGACGAAGACATTGCCGGCGTCGGGGAAATTTACGCCCCCAGACGGCCGGCTCTCCGGAGACAATTATACGAGTCGAGGCTTGCGGTGACGAAGCCATCGTGACTTTTATGGTTCCGCACACATTGCGAGCGATAAGGCGTCGCGAGGCTCCTCGGGGACGAGCGCGTAACCGGCGGACAAAACGCTACCTCGGCTCGGCGGGAACGAGCGGAGAATTTGGCCTTTTGCGTATCGACACCGACTTCCGCGATAAGCCGGGAGCATCTGTTCGATTTCGTCCGCTTTTGCGTGGCCGGTTTCGAGGGCGACCACCGTTTACCGTTCGATAAGTGCAGGGCGAGAAGGGAGCGGAAATTCGGCGGATAACTCGAACGAGGAAGAAGGACCTACCCAGAGTTTACTCGAGAAAGTGTTCGATCGCGTCCGGCAACGATCCCAATTTGCGGAGACAGTTTCCCTCCGAGTTGGCCGAGATTTGATTTCATATCGACGAGAGGTAAGTGGTACTCTTAATGGTACCCTTATCCCATTACCGATGAGAAGTAGGACGCAAGTGACTTCTCGAGAGTGGCCGGAACTCCTGGATGAAAAAGACTCTCTCGACGGATAAAGCAGGAAGAGCCGTCCTTAGGATCTCGACGAGGAGGTGATCTCATTGGTTGGAGAGGTACCGGTCAAGGAGAGATCGAGTTCGGGGGTTCGATCGAGGCCCGAAGTGCCATGAGAAGCGAGTCAAGGGACCCTTGACTCGCTCCGGTCGTCCTCGAGGACTCGACCCCGGGGGGCGTCGAGTCGATCGAAACGGGTCCGAAGGATGATCGGGGGAACCGGCCGAACCCGGCGCCGAGGGCGAGAGGCCTAGTCGGCGGCGGGGGCGATCGGGCCCCGGGTCGGGGGCGTCCTTGCCGGCTCGTTGCCGGTCGCTGGGGGGAAACCGCGAGGTGTGTGAAGATGAAGTGCGACGAGAGGAAACGCGAGATGTTCTCGCGAAGGGCGTGCAGCGAGAGTGGTCCTCATCCGGGGATCCCGGGCTCGGGAGGAGGGAGCAGCCACCTCTGGGCCAAGAAAAACCAAGGGAGGACGTCTGCCCCCGTCGTAGGTCACGTCAAGCCCCCGGCCATCGTCCTCAGGACCAGGAGGAGCTGGCCCGTCGCGCCCTCGCACTGCAGAAGGTAAGGGTGGACCAATCGTCCTTTGACCGCTCGGCCGTCGATTCAATTTTCTCTCCTCTTCCCATTGTTTTACTCGTAAGGTGACGGCACCGGTCATCCTCAACGTCCTCGACATCCTCGATTCTACCCGCTCGGGCGGAATCGAGAGAGGAGCGGACGATAGCTCTCTCACTCCGAGTTAACGACCTCGTCCCTGCGAACTACCCTCGTTTATCGGACGTAATTATTTTGGGAAACATTAATGGCTCGTTACCAACGCTCGAATGACGTCGCTCGGACTCCGAGCTCCGCGTCGTGTAGCACATAATCGGGAGCATCGAAGATTCACGTGGCTGATACGCTGGGGGGTCTCGAGGTGCATCGAATTGGAGGGTATAATGAACCAAAAGACGCTATAAGGACGTGGAGCCTGCGGTCCGAAAATTTCCGATTTTATGGAGAATCGTAATTGAGAATTTTTGTTGCGAATGGAAGGACTGATAAAACGATGGGATGGGCCGTTTCGAGATTTGGAGGGCATAGGTGTTCTTTGTAGTATTTAATTCGACTTATCGGTTGCGGTGTTTTGTGGCCTGCCAGACGGGATCGTCGAAACGCAGAGCGAGAAATTCAAATCGGCGCGGGTGAGAAAATCAGAGTTCGAATCCTTGCTTGAATATTCAAGCCGCGGCGTATGTAGAAAAGGTTAAATCGCGATCGGAATGAATTAACGTTTAATATCCGACATCCGAGAGGGCGAACACGGCGAGAGGAATTAGAGGATGCGATCTCGTCGATGATCGCGTCTATCAAATTTAACCGAGCTTTTCATCCGGAACAAAATTCAAACGTGCGCGGGGGTCAACAACTTTTGAATCCGGCGTGCACCGGAGCCCAATTAGATCTCGACGTATGTTAATTTCGTACTCCATCAGCGTTTGAATTTCAAATAACGAGGGATTCTTTTATGGCGGAGATGAGACGGTAACGTCGCTTTGGGGCACGGCTCTACTAGAAAACGCGTCGCGAAAGAGCGTTTCATTTTCAACCCGTGATGCAATTTATGTGGTTACCTTTGCCTTCCAAACAACGAGTCTCAAGACAGACCAGGGGCTATGCAATGGCCGAACTTTTCAAGGGAATTGATAATTAGGACTTTAGAGCTGCGAGCAAATCCATTTAGTGTCCTTTGCCGACCAACTTCTCGGGGCATCGTTATTAAAGTAACGGCGACATAAAGCCAGGTAGGACACTACTTTCTGGTTGTACGTTTTTCCCAGTCCGGGAAGTAAATGCTCGAGGAAAAATCGACGGACGAGACGACGAGGCTGGGGTTAAAACCCGACGGTCCATGGAGGACTCCGCGAGGGCGTGGAACGCGAGAGGAGAGAGGAAATGGTATAATTCGATCGAATTTATATTTAAATTGACCGAGAAAAAGGTTACGTTTTCTACGGTCTCCTCGCGAGGTTTTATTTTCGTTCCTTCCGTTATGGTGCGATCGAGTCGTCCCCATTTTCCTTTTTTCCGAGGTCTTCTACCTTTTATTAAACGGGGATCAGGTTCCTCCGTAGCGACTTGGCGTCGGCGGGGCATTAGGAAATTAAACGATGGATCGCTTGCTTTCTTCCCCCGGAAACGCCGCAAAATGTACAAGAAGCTCTCGTTGCTACGGCTCCGTTCTCTCTCCCTTGGCTTCATCCATCACGTCTGGTGGATTCGCGGGACGCGAACACCCGTAAACGATTTAATGTAAACTTTATCGAATTACCCCGCCGGCGAAACGGTATGTACATCGCGGAACGAACTTGACACAGTCCCCGGACTTTTGGACAATGGCGGAATTTCGAGCAGACTCGTCGGGTTTAACGCGATCGCGCCGTCATTTCTGCCGATAGCTGTCGCGTCGTGGTTAATACCGATGACCGCTGTTTAATTAACGAGAATGACGCCTGAGTTACGATTATGGCAATTTAACCGGCTTTATTACCGGAAGCAAACGTTAACGCGGTAGTACGGAAGTAACGACGGCCAGCGTGTTCGCCCCGTCCGAGCAGCCTTAATAACGATACCTAATGGTTCCCCAAATACGAACTCGGTAAACTAACGCGCCTATTACTCAAAAACGTCGTTAACCAAACAAAATGTATGCCTCCCGGCATTGATTGGTGTCCCGAGTCGCGAGTTCACCCAGGCACGTTCTCCGCCGTTCCTCTATATATCCGGGAAAAAGTTCTTCCGTTCATTTTCTCCCATTATCCGAAGTTCCGCTCGTCGTCTTCCGAAAGTAATCTAAAAATATCGTGCCACGGGGCGGTTTCGTTCGCCATTTTTCCGAGACTTAGTTCCTCTGATACGCGCTGCCAGAATCCAGCCGAAGAGACGGTCTCGCGGACGATACGAGACTCGTCGCTTCGATCAATTTCCTCTTGAACCCGGGGACAAACAGGGAAACGCGTTGGCAAACACTTACCGCCTGACTATCGCACCTTCTTGACGGGGCGGAACTTCCACCGATGCAACCGCGAGAGACCAAGTTTGCGTTCGGCCGACTCGATGATCGATTAGGTTTCTGCATTTTCTTAGGTGGCTTCGGGACACCGGCTTCCCGTCGTTGGAAACCGCGGTTCCTCGCAAAAGGTACCGTCCGTCCGCGTCCTTTGATCGATATCCAGGAGACGCGGCGACACGCGTTCGACAGGGTCGTAACTTCGAGGACGTCGCGGTCGGTCGCGGAGGCAAACGGCGCGTACCAGTCGGCGGTTCGGAGCGGTCTAAAAGAGGAGAGAGAGAGAGAGAAAAAAAAAGAGCGGAAACGTTACGATCACCTTCCACGAGGTCATAAACCCGAGGATAATACGCGCACAAAACGGAAGCTCAGTGGAAAACGATCGAACAAGTTTTCTGCGTGTGTCTGCAATGCAGTTAGGGGGGTCGGTATCGACCCGCTCTTTATACAGGTAGTCGTCAACCTGGCTGCAGGTGAGGGTACTCGCCCGGCGGTACACGTATAACTCGCGAGACGCCGGAACGGAGGGGAACTTTTAGACCGTCAAAATTGATCGCCCCGTCCCGCACTCTTCCAGCCGCGAGGAAAAGCGCATAAATCTGCAAGGCGATCGGACGAACACGAAAATCCTTGATAAATCGCCGCACCTCCGAGCTCCTCCTTCGACGTGAATTATTCAATATCCCTGCCGTAAAATGGCGGCGATCTAGCATCATTCCCGATAATGACGTCTCCTCGATGTCTCGACCACGGCCGAGTCGGAGCGATCGCGATTCCTTTACGGTAGGAACCGTTCCACCGCGATCGGGCCGCCGCGGCCGTCTCCGACGGCGGTTGCACTTTCCCAGGGATTTTCGTGCGGGGAAACCGAAGATGTCAACAAGGGGAAACTTCGCGGGAAAGCCGACGATATACGACGGCGGTGCTTTGATCCAGTTAGAGGCTCGATCTCGCGTGCTTCTTTTCATATCGGGCTTTAAGATGCACCGCGGGCTCCGTTTAAGTCGCGGACTATATCTCCGCGCTTATTCTCGAATTTATAAAGAACTCCCCACTCGGGCTCGCCGCTTCAAGGGCGGCGCTCGCGGAAAGTACTCGAGTTCGATGCGGCGTTGGATAAGTTATTCGATTGCTCTCCAGGCGACTTAAACACCCTTCTAGTATTCACACCGTCTGCAGGCGAGAACTCTTCCCAAGTTCCCCAGAAGGCGAGTAAACTCCTCGAGGATTAACGTTGCTCCGATCTTTGATTAACTTCCGCCCTGGCGAAGATAACTCCTCCTTAGTCGTCTAATCTAATCATTTATACCCGATCTCGGCGTGCGTTTCCGAGGAGGAGTGGCGACCGCGTCCCGTCGCCGACTAGATTTGTGCCGCTTAGAAAGGTTTTTTTTTTATTAATGAAAATTCCTGCGAGTCGATTTCAGACCGAGCCGTCGCGCCGGATATTGGATGGTTGTATCTGCAATTTAAAAATGTCGCGTCACGCTATCGCTGCCGGGCGAATTACGGGAATATCGAGCGATCCTTCGCTCGTATTTACGGCGCCCGTTATCGGATAAAGGCTCGTTACGAAGCAACTAGCGGCGGTTCCTTCTCGATAGGATATTTCGTGGGACCCGACACCGCGGACTCGATCGTTCCCGACTGACTTCTACCCCTGAAACTACCCCTGGTATATTTTATCGCGTAACAGGGGAAGTAGTTAAAAGTGAAATTAATTTGCCGCGATCCATAACTAGACGCGGCGCGTCCTAATAACCTTTCCATCGCGGCATGGCGCGTCCAGTTCGGGCGTTTATGAACGTTGCCGGTATTTTCTGGATTATCGGAGCGGACGAAGTTCCCAGTGCCCTCTCCGTGAAAAGGCGTCGCGACGATAAGAGGCAGCGAAGCACCGATAGAGCTCTGCGGACTTCTTTATCGACGCGTCGATAGGGACGCTCCCGCGACGTCGACGACCGAGACGGGTCTCCGTCGGTACGAGCTTTTCCGCCGCGGCACCGCGCGCGGAATCTACCGTACAAGCCGTTGGTTCGCCGTTCCGGAAAAAAATACGGCCACGGCAGGGATTTCGTTTTTTCCTGGCATCGCGCGTATCCTTTGGGTAGATAAAAACGCTTTACCTCCAGGGACGCTATTCTCGAGTTCGTACGGATTTTCGTCGCGTACAAATGGATTCGCATGAAAAAATTACGCATCGGTGTCGAATTGGTCAACTCGCATATGCAACCGTTAATTTCGCACAAAGTCAGATGCGATAAAGTACGCACAACTGGTAATCGGTACCGAGGACGAACGTCGTTTCGTAACGATCCGATTTTTTTTTCTGTTTCAGGTAAGCTCGTGCTTTGTACTTCCGAGCGAGAAACGGCGCCGAATATCGGTAAGTGTTCGTGATTCGTTCAAATAGGAAACGTACAATCCTGCCGTGGTGCATACTCTGCAAGCAATAGGTACAGCCGTTGCCTCATTAAACAAGAGCCGAAGAATCGTTCGCCATGCAATGCTCCGCATTTACCATTACAGTAGACGGCGATTGATACAACGAAGTTCGTTCGACGTTCCATTTCGAACTTCCAACGATTAGGTCTCCGGCGAAACTCCCGATCTGCAGTAATTTCATTTCTAAACCCACGGCACACCTTACGGCTCGTATTTATGCCTCGACCGTGAAACAAACGATTAATTTAAACAATGGGTCCTATTGTCGGAGGAATCGCTCCGCGTTGGAGGTGGAGGCTCGCTCTCGACTTGGCTGGGAAGTCGGGACGAAACGTTTTCCGATTTGCGAGCTCCTCGCGTTTCTTGGAGTTCCCTCTTATCGTCGACGCGACGCTCCAGCTTCGGGCTCGGACGTTAAAGTCGCGAAGGAAGCGCGAAGATCCGCCGACGAATGCCTGGCAGAAAGTTAGGAAGGTTGCACCCCGAGAGAGAGGATGCCGCCGTTATCGATTGACTGCCTGTTGCTTTTAGGTCTGCTCGTCGGTGCCCTTGTTCCGTCTCCGTCTGTGACCGTCGGCTCGTCTGGCTTCTTTCTCGGTTTCGCCTTCCCGGAGGGCCACCCTTGGCATTGCCACCTGGGAGCTCCCATCGATCCGTCAAACGTTTCGCGTCGCGCCGTCAAATATTTTTCGATAGACGACGATTCCGCGGATGAGTCTTTGGCCTCGGAGATGCGAAGTCGAGGGATTTCCCCTCCCTCGATCCGCATTCGAGGACGGCGACGAAAGCAACGGAATTTTCTCAAAAGCTCCCCAGCTTTCGTCACGAACGCAAGTTGCGCATACGGAGGGACCGCTTTTACGGCATCCACTTTTCGATGAGAAATGTGCTGTCCGCGTTGTCGCGCCGGAGACGCGCCGGAAACGACGTTCCCGGATTGCGGATTATTCGAATCCCTTGATCCGTCGCGGGTCGTCGGGGCAACCCCTTCGCCTCGATACTTTATGCCTTCTATGCAGTATCGATAACGCGACGAATCGACTCCTCCGTATCCGTCCCGTCCACTTTCCGAGCAAAGTTTCATGATACAGATTAATCGAATGATAACTCGTCTCGTTACTTCGGGAATCTTTGGCAACGCGGATGATCCGGGGAAGAAGTCGGAGTTGCGCGTTTGCCCGGTAAATACGATTACGAGTGGAGGGCCGTATCTCGAGAGGTCGATAGGGGAATCGAGGGTATCCATGCAGCGGGGCGCATTAATGTTACTTGGAATACCCAACGGTGTCGGCGCGAGTTAGGTCTCACGGACGTTTCACACCCAGCCGAGTCCGCGCTATGTTCGCCGTTCCCTGGGGATTATGGAAATTGAAAATGTCTCGGGGCAGGCCAGGAAAGGTGGAGTAACCGGGGCAGTCTTTTTAGGATGTTTCCACGATAAATCTTAAGTACCGTCTGGGTGGCGTGCCATGTGACGAGGTTCGCAGCGCCGCTCTTCGCCATTTTTCCTTTTATTGCCATCCCTCCTTGCTCTCGGTATCACCGTGGCGATATCGGCCTCGTAACGACCTATCGATCCCCCGCGAAGACGCTGCCCCGACCTCCGCGTACTTCCTCTCTCAAGAAACGGGAATCTCGAAAATCTTCTCGGCCGGGTTTAATAAAGGCGCGGTCCCGCTGGGCCACTCCGCGAGTTACTTTTTATTCCACGGGCTTTAACAAAAAAGCGCGCCAACTTTCCGCGCCGTATAACGCCAGGGGGTCGGCGGGAGTTGCTTTTTATTTCGAGCTTAAAAAATTATTACCGGAGACCGCGTGGAAGTGGAAACTCGAGGTTCGGCCTAGTACTCCCTTTTGCGCTCTACGTCAATTCGCATGTAAATTTTTGGTGTTTTGGTCGGCAACGCGTTCCTTTTAGTTTCTTTCTTCTCCCTTTTTCCGCTTTCCCCGCGTGTCCTTTTCGCTCTTCCCCGGAGACGCGTTATTCCATTACCGTCCCTCTTTCCGCGATCTTTTCCTCGTCGTCCGTGCCTCGATTTCTATGTTCCATCAGATTACGAGGATAATCCAATTCATTCCGGCGGAAGTTCGAGCCTCGAGATAATTGGACCGATCGCTGAGTCGATAATGGCGAGAGGATCTGCCTGCGGGATAAATGTGTTAACGCTTCCATTCTTTTCGAAAGGATGGAAAGTTATCCTCGAATCGTTTTGTTCGATGACTCGGCGAATGCCAGGATTTACGAGAAATTTTTTCCGCGACATTCGTGAGAAAGTACATCACCCTGCGAGGATTCGAAAGAATTTAACGCGTAGAAATTGAAACTGCGTCCCCTATTTTTTTTTTTTTTTTTTAATGAAACAAGTTCTCATCCAATCTAAGATAGTTTACGCGACGTCGAGTCCCTCGGAAGGAAAAGGTGAAATACGTTTCATTCGCGAACTTATCTCTGCTGGAATTTCGCCCGAGATAAACGAGTTAAAGGAGCCATCGATCCTTCGGAAGGACGCTCGAATCGACAGGCAGGTTCTGGGTGAAGTCTCCTTCACTCCCGCTGTCCAAACTTCGTCCGAACTTCGAGCTTCGAGTCTCCCCCTGGCGCGGAGTTACTAGTGACGCGTTATTTGACTTTGGCAAATGCATCGGCGAACTATTTCCCGGTGACACAAACGCGCTTTTGACCGATATCACGAAAGAACCGCGACGAAGTGACTCCCCAGTCTCGAGTTTCACTCTTCCCGGGAATATCGAACACTTCGCGAAGTCGTACCGCGACTTGCGATCGAGATTACGTCGAAACGAGACTTCTCATCCGCCTCTCGACAAAAGGTTATCGAAATTTATTACAGGACAAGAGTCTTTATTCGATCTTTACAAGACCGTCCTCTTTTCGACGCGCATTACGTCGGCAACTTCAATTAGCTCCGACGTTGCTCCCTTCGCTGCTCGTATATTCCAAGCCCCTTTTAGGTGTTTCGACTTTGCCGCGGAGCTTGAGCTTCTCCTTTTCCCCTCCGAGCTTCTTCTCAGACTTCTCTCGTCCACCTTCTAGCCCCTCTACTAACTCTCAGACAATGAATAGCTTTCGTGGTAAAAGGTAACGCGGAAAAGAGTTCGTTAGGCTTCGCGAGCACCTCCGAGGAGACCCCGTTACTTAGGGCTGAATTTTCGCGGGAAGAAGACAACAAAACGCAACGACGACTAACATCAAACGAGACCGCGACGTTCCGTTTCGTACCGTAGTTGGTTATTTATTCCGCAGCTCCTGGCTATTTGAGTTCCATCTCCGCGTTTCGCTTTATCTCATGGATTTCGGAAACTTCCGCCTCTAACGAGCACATCACATATTTCGAGAGACAAACGAGTGGAAAATCGAGGCGGCAGGAGATACGGAATAATTGAAGGGAGTCGATCAATTTATTTCGCCCCCCCAGAAACTTGCCGACAAAGGGGAGTAGCGATCCCACTAATTATCCGATAAATCTCGCCGCTTCGCGAGGGAGGCGCCGGATTATGGGAAGTCGTTGATTTTAATGCGAAACGAACGTATGGATCATTGGCCCAAAGAACGCACCCCTCGTGGTGGAGGCAACGACCAAAGTACATCGGGTACCCGAGGGCGGAGCGTTAAACAACAAGTATTAAAAACAAGACAAATCACCCGGAACGGGTAATAGTTTGCCGAGGTAAAGTCGTTATTATCGGTAAACCGTAAGTACTCGGTTTCACGAGCACACTTGCCCCGCTAGTTGGCCATTCGCTCGCGCGGTTTCGCGCAATAAGAGCGCACTTCTTAAGTTGTAATTTGCTGAACGGGGGACGCTCCTTCGGCTTCCCCGCGGGGGGATGTTTTAAAAGTAAAAAAGAACCGCCTCTCCGTCATAAATAAAAATACCCCTGTCGGGGGTGGAGGCTGACAAGGGAAGCACGCGGCATCGGTAGAGCGAGACCCGAGCTCGCGAGAGCGCACGCGTTCCAGTCTATATCGACCCCGACTGTCGTCGTGGGTGTCCTTTTGCGGAACCGAATCTCCTCGGAGATGATTCGCTTCCCGGGTTCGACGCACGAGTTTGGCCTTCGATCATCCGCAAGGAGAAATATCGACGGGGTCCAATGGGCACCTCCCATTATCGGGGTCGAACTCGCTTTACGGACGATTCGGTCCACGGACGGATTCGGCCCGAGGCGGATCGCTTTACCTCGAGATAGGGCGAGGCGACCGGTGATCGACGTCCTTCGATAAGGGACGAGGTGCTCGGAAAGGGATAGAGATTAATTGGAAAGTCATTCGATGGGCGCGATATCCGATGAACCTTTCGTTGCGAGGCACCCCCGATTGGCCCTCGAAACGGCGTTACGTCTTCTAACCGTTAACGATGGGTTTTGGGGTTAAGCCGGCGATAGTCGATGAAATCGATCGAATTCAGGGACCCTTGAAAAGTTTCGCGCGTCTCTCGGAGTTCCCTCGGCCGATGCGATATTTATTTTCTCTCGTTGATCCGGCTCTTTCGTTTCTCCCCTCGGGAAGCGGAACGGGGCTTTCTCGGATTAATTAACGCTTTATTCTTTCCGTTCGTTCCCGATCGCGGCAACGGGAATTAAATACGCCGCGGTTTTTAGGATCGCGGAAGGAAGCGTCGCGGAAGTCGGAGGGAGAGGAGAGCTCGAAAACGAAAATCCTCCCCTCTTTACGCTTGTATTAATCGGAGCGATGCTCGTCATTATGCGAGTCCCGGGCCGAACTCGGGGCTCGGATGGTGTATCGGGAATGGATCGTAAACGATCGAACGGCGTGCCTAGGTGCAATCCGACCTGGTATTCCTTTGTTCGGACTCGTTCCGGATGTTCGAATCGCTATGCGGTGTATCCCGGTCAAAGCGCGGTCCGCCAAATCGGAGAATCCGAAAACGGGGGAATAGTCGAGAGCGTTTGGCCGAAATCGGAGAGAGCCGACCACCGAATCCTTGGTCAGCGATGAACGATCGTCCGGCTAATGAATTCGACCCCTCCTTCGACGATGCCGTCCTCGGGGAGAGACAATGCTCTTCTTAGCCTGGTCTCGTTCATCTTACCGGAAACAACGGCTAGCGACGTAAAAACGACAGCGCGCGGTAGCATTCAATTAAAAAGCTCGAGAGGTCGCGAGTCACGGTTCAGCTGGCTTTAGTTAGGGAATTCTTTATTTCTCTTTCGTCCGTCATTGTTCTTCCCCGGCTCGTTCCTCCTCTCGTTTTTCTCTTTCGCGAAGAAAATTCCGGCTCCTGGCTCCTCGAAGAGGATCGGCGAGGACGCGACGCGGAATTTGGCGTTTCCGCTGCGAGAGATTTATCGACGCCGTAATGACCGTTTTAACGAGCTCCGACTACTTCTCGGACTTTGTTGGACTTATTGGGAAACGAGTCCCATCTCGAGTCGATGGCCTATGGCGAGCTTAACGAGACCTCGTCGTTCCTGCCGAGAATGGGAAACCCCGTGGTTCCGCCGCGGTCCTCGAGCTAGAATTTTGAAAGGGACCTTCTTCTTATCCAGACCTCGTCCGGTACTCGGGACTCGTTCCACTCGTCGAACCTGGCGTTAACTCCCCCTCGCCCGGTGCTTCCCTTTCCGGACGCGTAAAGAGAGGAACGCTCGTTCGCGAATCGAGGAACTCGACCGACCGAGGGAGACTCCGGTGGATCGGCCAGGACTCGAACTCTTTGACGAGTCGGACGATCGATCGGATTAGTAGATCCCGAGGGTAGGCCGACCCGGTCGGTCCGGGCACATCGGGACTATCGGATTATTGGAAATTCCCTGTCTGTAATTAAATCCGTTCACCGTCGTATCGGCCAGCGTACACACTCCACGCCGGCGTCTCTGGCCCGCCTCTCGTTATTCGACCGGGGGTCCCGCGTATGGCGTTTCGTCCCCGGGTTTCGAAGAACTCGAGGGTCGTCCCCGAAGTCGGCCCTCTTTTGTCGGGCACTCGTCGTTTCGGCGAGGGTGCTCGATGGATCGGCTCCCATTGTACCGGGAAAAGCAAATCTCGTTCCGAGAGTGCCGGATTTTTATCGCATCTCGCCAGGATGGCGACCATTCGAGGGGTCGAGGTCCGAGGGTACCTCCATTCGGGAGCGGATTTTCTCTTTCCCGCTGCCCGAAATTTCTACGTTTATTCGAGGTCCGCCTCGACCTTACGTTCGTTCGAGACTTCGAGCATATTTCAGAGCCCGACGAGTACCCTCTCGCGAGATGCACGGGTGCACGAGATGCACTTTCCCGCGCAAAGCGGATCGTTCGGCCCCTCGCCGTTCCCGCCTCCTTCGAGCATCTTGACCGCGCATCGTGGATGGATCTTGGTTCTTGGATGGAAATGTAGGCCGAATATATTTTTCAGGGAGTCGGCTCCGCTGCACCGAGCGAGAGTCGGGGATCCACTCGCGGAGTGGCAATCAAAGTTGGCTTAATTAAAGCCTCGACTCCTTTCGCTTCTACCGAAGAAACGGGAGTCCGGCTCGATAAGGTACGTTCACCCGGGAATACGGGCATACCTGCTGAAAGTTGTCCTGGACGGTGATTCGGGAGCAGTCTCTTCCTCTGCCGGCGACGATAAATCCTCGTCGCCGGCCAGTAAGGAAATAAACTTCGTCCGGATTCTCGAAAGATCCCAGCTGGGCGAACTTCGCTGAAAGCGATTCCCCGAGTCCCGGTTTCCTATTTCCTTTTTTTCCCTCTTCCTTTATCCCTCCCATAAGTACGTCGATTAATGCCGGTACGTGCGCATCTTCCATTACCGACGATCCCCCCTCGCCTTCTCGCGAGGACGGGCCGAGAAAAGTTCCCCGTAATTTCCGCGGGATGCGGCGAATTTTTCTCGCGGCACGTAATTATCGAAGTAATTCGATGCCTGCATCCGGTGTCCCAGATTTCCGTCGGTGTTCGTAAATCCTTCCAGGCATCGCGCGCGCTCGTTCTCCGACCACTACCACCGACACGACCAGGTCGGGCGACGTTTTCTTCCAACTCTAATCCGCCCTCGCCTTTTTCCCAACTCCGACTCTCCGTCTCGAAATACGACGCGTCCGTATTTATTTGAATTATTTCCCTTTGATGCATCCGCCGGAAAATTACGAGGGATAGAAAATAGTGGACGGGGAGCGTCGAACGTCGAGTAATCGCGGGAGATTAAAGCGGGAGCCTTGTCAACGCGTAAACTCTTTTTTTTCTCCTTTGACAACGTTCACATCACGTGGAACGACAATCCGGTGCGGCGACGAGTTCGCAAAGAGACGAGGAAGATAACGCTCCACGACCGCGAAGAGGAAAAGCTGACTCGACGGATTTCCCGGAAAATCCGAAACACTTCCACGGTCGGATTTTAAGTCCGACTCGGTAGTTTCTGTCTCTTCTAATTAGACTCCCTGTAGAGTTCGGCGATAGCAGTTCCGCTCCTCCGCAAACGATCGGGAACTGGAGCGGGCCTGCGACTGACTTATTGACGAGTCGTCTACTTCGTCGCTCGCCATCCGAAATTGCGCCCGAAAGAGCGAATCCGTTCCGCCGAGTGATCCGATTAACTAAAGAAGAAATACTATCGACGAATCGAAATGCGATTCGAGGTCGCGGTAGTTCCTCGGGGAAACTCGTTCCTCCCCGAGTTGGCTAATAAGGACGTATCCGGTACACCTCCACCGGATGCAAAATTCATGGATCCTTTAATTGGTATTTACCGAGCCATGAGAACTTGCCTACTTTTTCGAGGCCCCTCTGGGTTCTCCTCTTTCGGTCTTCGGATCCTCGCGGAACGCTTATTCGTCCGGTATCGCGAACGATGAGGAGACGCGGTACGTCGAGAGAGGGGACCGGCGTTCGCCGCAATTCCCGGTGATTATCGAATTAGGACCCGCGATTCGCGAGGTCGGAATCGCCTACGGGAGTTTCGCTCGACTCACCGGCGATTCGCGCGGACGAGTTTCCGGCCACTTGAAATCGAATTTGCGGGCCTTCCGGCGCGATCCCTCGGGCTCTTTGGGGTGCTGCGTTTTTCCGCAAACGCTTCGGCAGGCAACCCTCGCGTCTTAATTTTCCCGCTACTTTGGGCTTATCTAAACGCATCGGAGAACGATGGAGCCGTTCCGGAGGGGCTAGAGAAGATTTACTCTCGCGGAAGAGGATTCTCCGAGTCTCGAGGTCTGCGGAACCCGCGAGTCGTCCTCGCCGCGCAATCGGACGCACCTTGCCCCGCTAATTGGCGCATCATTCGGCTGCACGTGCACCGATTGCACCTCGCCTCGTTACCGTCCCAGGGGATCGAGCCAATTAGCGACAGTTTGGAACTCGGAAGATCGCTTAAAACTCACCGTCGACGGATTAGCGTCGCGCGTTCGAGCAACGTCGTCGACGGCGTTTCAAACTCGAGGGCGTGATTCCGTTTCCGTCCTGGCGACGCCGAAGAAACGATTTCTACCGCCGGGAGGAACGACGGAATTCACCGGCGAACTTCACGGGTAGGGCACATATCCGAGTTACTATGCTACCTGCATTCGCCAATACCTTTTCAAGAATTTCATATCGCGAAAGTACTCCCTTCGCGAGGTCGCTATATTTCCGTTGTTTATATTCCATCAGAACTGCATAAATTTGGCGCGAAAAGTGGAATTCCTGGGATGCGAAGAGGAACTCACGTCCACGCTCCGCGATCCCGGAATTCCTCTTGAAACGATCGAGGAACTGCGAGCACCCTGCGGACTCGAAAGCTAGGAATCCTCTTCGGAATCGGCCCCACCGAGAAAAAGATCAGTTGACCGAAAGAAATATATATCGATGCCCGAATCATGTATAATTGCAAGAAACGGTTGATAGGAAAAATGATATAATTGTTTTAAACGAATTTTCTTTACTCTTTCTTTGGACTTATTCGATCGCAGGATTTTGTCGCGGCAACGTATATTTCTTTGGGTCGGCCAACTTTTTTTTCCTCAGGGCAGCAGGAGCGATCGTTGCGAGAGAACTCGAGTCGCGGCGTTCGGAAATGAATTCCGGCGTTAAGAACCGAGAGAACTCGCAATGCGGCGTAACGTATTCAAAACTACGACGAGAATAACTCGCGATCGATGGAGAGGTTCGCGTTGTTCTTCGGGATATTATTTTCTCGCCCCGTCCTGGACGGGAAGGGCCGATGGAAGCTCGCTAAATGGACGTTCCGCAACGAGGTCCGCCATCCGAGGAGTTCCGTTTCAAATCCCGGAGAGTCCGGTTGCCGAAGGAATACAGTTTTTAATGGGCTCGGAAGAATACCGCCCTCGACCGAGTAATGGAATTCACCGGCAACGCTCGGGGACGTCCTCGCTCCTCCGGTCTCAGGGAGCGGTGAAAGAAGGACTCCCGGGGTGGTCTTAAGACGGTCCGGCGGTTATAGTCAAAGCTTTGAAATTAAAATTATATTCCCACGTTTCTCTGTCAAATTAATTTCACGCGGCGTTTAACCTTTACCGGTGGCGCTTCTTCTCGTTTCCGGGAGGTTTTAAGTATTCCTGGCGATGGCTCCGCGGATATATCCGCGTAGGCTGGGTAACGAGAGGTTTAACGTTTCCTATAACGTTTTCTCGTGAAACCCGCCATTTTTCCGGGCACCGGCTCCATCGAGTACTCGCGTTTCCGACCTTTCCGGTACAACCTGCCGTGCCTTTCCGGGCGCTTCCGAAACATTGAAACCGGAAAGACGCGGATTAATGAAGGAGCCACGCGTTCGGGGCAGGGGCCACCGTTTCGCGTTCGATCGTCGCCATTTTTCTCCGCGTCGCAACCTCCGCGGTCCGTCTTCCGGTTTTCCTTTCTCCAAGGGTGAGCGCGAATAATGGATTTTCGCATTTTCGGTTTCGCGTTTCCGCGCATGTCCGCGGCGCGAAGCATGAGCGTCTCGAACGGAAGGCGGCCGGGCCAACTTCCCCGCTCCCGCGATTTCAATAATCTGTCTACCGTCCCAACCAACAGTCTCCTAATTTTTTTTTCTTTCAAAAGAAACTCCTTGATCTCGTACACTTCCGAAATTTCTCCCTCTCCCCTCGAACTTTCCCGACCGAAAAGTCGCTCTCGTCGTCCGTCGTCGGGAAACTTTCCGGAGCATCGGCCGCAAAAACTCCCAGCTCGTCTACCGTTAGTTAAAAACTAACCGAATACAATTTGGCACGCTTAATATACCCCGGCACAAGTCATTACGGTCCTCCGTCTCTCTAAAATCCCCTCAAAGTTTCATCCCTCTCTCGGGGAGCGCTCGCTCGAGTGAGATTGCAGCATCCGCGCGCGCATTTCCAAAATCTCCCCGCGACGCGTCCACCCCGACGTCGCGTTCGTCGCGAGGCAAAGACCTCGCCGCTGTATCCAATCCTCTTCCTTTCCCGTCCCAGGACATATTTCTTTGAGTTACCCAACTTTTTTTGGACCGCTCGTCGCGAAACGTCCCCCTCGCGACAAAATGATCAGAAAGCAAAAAAAAAGAAACAGGTAAAAAATTCCGAAAACGCTTCGAATCGAGGCGGAAAATTCAAGGGGCCTCGAAATTCCTCTCGGAGCGTCGGCGATCGCGTCGCACGGAGCCGCCTTCCTTGTAAGAGCGAGCGCGCCTATCCGGAGGAGATGACCTAATTTTTGCAAAACAGCCGGGCGAGGAGAGAGACGGGGCGCGCGGAAGAGCGAGAGGGAGAGCGAGAGGGAGGCGACGGCGAGGCGCGCGCGCGCCCTGGTCCCCCGAGGAATCCACGGCTTTTCCGGATGCTACGTCACCGAGCGCGGCGGCGTCGAGAGGATCGGGCCGTCAGTCGGGTCCCGGCCGCCGTCAACGTCGATACGGCGTCGCGCGCGGCTCACCTCTGGCCTCGCGCAGCGCGGTAGCGGGTCGCGACGCGCGAGAGCGAGAGCGCTGCGGCCTCCGCGCGGCGCGCGCACCCGCCCGCGACCCGGTGCGCCGCGGCCGAGTCGTCCGGGCACGCGGAGACGCGGCCCGGAGCGTCCGGAGCGCGAGACGTCGCGCCCGATCGAAACGCCGGAGCATGGCGCCGAGGGTAACGAGCGAGCCGGTGTCGCGGTCTGATCTCCCGAGCGCGCGACCGGGACGCGACCGGGACGCGACCGGCGTCCTCCTGCACCCCGGCTCGCGAGAGAGTAAGTACCCGGCCGGCCCCGTTCGCGTCTCTCGGATATTGGCATTCTCCCCGAAACCGCGAGACCCGTTCCCTCCCGCCGGGAACATGGAATAACGCGAATTATGCGAGACCCCCGTTAGCGGCAAAGATTCTCGTTTACGTGGACCGTTTTCGATTTACTCTCCCTTTGAGCGCGACTCGCGAGCGCCTCGTTCCAGGACGCGGCTAATGGAGGAAATCGCGAGAGAGGGATTGGCGCGAACGGGAATATAGGGAAAAATTAATCCACCGGAAATCGTTCGATACGTCCGGCTCGACGTCCGCGTATTAATAATTTCAACGACCACGGGAGTCGTAAATAAATTGCGCTAACCTCGGCGCGCATTGTTTCGAATGTAGAATCACCTGACGTTAGCCATGCGGACGTAATGGCTGGAGTAATAATCGAAGCGTATGTAATTTATTAATACCGTGGACGTAATCGAGAGTTTGCATCGGAGGCATCGCTGTTGCCACGTGAAATTATATTTCCCATCGAAAGCGCGATCAATCGTTCCCTGCCTCTCCCTTGTGCGCTCTCCCTTTCTCTCTCACTCTCTCTCTCCGTCGGACGATCAGAAATCAATTTTGAGAGCCCCTTGAAATCGGTCGCATCGAAGAACCCTAATTTTAGGGGTCTCCTAAATAACGCACTCGACGTGGAGGGGCACTTGCGGAAATAAGATGCACGCGTTTTCCGTTCGTTCGGTATATTTCCCTGAGGGTCTATCGTTCTTCCTCTTTCCAGTCATTTGGAATGACAAAATGGTTTACTCCGGGTCGACTCTCTCCCTCGTAGATATTATTTCCCGCCCGTATCTTCTCGTCGTAACCTTTCCGGGTTGACGATACGCGATTAAACGTCGCGGCGTCTCCTTGCGATTTGTACGCTTTCGCCTACATGCTGATCAAATTACTCGAACGCGTGCGATCGGTCACGGCAAAGTACGGCCTAGCCGAAACGGTAACCCATAAAATCCCAAGTTTCCGGGACTTTCCTTTAAATATTTTCAAACTGGGTGCTCGTAAATGACCAAGTGCTCCGATGTATTTTCGCTCGCTTTACACCTCGCTTTAACGTTTCACCGTCATATATACGTGTACAGGTATATACGATCAAGGCGACCGAATTGATCGATGCAATTTGACGTGGCAGAGCACGGGATCGAATCCCGCCGAGTTTTCGTGCCGTTGGCTCCGACCGACTCGTCTGGCGATTTGTTTGAATTATCTCCCGCTGTACATCCTACACCCTCGATGTAACATCGCGGAAATGTGAGCAGTCCGCTTCCAGCAGTTGGCAAACTTCATCAAACTGCAACGACCGGGCGATTAAGCTGATTTCTACATTTACACGGACCGGATCACCTTTTTGAGTACGCTCAAAAAAGCGTTCGCAATTGTACTTAGGGATGCGCGAGCCCGAAATGAAACTAGTTGCGAGAAGGTACGGGTACATAGGTACGTTCGCATAAAGGGGTGCGGCGAAGGAAACGGGAATTGAAATGTGGCGAGGGGAAGTCATTCGCCTGGATATAGATAGTCGATACGGAAAAAATCGCTGCGGGGTAATGAATTTAAGAGACGGGGTTGCAGAGGGGCTTCCGTTTCCTGCCCCGCCAGACGGATGCTGGAAAAAGTGGCGGTTCTCCCCTCATCTGCGTAGAATCACTCGGGAATTCGAATTGCGCGGAATGGGATTTTCTTTTTCCCTTCCCCGCGCCGAATGAAGGGTGTCCGGAGGAGCGGCCTGTAAAGCGAGAAAAATACATCCCCCGTAGTCGCCGCGCGGAATTTCAAACGGGGAGCTCTCCTTCGTTTCGTTTCCTAAGTGCCGTTCACCTAGGCGAACCGACTTTTGCCCATCCAAGAACGACGTCATCGGTACGGAACCGCGCGCAAAAAACGTCGAAGAAACGCGCCGTTTTTTATTTTCCCGGAAGTATAACCGTGCCGCTGCGGGGAATGGACCCGTGCGCCGATTTTACCGATCGTTTCATTTATGAAAATTGAATCTCTCCCGGGCAGCGATATCGGCTGCCGCGAGGCGGTATCTACTCCCACATGCCGCCCAATTTCGTTTCTTTCCTTTTTGGGAAAATATTTCAATACGTCCCGACCGAAATCCCGAAATCGCGAGGTCGTGCCATGTGCCCCGGTTTCCTCGCTGATGGTTTCCACATGGGAAGCGATTTGTAAATCCTCTCGCGTTGACATTGATGCGTTTATACAATGGCTGCAGCGGCATTAGTCACGGGTGGAATTAATCGACAACGACAACAGCGGTGATAACGATCGTCGCCAAAACACCGACCCTTCCTCGTTTTCACGATTCTACAAATTCCCGTCCAAATGAAACGCGCGAAGACGCGGTCGAGCGGCTTCGCGTATTTTCCCCCCGGCGCAAGAAAAACAAATCCAGCTTGGTCTATCGATACTCATTAATCGGACTATCCACATGCCCGGAATCGAAGCCTTAAAATCCCACCTCCGTCGATATCGGTCCGTTCCCCAAGTCGGAGCGAGTCGCAAGAGACGCGTTCGAACAACGAGGGCAATCCATGAGCGCGAATTTTCCCTCCGCACGTTTCCTTTTCGGGTCGATCGATCAAATCGTTCCTCGCCGTGTACGAAACATTTTCACCTATTTCTATCCCCGACGTTGGCGGTACATTGAGGCTCGGCCATTGCCTCGCGAAACATCCTTCACCAGGAGAAACTCGTTTCTAACGTTTCTCTTCATCGGCTCGTCCCCGCAATTTGAGATTCCTCGGGATTGAGATTTTTCCGAAATGCCGCATTCGTAAGAAAACGCGTACCCAAGTACCCTAACGCTTCTTATTCGGTCTACCGTATCTCCAGCGATCCATTAAACGGCCCCTTTTCGGGATTCATTACCTCAGGACGAATATACCCTCCGATGCGCCTTCTTCGCATCGATAATTGAAACCCGAATCACTCGGCAGCCGATTTCCTGGTGATTGCGGCCTCCTCTCCGCGATTTACGAGCATTCGAGCCGTGGTCAAGTCGCGGAATAATTTATTTATCGGCGCGTGTATATATACACGTCTCCGGAAGAGAACGCACCCTCCAGGACGTCAGCAACTTCGAAAAGGGAGGAAAAACCGGCGCCCTGACTAATTTAGCGGGGACCCGGAAACGGCGAATGCCGATACGTCCGAGCGGAGGGAATTACGGAGTTCCCGTCGATTCCCTTTGGTCTTCTGGTCGGGGAGACTGCCTCGTAAAAAGACCACCGATTAGGTCGAACTTTGGAACGACTCGGTATTTAAACATACCGAGGGAAGCGGCGAGGGCGACGTCCGCGAGATCACCGGGTCCAAGGGCGGTAACGAAGTTACCTCGTTCCTCTTTGCCCGATATCCCCGATTCGTTCGGCCATCGAGAAAGCGGATACTCGATGTACCTCAAGGAAACTTGAAAACCGCCGCATATCCGCATCGAAAAGTTCCAACAAGGCGATTGTACGTTTTGGAATCGAGATCGGGAGACGTAAATTCGCGAGGGCGTTACCTTATTGCGCCGTCGAACCGTTTCCGCAATAAAGCGCTGGGCGCGTCAAACGTTTACCCGAGTCTGCCTAAATTCCCTCCAAATGCGGTTAAATCGTTAACGACGTAACTTCGCTTCTCACTTATTTCTCGCAGCGCCTTGCCGGATATCCGAGAAACAGCGGCCCCATTACTTGAGCCTCTCTCGTTGGCAGTGTAACCCAATCGGGGAATTCTCGAGCCCTCGCGTTTCCGCCAAACTCAAACGTCACGTTTTCCCACTTGGTCCTCGGAGGTGGAACTCGCAATATGAATCGCACGGCGAGGCGAGCGGGACGCGAGGGATAAATAGCTGAAAATCGGGGAGAGAGAGGAATAAAGGTTTCCAGTGACGTCAGGGACAATGGACGACGATTGCCTGATTGCGACGACCTCCGGAGTGTTAAGAGGTCTTAATGATAAAGTGGTTCGCAGATAGGAGTGGACGCGTAGGTGTGGACGTCGGTACCGCGTACGCGAAGTTCCTTCCACGAGTGGAGGCGCAGTACTCGGAGATACGATCCCAGGAAAGGAAATCTGCTCCGTGGCGAAATTCATGCCAATTACGAGCCCTCCTAGGCGAGCGGAAAGTTTTCGAAGCAACCGGGAGAGAGAGAGACATTCGTTGCGCATTCGTTCCTCTTTGATCTCGCCGTGAGAGCGTCCTACACCTTCCCGGGACGAATCCTAACTCGAGGAACGAGGATCTCGCAAAGTCGGGAGGTTAACGAGAGAGCTCGGAGTGCAAGGTCTCGCATAAAGCATGGCCCTGTAATCGGGATCTCGTAATCCGATCGTAGAACTCGGGGGAACTCCTGGGTATAATCGAGTCGCTGTAAACTTGTGGTCCTCGAGTTAAAATATACGGGCGCCATAACCGGCCCCGTCTCGTCAAACGGCTCTTCGCCTCGACCTTGCAATTTCCAGCCAATTTGCGACTTAACGGTTAATGAAAGCTGTCCGGGATTGCGGGGGGGAAATTAAAAATTCCAACTTTCGCCCGGCCTCGTCCATCGGCCGAGTTATAACGCGGCGAAACCCCTCGTAAACGCGAACGGATGAAATGGCTTTAATTCGCCCTTGCGCCTCCCGCTACGAGCCCTTCGCGCCAACCAAAGTGTCCGACGAGGCGACCAAAATGTCAGTCCTTGGTCCGTCGACGATCCATTTTCACCCTTTTACGCCGCATCTTAGCAAATTCGGAAACCCCATTTCCGAGCGACCCGGCAAAGCCCACGAGCAACTCGTACGTGTCCTCCGGGACAAAACGCAAGGTAAATAGATCGGCTATCTACCGATTCCGCGAGCGTGCACCGTTTTGCAGAATTACCTCGATTTCTTGCCAGACCGCACGTAATGGTTTTGCGGCCACGTAGCACGGCCGCGCGACTAAATATTTCATTCCTCCAGGTTCATCCCGCGGTCTGAGCGTCGAAGGATTCCGGTGTCAAAAATCAATTTGCCTAATGAAACGGAATAACGTGTCTATTTAATTTCCCTCGTCCTACGTTTCCGGCGCAGCTTTCGGAAAAAAAGGGGTCCTTCGGCGCTAGCGATAATTAAGGTTTTCGCCAATTCGCCCCTGAAAAGTCGCCCTCGCCGCGTGAAGCGCCCTTAATCAACTCGATTAATCCTCCCTATTAATCCAGGTTGTTCGGCTTCTGTTGGCCTTGATTTTTAAAGCTCCTCGTATTTACTACTCCCGTCGCGGCCGTGTAGCATTCGCCATGGAAACAACGGGGGAGGCGGTTAACTGACCCAATTAACGGTTCGCCGTGAAATATTGAAATTGCGTCGGCTCGCCCCGGCCGCTGCGGAAGTGACGCGGAGGGTGCGTTTCGCGCGTGCGGTCTCGCGTCGTAGCGGCTGCTTTCGACTCGATTTTTGGATTCCTTTTGCCTCCTCCCTTTCGATGCCGTTTTCACAAGCACAGGGGCAGAAGCGATTCGAGGCGACCGGCACGGTCCTCTTTGTACCGGTACACGAAGGAGCGAGTTTAGGTTTCCAGCAACGCGTACGTATCGCCAGGGCAACAGGTGTACTCGTTCCGGTTACCTTAACCCTTTCCGGCCCGAGTATTGACCTGTTTTGCGAGATTCCAGGATTTGCATATTCCTCGTCAATCGCGCCAGAAAAGGGGCGGCGTCGATTTTCGAACTCACGGTTTCCTTTTTGGATAATACCGGCCCGAAGGATCGAAAGTCCACCCCCCAACGTCCACGCGTGTTTCGGTGCATTATTTTCTGGAACCGCGCTCCGTGTTTCTATATTTTTTTTTTTTAGAGAGAGTGAAACGGAAAGCGAAGCGACAATGGCGCGAGTGGTTGCATGCCGAGCACAGGAGTGACCGTCGATTCGTGACATCGACCCCCCCAAAATCGCTTATTTTTCCGCTTTTATTCCTTATCACGAAGAGCGGGTGACTCACTTATCCGGGGACCGATCGAGGTGCCGATTCTTCGGCATTCTTCGAGGGAGCTCGGTTAAGCTTTCGAGATCCACTTACGCCTCGCCCCTTTGTTTACTCTACTCGCGGGCTCTCCTCCATTTTCCCTTCCGAAAGAGGCAGGGTAACGTACGCCGCGGCTCCGTTTACTCGCACGAGTTCGCCGAAAGTAAATCTTCGGTGTGTGGCGCGTCCTGGGAAGGTATTTCGAGGGCAGAATCGACGATTTCTGCCAGCCGGAGTCGGCTCAGGAAGGGGAGCCCGGCGGTATCGATTCACCTTTGTCGTTATTTTCGCCCGCCGCCACGTGAAATTAAATCCAGGAAAGACAAGGCAAAAAGGCTGATAAATCCTCCCGCGCTCGGTTAGGGTGGCCCGTGATCGATGGGGCTAATAGAGAACTACCCTTTCGACGTGGGATTAGGAAATTCAATGAGCAAGATCACTTGCAACGACGACTGGCGGAGGGTGCCGGGTTTCCTCGTTTTTTCGGGGATCAAAACTTCATTTTTCTCGAGCCGCGGTGACGCCCTCGTCCGAAATTAAAATCAATCGTAAGCGACAATGACGAATTTAAAGACGACCCGTAGAGGACCAAAATGTCCGAATAAATACCCCCCTGTACCGAATTACGATGACACGTGCGTCACCCAACTGGAAATTTTGTTTTACGCAGGATGTCTAGCGAGGAGTTTGTACGGATTTTTCCAAAACTGAGGCGAAGGCGACGCGCCATCTCGAAGATGCAAATCCAGCCCGAAGATAACGACGAGTCGAGAGAAGAGAACTTTTTCCCGTTATTAAATACGCGCGGGGGATGAACTCGGATGATCCTCGAGAAGCACCTCGGAAGCGTTTCTCGGATCGGTGTCGAAGTTTTCGCGAACGATCTTTCGGGCTTTGCATCATTTTGTCGCCCTCGAGGAACGATCTTTCGCGCCAGGTCGGCACACCTCGATAAACCCTAAAACTCGAGTGCATCCGATACCTAACGACAATCGAACATTGACTTCTATCGCGAATCGCCGAATTTTTGCGCACAAACGCTGGATTTTTTACCTTGCGAGGGACGCAACGTTTGTACACCTAGTGCATACATTTTTCAAACCCCACGGACGAGCGTGTCGTTTTTCTACTCGAGCCAAGAATCACCAGGAGGTTCCTTTCTCCGACGTCGGTCATCGGTCAACATCCGAGTTCCAGGAACGCGAACTCGGCCATGGACATCGCGATCTCGGACCGGAGGAGCGATTTTTCCCCCGCGAAAAGCCCTCTCCTTGCGTGGTGCATCGCAAACGAAACTCGCGGCACGGTGGAAAGCGAGCGCTCGGGTCGACTAGGATCGATCTAATCTCGATCTCGAAAGGTCAAGACCGCCTCCAAGGGTGGCCGTCTCCGGACGCCGTCTGCTCGGGTGGCGCGGAATTCGGAGGAAGGCGAAGATTAATCGGAAAGAAGCGACCCCCCAGGGGGGACCGGCGCAGAGGCCGACCGGGAAGGTCGGAGGGGACGGAGGCGAGTGCGACCCCGGCGGGGGCCGCGGCCGAGGCGACCGTCGCGGGTCGACCTCCGAGCTCGGTCTCGGAACGGATCGAATAGGTCGAGAGGATCGAGAGGTGGATCGTGCGGGCCCCGGCGGGGGAGTCGGGGGATCCGACCTCGGGGGAGGCGGCGGCCTCCGCGACTCCTGGGCGACAGCGGCCATTCCGACCCCGAGGCCCCCGGATGTTTCGACGCTGAGTGCGCGCAGGAGGTCGAGGTGGGGGGCGCGTGGTCTCGCTGCCTGCCGTGCGCCGGCGGGGGCGGCGGGGGCGGCGGGGGCGGCGGGGGCGGAGGGAAGTCCGGAATCGCGAGGGCGAGCACCCCCGAGGCCGGGCGGAAGGGCTCCCCGCGGAGGCACCAGGTGACGGCCCCCGAGACCGCGGCCGACGCGGCCCGCCCCGAGGAGCGCGCCCCTCTGGGCGACCTCGACGCGGACCTCGAGGGACTCGACGCGGACCTCGACGACCTCGACCCGGACCTAGAGGCCGAGCGGGAGCGGCGCTCCAAGGAGGAGGACGCGACGCGCGAGCCCGGCACGCAGCACCGCCTGAGCCCCAGGCTGCACGACATCGAGGAGGAGGACGATGAGGAGGGCAGGGTCACCGGAGACAGGTGGGTTCGATTTCCTTCCCTTCCCCGAAACCGACGAGCGCGTTTCCTCCGAGCACGGGCATGCGACGTCGCGACCATCAGACGCCTCTCCGCCGCTTTTACTTTATATGCAGTTTTCCGAATGCAAGAGGAGCGCGCGCGTTTACGCGGCCCGCGTGAGCTCGCATCCGTAATCGAGCGCGGAAACGAGGTCGGCGGCGTCGCGTTTTTAAAAGGACGCTGAATCCGCGACTTCGGGGATCGGTAACCCCGAGTTTCGACCGGAAACGCTCCTCGACGTTCCACGGGGTCGACGATGTTGCCGTCGAGAGCTGCTTTCTAATCTATGTGTCGTAACTATTCGAGGTGCGGTCGAGTCTCGCGATCAATGGGTCGAGAGATAGGTGGAGGGAAGCGAAGAAAACGGGAGATCCGCGGGGATTTTATGCGGACCGCGTTCGAGCCTCGAAACGCCAGGTGGCAGGTCGCGCCTGCAGTCCGCTCCAATCTATTCCCCGGATATTGTGCCCGCCACCGCGAGGCCCCCCGCGATCGTCCTCGTTCAGCGTACGTCCAGGTCGAATGCACGATCGGAAGGGGGTGCATCGGGCAACGCGCACCCCTGCTGAACGGAGACGGCGCGGGGACCATGAATTAGCCGCAAACTCACCGGTGCCGCAGCCTCCGTAGCCATCGTGAGGAAACCACGCCTTTCTTGTCTCCACCGTTTGTTCTTTCGATAGAGTTGGTCCACGACTGAGAGACTCGTCCAAACTAATCGACTAGGGATCGAAGTTGTCGAAACGTAAACATTGGAAGTTCGGGAAGACGCCAAGTCCGCGCTCGGAGACCGCGTGGTGCGAGTTAAGCCGGCCAAAGAAGATAAATAGTGGCAAAGAGGCTTACCTCTGAGAGAGACATCGTCCTTTGTTGTCCGCGGCCCAATTAGGAGGACGGATAAACTGTCCGTCATTTGCTGGGATAGTCGTCCCTACGGCCAGGACGTAACGGACAGTCGGCACAAGCGGACCATCAGGACGGCTCTCTCGGAGTCGAGCGTAAAGTCGCGGGCCACCTTCGCAATCTTTCTCGTCGGGACCTGGAGTCCGATAGATACGATCTTGTAAAATTTTGTCTCGTCTTGTAGAATCTCGCGGAATCTTGGACGATCCTGTAAAAGTCTCGCTGGATCGTTAAAATATATTCTTTCGAGGGCGTCTCGAGGATGGAGCGCGAGGATGGGAGTAGTTTCCACCTAGCGGGTTCGGGGATCGATCCACGCGAGCCCTTTTCTGGATCCTCGAGGTTCTCCCTCGCACTTTTTTTAATCTCCCCCGATCTCCCGTTTCCTTTCCCCGGGTTTTACGCGAAACGGTGTCTCGAGCTTCGACCTCGCGGGTCCGCAATCGAATTTCGCCCAGGTTTATGAGGAGAGTCGACAATGGCTACAGCGGTAAAGTGCAGAGACGTATCTTCTCCCCCTTCCGCTTCTCCAGGCCGCACATTTTTCGAAACCCCTCTTACGGAGTTTATTCGACGAACCGCACCCGGAACGTTTGCTCGGATGCAGCTGGTGCGATGGGATAAGGCGAAAATTATGAAAAGGGGGCGACGAGGCGACGAATACCATTGAAAGATGTATAGGAAAAGGCGGAATTCGGTGCGAGACCGACGAGGGCTTTTCGGTCGGCGCTGCGATCGATGCGAAGGGGCACCGTTTTGCGCGGCCGGCCTTAAAGGAGGTCGTGCATACACGAGAGCATAGGCGTTATGAAAGGACACCGCGGGGTATTTATTAACGTCGCGAAATTGCACGGAGACCAAGGATCGACGAGCCACCGAGGCGATCGAAGTCCTTCCACCATTTTACTAGTTGGAATTTTCGGTCGCTCCGGCACCGCGGAATTTCCGGGAGAGGATTCCTGGCTAAAAATTGCGGATAAACGCCCGAAAAAAAAGAAGACCCTCCCTGTGTCGAACATTCCACGAACCTTCTTCTTCCCCGGCTTCATTTTTCGGATCGCGGTTAATTTCTTTCTTTTTTTTTTATTTTTACCGAGTACTTTTAAGCTCGACTCGGAATCACGTGATTCCTCTAAATTTAGAGGTCTCCAAGTTCCGTGTCCGTACGACCCTCGGTTTCCTCGGAGGCTACAATTTCCATTCTTACTTTACGATCCCGCTTTGTCTCGAATTCTTATGTATAAAACTACGCACGTAATGAGCCTTCAAATCTTCGTTTAATTAGCCTCCCTTTGTTTCCCTTCCCTCTGTTTTTAAATCGCGGCGCATTCTTTGTGTTGCCCCATTAAGGAAGGCATTTCCGTTAAATGGGATTGGTTCTAAATCTCCTGCAGTGCCCGGCCGAGGATTCGCAATTAGAGGCAAATCCTTCCTAACATCTTTACGCCGTAATAAAGCGTGCGACGTCCTTAAAGTGGTCATTTCCTGTGTATTACTCGGCCTCGTCGAGATCGCAGCTGCGCTTCCGTCCCGAAAACGGAGATTTCGGTATTTAGGTCGTATTCCGTGCATTCCGTGATGCACTCGATCCGTGACTTCTGGGTTTGACGCATCGACGCGCGTCTATTTATCACGCCGGATAACCCGTTGTTCCATTCGAGGCTGCGGCCGGGCCTACCGGAGCGACTCCCGTGTCTGACTTTTGTCTCGAGCATAAAGCTCGCGATAAGGACGTCTGCCGTTGTTAATCAAACGCGAACATCCTCGCATCGATCCGCTCCATAAACGCATCTCGGAGCACGCGGGCATACGCGGTAATCGAAAGCGTAGGCCACGTAGGGCGCTTATTTCGCCGCTTCGCGCAATCTCCGACAGGTAATGGCGACGTTACGGCGTTTCCCGGTGAGCTTGGGGAAGGTTGCTCCATAGTGCAGTTTTTAATCTCAAAAATACCCGATGCTCCCTCCGACGCGACTCAGGGCGGAGCGTCCCCTTTTCTCCGTCCATCGTTTCATTCGATTCTCCGACCTCGCTATATCGCCTAGGCATTGAACGACATTTTACCATTCGAGCGTACGACCCATCGCCCAAGAGGCGCGAGACCACTCGACGGGTGACCTACCCCGGTTGTAACGCGCGACTTATGCGCAAAGTCGTAAGCAAGAAGTATCGATCGCGCGATAATCCATTAACCCGGTAGGCGACATTCGTCGCGCGACGAGGACGACCCGAGAATGCCGGATTCCGATCCTTGCCATCGGACGCGCCGGGCGAGCGCCATTTTCCCGCCGGCAACCGGATATGTCGACCTCGACGGTATCGAGGAAAAGTTGAAAGATGGCGGAAAATATTTCTTCGAGGCGGTAACTTGAATATTTCCAGGGGTCGAAATCGTGGAATTATGGAATTATGGATTTCGAAAGGGCGGATCGGTTTTAGGGGAAACGGGGAGGGCTTGGCGAATGATCGAATGGGAACCTCGGATTTTTTCGAATCTCTCGATTGGCCGGAAACGTTATAGAGAACGATAGATCGCGCGACTCTTAATCGGGACACGTCGCCGATGCGACGGCGCGTCATCCGGTTGACGGATAGTCGCGTCGCGGGGATATATTTTCGCGGGTCCGCGATAACGCCTTCGCGATATTTCACCGCGATCCCTCGGGCCGATATGATCGGTGCGATTCGAAACTTGGCGCGCGGTTTCGAGCCGCGAAAGTAAGCTGCACGATATCCGCAATCAGCCGGCGGATTTCCGCATTCGTCGGGGAAATGTCGCCGATCGATCGTTCGGTACGCGCCCGAGGTACGTACTTTTGCGGGAAACTCATCCTGGCCATATTTTCCAGGGCAATAAGAGCGACGAGAACGGGTCGGGTCGTTTGAGCCATTAAAATTGCAACTCCTCTCGGTGTCAACGTTTCTCCCTCCGGGTCGTCGCAATCGCTTTCTTCGTACTCTCGCGAAAATTCAGACCGCGTTCTAAATGGGTGCTCTTTAAGGGCACTCACCACACCCGCGATTTGCAGTGCCTCACGGAAACGATTGCAAACGTATTCCTGAACCGATCGAGGTTAGTTGTAAAGATGCGTTGACGAATGTTTAAATGGGAACGATTTTCGATAAAGCAATGTCATCCTAGTTTAAAGTACCTGCAAATTACGATGTTGCATTTTTTTTAATACGAGAATAATCACTTATCAAAAATTGCTCATATATAATCACTCAACATTTTATTTTCAAAACGAAACCTCGTTCTCGATCCGTTCAGAAATTCGTTCGAAATCGTTGGCCGTAAAATCTCTGGAGTGGATATTCGTGTTAATCGCGTTCGAGTATTCCGGGTATTTTGGAAGTAGCATTTATTTCATACCGTGTAGGGAGAGTTTCTCAACTACGGTCGACCAATCCATATCGGCGGTTGTTTCTCGTTGCCGGATCGGAAATGGTTGGAGCGGGTTACCGAGATGCATCCTTTATCGAGATTTACGAGACGCGACGCGAACGCGCGCCGAGATAACGCATTCCCCTTAATACCTGTTTTTATCACCACTATCAGTCCCCGAGTAGTCTTTTTCCCGTCGTTGACGTCCCAACGTTTTCGGAGATACCGCCTAATGATCCTATCGAGTATTCGCGACGTCACGCGGATATTCCGCGCATTCGAACGATCGCGTCTGTGTGGAAAATCGTAAAAATGAAATCCGATGCGAGCACCCATACCGCGCTAATGCTTTCAAGCTTAACGCGAACCGCGCAGCCTTTTTATGGGCAACGTCTCTCGACGTGGCTTTTCCATTTTCTCTCGAAGCGCATTTGGAGACTCGCACGACCCCTGGAATTATTTCTCGGCCATGGAATGGGATGAAAGCAACCCCCGTTTATTTTAATACTCCGCAAAACGCACGACTACCTTCAAACCTGTTGATTACCATTTTGAAATATCGCATCGGATACCCGTCGAAACAAAATGATGGATGCTCGGCTTGATTAGCGAGGAAGTACCTCGGCGTGTGAACGAACGGTAATCCGGCACCCCGGTAATCGGGGGAAATATTTATTTTCCTCGAGTTACTCTTTCCTCGTCTACATTAATGGCGGTTCGGCTCTTGCCGATGGCGACCGCCTCGGGAATTGTACCGGTCGGCATCAATTTCGCGTTTGCACGGGTCCGGGAAATTTCGTGGACCCGGTAAACGCGCTCGGTCTCTCAGTCGGGTCCCTTCGTCGAATCTCATTTATGGTTTGCACGAGAAGCATCTCTGGTCAGGCCGCGGAGGTGGTGGCTGCGGTGCGAGGGTGAGTGGAGACGCAGAAACATCGTAAACAGAACGGAAACGCAATTAATTATCTCGGAAATGGCGTGCTCTGCATCCACGGAGTGCATCGGAGACCCGCTGAGTGCACTTTAATCGACTGTCCTCGGTTGCCGGTCACGATCGTCCGTCTTTTTCTCGAGGGAGACGCGTGGTCGCGGAATCGGCGTATTCGCTATTTGGGAGGTGTCGATTTTGCCGACCGACAAGGAGGATCGACCGGCTAATTGGGATTAACCCGTTCCCACGGATTGCAGGCCTTTTCAGAAGAAATCACCGACCCCGAGCAGCGGCGGGGGAGGAAGCAGGGCGGGCTGGAGGTCCCGCAGGAGCGTCACGACGTCGGGCGCCCCTGGACATCAGCACCACGTGATCGCCACCGCCGCCGCGACGGCGCAGGCCAGGATGCAGGCCGAGCAGGGCAGCATCGGCGAGCTCAGGGGCTACCACAACCTGCGCTCCCGAAGGCATACCTTGGCCAACGTCCGGTAAGTTTCTGCCTCTTTCTCCTCGAGATAATACCAAAGGCGACATTATCGGCTTCCGAGATTCGGAAATTGGATCAGCGCAGAGTATGCACAGGCAGGATTGTACGATACCTTTGATGACCACTCGATAGCTTAAAGATATCTTTGGAACATGTATGTTACAATTGGTACGGCGTGGTTGAAACCGAAAGCGTTTGATGG